>NC_138769.1:214427189-215172189 GCF_965119305.1 Pelophylax lessonae | reverse complement strand
TTCCGGCCTCAAATACCTTTTTTAACTAAAAATACCCCTATAATACTAATCCACTTATTATTAGTACTTTACAGAACCACTATTCCCATACTTACAAGGTGTACAGTATTGGATTTTAGTCAAAATCTTACTTTTAAAAAAGCTGTCTGGGCACGGCCATCTTAGACGTGGGCATTTGAAGCCGCAGTGTAATCTGCTGTGTCCTTCTTCCTGATTCCAGGGAGTTTTCTGGGAGTTCTTCCTGATTCCAGCCTCCTGGGAGTGATGACAAACAGATCCCAGGATGCAATGCAAAGGCGGAAGTGATGTCGGTGGCCGTGGCCACAGAGGGGGGAGAAGGAGGAAGTACAATCAAAAATGCCCTGAAAATAAGGTAAGGGACCCCCGAAAAAAATTGAAAATGCCCAATTGTTGATCAGCATAACGAGCATTCCAGGAATCACTAAAGTTGCAAAATTAGCCGGAACTCTGCTTTAACCAATTCGGAAGGTTTACCCCCTTCATGGCCAGGCCATTTATTTGCTTACTTTAAATGACAATTGCATGGTCGTGTGACACTGTACAAAAATAAAATTGATGTCCTTTTTTTGCCCAGAAATATAGATTTTTTTGGTTGTATTTGAACACCTCTGTGGTTTTTATTTTTTGCACTGTGAACAAAAAAAAACTGAAAAAAACAATATTTTTTACTTTCTGCTATAAAACACATCTAATAAACAAGTAAAAGATCTAATTTTTTTCATAAATTTAGGCCAATATGTATTCTGCTACATGTTTTTGGTAAAAAAAAATCTCAAAAAGCCTATATGGATTGATTTGTGCAAAAGGTATAGTGTCTACAAACTATGGAATGTTTTAATGGAATTTTTATTTATTTATTTATTTATTTTACTAGTAATAGTGGTGATCAGCGACTTATAGCAGGACTGCGATATTGTGGTGGACAAATCAGACACTGAGTGACCCTTTTGACAGATTTTTGGGGACCAGTGACACCAATACTGTGATCAGTGCTACACTGTCACTGTACTAATGACACTGGCAGGGAAGGAGTTAACATCATGGTTGATCAAAGGGGTAAATGTATCCCTAGGGAGTGCTTTCTAACTGTGTGGAAGGTGCTTTAACTGTGGGAAGACAGAGATCCGTGTTCCTGCTTAGCAGAAACACAGGACCTCTATCTTCTCTTGTCACAGAACAGCGATCTGCCTTGTTTACAGAGGTGTGCTACGTACAGAATGCAGGGTTGAGAGGTACGCTATGTACCGAGTGCAGGGTTGAGGGGTGCACTATGTACTGAGTGCAGGGTTGAGGGATGCACTATGTACAGAGTGCAGTGTTGAGGGATGCGCTAGGTACAGAGTGCAGGGTTTAGAGGTGCGCTATCGCATATAATTTTATTTCTGTTTTTTCCAGCAAGGATCCAAATACAGGTAAAACAAGAGCAATCTATAAAATATTTGGATCTGCCCAATCCATTTATTAATCAAAAGACCCCAAGAAAATATATACCTAATTCTGACACTTAAACAGAACCCAAAATGTGCTAATTCTCATGCTAAATAAGGTTATTTGGATTTTACTTACCACATTCATACTAATAGTTACAGTGCTCATGCTGCTTGTTGACTAAGTTGCTTGTTGAATGACCCAGCCCCCCACCAGAGCTAAGCTGAGTCAAGCCAGCCCGACTCTCCGTCTGAGCTGAGCGTACCCGCCCCTCACCTGAGTGGAGCCAGCTGGCCCACTTCCACGTCTGAGCCGAGCAGAACCTCCCCCTGCCCGAGCCAAGTCAGTCTGCCTCCCTGCCCGAGTTAAGTGGACCCACCCCTGCCTAAACTGAGAACACTCGCCCTCTCTTATTTCCACTCGCCAAATCCTAGCAGGTGAGTGGAAATTTTGAGGACTGCTGTAGATCATGTTCTGGATCTTAAAGGGTGCATGTTTGATTGCTCTCCTCAGCCTTCCAGAAACTTCTAGAATATAGAGGGTGGAGCAAGGAAAATGTCACGTACCTGGTCATGGGAATTCTTCAAAAAGACTGTACGTGAACTCACTGAAAAATATATTCCCATGAGCAATACGTTTAAAGGGCTAAAATAAAAACCTATATGGCTCACATCCAAAGTTAAAAAAGCGATAAATAATAAGAAAGGAGCTTTTAAAAAATAAAAAAGGAACACTATCATCGTATAAGTGTTACAAAGAATATAACAGAATATTTAAAAAGGAAATGAAGGCAGGAAAAATTCAAAATGAATGACAGATTGCAAAGGATAGTAGGACAAACAATTCTTCAAATATAATAATAGTAAAAAAGGTCATATCTGAGCATGTAAGCACTTTACAAAATAATCTAGGGTGGGTGACTGGAGACAAAGAGAAGGCAAATTTATTAAATACCTTCTTCAGCTCTGTGTATACAATGGAGCATGAGGGAGCTCATGTCCATAATGGGGATGGTATTGACACAGCCCCAAAATGATCCACAATGGCTCAAAATTGATACGGTCCATAAATATTTAGACAACATAAAGGCAAATAAAGCACTGGGAGCAGATGCATACACCCACGGATCCTTAAAGAATTGAGCTTTGTCATTTCAAAGGCAATGTTTCTCATTTTTAGGGACTCTTTATTGACTAGGATAATATCACTGGATTGAGGTAAGGCCATTGCGGTGCCTTTATTTAAAAATGGATCAAAGTCTTTACCAAGCAACTATAGACCAGTTAGTTAAACGTTTATAGTTAGGAAGGTACTGGAGAGATTAATAGAAGAACACATAAAGAGTATTATTTTTAAGCAACAGACAGCATGGATTCATTAAAAGACAGAAGTTATCAAACAAATCTGATTACTTTTTATGGGGAGGTAAGTAAAACCTTGGACAGAGGGGTGGCTGTGGATGTAGTATACTTGGATTTTGCAAAAGCGTTTGACAAAGTTCCCCACACACGGCTAATGTGTAAGGTAAAGTCTACAGGCCTGAAAAATCAGTTTGTAAATTAATAGAGAAATGGCTAAAGGACAGTATTCAGAGAGAAGTGGTAAATGATTCACACTCTGAATGGTCTAAGGCAGTGGTCTCCAAACTGCGGCCCTTTGCTAGCCTTTATCTGGCCCTTGGGGCACTTTTCTTCCCAATGATATGAGGCACCATTCCTCTCACTGACACCAACAGTGGGGCATAATTCCTGTCACCTACACTAATGATGGCTCATTATTCCTCCCACTAGTATTAATAATAGTGCACCAATACTCCCACTAACATCAATGATGGGGCACTATTCCTCCCACTAATACCAATGATGGAACACTTTTTCTTCCACTAATACCAATGATGGAGCACTATTTCTTCCACTGATACCAATGATGGGGTATTATTCCTCCCACTATTACCAATGATGGGGCACTATTCCTGATACTAATACCAATGATGGGGCACTGAAAAATGGGGGATGTGAGGTAGATGGCGCTGCCTATGTAGATATTCCACTCAGGGTGCGGTAAAATAGTGTATAAATATATATATATAAATCTTCATACAATATTAATGCCACATAAATTACATCACATAGAAATAGAGTTTGCACACATAAAACATTTCTAGAAATATATATAGCAAGAGGATTATTCAGCGCTAAATCACATGGAGTAAGGAGCAGCTGAACACTGGGATAGGTCAAAACCTGTAACATAAACAGAAAATAAACAATAGTGCAGCGCTAAAATTGACAATGTGCATTTAATAAGGTATGATATGATATGTAAAGTCCATAAAGTCCACAGCAAAATAGAAGGTCTCCAGTGCAGGAAAAGGTAAGTGATATACACCACTAAAGCCGTGAATCCTTCACCATGGGGTATCAAAGCCTCTGACCTCCAGCATTCGACCACTAGGGGTCACTATGCAATGTATAATCACTGCAGACACCAATCTTCTTAAGAGATCTCAGGTCAGAACAGACTTAATGCAGACATATCATCCGAAAAGATAAAAATAAAAAGATCTAATGCTCTCTGTCTATTGACATTTATTAGTAAAAGCATAAGAGTAACACTTACAAACATGGTACTGTCACAGTGCTCATTGCAGGCATGTTTCACAGTCTAAGCATCGGGCGGCCGCGGGTGACGTCAGACTTCCCCCCCCCCCCCCGTTATTTCTGACTAAATTAATTATTTAAGGGGGCAGGACAAGGTGATTTGGGGTCAGGGGAAGTATCCCCCCTGCCCCAAAGCACCCACCCCCCCATGTTGAGGGCATGAGGTCTGGTATAGTTCAGAGGGTGCGCTCTCTAATCATCCCCTTTCCTGGCCTGCCAGGCTGCGTGCTCGGATAAGAGTCTGGTATTAATTTTGGGGGGGACCTCACACAGTTTTTTTTTTTATTTTGGTGTGGGTTGTTTTTTCTTTTACTATTTGTTTCAAGGCAATTTTTCTTTTTTTTTTTTTATTCAGCTGTCAGCCAGAAAGCCCATTTACAGCTGATGACTTATTGGTTGTTAACCCCTTCACACCCACATAACACAAATATGCGGCCTTCTGCTTCAAAGGGTTGTACAGGGGTGATGCCTGCATTTTTTTAGTGCAGGCGGTCGGCTTTCTTGTAATAGCAACCAATGTGACTAATCAGCCGCTCAGCTGTTATTACAAGCAGCGGGAGGGGACTTCCCCCACTCTCGCCAGCTTCCGCAGTTTGCCCGGTCTCTCCTGTCCCACTGGGTGGCCGAGCGACCAGCTGGCATGTCTGCCGGCTGGCCGGAGACCTCAACAAGCCAAAATCAGGGCAAAACCTGGCCTTTTTAATGCTTTTAAGTGCAAAGGATGGATCTGAGGTCTTAAAGGCCCCAGATCCCTCCAAAAAATGACTTACACGTGACTATTGCTGTCACAAGGAATGTTTACGTTCCTTGTGACAGCAAATAAAAGTGGTAAAAAAACTAATAATTAAAAAGGCAATGTTAAAAAAAATTTTAAAAAAATTAAAGTGCTCCATCCCTCCGTGCTTGCGCGCAGAAGGGGACGCATATATAAGTTGCGCCCGCAAATGTAAACAGTGTTCAAACAACACATGTAAGGTATCCCTGAAATCGTTAGAGCGAGAGCAATAATTCTAGCTCTAGACCTTCTTTGTAACTCTAAACTGGTAACCGTTTAAAAAATTTTAAATGTTGCCTATGGAGATTTTTAAGTACTGTAGTTTGTCACTATTCCACGAGTGTGCGCAATTTTAAAGCATGACATGTTAGGTATCTATTTACAATGTAACATCATCTTTCACATTATAAAACATAATTCAGCTAACGTTACTGTCTTTTTTTTTTTTAATTCAATATTTTTTCCAAAAAAATTGCGTTTGAAAGACCGCTGTGCAAATACATAATAGTAATGACCACCATTTTATTCTCTAGGGTCTCTGCTATAGAATATATATATATAATTTTTGGGGGTTTAAGTAATTTTCTTGCAAAAAATACTGATTTTAACATAAGTAACAAGTGTCAGAAAAAAGCTTCAGTCTTCAAGGGGTTAAGGATGTCGCAGCCAGCTTCCCAACGTGTCTCCTTAACAACCAGCTTTTACTGAGCCCTGATTGGTCAAATCTTTGCCCAATCAGGGTGTTACAATGATCATTATTGTAACAGCACTAAAAGTGTAACCAAAAAATCCTTGATCACCCTCAGAGTAGTGCAGTGTTACTATGGTGACACTGAACTACTCTGATGAATGTATGTAAAAAAAAAGGTAAAAAAGGAAAAGAAAAAGGTTTAAAAAATTATTGCTTTTTTGTGTCATTATTTAGGTGTTTTTTGGAAGAACCTATATTGACAAATCCTTTAATCAAGTATTCTCAGGATCTGAACAGTTTTTGGAGGTGTGGGCAGTGGGATAACTGAGTATTTACTATTTTCTTTTACCAACATGTCTTGCTTCAGTGACTTCTGTGCTTTAAGTAAATTAACTTCTTGCCATACATATGATTGGTCCATTAAATAGCCATATATCCACTCACTGTAACCTTTTCAGAATTTAAAAGGGCCCCCTTCTTAGCTAGTAAAGTCTTATACATCTCTCATCCAGAAATTTTAAAAAGACATTGGCTTTAGACAGAAGATGAAGAGCAATTATTGAGTGTCATTAGGTCCTTTCTAAAATCCCATTAAACAGTTTCCCAAACAGGATAATGCCCATGACCATTAGGATTATTATTAGACATGTGCTAAATGAAAAATGTGTTTTGTTTCATTATTAACATAATCTAATTTAGTATAATTAGTTTAATTTGTTTATGGGATTGATTTCCTTTATTCAAAATTTCTGAATTTGTGAAATTCAAATTGATTTGAATTCCATTCTGATTGGAATCAAATTCCATTTGAATTGCATTCAAATTTAATTAAATTCTAAATCTAATTTTTTCCATTAGAAATTCAAATTTTGGAAGATGGTTATATACTTTCTATTCCATTCTATTTTATTTCTTTTTTATTCTATTATTTTATTTTCAATTCTATTCTATTCTTTTCTATTATATTATATTCTTTTCTATTCTATTCAAATTTGAATGTATTCTATTCGGAATTCAAATGTCATAAACTGGCTATATTGTTATTTTCTATTCTATTCTTTCTATTCTATTCTATTTTTTTCTTTTCTATTTTTTTTTCTATTGTTTTCTTTTCTGTTCTATTCAAATTTGAATTTATTCTATTCAAATTTTGTGAAATTTTTATATTCTTTCTATTCTATTATTTTTTAGATTTTTTTTCTATTCTTTTATTTTCTATTCTATCATTTTCTATTCTATTCAAATTTTGAATTTATTCTATTCAAATTTGGGAAGAAGGTAATATTTTTACTCTATTCTATCCTTTTTTTCTAATATGTTCTATTCTTTCTATTCTATTCTATTCTTTTATATTCTATTCTTTTTTTTCTATTTTATTCTTTCCAATTGTATTCAAATTTATTCTATGTGAAATTCAAATTTCAAAAGATGGTTATATTATATTAATATTTTTTTATTTTAATATTTTTTTATTCTATTCTGTTTTATTCTGTTCTTTTATTTTCTATTCTACTTTGTTCTGTTTTACTCAACTCTTTTATTTTCTATTCTATTCCTTTATTTTCTATTCTATTTTTTCTATTCTGTTCTGTTTTACTCTATTCTATTATATTTTATTCTATTGCTTTATGTTCTATTCTATTTTATTCTCTTCGAAAATTTAAATTCGATTTGAAAACTATTAAAATTTGATTCAAAAATGGATCGAATGCGAATTCCATCCAAAATTTGGTTTTGTAATTTCGGATTTGTTTAAATTAGTTACTATTGTAATGTATCCGAATTACGAAAAATTTGTCCGAATTTAGATTCGGAAGGAAACTAACCGCATATGTCTAATTATAATGTTTCTTTCATCTGTTTAGTGGAACAAGCCAAAGAACTAGACCTTTCATACTTAACATACCATCTCCGTGTATTTACAATACACAATATTTAAGCCTACTGAGAGTCAAAGAAGTCTGACCCTTCCAATGTATACAGTGTATACAGAAATTCTTATAACTTTACAGTTATTGATCTCCTGCAGACAATATCATGATCATCCAAAAGAAGTGTGGGTGGAATATTTACTTAAATGTAAATGTAAAGGGAGTAAATGTAGGGTTATTTTATAAACCCAGCTTTAATTCTCCTAGGAGGGGAATCAGCTTTAAGTAACAAAATACTCAGAATTTTCAGAAACAAAAGCAAAGATAAGGATCTGTTCATCAGCTATAATATAACAAAGCTGTTTCCGCCACATATAGTTAGTTAGCAGCCTTGAACTTCTTCTCTCTGGACCCATTAACAGTACATTTTTATTAACCACCACTCCACTGGGGTTTCAGACAGGGTTAGATGTTAGCCCCTGGTCCCTGTGGAGCGTCTGGCCTTTATTTACACTAATCACCCTATGACTCTTTTTGACTTATTTGGGATGTAATACATCAATTAAATGACTGGCTCTTCCTCTTCAGATCAGCTGTCCCTGGATTTACTAACAGATATTATTTCAGCAAGAAATGTGTATATACACTTACCGACCACTTTATTAGGTACACCTGTTCAATTGCTCGGTAACACAAATTGCTAATCAGCCAATCACATGGCAGCAACTCAATGCATTTAAGCATCTAGACGTGGTGAAGACGACTTCCTGAAGATCAAACCGAGCATCAGAATGAGAAAGAAAGGGGATTTGAGAGACTTTGAACGTGGTATGACTGTTGGTGGCAGACGGGCTGGTCGGAGTAGTTCAAAATTGCTGATGTACTGAGATTTTCACGCACAACCATCTCTAGGGTTTACAGAGAATAGTATGAAAAGAGAAAATATCCAGTGAGTGGCAGTTGTGTGGATAATGCCTTGTTGACATCAGAGATCAGAGGAGAATGGGCAGACTTGTTTGAGATGATAGAAAGGCAACAGTAACTCAAATAACCACTCATTACAACCAAGGTGTGCAGAATATCATCTCTGAATGCACAACACATTGAACCTTGAAGCAGATGGGCTTCAGCAGCAGAAGACCACACCGGGTGCCATTCCTGTCAGCTAAGAACAGGAAACTGAAGCTACAGTTCACACAGGCTCACCAAATTTGGGCAATAGAAGACTGGAAAAACATTTCCTGGTCGGTCTTATAAGCCTCGATTTCAGCTGTGACATTCAGATTGTAGGGTCAGAATTTGGTGTAAACAACATAAAAGGATGGATCCATCCTGCCTCGTATTAACTGTTCAGACTGGTGGTGTAATGGTGTGGGGGGTATTTTCTTGGCATACTTTGGGACCCTTAGTACCAAATGAATATAATTTAAATGCCACAGCCTAACTGAGTATCGTTGCTGACCATGTCCATCCATTTATGACTACAGTGTACCCATCTTCTGATGGCTACTTCCAGCAGGATAATGTACCATGTCACAAAGCTCAAATCATGGTTTATTGAACATGACAATGAATTCTCTGTACTCCAATGGCCTCCACAGTCACCAGATCTCAATCCAATAGAGCACCTTTGGGATGTTGTGGAATGGGAGATTTGCATCATGGATGTGCAGCCTGCAAATCTGCAGCAACTGCTTGATGCTATTATGTCAACACCTTGTTGAATCCAGGCCACGAAGAATTAGGGAAGTTCTGAAGGCAAAAGGGGGTCCACCCCAGTATTAGCAAGGTGTACCCAATAAAGTCTCTGGTGAGCGTATATTTCCTGTGGGTTCCCCTACCTCTTTCCAAGGTGCAGCCAGGAAGACTGAGAAGATCCTGTGAAAGTATGGTGTTACCATGGTACCCTTTACTTACAATAGATTGTGTAGCCCTGGTCCACAACGCTGGCAGCAAAGAAGAGGCTGCACGGACCAGGCTGTCATCATACACTGCCTCTGCTGCATATACAGTATTGTTACACATATCGTTATATGTTGCTATATTGTAAATGTTACATACATATTTAAATTCTGCTACATGAAAAAAAAATACAACATTTATGGAAAGACAGACATCCTGTCACTAGGCAGAAGGAGGCTCAAACATTTGTATAATTAAAACTGCACATAATACCAATATTCATTACTGGTTTTAGAACAACTATAACTATTGAAAGAGTTTCAGTTTAAAGAATAACTAAACCCAAGAAGAAAAATGTATTATATAGTAGCTTACAGTCCTAAGATGCAGTGACTGCAAATATTTTTATTTTATTTTTTTTTCCACGCTAAGAAATGCAGCGTCCTTGTCATTTTCTAGTGAGCTGCACAAAAAAAAAAATCTTCTTTCCTAGCTATGTTCTGTAAACTAAAATTGCCCTGTTCTCCATGTAATGGAGGAGAAGAGATCCAGACATATTTGTAGTCAATATAAGGAGAGCAGCCTAGGATGACAACCATGGCTCCCTCCATAGATACATTCGAGAAGTGACATAGTCACCCAAGGACAGGAAATGTGTTATTCGCAGGATTACCACGTACAAATAAAGCAAAAGAAGCTTATGTAGCACTGTCTCCATAGGGATTGCTGTGTGTTGACTTCTTAGGCCTCCATCTGATTACCTGCAGGCAGTTGCTGGGGGGGGTTCACATGTCCCTCCTTACTCCCTTTCGCTCGTTACTCAATAAACTGTCCATGGTATTTGGCTTTGTATTTATTGTGGAGCTTGGATGGGAGAAGGAAATAGTGGGATACACCAACTGAACTATTCCCAGTAGATAAGGACAACTCACACTTGGCCTCACCAGATTACTTGTGCAAGAAGACAAACTGCTTTTACCATACTGCCACTTATATGGAAGAAATAAGTCTTCTTGCTCTCTCTAGCAGCAGACTTGATGCAATTACTTTATCTTCAGGATTTTCTCTAGCATCCTCTTGACTTGCACTCATTCACTGACTCTTCTGCTTGAAGGGATGTCCCTCACAGGACAGGCTCCATGCCACAGATCTGTACTCACAGTAGAAAGAATTAGATTCTTCCTGGTGTCTCTCTTCTAATCAGTTCTGCAGGACCTCTGGGTTCAGCTTCTCTCTGACTTTCAGGCCCTCAGGTTGATCACCCACACAATGCCATATGGCAGCTTCTACAGAGAAGGTGGCATCCACCCCCTCCCTTCGGGACCCTGCTCTCCAGCTAAAAACCACAAGCGCAGGTGCCTTTGGCATTTACACAATCACCCAGCATGCACCGAGGCACTTTCCTCTGCCAATAGCCAGGGCTGTAACAATGCCTTTGCCCTCACTTGTCAGTTTTCCTCCCACTGTCCAATATGCCTCCCTATTGGACCAGTGTGAAACATTCAAACAAGCTGAGCTGCACTTGAGCACCATGAGCAGACCCTACCAATGGACCCTGCTCCCTGGTAGGCAGAGAGCACAATAAATTTACCTAGAAAGACCCAAAAAAGATACTCTCTTCTAGCACCTACCTAGGAGGGGGCCATACTTAATAAAAAAAAAAAACAAGTGCAGCCACCACAACGAAGCTAGTAGGCTGAAATATATTCCTTTAGTATTGGGTTTGGATAAGAGTGGTTTTCACTGGGTGTCCCACAAGTAGAAGACCTGAGGTTCTCAAAGCCAAGAGACTTAGGCTAAGTTTACATTTTTGGCAGTTTCTAGAGCGGTGCATTTTCGGGGGGCAGTTCAGAGCAGCGGCTAGCAGGTGTTTAGGAGGCGATAATGCTGCCTCCTGAATGTCGGGGTTTTTTTTCACTGACTTTTTCTTACAACCTGGAAATAAGAATTACTTCCAGGAGCCAAGCATTTGGCTTGCAGTTGCAGTGCAGTCCCACTGACTTCCATTGTCAGGTTTGAGAGGCGGTGATGCCTGTCAGACTAGACAAAACATGTTAAATTTGCCACTGGCGCAAAGCAAATTTCCCATGGCATGTGCACAAGGCTTTCTGACTGCATGTTACAGGGGTGTCAAACTCAACTTCAAGGGCCACATCAGCATTATGATTGCCACCAAAGGGCTGCTTGTATCTGTAATACTAGATGTCCAGGGTATCCCAACCCTCTTACATCAGATGTCAACAGTCCCCCCTACCCTCCCTTACATCAAAGTACACCCCCTTACCTTGTGTTGCTGCTGAGAAGAAGCTAAGTTCGGAGCTGTAAAGCAGAAAGTGCAGGGTCTGGAAGTGGCCGAAAGGAGGGCTTGAGCTCTACTGCAGCTCTAGGAAAGATGTGAGGGCCACATGAAATGGCCTGTAGGGCCTGATTCGGCCCACAGGCCTTGTGTTTGACACATGTGTCTTAAGTGCATGGTCAGGGGCTGTAAAAGTGTGTCTCAAATGCTTACTGCCCCATGCTGCCTGTGTAAACAAGGCCTTATAGATCAACCTGACAAGTCAATGTTTAAACACTGAGGAATGTTGAAGAAAAAATCACAGTGCTTAGGGTATCCCAGAGCTGACACAAAAGGTTGACACAAGGATGATACAAAAATAACAGGCTTGACACAAGTGGTGGAGTCGTACAAAATCTTGTAACCATTCAGATAAACAAAATAAAATACACTACTACTAGAACTTGGAACCACCACTATTTTTCTTCTGTATAGAAGATCTAAGGTTCTCAAGGCCGTGAGATTTATCCATCAGCCTAGAAAATCAGTGTGTGAACACTGATAAAGGTTGGCAAACAAATCACAAGGCTTTGGGTAAGCCAAGAGTAGAGATGAGTGAATTGTTCGAGCCGAGCAAAAGTTTTGTCCAAACATCGCCTGAGTCGCCCGAATTTGCAGGGCGCTCGGTAGAATGTTTGCCCGCTGAGCGCCCCACAATGCACCATGCACTCCACAGCTTTATTGTACTATTAAATGCATACTGACTGGTTAATTTTCCTGAACTATAAATAGCCATATAACTATTCTCAGCATCCTATTTCCTCCTACAGCTACTTGGATGAATTTGCCAGGCAGAAATGACCCCAAGAGGGAAACAAAAAAAAAAAAGAAAAATGTTATAATCTGTAAATGTTGAGGCTTGTCCATCTGCTAAATTCATTAGCTCGTCCATATATTATGGTACATACAGCCCTGTGTATAGTAACAGTATGTCATTTACATGTAAACATTTCAGTATTGTTTTAGGGTCCTGTCACCATACTTAGCATAAAAACTCACTGCTATGCAGCTAAAAGGCTTGTGCATTGAGGTGCATTTAACATGCATTTTCATACACCTTGTGGTGTATTAGGTTGTTTGTATGTGCTCTTGCATGCATTTTTATGTCATCACTTGTGAATGGACAGGTCTCTGTAAGAGCCAAAATGCTAAGAACAATTAAATTTTTATATCTTTATATTGTGTTATGTTGCATTTACACACATTCATGTGCATTGCACTAAAATGCAGCAATGGCTGCATTTTAACGCAATGTAACCTGTCTATATATAGCGGTAACAACAGAGCTGCAACAAAGGTATTTATACAATTCTCTTTTTTTGGCCATAATAACCTTTAAGGGTGCCATAAAACAGTAACAAAAGTAGTGAACACATTTTAAAGCCTAAGCCTAACAATAAACTTTTCAGCGGAAATAATTACAGCCCTAGCAAACTATATACTTTTTTAATACAAAAGAAGAAATTTTCAACTTGGAAGGTCAGAATTATTATGATGACATCATATCACTGCTGAATAGTTAGGTTTAGTTCATTTGTGAATGATGTTTTTAACCACTTCTGGACCGGAAGGTTTTCCCCCCTAATCCAGGCCATTTTTTGCGATATGGCACTGCGTTACTTTTTTTTTTTCTTTTAAAGGTAACTTCATTGAACAGAACAAAAAAAAAACATACATGTACAGTGCAATATAAAAGACAAGGAACAGAGAAATAAGGCAAAACTGTGTCTCTCTTCAAATGCCCACAGGGGGCGTGATGGATACATGGCATACATAGAAGGAAGAACAACAAAAAGGGGCATGAGAATAGCAATAATAAATCACCCGGGGGGGGGGGGGGTTAATGGGGAGGGGAGGGGGAGGGACATACCAACATGTAGAGTCTGTTCCACAGGCGTACAATAATAAAACCCACAATAACATCTTTCAAGTAGAATCAGAAACCGGAGAAGTAGTAAGGTCAGAATCTACCCAAAAGGACCAGATTTTGCGGAACTTTTTAGGACAGCCTCTAACCTCATAGGTCATTTTATAGAGAGGCAGAACTTGATTAATAAGAGAAATCCAAAATGGAACGTCAGGGGGGACAGCAGACTTCCAATGTAGTGCTATAGCATAGCATAGAAGAAGGCCAGGCGTAAAAATAATTTAGTGCGAGCAGGAGCATCTTCATCATCCACATACCCCAGTAGACAACGAAGGGGACTACAGATATTAGATAGTTGGGTGATGTAAGCAATGAAGGCTGTGACTGCAGACCAAAAGTTGCGGATAGATGGACATTCCCAAAACATATGAAAAAAGGTACCTTCAGCAATATTACATTTTGAGCAGAGTGGGGATGACAATTTACCTATTCTATGTAAAAATTTCGGAGTATAGTAGGCTCTGTAAAGAAACTTCAATTGTATAACTCTATCCCTAGGGGAGATAACGACTGGAATTTATTCTGGAAGGACGTCTTGCCACACCTCTTCCGACAGGGCTGGAATGTTCTCCCTCCACTGCGATTCAACCGCAACCAGTCTCTTAGACTTAGAATGCAGAAGTCTAGAATAATACATAGAGACAAGTTTCTCATGTGACGAATCAGAGAGGAGGTTCTCCAGGGTTGACGAGTCAAGTGAGACATCGCGGAGGCCAAATTGCGCGGCCGCCGTATGTCTCAGTTGCAAGTAACAGTAGTGAGCCGTAGAGGATGGATCAAAGGAGGACTGCATGTCTGCGAAGGACTGAAAAACTCTGCATAGATATAAATGGGAGATAGATTTTTACTCCATGCCTGGCCCGAAAGAGACCATCATTACGGCGAAAAAACTCTTGCACTTTCGGATTGTGCCAAAGGGGGTGTTAGGGGAATAAATCTCCAATTCTGCGACTGCAAAAACTCTCAAAGTGACAGACAATATAGTAGTATTCGGCCTACCCATGGTAGAACAGCAGTGTATTAAGTTTTGTAGTGATTCGCTTGGTTCAGAGCTGCACCGGCTTTAGATATACATGTTCAGGGTTTGCTCCCCCGATTTTTTGCTTGTTTATTATGTATTCGGTCTGACCAGACTTCTGGGGTTGAGCACCCCACCCCCCACACACACCTGTACTCTATCAGTGTCCACTATCAAGTAGATATAGGAGGAGTCCCTTGTAGTGCATTAGCACATCTCTCCCAGCAAGGAGTGTTGTCTCCAAAGGTTAGAGAGGCTGGATTCACCCCTTTTTTATGGATAGTGTAGGACCCACTAACAATGTGGTACTTTGACGTAGTGGTGGGCTTCAGCACGATATGGCCATATGGTGGGACCAAATCCCCATTTTTATTTATGGATTGTCTCCATATTTGATAGTCATTTCTTTTGCATGTGTGCGCTATTCTTTTTTAAAATATAATAAAGGTGGAGATCGGGTGCTGCAAGACCCCCAGCAGCGACAGGCAACTGCAAGACATCCCTAGCCACCCTCGCCGCCTGACCTCCCCAAACGAAGGAGGTCAGGAGTGAGTCTATATCCAGAAAACGATGCTTGGGAACATATACCGGAGAGTTGCTCAGTATATATATAAGAAGCGTGGAAGGAAAATCATTTTAAAAATATTAATTCTACCTAGCACTGTAAGAGGAAGTGTGGGCCAAAGCCTCAATTAGGCCCTAAGGCGGACAACTAGGGGGTCTAGATTATTCTCAAAGAAACAAGATAAGGGGAGTTGAACTTCAATCCCCAAATACCGAAACCTGTCACCACCTGGAGAGGACAGGAAGCTAGGTGGGGGGGGGGGCAGGGCCTGAGGATCCAGGGGGAACAGAGTAGATTTACTCCAGTTCACCCTAAAACCTGAAAAATGACCAAACCTTTCGATTAGAGCAAACAATATCGGGAGGATCCGCAAGATATACCGGCATGTTGTCCGCGTAGAGGGAAACCTTTTCTTCCAAGCCATCGATCACAAAACCTGCAATGTCCGTGTGAAGACGGACCTGTGCGGCTAAGGGCTCAATAGCAAGGGCAAATAACAATGGGGACAGGGGACAACCCTGCCTAGTACCCCTAGAAATAGAGAAGGACCCGGACACAAAGTTGTTTACCCTAATACGGGCCTGGGGTTGGTAATATAAGAGCCGCACCCAACTTATAAACCCATCCCCAAAACCAAATTTCGCTAATACCTTCAATAAATACGGCCATTCGACCGAGTCAAAAGCCTTGTGGGTGTCCAGGGTCACAACAACCCTGGATCCCACAGAGTCATGAGTAGTCTGAAGGTTGGTAAAAAGCCTCCGCAAGTTGATGGAGGTGGACCGACCCGGAATAAATCCCGTCTGATCCACCCCCACCAAGTCCGTAACAACCATATTCAGACGCCTAGCAAGGACTGTGGCCAAAATCTTCACATCAGTATTAATCAGAGATATAGCACGATATGATTCACATAGAAGAGGGTCTTTACGTGGCTTGGGGATGAGTACAATCAGAGCCTCTGTCATAGAGGGCGGCAGGCATCCTTCTTTCAGGGCACACATGAATACTGTTAATAAATGAGGAACTAACAACTCCCGATAATGCAAGTACCACTGTATGGGGAAACCGTCCAAGGCCGGGTGTCTTATTACGTGCAAATGTGGCAAGAGCAGTGTCTATCTCTCTCTGTCTCCTAAGAAACGCAAATTAATTTGCCGCAGACGATCCTCCATGTCAGTGAGCTTGTCAGTAAGAACAACATAGCCCCTCTGTAAATCCAACACAGTAGCTTGTAGAGGACGGTGGGCATCCTCTATATCACTGATGCGTTGCTCAGCATTTTCTACGATGGAGATTATGAACATCTTGCTTCAAAAAAGACAGGTCCATGCGCACCGAGTCAATCTGAGTAGTGAGGGATGCCTGGCAGTGTTGAATAGCATCCATGATAGCAGACAGGGTGGGCTCAGGCCTTTCAGCGGAAGCATCTGGCTCCGAAGGAACGGGATAGCCCAGTGAAGGGGAGAGTAGGTTACTCACTGTGGCGGGTGTTGCAGAGGACCCAGGCGGTTCACTGTCCCCCTCGGTGTGAACAAGAGCGTGCGGCCAGAGTCCCTATTACATGCAGCATGCCATCTTGGCATGGAGCAGGCGGGAAGGCCAGCGGATTGAAACCTGGCATCGTCTGGCCGGGATGGCCGATTTTTACCATGTCTGCAGGTGCCCTGGAGGATCGGGAGATGAATAGTGGTCGTTGCAGGTAAGTAGCTTGTCGGGGTCTGAAAGGATCATAGAAGGATACCGGCAGTGAGGACGGAGCTCCGGAGCCGCGCTGCTGTTACATTCGGTAGCCGGCCACGCCCCTCCTTACTTTAACTCACATTTGCCCGGTCATGCCCAAATAAAGTTGATGTCCTTTTTTTCCCCACAAATAGAGCTTTATTTGGTGGTATTTGATCCCCTCTGTGATTTTTATTTTTTGCGCTATAAACAAAAAAATAGTGACAATTCTGGAAAAAAAAAAAAAAAACTATATTTTTTTACTTTCTGCTATAAAACATTCCCAATAAAAAAAGTTTAAAAAATCCTATTTTTTATCGATTTTTTCCAATATGTATTCTGCTACATATTTTTGGTAAAAAAATCCCAATAAGTGTTTATGTTGATTGGTTTGCGCAAAAGTTATCGTTGTGCCTACAATCTAGGGAAAACATTTATGTCATTTTTTTTTCATTTTTTTTTTTTACTAGTAATGGCGGTGATCAGCGATTTTTGCAGCAGACAGATCAGACACCTAACTGACATTTTTTATATTTTTGGGGGGGGCAAGTGACATTACTACAGTAATCAGTAATCAGTGCTAAAAATATGCACTGTTACTGTACTAATGACAATGTGTGGGGGTTATATTCACTGTATGAACACAGAGACCTGTGTTCCTAAAAAAGAGGAACCCAAGATCCCTGTGTTCATTTACAACAGCAGACCGCCGTTCTGTCTCCACAGAGAGAGCAATCGCGGGTACCTGGCAGCAATCGTGGTGGCCGGACCCGCTGATTGGCTCCCCCTGTAGCCAATCGGCGCATGCACGTGTCTCTGGTGGCGCGTTGGCGCCCCCATTAGCGGTCCTGCGAAATGGCGTACAGTTACTTAGTTTCACAGGACAGAGTTGACTCCCTGCAGTATATGATGGCGGTCGGCAAGTGGTTAAAGCATGTCAGTATCAGTGGCAGCTGGTGCTCAAAATTTTTGGTGGGGCGCAAAAAGAAAAATGTAATAGGTATTGCTTCGCGTCAAAAAACGCAGTAAAAAATTACGTGACTTTGAAGTCATGGTACAGGCATGGCGCAGGTGATGGTATAGGCATGGCATAGGTGATGGTATAGGCATGGCACAGGTGATGGTACAGGAGATGGTATAGGCATGGCACAGATATGGTATAGGCATGGCACAGATATGGTATAGGCATGTCACAGATATGGTATAGGCATGTCACAGGTCATGGTACAGGAGATGGTATATGCCCCCTTTCAATGCAGTGACCAGCGTACATGCCCCCTTTCAATGCAGAGACCAGCGTACATGCCCCCTTTCAATGCAGAGACCAGCGTACATGCCCCCTTTCAATGCAGAGACCAGCGTGCGTGCCCCCTTCAATGCAATGAACACTGTGCTGTGCCCCCTTCAATGCAATAAACACTGTGCTGTGCCCCCTTCAATGCAATAAACACTGTGCCCCCTTCAATGCAATGAACACTGTGCTGTGCCCCCACAATGCAGAGTTCAGCGTGCATGCCCCCTTCAATGCAACTGTGCTGTGCCCCCTTCAATGCAATGAACAATGTGCTGTGCCCCCTTCAATGCAATAAACACTGTGCTGTGCCCCCTTCAATGCAATAAACACTGTTCTGTGCCCCCTTCAATGCAATGAACACTGTGCTGTGCCCCCACAATGCAGAGTTCAGCGTGCGTGCCCCCTTCAATGCAACTGTGCTGTGCCCCCTTCAATGCAATGAACACTGTTCTGTGCCCCCTTCAATGCAATGAACATTGTGCTGTGCCCCCATCAATGCAGAGTTCAGCGCGCGAGCCCCTTTCAATGCAGAGCGCCACAGCATTATCCCCAATCACTGCAGAGCACCACAGCATTGTCCCCAATCACTGCAGAGTGCCCACAGCATTGTACCCCAATGATTGCAGAGTGCCACAGCATTGTACCCCAATGATTGCAGAGTGCCACAGCATTGTACCCCAATGATTGCAGAGTGCCACAGCATTATCCCCCAATGATTGCAGAGTGCCACAGCATTATACCCCAATGATTGCAGAGTGCCACAGCATTGTACCCCAATGATTGCAGAGTGCCACAGCATTGTCCCCCAATGATTGCAGAGTGCCACAGCATTGTACCCCAATAATTGCAGAGTGCCCACAGCATTGTACCCCAATGATTTCAGAGTGCCCACAGCATTGTACCCCAATGATTTCAGAGTGCCCACAGCATTGTACCCCAATGATTGCAGAGTGCCCACAGCATTGTACCCCAATGATTGCAGAGTGCCCACAGCATTGTACCACTGACCACCAACGTAAAAGGACATTTTTCCACTGACCACCAATGTAAGAAGACACTTTTCCACTGACCCCCCAATGTAAGAAGAAACTTTTCCACTGACCCCCAATGTAAGGGGATGTTTTTCCATTGACCCCCAATGTAAGGGGATGTTTTTCCACTGACCACCACCTATATAAGAGACATTTTTCCCCTGACCACCAAAGTAAGGGGACACTTTTCCACTGACCACCATCAATGTAAGGGACATTTTTTTACTGATCACCAATGTAAGCAACATTAACCCTGACCACCAATCAATGTAAGGGGACATCTTTCCACTGATCACCAATGTAAGGGGACATTTTTCCACTGATCACCAATGTAAGGGACATTTTTTCACTGACCACCAACGTAAAGGGACATTTTTCCACTGACCAACAATGTAAGGCCCCTTTCACACTTGTGCAACCTGAAAATCACGCAACTTTGACACAATCCGTGCGTAATCTTGAGGACTATGGACCACAAGTCACATCATAGTTGGACCAAAGTAGTGCAGGGACTACACTGAAGTCGCTGCGACTTGAAATCACACAAATATGAAAAGTACTCATTGGAAATCATGGGATACGACTTTCCAGTCCCAAGTCGCAGGACAAGTTGCTTAAGTGTGAATGTGGCCTAAGGGGACATTTTTCCACTGAACACCAGGAGAACAATATATTTTTTACCATCTGCATTCCTTTTCTGGTCAAATACTACAGTTTTTTTCCATACAGATTGATATTTATCATGATGACCAGCATGCTAAGCAAGCCACTTTCTATTTTCTTTTTATGTTTTTTTTTATGCTACTTATTATGAGCTGAAGATATAATTATTATCAGAGGCTCCATGGAACCTAAAGTTATTGTATGGGTCCCTCCATGTGAAAAGGCAGATCTACAGGAGCAGGGATCACATTGGAAACACTGTAGCTAGTTAAGCAAGATGTTCTGCAGCAGCTGCACAGTATTGTCATCACAGCATCCCCAGTGCCAGGAGACACCAGTAAAGCAGCTATGAATAGCCCATCCCTTGGCTGATGAGTGTTAGTGTCACATCTCCTGCCAGGCTGTGCCCAGGGAGAAAGGGGTCAGTAGCCTTGCAGTAACAGGCAGCCTGTAGCGCCTCCCTCTGTGGGCTAATACTCTACAATTACAGCCCATGCTGCCTCCAGTCTCTGCCAGCTCTGCTGCGATCAGCCTCTGCACTGACTCCGGAGGATCTCAGGTACAGGGTAGGAGCTTCACCTCTCATACCAATGCCATGCCATCTGCAGGGGTGAGCCTGGGCACCGCTGATCCCTGGGCATACAATGGCTTTGTCCTTCTCTCTGCTGCCTGGAGAATCGTGCTGTCATGTCTGTGCTTTGCTTTCCAGCCTACCTCACCTTCCTAACCCTTCCCTGGATGGTCAGCTGCCTCTCCTGCCATCCAGAGGGGGTCACAATGGATTGCACTTTGCTATGGAACAATGCATTGCTTCCATTAGGTGACCGTTTGCTCTAGATGGCGCCCTCTAATGTTCTGTAGTATCTGACACACATGTGTCGCTAATGCCAGCTAATGCCAGCCGAAGGGGTCTTGCTGGCCATAAGCAAAGCAATTGTCGGGCAGTTTGGACATACACATTTCAATTGTCGGGCAGTGTTTCAGACGCTTTGGACATTCACATTGCAATTTTTTGGCAGTTTCAGATACTTTGGCTATGCACATTGCAATTGTCGGGCAGTTGCAGACGCTTTGGACATACACAGCAATTGTTGGGCAGTGTTTCAGACGCTTTGGACATACATAGCAGTGATACACTGGAGGGAAAAGACTTAGGGGGGAGCATAGGCTCAGTAAAAAGAAAAATACCAAAACTCTTTGAGGCTCTAATTCTACATTACGCTCCATGTGGGTGACAGGTCTTGCAAAATCTGGTCATCCTTCTTATGAATTTTGGTCAAAGAATTGCATTTAGATGAAATATATATTAAAAAAATTAATATATATATATATATATATATATATATATATATATATATATATATATATATATGTATACTGTTTATATATACATATATATATATATATATATATATAATTTTAATTTTTTTTTTTTAATAGGGCAATTTGCATGAGCCGATGAGCTGATTTTCTGTTAGTCATTCTGAATACAGACATTCAAAACTCTACTGTAACGTGTGTGGCATTTCAAATCATACTCTACATACACTTCCAGTCAAATGTGGGATGAATGAGCGTGTAGATGGGTTTCTATGAGAAACAGTGGCTGATATCAGCCAATCAGGTGAGGGTAATTAAGCATTGTGTATTAGGAATTATTGCTATGGGCTACAATTTTTTTTTTATTCAGTTGCTATTATTTAGCTGCAGAGTATTTTACAGTAGTTTAAGGAATTTTCAGTACTTTTCCTAGAACTTGGAACTTTTATTTCTGCATGTTTTTTTTTTTTTTTTTTTTTCCATTTTTATGTCAAGGTGTTACTAAACAAACTATTTTTAATAAGTAGTTTAAATTAGTTTTAATAAGTGGATCCCTACCATGTCAAGCTAGAGATATATGAATATATGAGATCTTGATGGGTAAACTGAATATGTCAGCAGGTTTGATACATAAGTATGTTTTCCACCTCACACATGTATAATTAGGGCAGTACTGTGTAAGGATATTATAATGTGAACATTTTGTATTGCTGATAAATAGGCTGCCATCAGCCATCGATCTCTCTACACATAGACATAGCGATACTGAGATACTATGGGTGCGGCATCAATTGACAATGGCAGTGGGAGGTTCCGGTGTGGTGAGGGTGGCATTGGAATCAGATGGCTAATCATATGGATGGACAAGTAATCATGATAGATAGTGAATGGATGAGTTGATGGATGGGTCGACTGATAGGAGATCATAGTTAAATAGATACAGGAGTCAGAGAAGCTGCACATGAGTGTCCTGGACTCACACTGCTTACTTACCGGTGGTGGTCTGGTCCTGGATCGATGACGGTCGGGTCTCCTCTCCGCCGGTCCTCTCCGTGCTCTCTCCCGCCGTGTCCGTCCACTAGGCACCCGACTCGTGACTGACGCACGCGACATGACGTCAGCAGGGTCAGTATGGGGCCATGGGATGTCCTGGATGATGATTGGTCCAGGCTGTAGACTGGATCAATCACAGCCAGGATTTCCAAAAGTGGGGGTGTCCAATCGCATACACTTGAGCCCAGGTTACGCCCCAGAACTTCAGAAGGCAGCCAATAGGCGCCTCTTCTGGGACGTAACCCCACCCCCCCCCCTTGCCACCAGTTCCTTCAGGCGAGGCCGGCGAACCCAATTTTTTTTTTGTACAACTTTATTTGTACGTTTTGTAATTTTTTTTCTTTTTTTTTTTAGGGGTAGGGGGCGGCGCCCTGGCGCCCCCTATGCACGGGCTGCCACTGGTCAGTATGTTCAGATAACCTTCAATACAGAGGTTGATAATACTGTACTGTATATGTCAGTGCTAGTATATAATGTTGAAATACTATGAAAAAAAAAAAAGTGAGCAAGTTTCTTAAAATATACTCTGCCACGACTCATACATTTCTTCACTTTGACCTTTAACAGGTAAATTAGAGAGAAAAAAAAGAGTTGAGCATGTTTCTTAAAATATATTCTGCCACGACTCGTACATTTCTTCACTTTGACCTTTAACAGGTAAATTAGAGAAAAAGACTGCCTATTAAAGTATATTCAAACCTAGTCACTAAATTTTTCAAACTTTAAAATGTTAATGTAATTTGTGCAATTCAGTGACATGTTGGGGTTGATCTACTAAAGACAAATAGACTGTGCACTTTGCAAAGTGCAGTTGCCCTCTGCAAGTGCAGTTGCTCCAGAGCTTTTGAAATGAGGCAAAGCTTCACTTTGCAAAGAGTACCCAATCAGGTGCAAGGAAAAAAAAATAAAACAGCATTTTTGCTTGCACATGATTGGATAATGGAAATCAGTAGAGCTTCTGCCAAGATAAGAAGAAACAGCAGCACTTTACTGGCTGGCACATCACTGTAATTTCCAAAGTAGCACGACAAAACACCAACCAGTCCAGGTAGATGCGTTTCACACAGTACAACTGTGCTTAATCATTAATGATTAAGCACAATTGTACTGTGTGAAACGCGTCTACCTGGACTGGTTGGTGTTTTGTTGTGCTACTTTGGAAAATACAATAAAGGCATTTGGAACTCCAGTGATGTGCCGCTGTTTCTTCTTATCTTGGCATTGTTTACAGAGGCAAGCCGAGGCTAGCACTCATGTGGAGGTTCCATCAGATTCACTCATCTCACCTGGAGCAGCAGATCTTTCTTACCTTCAATAGAGCTTCTGCTCATTTACTAAGCTCTGGAGCAACTGCACATGCAGAGTACAACTGCACTTTTCAAAGTGCACAGTCTATTTGCCTTTAGTAAATCAACCCCATTCTGTCTCTATCTTGTATTTGTCCTCCTATTTTGACACCTTGTCACATAGGCTTTCCGATGAAGACAGTTTTTAATGCAAAGCCTTTGCTATGGTCTACTGTTTTCACAAGCAGAATACCCACCTTGTGAAATGCCATACACCCATCCCTGAAGTGCAGGCATTTGACAGGGAATGGCAGCAACAGGGCTACAGGAAAAGAGGAATGCTGAGACACAACAAAGAATGAAAAACAGGGTAAAAAGTTATCAAATAAAATGTCATTCAGTTAGGGGGGCGTTGCGGCCACGATCGAGGATGGCCACGTTCTGAAGAGGCTCTTCCAGGCCCGAGCTAATCTGCCGCCATCAGAGCCATTTGAGGGTCAAAATCCTCCACCAAGCCAGTCAACATCCTCATAGCACACCGGGAGATTTTTCAGACATAAATCTGACCAGCCGACCCTGGGGAACGTTAAAGACTTTTTCAAACCACTAGACTAGGCCGCGATCTTCACCAAAATGGCCGCGGCCGGAAGACACGACCAGGGAGCTTAACGGAGCCAGACTGCACCTCTAGCCTGCAATAACCCTCCCTCAATGCCCCATCTCCCAGCCTAGCAGTGAGGACTCCTCTGGGAAAAACTCCCCCACCACCAGGAGCCCCGCAAAGTCCAGGCCGCGCATGGTGTCCCCAGCATGGCCTGCACAGGCCTACAATATGGAGGTGAGTGCTCCTGACCCCTCACAGGCCGCAAGCATGCCCCAGCAACAGGATCCCTTACTAAACTTTCCTACACAAGGGCACCCAGTCTCAGACACTACACTAAAGGAGATGCTCCTCTCCTTAAGAACATCCCTTCAAACTGACATACTGGCTTGTGTTCATCAGTGCAAAGCTGACATTCAGCAGGTGGGAAACAGGGTGGACAAAATAGAGAACTCCCTGAGCAATTATGCATCATCCTTCAATAACATGGCAGATGCTCATGCCACACATACGGAAGAAATCACATGGTTGAAAGACAAGGTAGCAGACTTGGAAGACAGGTCAAGAAGGAACAATATCATAATTAGGGGAATACCAGAGAATATCGCACCATCTCAACTCCTCCAATATGTACAGGAGTTATTCTCTCCACAATCACACCAGACTTGTCTTTCCCTGATCTTTCTATTTACATGATTCATAGACTGCCAAAACCAGCATTTATTTCCTCTGACGCCCCCAGAGATGTCCTGTTAAGGGTACATTTATTTCCAGACAAAATGTTATTCAGTTAGAGTTGATTTCCTTTAAGTTTCTCAATACAATCCACCATTCCTTTTAGTTCTTAGGCAAAATTTCTATTAGAGTGAATGCAAGATCTCATGGTCATGCCCAAGATCTTTTCTAAATGTAGATAGCTTTTGAAATTTCTGAGCTACTAAATTAAAAGCATAAACCAAGCTGAGATTGTGTGATAACGTTCCAGGGAACAGAGCAGAAATGAATAATGTGCTTGTCATTCTGACTCTACAAAGGCTGTCCCAACTTCACAAGCAAACAAAAATGTCCCATCACACTTACTAGCTAGCCTACAAAAAAAAAAATTGTCCCTGTCTAAATATTCACATTAAAAACAGAGGTTGTAGTGTGTACACGTTTTCCAATTTGTAAATATATGTAAAAACATTGAGTGCAGCGCTAATTGATGATAACATGTGTAAACTAGATAAAATAAACATCATGTGATAACATAATCAATTGAAACAAATAAATTGATTCAATGAAGTCCCATAAATAGCAATTGAAAGCAAGATAAAGTCCAAAATTGTGGTGGATCTTGAAGAAAACACAATAGTGACCATAAAGTGAAAAGGCGTCCCGTCACCAGATGAATAAATGAAATGGGCGCTCACCAGATAATGTGGGTCTGTATTGCCATATGACAAACAAATCAACCAGGCTTATAAGATGATCCAAAATCCAACAACCAAGGATGTAGTTCTAGGCTCATGGGATTGTAGGGAGAGGGATGAAAATCTCTCATGACCAGATTACATGGAAGCCGAGAAAAAAGTGCACATAGCGTAATATTGCTAAAAACTTTTAATGAAAAGTAAAGAGTTGCACTTACAAGAATCGCATGCTAACAGGCAATAAACAGGCAAGATGAAGTTCTACCGTGGGGTGCTGGTTGGTTTCTCAGGCCAAGAGGGTGGGACTTTTACGGGCAAGTGAAGGATACACAGTTGTTTGTAAAATAAATGGTTGCAATTTATTGCAGATACAATTGTATATTCAATAAAGAAAATTTTAAAGACATTTGTGGTGATGTAAGGTGTTTGGGTTACAGACCCAAAGTGCGTAGAAGAAATGCTAAGTTGGAAAAAGAGTTTCCGTGACAATGGTGCAATATATGTGACTTTATTTTGATGAAAGAAACTCTGTTTCTCCAGGCTGGGTTGCTTGGATGCTTCACAGAGAGTTCATCAAAAAGGTTGACTCGACGCGTTTCGGCTAACAGAGTAGCCTTTGTCAAGGGTTTTTTGTCACCAAGTCTGTAGAGATAGTGACGGGTTTAATTATCATCAATGTATGTTATGTATGGAATTAGTAATGAAAGAAAACATTTTTAAAGTACATACATTTGACCTGTTTTGGTGATTTTTGTTCAGAGCTTAGAAGATCCGCAGCGAGAATCAAAGGTGAGCAACCTGCAGGTGTGGTGAGTGGTAAATGTCAGGAGATATTAAAATGAAAGGATTTTAAGAAAAAACTAACATTATCGGTGGCATCGACTTACTAGATATTGGTTGGTCTGTTTGTATCTGGATTGGCAGATGAGATTGTCGGCAAACAATACATATATATATAGAAATATGTATTTCTCTCTAGACGTCCTTATATAGTGACCAATCTGTTGGTGTATAATATATATACAAGTATTGGTATCCCAAAATTTTGAAGGTGTATGTGAAAGGGAAATAATTTGCATTACTTACAGGGTATATTGTAAGCTCACGGTTTCTGGACAGCTCAAGGTAATTTAAAAGGTATTTTTGCACGGGTGCAACTGTCCTCAAAGTCCGCTTGTGTTTGGGTACTGTGCGGTATCTAAAAGCTGGAATACATGTGGCTAGTTTTGTTAAAGTTCGGAAAAAACACAGGCAAGTAAAGCCGAATGTAGTGCTTTTATTGGGAAGTGATGGTTTAAGCAATGAAAGGTAACACTTACAGTTGTTTTTGCTTTTGCTGCAGGTTGCGTCCGCTCTGTCTCCTCATTCCCTCGGTGTGAGGGTGATGTGAGGAGACGCTGATTCCCCGGCCTTTTTAAAGCCAGTTGCGCGTGCGCATTGTGCGCCGCACGTACCAGGCTTCTTGTGCGAGTGACGTCATAGCCCTGTTGTGCGCACGCGCCAGCGGGGTGCGTGCGCATCGGGAGACTGATCGCACATTATTGGCCGCCGACACGGGAGGAAGGAACCAAGATCCCGGGAGAGGGGAGTCTTTTTGGAAGATGGTATATTCCAAGGTGCCTAGTTTAACCCCTGGCTTGCCCAGGGGCTTTCCGTGCCGGGTGCGTTCTTCATAGTTGAGAAAAATCATCAGAGGTCAATCAATTATATCGAAAATATATTATGAAGATATAAAATATACAGTAAACAATACAAGGTATAAATTTATTTATGTGATCATATAATCTTTAGTTTTAACAGCAGAAGTAAAAAGAAAGGAAAAAAGGGGGGAACTCATTGTACCCTGGAGAACAAAGAGCAGGGGGTTTGGAGGTCATATGGAAAGGGAAGGGGGGGGAAGGAAAGGGGGGGGGGAAAGTGGGGGGGGAAAGGGGAGGGATTAGGGGATGGGGTGTGTATTTTGTCAGTTTTTTTAAAATAGATTTTTTATATACATGGGTAGATTTGTGTCTAATTTATATTTTTGGGTGGGGGGGGGGGTTTGTGGGGGGTGGTTTTTTGTTTTTTTGTTTTAGTCAGTTTTTCCTGATACAAAGCCTTCTAAAAAGGGGCGATAGCTTGCTATCTCGTTTAGGCCTGGGGGTATGGTGGCTTTTAGACGTTGTATCCACCGTAGTTCTATTTGGAGGAGGCGTTTGTTCCAATCTCCCCCTCTACGTGGGATGTGGATTCTGTCTAGAGCTATAAAGTTTATTTTGGGCATTTTGTAGCCATGTTGGTACGCTACGTGTCTTCCTAGTGGGAGGTCAGGATTGCATAGTTCCATGTTATTTACATGTTTTCCAATTCTTTTTCCCATTTCTTGTTTGGTTTTCCCAACGTAGTATGCTCCGCATTCGCATCTCATCAGATAAATTACTCCCTTGGTCTTGCAGTTTGCAAAATGTTTCGGTATGAATTTTTCCCCATTTGGTAGTGTAGTTTCCACGCATTTTTTAATGACATTGCATTGAGCACAGGATCCACAAGGGTATGTTCCTTTGGTTTTGCAGGGGTCTTTTCTGATGTTTTCTTTAAATTCACTGTGTATGAGGTTTTGTTGTAAGGAACCTGCTTTGCGGTATGTTATAGATGGATTGTCGGAAACCAGATGTTTTATTTTTGGGTCCTCTTTTAGAATAGGCCAGTGCTTTTGAAGAATGTTTTTTATGGAGGGGTGTTCGTTGGTATATCTTAGTATAATCCGTGTGTTGTCTTTTTGTTCTTTTTCTTTGTCTTTATGTTTTTTTCCCCCTGGTTGTTTGGTTGGGAATAAGATATGTTGTCTTTCTTGTTGGTTCGCTTTGATGAAGTTCTACCGTAAGCTACCAACGCGTTTCGTCCACTTAGACATCATCAAAGGATATTGCTCACTCTGAACAGGTACAGGTAAATCGCATACAGAAAGGTAAATACTATATACTATTATATACTATATACATGAAAATTGTACATTCAAGAATAGAGTTATTTAATGACAATTATGTTAAAAAAAAAATTTTGTGCCATTAATGACTTTACTTATAATGAGCTCAGTATCAAATAAGGAACAACATTTGTTAAAAATACATTGGTAAAAACTAAAGGTTGTTGAAGGGCATCTTACCACCATCTTAATTAGATTTGCATTAAATCCACAGGAAATGTTCAAACTAAGGTTAAAATCTGAATTTCACACCAAGCAGGGGGGAAAAAGAGAAGCATCCCTTTCCATAGGCCAATAGAGAAGTTGTAATAGTCAGCCGCAGGAGGGGCAATCAAAGCAGGTAAATGGCTGAAAGATGGTAATAGATTGGAAGGCTTACTAAAGCTAAATTTCCATCAATGAGGATCATCTATCACCATTATGAGCATGGAGTACAATGTATGAAAATATTTACCTTTGGTAAAGTCTAAGCAAAACCTACAAGGAAGTTAGAGCTTTAAGAAGGCCCTCAAATAGAAGGCTTACTAAAGCGAAATTTCCTTCAATGAGGATAAACTATTACCATTATGAGCATGGAGCAGTATGTATGCAAATATATACCTTTGGTAAAGTCTAAGCAAAACCTAAGAGGAAGTCAGAGCTTTTCTTGTTCTACAATTTCAGACACTACTTCAATCCATGAAGAGCTATCATGTAAGTACCATACATTACCCCCCAGTGAGGTCCAGCCCCCTCACTCCCACCCGAGGGTCCCATCACTGTCATGTCAATTTTGTGTTATTTTTATGGCTTTTGTGCAAAGTCCACTAAATGTGCCAAATCTCTCCCCCCCCCCCCCCCCCCAGACAATAATATAGTTGGCCCTATATATAATTTATTGATGAAACTGTTCTGTTTGTGCCCACTGGGTGGCTCTGCACGATGCTGGACCCTTTGTAGTCTTTGACTAATAAGTCCTATAAATATTTTTCAGCACCTCTCTCTGCACTTCCTTCTTCTGGGGTTTTTAAGCCAGCCTTCCAGAGACAGGAAGTGTTGGCACATAATTGTACATAATCTGCACTATTAGCAGCTAGGTATTCACAAATACAAACATTAGAGAGCAGCAGATCCCTACAGCAGAAAACCTGTGCCATTACTGAATACTGGGCAAATAGCAATTGGATCACACTTCGGAGATGGTGATAAGTGCAAGAAAATGTAATCCATTGTGACTTTACAGCACTGTAACTGAATAAAGCTCTGAGCACCTTAAGAGGAAGTGCTCATAAAGCATGCTCCAAAACTGTCAACTGTATTCAACTTAAAAAGCTACTGGCTCCTACTTTCTCAGTGCTGCTCTCCTGTACTTCTAGTCTTCACAGGGAAAGGTTAACAGTGGGCAATGCAGTCTCCAGTCTGTTGGCTTGAAGAAGGAAGTGGGGAGGAGGAGGGAGGAGCAAGGGATTATCTTGCAATCCTAGGCTACAAGGCTATGTGTTTCTATTAATGCATACAGTGTGGGGAAACACAACTCTAGTCCTTACATGCAAAGGTAACTCTATAGGATGTTGCAAATGAAAGGAGAAATCCTGAAACCCGAATTTTGGGGCAGTGTGTATGGCAGGAGTGTAAACGGGAACATATGCAAGGATTAAAGAATAAAGAAACTGCAAACTCAGTAAGTGATTAAATCAGCTGGTAAAAGTGCTTTACTGAAGCACTTTATTCTCAGCAAACTGAGAATGTAATATCACTTTAATTTGTTTGCTCGTTCTTGCTTGGAAGTAAAATATTTTGATTCACAATATTGAAACTACAAGCTAATTTTTAATTAAAGTAGGAAGAATATTTTTCTGGAGGAAAATTAGATTTTAGTCATTTTGTAATTAGTATGTTTTTGTAATTTTTCAAATAATTTTAGAAGTAAGTATTATACAATAAATACAATTTTTTTTTTGCTCATTTGTATAGTACTATCTAAAGCTGGATACACACTATACAACTTGTGTGGTTAAGGCCCGTACACACGTACCGATCGTCGGCATACAAACGTCGGTGGACGAAGGATCTGCCGATTGTACGCGTGTTAGTATGGTGCCTCCGACAGATGTCTGCGCACAATCCGCGGACAAAAGTCTTTCTTGCAAACATGAAAATATTTGTATGCCGACACCAGAACGGACGATTGTTCGCCTGTCAGTACACAATTCTGCCGACACACAGCTACAAATCCCAACACGCATGATCAAACCAAATGAGTTCCCGGAAGAATTTTCTCTAGTAAACTCAACATTTTATTCAGAAAGAACTTTCGGCTCGCGGAAGTCCAAGAAATAGGTGAAATGCGGAGCACATGCTCATCTTGATAAATGTGAGAAGAAGGAAGATGCTGCTCATAATGCCATACTTTTCTAATAAAAAGGCATGTGTTCTGTTATGATGAAGATAATGTTTGTCTATTCTATCTGTTCTATCAAATTTTAGAATTAAATAATTTGAACTCTTCACCATTATTTTTGTATTTTCACACCAAAGATCTAACTATTGATATGACCCTTTATTCTTGTATGAATTAACCACTTGCCGACCGCCGCACGACTATCTACGGCGGCGGTCAGCCCCTCACAGGCAAAGTGACGTAGGTCTACGTCGCTCGCCTGTGAGGGTTTAGGGAGCGAGCGCGCGCCGCCGGAGGCGCGCTCCCGCTCCCGCGTGGTCACGGACCCCCCCGCGCGTGTGACCGGCGGACCCGGTCGCCGCCGGCCACTCTGCGATCGGCGGGGGAGAGGGAGAAAGTCAGGCAGCTTGTGTAAACAAGCTGCCTGTCATTCTCCTCTCTGTATGAGAGCTGATCACATGGATCTACTATGTAGATCCATTGATCACTCTGCATACAGTTGAAGCCACAGCCAATCACAGTTAGAATCACGCCCCTAGGGACACACACAGCCCCTCCCTCTCAAATAAAGTTAACCCCTTCACTACCAGTGTATTTTTACAGTAACAGTGCATATATATAGCACTGATTACTGTAGAAATGTCACTGGTAACCCCAAAAGTGTCAAAAATGTCAGTCAAGGGTCCGATCTTTCCGCCGCAATGTCGCAGTACCGCAAAAAAAATCGCAGATCGCCGCCATTACGCGTTAAAAAAAAAAACAACAAAAATGACAAAAATCTTTCCCTTTGTTAGTAAACGCAATAACTTTTGCGCAAACCAATCAAAATACGCTTTTTGCGATTTTTTTTACCAAACATAGGTAGCATAAAACAAATTGGCCGAAAATATTAAAAAATTTTGATTTTTACATTTTTTTTGGGGGGAATTTCATATAAAAAAAAGGGAAAAATATTGCTATTTTTGCAAAATTTACGCTCTTTTTTTGTTTATAGCGCGTGATCAAAAAATCGCACAGGTGATCAAATACCGCCAAAAGAAAGCTCTGTTTGTGGGAAAAAAAGGACGCCAAATTCGTTTAGGTACAGCGTCGCACGACCGCGCAATTGTCCGTTAAAGTCACGCAGTGCCGAATCGCAAAATACCCTCTGGTCGTTTAGCAGCCAAATCCTCCGGGGCTTAAGTGGTTAATGTCTAAAACATATTTTTCAGGTTATGCACAATATTAAACATGTTAACAAATTCAGATAGGCCATTTTTTATTTTCAATTTTCTTTATTTTTTGGATCTCAGCAAAAAAAAAACAAAGCAAACATCAATACTTTCCGTATAATAAACTAAACATAAAAAAGGTCCATTTGGACAAAATTAAACTAGAAACTGGCAAACAGGGGTAAAATAAATAATAGGGGGTTACACAAATTAAAGTTGCTGGTAACTGTAATCAGGTTGCCATGAGGGCAGGTTTGGATCCTGCTGGCCATATTGCCACTGGCCATGTGGCATTTGGCGAGGTGGTGGGTGTTGTGGAGGTGGAGGTGGAGGTGGAGGTGGAGGGCACGGGTGCTCCTGGCATGCGTGGCTGTGCTCAGTAAGTATGCCGTTTTCAGCGTTTTGCAGCACATCCAGAATAATTTTTCTGGCATACTGACACTGCCTGAGGTCCACCTTATCCAGGATTTTGGCAGTCATATTCCCGAAGGACTCATTGGCCTCCGGTTTCCGACGTAGGGCTATGGTGGCCTCCTGGATAAACTCGTCGGTGATGTCATCCACGTGCTTCCTCTTTTGCCTCCGTTTGGCAGGAGGAGGTGGTGGTGGAAAGAGTTCCGCAGGCTCCTCAGGCTCCACAGGCTCCCCAGGCTCCTGGCTGCAACCTGGCTCCTCCTCAGTGACACTTCCCTGTTGATGAAATGAACAATTGATTAGAATGTTATAGTGTATATAAAAATGCATGTTTGTTATATTATTGTGAACAAATAGCAGACTTTACATACAGTGGCATATCTAGGGTCTCCAGTGCCCTTGTTGAGGAGCTGTATTTGGCAACAACCCCCCCCCCCCCCCAAGATCAATGTAAAACTGTAACCCACCCCCCCAAAAAAAAATTAAAGGGCATTAAAAGTTTCTAATTTGCCCCTTGTTTGCCCAGTGTAGAGCTCTCTAGTGGGCAATCATTGTCTCAGGTGTGAAAAAGAAAGAGAGGGTTGAGAGATAGAGAGAGGGAGAGAAAGAGGGGGTGTGAGAGAGAGAGGAGGGGGTTGCAGAGAGAGAGGGGCCTGAACTTGCAGAGGACTTGATGTAGGGCATTGAGGGTGAAGCAGTGCAGGGAAACATGAATAAGGAAGCCACCTGCCTTGCTGACCCAGAGTGAGAGACCAGAGACATGGAAGCAAGGATGGATGGATCATTTGCAGGAGCTGTTAGTTTTGTATTAAAAAAGGTTGAGCCAGAGGAATGCTGAGGCTACAGCAGTGTTTCTTAGGACCAGAGGTGTGCTGGGGATGCAGCAGTGTTTGTAAGACCGGAGGGGTGCTGGGGATGCAGTGAGAGGCAGTCTCAGTCTCCTGGTCTTTTGGCTCAGCTGCTCTCAATGTTTTACACCTGCATGAAGCTGCTCTCAATGTTTTACACCTGCATGAAGCAGCTCTCAATGTTTTACACCTGCATGAATCCGCCTGCAAACTGGGGGTTCTGGGGTGTGCAGGCTGAGTGGATTGTTAAAATAAACAATAAAACAATGCCAATGTTTTTGTGACCCACCCCCCTTGGCCTGCGCCCCTGGCGGTTGCCTGTCATGCCAACCCCTTGCTATGCCCGTTTACCTAAAGGGTCAATTATGGTTTAGCTTATAATTTTGTTACATGATTACATTTTAGCAGACAATATATTGTGAAATGCCATACCTGAGTAAAACTCTCCTCCAGGAAATCCTCATCCTGGCTTGGATCTACCGACACTGAGCCCTCTGCCGAAGTAGAAGGCAGTGTAGAAATTGACGGCCTGGATTCCATGGTGTCTGCCAGGAACCGCATGTTATCATAGTACCACAGCCGTGGTACATATACATTCCGTGCCCCTGCTCCAGACTGGGTGGAATCTTCTATTTTTTTTAACTCCCGCCTGTAGGCAGTGCGAATACTGTTTATTTTTTTGCGGATATAATCAAAATTTGCCCCAGGACAGACGGGCTTGTAGAAGGCCACCAAATGTTCCATGGCCTGTTTTCTGAGTTTTCGATTTTTATAATCTGCGGACTTGACTTGCCACAAACAGGGCAGTTGCCTGAACTCATCAATAAAACTTATTAAAAAGTTGTGGGTGGTGAAATTGTCCACCATATTGCAGGACAGTATATGCCTGCAAGACACAAAACAACACAAAACATATTAAAATAGCATGTATTTTGGCACATAATAAAGATATTCCTAATAAAAGCTGTATAGGGCCCAAAACACACACTTTCTATTAAAAGAGTCGTACCTTTGTTTGTGGGGAAAAGTCGTGATTCGCCGCTCGATCGTGCTCCAACTCTCGATATGTCCGCTAGCGAATCGTCGGCCGAACGATCTGGCGTCCTTTAAATACAGCGCAGGCGTCAACTCCTCCTCCAGTGGCGGGCTTGTGCAGGGGTGTGTACGTGCCGAAGATCAGGCCTACATGCGACACTCACACCTGAGGCAGTGGAATAATCATTGTTTAATTAGGAACCATGTCTCAACAATCTGGGAGCTCAATTAGTGGGGGCCGAAGTGATTGGGCCACCCGAAAATCAAGGGCTACACCCATGTCAAAGCCAGAAATGGTGGAGATGGTCTCCATTTTAGAAAAAATGGATTACGATGGAAAGTTGGCAAATTACGATCGGCCCAATGCCAGGAAAGATGGCATCATGGACAAGGTGGTGGCCTGTTTGGTCAAAAAATTCGGTGTCGAGCGATCGAAAGATCAGATTCGGAAACGGTGGTCTGACCTCAAACACCGTGAGCAGGATCAGCTTTCCCAAATCCATCGGATTTTGAAAAAAAGTAAGTTTTATTTTTTCTTTATTTTTTTAATCATGCAATATGTTTTTTATAATTTGGTGTATGTTGTATTAACATGTCTAGATTATAATGTCTATGTAAAAAGTTAGATTACTCATTTTAGTTGTCATGTCGTGATTTGATCGATCTATTGTTGATGTTTTAGTATATGACATTAAAAGTCAGGAAGCCATAGTGAAAAATATATGTATTGTGTTGCAACGAACGTTCTTTCCTGCACGAATCTTCTCAGCAAACATTCCTATTAATCACAGATTATTATTCAAACCTTTAAATAGGAGAAAAACGTAAACTCCGTGCCAAACAATGGGAAAGGAGGAGGAGAGGTTTGGCAGCTCCATCGGCAGTTGTGGAACAAGATGAGGACATGGGCACAGAAGGTGGCACAGATTCCACTAAAGGTAATTGGTTCCTATGCACTGTCAAACATTAATGTACCATATTTTTCGTAGATAACCATGTACATGTCTTCATATTTGTTACTAAAAGAGCTATCAAGCAGGGCACCATGTCCTAACAAATGTACCTCTTGTGACTTTTATGATATGGCCAATGTTTTGTATTATGTAGATGAAGACATTATTCCGGAAATAATCCTGGTGGAGCCAACAAGTGATGAGACACCAGAGCAACAAGAAGGTTGGTAGTCACAGATTTTTGTGTAGTGGTATCATAGAAATATGTGTATTTGCAATGATTGTTTAACCTTATATTCTTGTATTCCCTTGCAAATTTACATTGCAGATGTTGCATCATGCCAGGATGTGGCATCCCCAGCCAGGTCAGAAGCCCGATCTCCTGGCAACTTGCCAAGCAGCATGGAAGCCAGTTCCGAAACTGTGGAGGAACCAGGACCAAGTGTCCAAGAGCCAATTGTGTGCCCACGTAGGTTTTTTCAGAATGATTTTTATCAGTGTTATTTTTAGCCTCCAATTTACAACACTAGTTCCCTATGGGAGCCTCTTTATTTGAATGGAAGTCGCACCGTAAGTCGGATCAGGATGCTCTGACTTGCGGGGCCACTTGCGTTGTGAAGATTTTTGAGGGGGAACTACACCCAAAAATTGAACAACCCACCGTGGGTGTCCCCCCAAGTTCACAACCAGGCCTTTTGTGTGTGGTATTGAGTTTGAGGGTATGCCCACAACAAAAAGACAGCGTGGGTTACCCCCAAAACCCCTACCAGACCCTTATACAAGCATGCAGCTTGTCAGGCCAGGAAAGAGAACGAGCAAGCGGACCAAACACCCCCTGGACCACAGCAGGACACATGCCCTCAACATGGGGGGGTTTTGTTGCTTTGGGCCAGGGGGCCTCTGCACCGCACACCCAAAAGCACCTTACTCCCATGTAGAGGAGGACAAGAGCCTCATCCCCACAACCCTGTCTGGTGGTTTTGGGGGGTCATGCGGCCAGGGGGTTCCTAGGACTTTGGAAGCAACCTTTAACAAAGGGTGGCCCCCAGATCCCAGACCCCAATCACTATGTGAATGGGTATGGGGTACATAGTACCCCTACACATTAACCACATAAATGGAAGTGTATGTGAATAACGACAGGAGACGTTTATGAAATGTTCTTAAATATCTTCATCCGGTCTTCTCCACTCTGCTCTTTGGATCTTCTCCTCTCCACTCTTCTGCTGTCCAATCTTCTGCTCTTATGTTGTCTGCTCTTTTGCCCTAGGCTCTTCTTCTTCCTCCTGTCCTCCTCCAATGCTGTTGCCGTGCATTCTGCCCGTCTCTGGTCTCTGCATCTTAATATATATACATTACAACCATGCCCTCACAATGACGTCATCATGCGTTCACACCCCTAATGAATATATAGTAAGCTCAGGAGACCGGCAGAATCATCAGCAACAGCATCGGAGGAGGACAGGAGGAAGAAGAAGAGCCTAGGGCAAAAGAGCATAAGAACAGGGTAGGTATTAACTCGAGAGGAATTTAAGATTACCTGGACACCAAATGTTTCTCTATTATTATGACCTCATGTAGGTGATTCACATTGACTCATTTTTTTTTAATTTTTACAGACCATGTTTTACATAGTTGCACATTAGCCAAATTGACCCGTGAGGCTCTCCAATGCTGCGCAGACCTGGAACAAATAAAGGAGACTGCAACGGCATTACAAATCAAAATGCGCAATTTTGTGGACATGATTGGCAAATTTTAAGCCACAATTTTACTAGGTTTTTAATGTTTGTATTGGGATGTTCCTGATGTTACAATTTTTTTAGAATGTTTTAGGGCATTTTAATTACACTCAGATGTTAAAGAGTGTACCCAAGTTTGGGAAAAGCACTTTACAACACCCTAACCCTAACCCTAACCCTAACCCTAACCCTAACCCTAACCCTGTGAATGTTTGATACTAAAACGTTTTTACATTCAACAATGTGTGTTCAATTCTTTATTAGACTTTAGTTGGGGGGTCGAGGTCTAAAGCTGTGTAAAGAAGCACTAAATGTATGATGGCTGTCCTATTCCCATATTTACATGTTAATGAAAGCATTTTGGTCACTGCCATATGCGAGTTGCTGGAGGTGTCAATGAAATGTTAAAGATACCCCCAGTTTTAACGCATATCACAGTGCGATCTGACATTTCACACAGGATCGGATCACACAAGTTTGAACGATTGTGCGATCCTATCCTGATGCGGCTGAATAAATGCATCATGTGCGACTTTTGTGCGAGTGCAGTGCGAATTGAGCCATACAAACTGTATAGCTGATTTTCGCATGAACATCTGATCGCATGTAATAAAGGAGCAGTGCGCTACGATATTACATGCCATCAGATGTGCAGTGTGAATTGAGACATACACTTTGTATGGCTACATTCGCACTGAACACGCATACAAGTCGCACATGACCCTTTATTTCTGATGTATCTGGATTGGATCGCACAGTGCTTAACACTTGTGGAATACAATCCTGTGGAAAAAGTAAGTGGCGGGTCACCCTTATGCAATGCTGGAAGGCTGCAAAGTCGCAGACTTCCCGCATCGCATAAGTGTGACTCAACACTCAAGGTACTAGCAGTCCTAGGATTCAATATGGCATTGATATTGCCAGTAGCAATCAGTGTAGGGAGATCAGTGTAATCTATAGTGTATTGCTTGTTCGTTGCTCTAGTTCACTTTCCATTACCTATATATATAACACTTTGAGATGAACAATGATCAAGTTTCACATAACACTGACATATCCTAACATTGGTGGGCAGTGAGAAGGATGTCATAAATGAACACAACATAACAGGTGTAGGTACTTTGTTAATACCCTAATGTATTATATGAAATATATAGTATGGGCAACTTCTGGACAATGAACACCAATGTAAGGTGACATTAGATGAACCTTGGGTGTGACCTAGTTCTCAATGTGACAGGGTTTGTGTACATTTTGTGGGGTGCAGAAGGCCCTTGTATTTACACCACTGGCTAAAAAATAACACATGGCCATCATCACTTTGGATCAGCTGGTGAGAGACTACAGTCAAGAAACACACTGATGAATGTATTAACCCTTCCAAAGTCACACATATATAACACATGATTAACCCAAATAATTGTGTTTGGCATATGTGCCCAAATGATTATAATCCACAATACAGAATCATTGCAATTTTTGTTTAATGTGTTGAAAAATAATATATCTCTGACATTTATCTTGTGTGTCCAATCTTTAACAAGATTAATGGGTGTGTGACAGTGATTGCTGCCAGGACACAGCTCCTCTCCCCACGAAATAGTCCAGATATTCCTGGCGGATCTGACGGGCCCTGTGTGATGCCAATGCTGACCGTCCAACTTCCATTGACGTCATGGACTCCACTTGGTTAGAAGGTTGGGCCTCTCCACTTGTACCTGGCATAGCAGGGTCAGTATCCAGTTGCTGCAAGACATAATTTTGTGCATTCCTGCGTAGGAAGTTGTGCAAAATGCAGCAACACAAGACCACATTATCCACTTTGTACAGTGCCAGGTTTATGGACGTCAGGAATATCCGGAACCGGTTGGCCATTATCCCGAAGGCATTCTCCACAACTCTGCGAGCTCTGGACAACCGGTAGTTGTAAATCCTTTGGTCTGGGGTGAGGTTCCTCTGAGGGTAGGGCTTCATGAGATGCTCCCCAAGCGCAAAAGCCTCATCTGCGATAAACACAAAGCTCATACCCTCAACAGTTTGCTCCCTGGATGGCAGGTTCAGAGTGCCGTTCTTTAGACGACGAGCGAACTCCGTCTGATCAATAACTCCCCCATCCGAATTGCGGCCATTTTTGCCAATATCCAAAAAAATAAACTCATAGTTTGCATTAACTATGGCTAGCATGACTATACTAAAAAAACCTTTATAATTATAATAAAATGTGCCGGAATTCGGAGGGGGGACAATGCGGACGTGCTTCCCATCAATAGCACCCCCACAATTGGGAAAATTCCACTTCTCCAGAAATTGATCAGAAATCTCCAGCCATTGCTCTGCGTTTGAAGGAAACTGTGGGGAAAAAATAAAAAAAAAAAAAAAAAATAAAATTAGTGCTTGAGCACATCACATTATTAATTACACACACAGTTGTCTGTTAAATGCTTATGCAACTTGCTAAAAAAATATACAACAGGAAGGCAAAGGTTTGGATATGGGGATGTAACATCTACATACATTTCTTTTCAACCTCCTATTGTTCTTATATTGTAAAGGGCCATACACACTAGAAGATTCTCTGAAGACTTTTTCGTGCAGATTTAACTTTTCTATGTAGTGCAAGGGCCTACCAGATTGCATAGGATTTGAAAGTGTTTGTTGGACCTCATATTATTTGGTTTTGGTAAATCGGAAGGATAAATTGTTCTGACAATCTTCTAGTGTGTATGGCCCATTATACTCACCAGCTAGAGCTGAGATTTACAAACTACGGCCCTCCAGCTGTTGCAGAACTACACATCCCATGAGGCCTTGTAATTCTCTCACATTCACAGACATGACTAGGCATGATGGAAATTGAAGTTCGTGAACAACTGGTGGGCCATAGTTTGAAGACCTCTGAACTTGAGCTTTGGTATATGCTGACTTTGAGATTTAGCATGTGGGTGGGGGGATGGGTAAGTAAAACTGGGCATTTATACATCAATTAGGGCTTGTGGTCAGTGAAGGTTTTAACATCATTACATAAACATACAGAATCATAGGTGGGAATGGATGGACTGATGTATTTTAGATAAATCATTAACTAGGTACTAAAACATTGGCCAAGGAATAATTGTTTGAGGGAAAGCAATAAAATGACCCAAATTCAAAATACTGTTAACAGGCAATGCGTTTAGGGACACATAGGAGAGAATGGTGGGGTGGTTAGTGGGTAATTTTACAAATGGTTAAAGATAATCTACATCTTTACTACTATGTGCATGCGGACAGAGGGTAGTTTACAAATAATGGCCTGTGTCAATTGCTGTACATCCAAAAACATCATAATTCAGGTGAAACTAGTAATACATGTAATGTAATGTAAAAAATCAAACATACCTTGATATAGTCCTTCTGCAAGACCTTGATGATGGCAGAGCAGGTCTCAGGGATGATGACTCCAAGAGCTTGGGGGGAGATGCCTGTGGTGAACTTCAGATCCTGCAGGCTTCTCCCTGTTGCAAGATACCTCAACGTCGCAATTAACCTTTGCTCAGGAGTAATTGCAAGCCGCATACAAGTATCCTGCTTCAGAATATAGGGGGACACCAGGGCAAGAAGACGGTAAAAGATGGGATCCGTCATCCTCAAATAATTCCTGAAGTCATCAGGATTATTTTCCTGGAGCTCCCTCAGCAAGGACATATGAGAAAATTGATCACGGTTAAGCAACCAATTTTTCGTCCAGGAGGTCCGCTTCTTCTTCCTATTGCTCGTACGTCGTCTCAGAGCCAAAACTCCAACACTAACGACAGCAACGGACGAATTCACGGTCGCCATAATAAATTCTCGAACGATGTCTCGGAAAATAGCGAAATGTCGTCAACCAAACAAATGCTACCGAAATCAGCGCGAGATGCCCAGAAGGGTCACGGCCAAACACTCACTTCCTCTTTTGTAGCGGCGAACGTGCGTGGAACGTAGTGACGTCATTTTCTGTCGGAAGACAAATGTCCTGGGCAAGTTTGGAGCACATTTCAACAGACAAACAACAAACACACCAGCCGCGAACATTTGTAGGACGTTCCGTCGGCCGACGATCGGTACGTGTGTACGGGGCTTTAGATTTCCTTTAGATTTACCTTCAACTATATAGTGAAAGGGCATACCTGATTGTATACAAATTAAAAGTGTTTAGATTTGACCTCATATTATATGGTTTTGGTAAATCTAAAGAATAAAATCTAAAGACAATTGTATAGTGTATATGGCCCATTACAGTACAGTACTTCAGCAAAGCATTCAATCAGTTCCCATTCTAAAACTGTCAGAGTCAGTCACAAAAAGGATCAGTTTGGTTATAAACAAACTAACCAACTATCATTTTTTTGCAATGTAAGCAAAATTCAGAATACCGAAAGGAAATCCATGCACATACATGCATGAAAGCATACAAACTCTATGTGAAGTGTTGCAAGGCCACAGAGTCACCAAGCTTCCCCCTAAATAAAAAACGTTTAGAAAAGTACTATTTTGTATGTATGCAAACAAATATATTTGAACTGATTTTTGGTTTTACCAAGTTATACTGTGAAACATGGTAATTTTAGAACACTATAAGTCTCCTAAAGCTGGAATGAAATTCATCTGGTTCAGCAGGAACCAGTCAAATTTAAATCCATATGGGGTCACTCTTGTTCTAACAATCAACTTCTGCTTAACAGGCTTGTTGGAAAAATGTTCTCAATAAGCCAACTGCAGCCAACAGGTTTGCAGTCGATGATCAGAATATCCTGACAGTGGAGAGACTCCACTGTCAGAATACAATGGGGTTGATTTACTAAAGGCAAATAGATTAAGCGCAGTTGCTCTCATTTTCCCTAGTAAAATGTGGCGAAGCTCTGCTGATTTCCATCATCCAATCATGTGTTTTTATTTTTTTTTATTTTCCTTGCACCTGATTGGGTATTCTTTAGAAAGTAGGGATTGTTTTTTGGCAATTCAGCCTGCTGGCTTATCAAAAAAAGATGATTCATCTATTGCAAGCTTTATTGTTTCCAGTTATTGTTAAAAAATGTTTTTACAATGTTTTTACATTTTCTTTATTTTCATAGTAGAAATACTCTGGTTTAGCAAAATCTGTAGTCTGATTTGTGTTTCTTGGAGATGGCTGCTGTAGTAATTCTTACAATCAAAATGCAATAGCATGAAATAAGCTCAACATAGTCATACATTTTTCAGTAAAAATCATGTCGATGTTTGGCATTGTTTTCAGGTTTGTGTTTCTTTCCTCCCTTTTGATCTCTTGCTTGTTTACTAGTTAGACGACTGCCGCCATCATTCAGCAATTTATTGCTTGTTTGTTGTTCTACACCAAAGCTTCATAGATATTTTAACCCAGCCTGTAAAATCCTATTTGATATTCCTTTAGAAGTTTCTGAAGCCTGTGGTACTTTGATTTCATTGGTGGTTTGGGACTATTAAATTATTTTGTGTGCATGCACCTTTTCGAGTCTGAGGTGCATTGTTTTCTTTTCTGTTCCAAACTAAATAAATCGGAGGTGTTGAGGCAAAAAAAAAAAAAGGGCAGTAAAGACATTCAATGAAAACAAAGTCCGATTCACGAAAAAGAGCACATAATGTGCTTACCGCTTGCTTATTTAACCCATTTTATTTCATGTCTAATTTTTTGTTTGTTTTTTTTTATACTTCCTGTTTGAGGGAGAATTTAGTTTTCAGCCAATAAAATAAATAAGTGAGTCTTGGTGCTCTTGACATTAGGTCTACAGAGTTAAGTTGCTGAAACTTTTAAAGAATGCAAAAATAAATAATACTTAAGACTCTTGCAACCAATTTTTTTTAGAAACATACAGAATAATAAACACAGGCAGTTTTGTTACTACCTGCTTGTGTAATTTTGTTTAGCCAGTCCTGTGATCCATGCACTGAATAACCAGGCAGGGAACACCACTATTTCAGCTTTGCAGTTTCCTTAGTCAGCTGAAGAATATCCATCACAAGCACGTACCTGATGAATTACCCCTCGTCCTATCTTTCTATTCTAATAACATAAAAATATGACAATTCCATACTGTAAACGGAGACAAAGAGAATTACAGAAATTGCCTTGTATTTCCAAATAGTTTTATCCAGGGAAAAAGTGCAGGAACTCCTCCCTTCTGAGTCTCCCTTCACCTCTGCCCCCTTCTCACCTCTGAGCACCGACCCTTGGTTCCACCACCCACCCACCTCCCTGTACCTTTCATCCTAAAGAATACAGAACCAAGTATTAGTTTTTGCTACTAAGTAATTTGTATGAAATTTAATAGACCCCACCCCAGCAACAATAGACTCCCAACACAACAACAGATCTCCCAGCAGCCAGCTTCAATAGACCTTCTAGCAGCCAGCAGCAATAGACCTCTTCCTCAGTATTAGATTCTTTCCAGCAACATAAGACAGTCCCACCAGCAACAAAGGCCCCTCACACAAAAATAGCACCCCACCAGCGACAAAAGATCCCCCATCAGGCAGCATCAATAGACCCTCCAGCAAACCCCAGCACCCCTTGCCATAAAATACATTCAGTGCTGGAGGTGTCGGAATGTGTTCGCCCACGTTCCCACAGAAAAAAAGCCCTTGTTTTATCTCCTTTTGTGTGCTGGGCAGGTGTTAAAAAAATATTGATTTATTTCATAAACTTTCTAAACCTTTTCAAAAAATTTCTAAAACAAATATATGTTACAGATGCCTACTTTATCAGGCTTCGCACTGACCATTAATGTAACATGCATTGTTTCCAATGACCTCCATTGTAAGAGGGCCCTTTTTCCACTGGACATCAATCTAAATGGGGGGGGGGGGGGGTTCTCCACTGACCACCAATGTATGGGAGCTCTTCTGCAATCACTGTCAATGTTGGTTTGCACTTTTACAATAATTACCAGTCAAAAGGGGCAAACTTTTTTCTAGCCACCAATATAAATGGCAACTACATTATTCACGGACCAACAATGTAACAAGACATTACAATTTTCATTCCCTCTGTTTCTTTTCTTTAAGGCAATTATTTATAGATTAATTTCTTATTTATTTATAAAAATTGAGTTTTGGGTGTCCTATGCCACATTCTTTATTTCTATGTATTATATTTATTATTATTTATAATAATATAATATATTATAGTATTATTATAATTTCTATAGCTTCAACTATAATACTCACTCATAACTTAACAAACATAGTTATGATTAATCATACATAAGACCCAGGAAGGTTAGTCACCCATAATTTGTAGTTTGAAGGATTGAAATGGCAGTATCTACTACTGGAACAGGCCATTTCTTATTAAATGTCTTTTCCATAGGATAAGTTTCAGCAAAAATTGCTTGAGGGGAGTGAATACTCTTCCAGGATTAGGCCAATCCTCATATAATGCACATTCAATTTTAGCGTGGATAGAAAAAGTATTTTTTTTTTTTTTTGTCAGCCTCTCAGTAGTCCATAGGGGCTTGTTTGGTCTCTGGAGACTCAGGTTCTAGGCAAAGACTATTTCGTACCAAGTCAATTAGTGAGTCTAAAGTGGAGAACAACTTTTTGTGTTTCATAAAATACAGGGGCTGAAAAATCCTATGCAGCTTCTGCTGCAATATCTGCTTTCTTTTCCTCTATTTTATCCCCAAAGAGATTAAAAGGCTCCATTTCTGATTCATAAACAAAGTCAAGGGGTAGAGATGCTGTGAAGCATTTTTTGCCTGTGGAAACTGAGGGTTCCAGGAGTGTTAACAGTTTTCCAAAAAATACAGACATTGTGGCAGAAAAATCTTCTTTTGTTAGAAAAGGAAGTGGTTTGTGCTCCTAAAAGGAAGGTAAAATCAGAGGATGGGAGTATTGTAATAACAGGACATTGTTCCTGGACAAGGAAACAGCTATTACTCTAAGTGGTGTTTTGCGTTTCCTGTAGGTGATCAGCAGAATTCTATGCACCTGTGATCTGCCATTGCTTAGTAAAGGGTACTCACAGAATTTATATGAAGAAATTGGGTTTTTGCATGTTCAGAATGCAGATTCCACTATAACCCAGATGCTGACCTTGCTCCTTGGCAGTGTCCTTGTAGCAAAAGTTGAAAGGAAGTGCAGCAAACATAGTGTGCACGTATTTGTTTGATATAATGGTCGGAAGTGCATCAGCCAGGAGGCACGCTGGAACTGTTACCATCTTGAGACTTGTCAGACACAAGTATAATGGGGAGAAACACAATAAAGTGAATATCTCCGCATCCCTTTGTCTACAAATCTGCTTGGGTTCTAACCACTGTGGGTTGGTATAGCCAGAAACAGCCCAAATTACAGGGAAACCCTGTCTTACCTTGGCCAATGTTGCTGGACCCGTTTATGGTCCAGGCTCCCCCTGTCAAAGTGGGCAGATCTCTGAAAGAATCTTCAGGGTTTGGCAACGGGTTCGAGTATTGACCCCAAGGTAAACACTGAAAATTACAGACCTGGAAACGGCTAAATAACCTAGGGCAATACAGTCAAATCATGACTGAATTGTCTGAACTAAAAAGGAATGGTTTTTTAAAGTGAAAAAAAAAAAACATCTCCAAAGGAGATGAGATCCTTAACACAAGAACGCTAGCAAAAACTAGAGTATCACGAAGTGAGTAGGATTATATGATGGTACTCTAGGGGCAGCCCTAGCAAAGTTTTTGTCAGTGCCTAATCAACTGAAGGCAACCTGCATATAACCCTTGGTCAATAACTATAGGCATGTGTCCTGTACTGTACCATTACAGACCAAAGTTATCTTCCAGCAGACCAATCTGTCCAGCCAAAGTGACAGTTACAGTGATTGGGACAAATTATAGTGTTGGTGCAGGGGGGTTTCAATTGTCACTTTTGATTCAAATATTTCAAATTCTACTTTAAAAATGTCACGCCTACAAATGTATTAGTAGCTGTGATTGGCCATCTGAAGCATGTGACCCATGTCTTTATAAGTTTGAGAGGCACAGCGCGGTGTGTCATTCTGCTGTAGTGTAGGGAGAGAGCACACATCATACGTGCTGGCTGCTGCTGATTATGGACAGACAGTGAAAAATTGTCCCCGAAAAGAATGCAGGGACAGGTCGGAGTGTAGGCAGGGAAAGATATTTGTGCATTTTAGGGACAGGCTGGAGAGATTAGGCAGGGACAGAACAATCGTCCGTTAGCGATATACATCGATTTTGCTGTGTGGGGGGTGGTGCAGTGAACAATCTTTTTGCCCTCACTTGGGCCCACTGAGGAGGAGGAGGGAGAAAAAAATATATTTTTATCAGTCTGTTGTGTGCAGCGTTCAGCTATATTTTACTACAGATTGCTGTTCTAATCTGCTATTTAAAAATTACAAAGTTAAAGGGGAATTTTTTTTTTCCCTTCATAGCCTGCTGCTCAGCTGACCGTGACATAAAACATAAGACACTGCTGTGTTCACATGTGCTATTGAGTGATTTTCAATTTTATATACTTTTTTCTATTCCACTATTCAATATACACCCTTTTGGGTTAAAAAAATTTAATTGTGGCATAGTCTGTACTAATCTGCTATTTAAAAATTACAAAGTTAAAGGGGAATTTTTTTTTTTTTCCCCTTCATAGCCTGCTGCTGAGCTGACCGTGACATAAAACATAAGACACTGCTGTGTTCACATGTGCTATTGAAAAATCACCAATTTTATATACTTTTTCTATTCCGCTATTCAATCTACACCCTTTTGGGGTAAAAAAAATTAAATTGCGGCATAGTCTGTATCGGTACGTGTGAGATACACCTTCCAAATTTTTGGGGCGCATCTTCCACTGCCGAGGATTGCAGGGTGCTTCAGTTTGCCTCCTGTTCCGAACTCCTCCTACTCCTCATCCTGCCTTTAGGGTACAAAAAATTGTAATCGGGCCCTAGTCTGGGTTTGTACGTGTGAGATACACTTTTTTATATCATATTTTCTATTCCGCTATTCAATCTACACCCTTTTGGGGTAAAAGAAATTAAATTGCGGCATAGTCTGTATCGGTACGTGTAAGATACACCTTCCAAATTTTTGGGGCGCATCTTCCACCGCCGAGGATTGCAGGGTGCTTCAGTTTGCCTCCTGTTCCGAACTCCTCCTACTCCTCATCCTGCCTTTAGGGTACAAAAAATTGTAATCGGGGCCTAATCTGGGTCTGTATGTGTTAGATACACCTTTTTATATCATATTTTCTATTCCGCTATTCAATCTACACCCTTTAGGGTAAAAAGAATTAAATTGCGGCATAGTCTGTATCGGTACATGTGAGGTACACTTTCCAAATTTTTGGGGCGTATCTTCCACAGCCGAGGATTGTAGGGTGCTTCAGTTTGCCTCCTGTTTCGAACTCCTCCTACTCCTCATCCTGCCTTTAGGGTACAAAAAATTGTAATCGGGGCCTAGTCTGGGTTTGTACGTGTGAGATACACTTTTTTATATCATATTTTCAATTCCGCTATTCAATCTACACCCTTTTGGGGTAAAAAAATGTAATTGCGGCATAGTCTGTATCGGTACGTGTGAGATACACCTTCCAAATTTTTGGGGCGCATCTTCCAACGCCGAGGATTGCAGGGTGCTTCAGTTTGCCTCCTGTTCCGAACTCCTCCTACTCCTCATCCTGCCTTTAGGGTACAAAAAATTGTAATCGGGGCCTAGTCTGGGTTTGTACGTGTGAGATACACCTTTCCAATTTTTTGGGTGCATCTTACACCGCCGAGGATTGCAGGGTGCTTCAGTTTGCCTCCTGCCTGTTCCAAACTCCTCCTACTCCTCATCCTCATCCTGCCTTTAGGGTACAAATATTGTAATCGGGGCCTATTCTGGGTTTGTACGTGTGAGATACACCTTTTTATATCATATTTTCTATTCCGCTATTCAATATACACCCTTTTGGAGTGTAAAAAACAAAATTACGGCATAGTCTGTATCGGTACGTGTGAGATACACCTTTTTAAATTTGTTTGGCGCATCTCCTTCCACCGCCGAGGATGGCAGGGCGCTTCAGTTTGCCTCCTGTTCCGAACTCCTCCTACTCCTCTTACTCCTCCTTATCCTGCCTTTAGGGTACAAAAAATTGTAATCGGGGCCTAGTCTGTGTTGGAACGTGTGAGATACACCGTTTTATACCATTTTTTCTATTCCGCTATTCAATATACACCCTTTTGGAGTGTAAAAAATTAAATTACGGCATAGTCTGTATCGGTACGTGTGAGATACACCTTTTCAATTTGTTTAGCGCATCTCCTTCCACCGCCGAAGATTGCAGGGTGCTTCAGTTTGCCTCCTGTTCCGAACTCCTCCTACTCCTCTTCCTCATCCTCCCTTTAGGGTACAAAAAATTGTAATCAGGGCCTAGTCTGTGTTTGTTCGTGTGAGATACACCATTTTATAAATTTTTTCAATTCCGCTATTCAATCTACACCCGTTTGGGGTAAAAAAATGTAATTGCGGCATAGTCTGTATCGGTACGTGTGAGATACACCTTCCAAATTTTTGGGGCGCATCTTCCAACGCAGAGGATTGCAGGGTGCTTCAGTTTGCCTCCTGTTCCGAACTCCTCCTACTCCTCATCCTGCCTTTAGGGTACAAAAAATTGTAATCGGGGCCTAGTCTGTGTTTGTACGTGTGAGATACACCGTTTTATACCATTTTTTCCATTCCGCTATTCAATATACACCCTTTTGGAGTGTAAAAAATTAAATTACGGCATAGTCTGTATCGGTATGTGTGAGATACACATTTTCAATTTGTTTAGCGCATCTCCTTCCACCGCCGAAGATTGCAGGGTGCTTCAGTTTGCCTCCTGTTCCGAACTCCTCCTACTCCTCTTCCTCATCCTCCCTTTAGGGTACAAAAAATTGTAATCGGGGCCTAGTCTGGGTTTGTACGTGTGAGATACACTTTTTTACATCATATTTTCTATTCCGCTATTCAATCTATACCCTTTTGGGGTAAAAAAATGTAATTGCGGCATAGTCTGTATCGGTACGTGTGAGATACACCTTCCAAATTTTTGGGGCGCATCTTCCACCGCCGAGGATTGCAGGGTGCTTCAGTTTGCCTCCTGCCTGTTCCAAACTCCTCCTACTCCTCATCCTCATCCTGCCTTTAGGGTACAAATATTGTAATCGGGGCCTATTCTGGGTTTGTACGTGTGAGATACACCTTTTTATATCATATTTTCTATTCCGCTATTCAATATACACCCTTTTGGAGTGTAAAAAACAAAATTACGGCATAGTCTGTATCGGTACGTGTGAGATACACCTTTTTAAATTTGTTTGGCGCATCTCCTTCCACCGCCGAGGATTGCAGGGCGCTTCAGTTTGCCTCCTGTTCCGAACTCCTCCTACTCCTCTTACTCCTCCTTATCCTGCCTTTAGGGTACAAAAAATTGTAATCGGGGGCCTAGTCTGTGTTTGAACGTGTGAGATACACCGTTTTATACCATTTTTTCTATTCCGCTATTCAATATACACCCTTTTGGAGTGTAAAAAATTAAATTACGGCATAGTCTGTATCGGTACGTGTGAGATACACCTTTTCAATTTGTTTAGCGCATCTCCTTCCACCGCCGAAGATTGCAGGGTGCTTCAGTTTGCCTCCTGTTCCGAACTCCTCCTACTCCTCTTCCTCATCCTCCCTTTAGGGTACAAAAAATTGTAATCAGGGCCTAGTCTGTGTTTGTTCGTGTGAGATACACCATTTTATAAATTTTTTCAATTCCGCTATTCAATCTACACCCGTTTGGGGTAAAAAAATGTAATTGCGGCATAGTCTGTATCGGTACGTGTGAGATACACCTTCCAAATTTTTGGGGCGCATCTTCCAACGCCGAGGATTGCAGGGTGCTTCAGTTTGCCTCCTGTTCCGAACTCCTCCTACTCCTCATCCTGCCTTTAGGGTACAAAAAATTGTAATCGGGGCCTAGTCTGTGTTTGTACGTGTGAGATAAACCGTTTTATACCATTTTTTCCATTCCGCTATTCAATATACACCCTTTTGGAGTGTAAAAAATTAAATTACGGCATAGTCTGTATCGGTACGTGTGAGATACACATTTTCAATTTGTTTAGCGCATCTCCTTCCACCGCCGAAGATTGCAGGGTGCTTCAGTTTGCCTCCTGTTCCGAACTCCTCCTACTCCTCTTCCTCATCCTCCCTTTAGGGTACAAAAAATTGTAATCGGGGCCTAGTCTGGGTTTGTACGTGTGAGATACACTTTTTTATATCATATTTTCTATTCCGCTATTCAATCTACACCCTTTTGGGGTAAAAAAATGTAATTGCGGCATAGTCTGTATCGGTACGTGTGAGATACACCTTCCAAATTTTTGGGGCGCATCTTCCACCGCCGAGGATTGCAGGGTGCTTCAGTTTGCATCCTGTTCCGAACTCCTCCTACTCCTCATCCTGCCATTAGGGTACAAACAATTGTAATCGGGGCCTAGTCTGGGTTTGTACGTGTGAGATACACCTTTCCAATTTTTTGGGTGCATCTTACACCGCCGAGGATTGCAGGGTGCTTCAGTTTGCCTCCTGCCTGTTCCAAACTCCTCCTACTCCTCATCCTCATCCTGCCTTTAGGGTACAAATATTGTAATCGGGGCCTATTCTGGGTTTGTACGTGTGAGATACACCTTTTTATATCATATTTTCTATTCCGCTATTCAATATACACCCTTTTGGAGTGTAAAAAACAAAATGACGGCATAGTCTGTATCGGTACGTGTGAGATACACCTTTTTAAATTTGTTTGGCGCATCTCCTTCCACCGCCGAGGATTGCAGGGCGCTTCAGTTTGCCTCCTGTTCCGAACTCCTCCTACTCCTCTTACTCCTCCTTATCCTGCCTTTAGGGTACAAAAAATTGTAATCGGGGCCTAGTCTGTGTTGGAACGTGTGAGATACACCGTTTTATACCATTTTTTCTATTCCGCTATTCAATATACACCCTTTTGGAGTGTAAAAAATTAAATTACGGCATAGTCTGTATCGGTACGTGTGAGATACACCTTTTCAATTTGTTTAGCGCATCTCCTTCCACCGCCGAAGATTGCAGGGTGCTTCAGTTTGCCTCCTGTTCCGAACTCCTCCTACTCCTCTTCCTCATCCTCCCTTTAGGGTACAAAAAATTGTAATCAGGGCCTAGTCTGTGTTTGTTCGTGTGAGATACACCATTTTATAAATTTTTTCAATTCCGCTATTCAATCTACACCCGTTTGGGGTAAAAAAAATGTAATTGCGGCATAGTCTGTATCGGTACGTGTGAGATACACCTTCCAAATTTTTGGGGCGCATCTTCCAACGCCGAGGATTGCAGGGTGCTTCAGTTTGCCTCCTGTTCCGAACTCCTCCTACTCCTCATCCTGCCTTTAGGGTACAAAAAATTGTAATCGGGGCCTAGTCTGTGTTTGTACGTGTGAGATACACCGTTTTATACCATTTTTTCCATTCCGCTATTCAATATACACCCTTTTGGAGTGTAAAAAATTAAATTACGGCATAGTCTGTATCGGTACGTGTGAGATACACATTTTCAATTTGTTTAGCGCATCTCCTTCCACCGCCGAAGATTGCAGGGTGCTTCAGTTTGCCTCCTGTTCCGAACTCCTCCTACTCCTCTTCCTCATCCTCCCTTTAGGGTACAAAAAATTGTAATCGGGGCCTAGTCTGGGTTTGTACGTGTGAGATACACTTTTTTATATCATATTTTCTATTCCGCTATTCAATCTACACCCTTTTGGGGTAAAAAAATGTAATTGCGGCATAGTCTGTATCGGTACGTGTGAGATACACCTTCCAAATTTTTGGGGCGCATCTTCCACCGCCGAGGATTGCAGGGTGCTTCAGTTTGCCTCCTGCCTGTTCCAAACTCCTCCTACTCCTCATCCTCATCCTGCCTTTAGGGTACAAATATTGTAATCGGGGCCTATTCTGGGTTTGTACGTGTGAGATACACCTTTTTATATCATATTTTCTATTCCGCTATTCAATATACACCCTTTTGGAGTGTAAAAAACAAAATTACGGCATAGTCTGTATCGGTACGTGTGAGATACACCTTTTTAAATTTGTTTGGCGCATCTCCTTCCACCGCCGAGGATTGCAGGGCGATTCAGTTTGCCTCCTGTTCCGAACTCCTCCTACTCCTCTTACTCCTCCTTATCCAGCCTTTAGGGTACAAAAAATTGTAATCGGTGCCTAGTCTGTGTTGGAACGTGTGAGATACACCGTTTTATACCATTTTTTCTATTCCGCTATTCAATATACACCCTTTTGGAGTGTAAAAAATTAAATTACGGCATAGTCTGTATCGGTACGTGTGAGATACACCTTTTCAATTTGTTTAGCGCATCTCCTTCCACCGCCGAAGATTGCAGGGTGCTTCAGTTTGCCTCCTGTTCCGAACTCCTCCTACTCCTCTTCCTCATACTCCCTTTAGGGTACAAAAAATTGTAATCAGGGCCTAGTCTGTGTTTGTTCGTGTGAGATACACCATTTTATAAATTTTTTCAATTCCGCTATTCAATCTACACCCGTTTGGCGTAAAAAAATGTAATTGCGGCATAGTCTGTATCGGTACGTGTGAGATACACCTTCCAAATTTTTGGGGCGCATCTTCCAACGCCGAGGATTGCAGGGTGCTTCAGTTTGCCTCCTGTTCCGAACTCCTCCTACTCCTCATCCTGCCTTTAGGGTACAAAAAATTGTAATCGGGGCCTAGTCTGGGTTTGTACGTGTGAGATACACCGTTTTATACCATTTTTTCCATTCCGCTATTCAATATACACCCTTTTGGAGTGTAAAAAATTAAATTACGGCATAGTCTGTATCGGTACGTGTGAGATACACATTTTCAATTTGTTTAGCGCATCTCCTTCCACCGCCGAAGATTGCAGGGTGCTTCAGTTTGCCTCCTGTTCCGAACTCCTCCTACTCATCTTCCTCATCCTCCCTTTAGGGTACAAAAAATTGTAATCGGGGCCTAGTCTGGGTTTGTACGTGTGAGATACACTTTTTTATATCATATTTTCAATTCCGCTATTCAATCTACACCCTTTTGGGGTAAAAAAATGTAATTGCGGCATAGTCTGTATCAGTACGTATGAGATACACCTTCCAAATTTTTGGGGCGCATCTTCCAACGCCGAGGATTGCAGGGTGCTTCAGTTTGCCTCCTGTTCCGAACTCCTCCTACTCCTCATCCTGCCTTTAGGGTACAAAAAATTGTAATCGGGGCCTAGTCTGGGTTTGTACGTGTGAGATACACTTTTTTATATCATATTTTCTATTCCGCTATTCAATATACACCCTTTTGGGGTAAAAAAATGTAATTGCGGCATAGTCTGTATCGGTACGTGTGAGATACACCTTCCAAATTTTTGGGGCGCATCTTCCACCGCCGAGGATTGCAGGGTGCTTCAGTTTGCCTCCTGTTCCGAACTCCTCCTACTCCTCATCCTGCCTTTAGGGTACAAAAAATTGTAATCGGGGCCTAGTCTGGGTTTGTACGTGTGAGATACACCTTTCCAATTTTTTGGGTGCATCTTACACCGCCGAGGATTGCAGGGTGCTTCAGTTTGCCTCCTGCCTGTTCCAAACTCCTCCTACTCCTCATCCTCATCCTGCCTTTAGGGTACAAATATTGTAATCGGGGCCTATTCTGGGTTTGTACGTGTGAGATACACCTTTTTATATCATATTTTCTATTCCGCTATTCAATATACACCCTTTTGGAGTGTAAAAAACAAAATTACGGCATAGTCTGTATCGGTACGTGTGAGATACACCTTTTTAAATTTGTTTGGCGCATCTCCTTCCACCGCCGAGGATTGCAGGGCGCTTCAGTTTGCCTCCTGTTCCGAACTCCTCCTACTCCTCTTACTCCTCCTTATCCTGCCTTTAGGGTACAAAAAATTGTAATCGGGGCCTAGTCTGTGTTTGTACGTGTGAGATACACCGTTTTATACCATTTTTTCTATTCCGCTATTCAATATACACCCTTTTGGAGTGTAAAAAATTAAATTACGGCATAGTCTGTATCGGTACGTGTGAGATACACCTTTTCAATTTGTTTAGCGCATCTCCTTCCACCGCCGAAGATTGCAGGGTGCTTCAGTTTGCCTCCTGTTCCGAACTCCTCCTACTCCTCTTCCTCATCCTCCCTTTAGGGTACAAAAAATTGTAATCAGGGCCTAGTCTGTGTTTGTTCGTGTTAGATACACCATTTTAGAAATTTTTTCAATTCCGCTATTCAATCTACACCCGTTTGGGGTAAAAAAATGTAATTGCGGCATAGTCTGTATCGGTACGTGTGAGATACACCTTCCAAATTTTTGGGGCGCATCTTCCAACGCCGAGGATTGCAGGGTGCTTCAGTTTGCCTCCTGTTCCGAACTCCTCCTACTCCTCATCCTGCCTTTAGGGTACAGAAAATTGTAATCGGGGCCTAGTCTGTGTTTGTACGTGTGAGATACACCGTTTTATACCATTTTATCTATTCCGCTATTCAATATACACCCTTTTGGAGTGTAAAAAATTAAATTACGGCATAGTCTGTATCGGTACGTGTGAGATACACCTTTTCAATTTGTTTAGCGCATCTCCTTCCACCGCCGAAGATTGCAGGGTGCTTCAGTTTGCCTCCTGTTCCGAACTCCTCCTACTCCTCTTCCTCATCCTCCCTTTAGGGTACAAAAATTTGTAATCGGGGCCTAGTCTGGGTTTGTACGTGTGAGATACACTTTTTTATATCATATTTTCAATTCCGCTATTCAATCTACACCCTTTTGGGGTACAAAAAAATTGTAATCAGGGCCTAGTCTGTGTTTGTTCGTGTGAGATACACCATTTTATACATTTTTTTCTATTCTGGTATGCAATATACACCCTTTTTTGGTGAAAAAAATTAAATTGCGGCATACTTTGCATATTTGACTGTGAGATACACCCGTTGTATTTGTATACTGTTTTTCTATTCCGCTATTTAATAAACACCCTTTTGGGGTAAAAAAAATTAAATTGCAGCATAGTTTGCATATTTGACTGTGAGATACACCCGTGCGATACTGTTGTTTTGTTCCGCTATTCAATAAACACCTTTCTAGGGCAACATCATAAATTACAGAAATATGAGGAGAACGTCAAATAGGGGCCGTGGCCTGGGTCGTGGTGCTGCTGGTAGAGCTCCTGTTGCAAGGAGAGGACGTGGTCGATCTGTGCCAGCTACACGCACAAGTGAAACACTTTCCTCAAGTGTGAGTAGGTGACAGAACCTGCAGAAGTATTTGGTAGGGCATCGTGCGCCTCTACAAGTGTTGAGGCCAGAACAAGTAGAGGCGATAGTAGATTGGTTTGCTGCTGACAGTGCCTCCAGTTCCTTCACATTGTCTCCCACCCAGTCTACTGCAGAAAGGTCAGAGTTGGCACCTGCAGCCGATGTCCAACCGTCTTTCACCTCACCCCCTTGCAAATCAGGCAAGCAGTCTGAGCCCCAAGCCATACAGCAGTCTCTTCTTCTTTTTGATGACTCTGTCAGCAGGGTTTCCCAGGGCCATCCACCTAGCCCTGCCCCAGAAGTGGAAGAGATTGAGTGCAGCAATGCCCAACCACTTATTTCTCAAGATGAGTACATGGAAGGACCATCGCAGCACGTCTCCGATGATGACGAAACGCAGGTGCCAACTGCTGCGGCACTCAGAATTGTGGAGACCGACAAGGAGGGCAGGGGTGAAGACTGGGTGGAAGATGATGTGGAGGACTATGAGATCCTCGACCCCACATGGAATGAAGGTCATGCAGGTGACCTGAGTAGTTTGGAGGAAGAGGCGGTGGTCGCACAGAGCCACCAGCACAGCAGAAGAGGGAGCAGGGTGCAGAAGCGGAGCGGCCGTGCCCTAGACACTACGCCTGCTACTGCCCAACACAGCAAGGGACCGAGCGCACCAAAGCCATCTCAAAGGAGTTCTCTAGCGTGGAAGTTCTTCAGAAAATGTGCTGATGACAGGACACGAGTGGTTTGCACCCTGTGCAATCAGAGCCTGAAGCGAGGCATAAACCTTCTAAACCTGAGCACAACCTGCATGATCAGGCATCTAAGTGCAAAGCACGAGCTGCAGTGGAGTATACACCTTCAAAGCCAAGAAAGGTCTCTGGCTCCTCCTGCTTCCTCTTCTGCTGCAGTCTTGGCCTCTTCATCCACCTCTGTAGTGATACCGGCACCTGCCACCCCACAAACAGACGATATGTCAGCAACACCACCACCTGGGTCACCAACCATCTCCACAATGTCCCGTGGAAGCGTTCAGCTTTCAATCTCCCAAACACTTCAGAGGAAGAGGAAGTAGCCCCCTACCCACCCGCGATCCCTGGCCCTGAATGCCAGCATTTCAAAATTCTTGGCCTTTGAAATGCTGTCATTCCGTCTGGTGGAGACGCACAGTTTTAAAAGCCTTATGTCGGTGGCTGTCCCACAGTACATCGTGCCCAGCCGCCACTACTTTTCCAGGCAAGCCATCCCTTCCCTGCACAACCAAGTGGGGGAAAAAATCAGGTGTGCACTGCGCAACGCCATCTGTGGCAAGGTCCACCTAACTACCGAAACGTGGACCAGTAAGCACAGTCAGGGGCGTTATATCTCCCTAATGGCACACTGGGTAAATGCAGTGGCGGGTGGGCCTGAGGCGGATAGCAATTTGGCGCATGTCCTTCCACCACCGAGGATTGCAGGGCGCTTCAGTTTGCCTCCTGTTCCTAACTCCTCCTACTCCGCTTCCTCATTCTCTACCGCCTCCTCATCCGGTCAGCGTAACACCTTCACCACCAACTTCAGCACAGCCAGGGGTAAACGACAGCAGGCAGTTTTAAAACTTGCCTGTTTGGGGGAAAAACCACACACCGCGCAGGAGTTGTGGAGGAGCATGGAACAGCAGACCGATGAGTGGTTGCTGCCAGCGTGCCTCAAGCCCGGCCTGGTGGTGTGCGATAACGGGCGAAATCTCATAGCAGCTCTGGGCCTAGCCGGTTTGACGCACATCCCTTGCCTGCCGCATGTGCTGAATTTGGTGGTGCAGAGGTTCCTTAAAAATTCCCCCGATATGTCAGAGCTGCTGCAGAAAGTGCGGGCCGTCTGTGCGCACTTTCGGCGTTCTCACCCTGCTGCTCGCCTGTCAGTGCTGCAGCGTAACTTCGCCTCATATGTGACGTTCCCACAAGGTGGAACTCCACCTTGCACATGCTGGAAAGACTGTGGGAGCAGCAGCAGGCAATAGTGGAGTATCAGCTGCAGCACGCACGCGTGAGTCGCTCTGCGGAACAGCACCACTTCACCACCAATAACTGGGCCTCCATGCGAGACCTGTGTGCCTTGTTGCGCTGTTTTGAGTACTCCACCAACATGGCCAGTGACGATGACGCCATTGTCAGCTTAACTATCCCACTTCTATGGCTCCTTGAAAAAACGATTCGGGCGATGATGGAAGAGGATGTGGCACAGGAGGAGGAGGAGGAGGAAGAGGGATCATTTCCAAGGCTTTCAGGGCAGTCATTCACAAGTGGCTCCGAGGGTGGGTTCCTGCACCCACAAACGCCAGGTACACAATTGTCCAGCAGGGGCACAGTTCTGGGGGATGAGGAGGATGAGGAGGAGGAGATGGAGGAGGAGATGGAACCATGTTCACAGCAGGGTGGCACCCAGGCCAGCTCATGGCCATCACTGGTGCGTGGCTGGGGGGATACAGAGGACACAGGCGATACACCTCACACAGAGGACAGCCTTTCGTTGCCTCTGGGCAGCCTGGCACACATGAGCGATTACATGCTGCAGTGTCTCCACAACGACCGCCGAGTTGCCCACATTCTAACTTGTGCTGATTACTGGGTGGCCACGCTGCTGGATCCCCATTACAAGGACAACGTACCATCCTTAATTCACTCACTGGAGCGTGATCGCAAGATGCGCGAGTACAAGCGCACGCTGGTAGACGCGATGCTGCTGGCATTCCCACCTGACAGCGGGGCCACAGTGGAAGCACAAGGCCAAGGCAGAGGAGGAGGAGGAAGAGGTCGCCAACGCAACCAGGGCACCACCAGCACCTCAGAAGGCCGGGTTAGCATGGCCGAAATGTGGAAAAGCTTTGTCAGCACGCCACAACAAACAGCAGCACCAGCAGCTCATATGGAACGTCTTAGCAGGAGGCAGCATTTCACCAACATGGTGGAGCAGTATGTGTGCACACGCCTACATGTAGTGAATGACGGGTCTGCCCCCTTCAACTTCTGGGTCTCCAAATTGGGCACATGGCCCTTTACGCCTTGGAGGTGCTGGCGTGCCCTGCAACCAGTGTATTATCTGAACGTGTATTTAGCACGGCTGGGGGCGTTATCACAGACAAGCGCAGCCGCCTGTCCAGAGACAATGTGGACAAGCTCACGTTCATTAAATTGAACCAGGCATGGATCCCACAGGACTTTTACGTACCTTGTGCAGAATAGAGATGGATACCGACCTTACCTAGCCATTGTTATATTTTTGATCTTTCTCACTCTTTTGGGGTGTACCCTAATTTAAAATGACTGAAAAAAAGCAGTGTTGGCTACCTCGTCCCCCTCCACCGCCGCTTCCACCTACACCGCCACCTCAACCTCCCTCCTACTCCACATGGGCCTCGTCCTTCACAGATGAAGAAAATTGTTTCATTTTTCTGTTTTTTTTTTGTTGTTTTAAGTTATTTCCCTATCCACATTTGTTTGCAGAACACTTGTCATGCTCTTAACTACATTTTGCTGCCATTTGCAGCACTCTAGCCCTTTGCATTGGTGTTTTAGAGCCATTTTAGTGCCTGAAAGTTCGGGTCCCCATTGACTTCAATGGGGTTCGGTGTCCGGGTAAAGTTCGGAAAAAGTCCGGGACACGGACCCGGACTTTTTTTTCAAGTTCGGCCGAACCCGCCGAACACGGACATCCAGGTGTCCGCTCAACTCTATTTAGGAGGCATGTAAATGGCCTTCACCTATAGCAAGAGCATTGTTTAACTTTGGTCAAAGCTACAGTTTGTTTTTATCTGCAGGCGCCACTTACCTGTATTTGCAGTTATTTTGGTAAATGTAAAAATGTGAACTACGTCTTTAAACTTTAACTTTGTTACTGCATATGGTCACTGCTCAGGCCATCACCAGCAAATTAAGATGAAGCAAGCAGATAAAAGGTTCAACTGTTTGGACACTGGAATCAGAATGAGGAAGGCAATTTGGAAGTTATATTATTGCATAGACAGTGCAATTAAAAGTGTTATTTAGTTATATTTAGTCATTTTGTCAAAACTGTTTTATTAGATCTGTGTTCTTAAAGGAAAACTGTCATTACTGAAAAGATGCTCAACAGGAAGCAGCAGTACAATACAGGCATCTATCATTTAATGCAGATAGCTTTACATGTCCCCTTCAGCTTTAGTGGTTCTTGATGCCTGGACTCCAGTTTTGACATTTATTGAAAACTCTAATGGTTCCAAAGAGCATCCTTCTATAATGGGCTTCCTTGCTAGCTCAGAGAAACATGCAAGAGATGGAAGCAGCCTTAAACACCTACATGGCCCATTATTATGTGTGCTATTGGCTCTAATGCAGCCATGTGAAAAGTATGTTCACTACAATTTTGGCAATGACTGAACTTTAGAAAACTCAAATTTTAGTATTTTTCTCACTTCCATTTTTATATAGCAAATGTTAAAGCTGAATGTAAATACACAAATCAAAGGGAGGCATGTTCTAATGCTTATTCCTTGGCACTATAATAGCTTGTACACTTTGTAGTCAAATTGTGATCCAAATCCTGATAACACCTTTCATAACTGTCAGCAGATATCTTAGGTTTTAAGAAGCCATGGCTGCCATATGATTGCCAAATGATAGACCATTAAAAATAACATTTCTGCACAGCTTGACCTACAAAAGAAAATTGTTACAATTTCACATAAATCAGCCCTTTACATGCAGTGTGTTACAGAGTAGTTCAAAACGATTATAATCCTCTTAAATGGAAATAAGCTCAAATAATGCAAACATGCTGAATGGGTTTCTTCTGTCACATTTAAAAAGAATTTGTACACAAATAAATCTTTTTTCACTTGTGTATCGATCCTGTGTTTTACCTCGATCAAGGGATCTTATTGACAGCCAGGGTGGCTGCACATGGGCCACTTTGGCGTTCTGTGGTGGCCTCAGGGATCTTCTGATCCCTTATTGTTTTGAAATGACTATGATGCCATAAAATGACTTGTACTTCTTTATAAGCATCTGAGCAATCATATTCTGGCCTTATGTGGAGTCAAAAAGCTACACAAAATTCATAGGAAAGGTTGTATTCTTGTTAGTGCTACGTTCTAAGTGACAATTTCTAGTTGTCAATCAACAGCCAGCACTGCTTAGGACACAACCTGCTTTTAAAACTGTATATCATTTTTAGCATTCACCTCTTAGTGAAAAACTTTACTGAATTTAAAACAAGTATTGTGTGTCCACTTTAAGAGAATAGACTTTTGCTTGTGAATGCAGTGCAAAACTATATTTTTGGAGGTTAGTTTAAAAAAAAAAACTGTGTGCCAATGTGATCAGCACATTCAGAGTTAAAAGATGAAGATATCTGTAAACTTCAACTTTTTCAATAAAAAAAAAATGTCCTAGAAGGAAATTTAGCTTGCTCTTGACATCAGCATGAGGGGGGGCGTGGCCGGCAGCCGAAGGAGATGGCCGCTTAGGATCCGAGCTCCGTCTCTCCCGGTATCTCCACCGACAGCCAAGCGACGTGGGTAAGCACCTCCGGCTCCTAATCCCCTCATACACCACTCAGGAACCTCTAGACCACCATGAGGAAGCGTAAAGACCGCGGGGCGCCCCGTAAACTGACGGACTTTTTCGCCACCTCCAGCACCCCGCGCTCACAAGATGGCGCCGAGTCCTCCTTGCAGGCCCGAGGCGCCGGAGCCTCCGGAGAGGCGCGGCGAACTCACGAACGGACCTCCGGCTCTGTCTCCCCCGCCGCGAGCAGCAAGTCATCCCAGGGGACCTCACCTACCCACAGCCCCCACAAATCGGCGCCCAAGAGGTCTGAAAGCCACAGATGGGCAGGAGATGAGCGGGCGGGGGAGGGGTCCCTGAACAGCACGCTGGAGTTCTATGAGAACTTTAAAGACTTTCCTACTACAGGGCAGCCTCTCACAGATGCCACTATGAAGGAAATGCTCCTCACTATTAATGGCGCTTTTCACAGGGAAATTGTGGCCTGTGTCAATGGAATTAAAACCGATGTAGTTGAACTCGGGGGCAGGGTGGACCATTTGGAATCCAAAATGGAGGAGTTCACGCTAGCGCATAATGAACTAGTTGACTCTCATAACGGGCAGGACGATGACCTGGAGGCCCTAAAGAGCAAGATGGCGGACCTGGAGGACAGGGCCCGCCGAAACAATGTTAAACTTCGGGGGGTCCCGGAGTCTATTCCCCCGTCAGACCTGAGGCCGTATGTCCAAGCCATGCTTTTGGCTCTGATGCCTGACATCAGCATGAGAAGCTTCTAAGATCATTAAGAACTTCTCGACAGGTACATTTGACCTCCACCCAACTTGCATTTGGCCTGCTTCAAGCTGCTTTGGAGAGAGAAACTGTTAAAACATGAATAAAAAAACATCTATGCAGGCCCTAATTTAGGTTAAATGCACGTACATAGTCAAATTAAACGTGTATTGTCTTTCTATGATGATACTGTTTTCTATAAGAATATCCAAAAATTAGAAATCAGAGGAAAGCTTGAAATATGGTGCCAACATTAATATCAATATCTTACCTTATCTCTTTTACAGGGTTTCTATTGGTTCAGTGAACATAATGATCATTACTGTAGCACTGCCCCCTTGAGGACCGCCGGACAGGATACTGTTTTTCCAGGTTCTCCAGTGCCTCAACCCCTCTAGTCAGCTCTCCTGGTCCTCTGGGTACAGCTCCTTCCTTCTGGTTCACCAGGCCGACTGCCTGTGACCACGTGCCACCAATGCAGAGGAGGGGACAGCCATCAGGGACTCTTCTCACCAGCCAAAGACCCTGAGCACATGTTCTCCTGGATTTTATACCACACTCCACAATGCACCGAGACAGCAGTCACTGGGGCTGTATCAAAGCCTGTGTACCCATTCATCCGGTTTCCTCCACTGTCCAATATGCCTCCCTATTGGACCAGTGTGAAACATTCCCTAGACCAGATGAATCACACACTGAGCACCCTGAGCAGACCTAACTCACAGATCCTAAATATAGAATTTGCCTGCTGCTCCTCTGATAGGCAGACAGAGCCAACAACTATAATCTCTCTCTAGCACCTACCTAGGAGGTTGCTACATTACCATGCCTCAAGAAGATGCTATTAGGCTCCCATTTTTGCATGCTTTTTGCAGCAATGCATTTCATTTTTTTAACATGGGTTCCTATGGAACACATTCACATCAATGTGTTTTTGTGCCCCTGCGTTTTTGGAAAGGGCCGTTTTGCATGTAATAGACTTCAAAGGACCCACATCCAAAATGCAAGTATTGCGTTTTTACCGAGATTTTGCCGTGATTTGCGTTTTGCGATTTGTTTGTGTTTTTTTTTTTGGCTTTACATTCACTGTATATAGCTGGTTGCTAAGGAAGCTGGCTGCCACATCCTTAACAACCAATACGTCATCAGCTGTCAACGGGCTTCCCCTGCTGAAAAAAAAAATTTCCAGCTAAAAAAAATCATGAAAAAAATGGCGTGAGGTATGGATTGGATTTGGAGGGGACACCCCCCCCCCACGCAAATTTATTTTTTTAAACGGGATAGGGTCCCCCCAAAATCCATACCAGACCCTTATCCGAGCATGCAGCCTGGCAGGTCAGGAAAGGGAGGGGATGACCAAGTGCCCCCCCTCCTCAACCATGCCAGGCCGCATGCCCTCAGCATGGGGGAGGGATGCTTTGGGGCTAAGGGTCTCGTCCCCACAACCCTGGACTGTGGTTGTGGGGGTCTGCGGGCGGGGGGCTTATCAGAATCTGGAAGCCCCCTTTAACAAGGGGGCCCCCATATCCTGCCCCCCCATGTGAATGAGTATGGGGTTGTACCCCTACCCATTCACCAAAAAAGTGTCACAAAGTAATAAACACACAGAGACCGTTTTTAAACATAGATCTCTATTAATACAACCAAAAAAGCTAGGCGGGCAGGGCAGAGAAAAAAAAAAAAAATTAAACCCATGGCCCTACCAACAAGGTACCTAAGACATTAACCAATTTAATCACATTCGGAAAACGGTGCATAGGGTAGCCATTAAATATAAGCCCACATACTAAGCAAATAGAGAAAAATACAATGGCCCACCTAAGGTAACCTCCACTTTAATATAGCTCGGTTCCTCTAAGTTAGACAAACCAACCAGATAAAAGAGTACTACTTGAGAACACACACACACACACAAAAAAAAAACGAAAATAGAACATCATAGGAGGTCACCAGCAGGAAACCACAGAGTAAACCAAATTTTCCCCCCTATAGATCTACTATACACTAAGATACAAAGATAGTAATATGGGACGTAATGATATTCAATTTTACTTAGACTATAAGACTATAAAGACTCGTCAAGTATAGGCTTGGGTCCACTAATTGGAAGTAAATGGCATTTCCGGAGCGCATCTATACGACTGCTCGGATACCTTAGCTGAGGTGTAGTGAATCCAGGTGTTCCAAATACTATGAAATTGCTCATAGCGGTCCCTGCATTTCACAACCCATTCCTCCGCTGCCATAATGCTGTTGACCAGGCAAATCCACTTGGATCGTACCGGGACCCGAGCTGACTTCCAGTACACAGAGAGTACACAAGTCCTTTATTAAAAATGTTTCTTTCTTCCCCCGCTTCTTCCTCCAGTCTTCTTCTTCCCCTGCTGCTTCCTCCGGTCTTCTTCTTCACCCACTTCTGTCTCTGGTCTTCTTCCTTCAGTCTTCTTCTTCTTTCTCTGGTCTTTTTTCTCTGGTGTTCTTCTTCCTCCGATATGCACTTTCCCCGATATACTGGAATTGGCCACCAAGGTGGCCAATATTACCGATATTTCGGAAAGTACTTGTACTGGAGTGATGCCTGCATCTAGAGGCACCACCCCGGTACCAGGCTGTCTTGTAATGACAACCGATGCGGCTGAGGGTGTACCCCCCCCGCCGCCTTCCGCGGCTCGTCCGGTTCTCCCATTCCACCAGGAGACATGGGCAACCAGCCTGCACGGCCGCTGAAGACCTGATCAAAGCCACATTCAGCTCTGATCGTGTCTCCATGCAAAAACCTGGAAGTGATGTCATGACATTGTTTCCGGGTACTGGCGCCTGATTAAAAAAAATGACAGCATTCAAAACAGCCAAACTGGGTGTTTTGAATGTTTTTAAGTGAAGAAGAGGGGTTTGAGGTATTTTAGACCCCCAGATCCCTCAACAAGAGTACCTGTCAAGTAAAAAACAAAATAAAATAAATATATATTTTTTAAATGTACGAAAATATCGGCCCATATCGGCCGATACCGATATGCGATGACCAAAATATTGGTATCGACAATGAAAAAACGATATCAGTCGTTCCCTACTGCAGACCCCCACAACCACAGCCCAGGGTTGTGGAGAAGAGGCCTTTGTCCCCTTCAACATAGGGACAAGGTGCTTTGGGGTGGGGTGGCAGAGTCCCCCTGCCCCAAAGAAATGCACCCCCCTATTTTGAGGGCATGCGGCCTGGTATGGTTCAGGATGGGGGTGGGCATTCGCTCATCCCCTTCCTTTCCTTACCTGCCGGGCTGCATGCTTGAATAAGGGTCTAGTTAGATTTTGGGGGGGGGGACCCATGGCAATTTTGGCATGGGTTTGTCCCCTCCAAATCCCTACCAGACCTGAAGGGCCTGGTATAGACCTGGGGAAGGACTCCACACCATTTTTTTTCATAAATCTTTTTGCTGGCAGTTATTTTTTTTTCACATTGACTGATGACTCATCGCTTGTTAAGGAAGTAGCAGCTAGCTTTCCGGCCCACTTCTTAGCAACCGGATATATACAGTGCCAAAATAAGCTTAGATGTGAATCGAGCCGTAAAGGAGTTGTAAAGTCAGAATGTTTTTTTATCTTAATGCTTTTTATGCATTAAGATAAAAAGCCTTCTGGGGGTAGCAGCCTCCCCAGCATCCCCTAATACTTACCTGAGTCCCATCTGTAGCCAGCTATGTCCATGAGTCCCTCGGCTGTCCGGGACGCTCCCTCCTGATTGGCTGAGACACAGCCGCAGCACCCTTGTCTCCCACGGCTGTCAATCAAAGGCAGTTAGCCAATCAGGAGAGAGAGAGGACGGGGCCAAATGGCAGCTCCATGTCTGAATGGACACACGGAGCTGCAGCACGACTTGGTGCTCCCATAGCAAGCTGCTTGCAGTGTCAGGAGGGAGGGGCTAAGAGTAGCCAAGAGGGACCCGAGGAGAATCTGAACCACTTTGTGCAAAACCAACTGCATAGAGGAGGAAAGTATAACATGTTTGTTTTTAAAAAAAAAAAAAAAAAATAGATTTTACAATCTCTTTAATGTGCAGCAAAACCACAATAGATTTTATCCAGCAAAATACAATTTTAAAAGTCCTTTAAAATAAATTGTACTGTATTGGGGCTGTAATACAAATAGAGCGCCAATAAATGTTAACAATAATTTCAAAAATAACTTATTCTGGTAAGCATGACTTTTGCAACTCTCACAAAGTAATTCATTCAGTAATGTAATGTATGAAATATTACCTAAAGAACAAAAGCAGGAAGCCAAAACTGCCCTTCGTCCAATACCAAACAATTGAATGCAGTAAAAAATTGTAAAAAAATAGAAGTACAGCATTCTCTTCATAGGGAGGGATGAGAGATGTACTATATTACATCCTGCCATATTCCTGTTGTGCATTATGCAATACTTCTTAGTGTTCCTATAGTACTAAAACTTTTTTTTGTATATCTCCCATGAAGCGCTTGTTTTCTTTAAATTGTTGGCTAGACTAAGCAATTTTTGGTTCTGCTGTCAATACACATTTCAAGTGACATTTGACTTCTAAATAGTGTGTATAAAAGCACTGTCCCATGATAGATAGTTCTGGCAAGCGTTCAAAAAATCTTCACAACAAAGGCCTTTGATGTCTGATGTCCAATCTCTATTTCTTTCAAGAGTAACTCATAATTTTCGAATATACTTCGCAGCTTGTACAGTTTATTAACATAGAAATAGTGTATATAGAGTGTGTTATTTCGATTTTCCCTCATTAACCATCAGAGCCCCAGGTTCCATTTTTACAACAGTGTTGGTTTGCCAGTTATTTCTCCCAATGTCGTGCTTTAAGATGCTTGATCTCAGTGGTTGTGGTAGGTCCTAGCTCAGGGGTGCTCAACCTTTTGAAGAGCGAGGGCCACTTAAGTGATTTGGTAACTGTCGTGGGCCACAATGAACTATGGGCTTTTATCATCCCCCCAAACTGTAAATGTAAACCCTTACTGTCTTGAGCCCTCTATAAGTCTGCTTTCCCACTGATGCACTGAAGTTTACCCGCACTGCTAGTGCAGTGCAGTGCACCAACGACTTTCTTGCTGCTTAACTGCACTGAGCTATAGACCTCTATTACATCTTGCAGGTGTGGGGCATTTTCAGAAAGCGCACCCAACCAACAGAATATAATTGAAGTCTATAGCTCAGTGCAGCTAACCCGCTGGAAAGCCGCAGGTACAATGCACTGCACCTGCGGACCAGTGTGAAAGCAGCCTAATAACCATTTCAAAGTGAATGCTAATATGCCCAAACTCTGCAAAATTCTGATATTATGCATTTTGCTGTGATTGCTGTAATGCCCAAACTGTGATTTTCATAAACCTTTCTTCGCTTTTTGCTCTGTAGGAATCGCCGGCTGTAGGAAATTATGCTGTCTCAGGCGGAGTGCATTTTGTATCACTCTGCCTCTAACAGGAGCTTGCTCTACAGAGGAACCATCAGTTTATGTGTCTATGCTCCCTCTGCAGCCGCTTGCTTCCTCTACTGCCAGCTCCATCCACAACCCTGATGCTCTGGGATGGCAGGTCGGCAACCCACAATCTGGGCATGCCAATCCACCATCCCAGAGTAGGAGGTCATGGGCCACGTCAGAGGGCTCTCCAGGCCACCGGTTGGGCACCCCTGTCCTGGTTGGTTTAATGCCTAGAACTGCCTCCTGTCATTTACCACTGTAGTCTATTACTTAGCCCAGCAGATGAAATGACTTGTGCTTCTGCTATAGAATACTTAATAGGAGCACTCCATAGCAGGGCAGGTCAATACAAGTCTTTCTCATTGTAGGTAAGTGGCAAGTGCTATCATCTGTGACCTCATCAAGACTTCATTTGATCCCCAGTAGCCTTCTTTACCACTTAACAACCAGAAGGTTTTACTCCCTTAGTGACCAGGCCATTTTGTGCGATACAGCCCTGCATTTTTTTAACTGACAATTGCAAGATCGTGCAACGCTTAAAGCCCCGTACACACGATCAGATTATCAAACGATCTGTCGTCCGTTTTTTGTGACATGCTAGTCTGATGTGGAAAGTGAAGAGGTTATTTTCATACGAATTTTCCCGTAAGGCAGAATTCTACTTCAGAAGCGATGTCATGTCTTGGATTGTTTTGTATGTGTTCTTCCGTCTCTGAGCATGCCTAATCTTGCTCTTAAGATTTTTTTCCGTCGAAATCTGTACTAATGAGACGAAAATCGGACATTGTTTTGACAGACGACAAAAATGATATAGCCTGCACATCGAGATTTTGTCAGCTGAAAAGTCAGAGTCGGCTGTCGAAAGCACCATACTAACAATCCGAAAATCGGCAGATCGGTCGTCGGACGAATTTTCCCTACAGATTTTCTTATCGTGTGTACGGGCCTTTACCCAAAAAAAAAATGGATGTCCTTTTTTCCCCTCAAATAGAGCTTTCTTTTGGTAGTACTTGATTACTTCTGTGGTTTTTATTTTTTGCTCTCTTAACAAAAAAAAGAGCGACAATTCTGAAAAAAAATATATACTTTTTTACTTTCTGTTATAAAACATATTTAATAAAAAATAATTAAAATATCAAATTTCTTCATCAATTTAGGCCAATATGTATTCTGCCATGTATTTTTGGTAAAAAAATCCCAATAAGCGTATATTGATTTGTTTTAGTGGGACTGCGACATTGCGGCAGACAGATCTGACACCTAACTGACACTGTTGAGGGGAACAGTGAAATTACTACAGTAAACAGTGCTAAAAATATGCACTGTTACTGTACTAATGACACTGGCAGGGAAGGGGTTATCACCAGGGGCGATCAAAGAGTTAAGTGTGCTCCTAGGGAGTGCTTTCTAACTGTGTGGGGGATGGACTCACTAGATGAGCACAGAGATCTGTGTTCCTGATTTGTAGGAACACAAGATCCCTGTGTTCATCTGTGACAGAACGGAGGTCTGCCTTGTTACATAGGCAGACCGCCATTCTGTCTCCATGGGGTGCAATAGCGGGGGGTCGGTGGACATCGCGTCCGCAAGACCTGCTGATTGGCTTCTCCTCTGGCCAATAGGCATGTGTGCTCGCCTCCGGGGGTGCGTGCGTGCCCCTACTGTCTATTACACGAAGCGACGCACAGCTACATCATTTCGCGTAATAGAGCCAACCTGCCTCTGTAAAACTACAGCGGCTGGTCGACAAGTGGGTAAAACAGGGAGAACTGATCCAAAGCTCTAGAGTTAGTATCCTGTTGCTTCCTTTTCCACTTGGTTGGTCTTTGACTCTGAGTGAATAAATGCATATCAGATGTCACAACACCTTTGCATGTTGCTTGCTTGATTTGTGCCAGTGACTCAATAAATAGGAATATAAATTGTTTTTTATAAGGTTTTGATCATTTTAGAACACTTTTTTATATATTATTAAGAAAGAACATTTGAGGTAGGAAACTAGTGATATAAGAGTAAATCCATAGATGACCATAGCCATCCAACGACGTAGCTAGCTGGGTGACAATGACTTCATAATGATCACTTGTCCTGGCTTTGAGCACTTATCCAAGGCAAGCGGTGACAAGCAGTGATTAGTGACATTCCTCTGCACTCCTCCGTCAAGTGCTCAGAGCCGAGACAAGCAGCCAACAAGAAGCAGCTGTCTTCTTCCTAGCTATGTTGTTGGATGGTCATGAGGAGAGGGGGGAGCACATAGTATGACCTTCATAGTTAGGTATAGGAAGAACCCAGCAGCATGGGACAAAATATTACATGTGCTTTACCCCATGAAAGACAGAATAAAGGAAATAGCTCTTCTTTAAACATTGTATAAGATTATTCTTTTTCTTTTTTGCAAGTTTCCACACTCTTTTTACAGGTGCTTTTCAGAGCAAAATATGGAGCAGAGGTGACCCTTTCTGCTGTTTAATAAAAAAAAAGAAAAGTTATTTCTGCCTGGATTATTTTCTTTTTTGGTCTTTAAAGGGGTATAAAAAATAAATGGTGTACCCAAGGTGCCCCTGATAACGTCATAGGAAGTGGTCTGGGCATGGCTTTCTGTGAGGGAGAGAATTGTGTGAGTTGGCTAAAGTAAACGAGTATTGGCTCTGACACAGACATCCACTTAGCAGCTTCGCTGCAAGTAATACATGCGGTTTACTTCTTTTCATCATGTGAGTAAATTTTCTTTGTTTTTAACAATAAAAAACTACAGTGAGCACTATGCCAGTTTTTGCTTCTTTTGAGCATTGATTTATTTTTCACCAACTGAGCTATTTATGACTGCTGGATTGACCATGTGGGAGATCTGTGGAGGATAGTGAGAGCTCTGAGGAGAGTCCAGCTATGCCAGTAAAGATCTTGTTGATTTATATAAAAGCACAATATGATCTTTGTCAAAGGACTAATTTTTATAAGGTGAGGGTGTGCTCAAAAGGGGAACAATAGTGGCGGTTTCTGTTGCTGCACGAATTTCTCACTAGATGTAATATTTTTGTGGACTTAATCACAGATTCACATGTGGACTTTTGTTTTTAAAGATTATAAAATTATTTTTAATTTTATGTTTTTTTATCACTTTCTTTGTACATTAGTATATGATACTGTACACAGTTTTGTTTGTTATTTTTATTTTTCAGTCATATATGTTTATTTACAAATAAATGGCACAGCATATTCACATATATTCAGGTGATGTGTTAAATTTTTGCATGCGTCCTGGGTTTGTATAAGTGCCGGTTCACATTTGTGCAATGCGGGAACGCTGCGAATATGCAGCGTGATCCCGCATCGCATCCGCACCTCTGGCAGTTCACACTGCCATATGCGATACGCAGGGGGTGTCAATTAAAAGTTAACGACACCCCCAGTTGCGATCGCATATCGCAGTGCGATCTGCAAGTTCGCAGAGAATCGGATTGCACTAGTGTGAACCACTATGCGATCCGATTCTGCTGCGGATAAAAAAAAGCCTCATGTGCGAGTTTAGTGCGGATGCGGTGCAAATTCAGCCATACAAAGTGTATGGCTGAAATTGCACCGCACATGACATTGCATGTAATTTTGGAGCGGTGCGCTCCGAATTACATGCGATCGCCGCGATCGGACAAATGTGAACCGGGGCTTACTGGTACGCCGAGACATTTTTACACATAACTGTGGTAATGTGTCAGTATTTCTACAAAAGTTGTGAATAATACTCTTGCACATTTTTTTAATATGGGCAAAAAGTTGTTTTCTTTTAATTAACTTGTCATTTGCGGGAGGGATGTAAAATAATTTGGCAAATACTGTTCGGAACATCATATCGAATTATATGTTATCAGAATGGGTTAACTAATTAACTAATATATGTGTAATTTTATGGATTTCGGGCGAACAGAAACCGTACTGGATGCAACATATTCTATGAACGTTTGACTCTAACAGAAAAGAGCCTAAAAACATTCAATCAGACGAGAAACTACTCTAACAACATTCAATCAACAACAACATGTGTTTTCTATTCTCAGATGAAACGGTATTCACAATAAGACAAACAATCAAATTTAAACAATTTGTGCAACAGCAAAGTTCACATGGCACCAAAGAGCAGTAAGGCTGGATAAGGGACTTGCATTGCAGAAGAAAACTTTGAAGTAGCTTTGGAAGCCGGTAACACCAATTTCTTCTTCCCTGTTCACCTGCTTTCAGTGTTAGTGAAGTAGTGAAAATGCTAGCTGTGCTCCTATGGCAATTTTTACATACCATTGCTGTAAAGAGAATGCATACTGTCCTGAAAACTGATATATTATTGTATATATTATATTTACTTTTTTAAGTTATGTTGCATAAAAATATTTCATATTCCGTAACTGAAGCTCCAGGCTATTCTACTGCTAGAAAATGGCTTGTTGTCTAGCATGCTCAATAGCTCAAGATCAAATTTTACACCAACAGCTAGGGAGGTCTCATTCTTGGAGAATAATAGACTTCCTTGCCAAGCCATGTAGACAGTCATATGTAAAATGATGGGGAAGTGTACACTGGCATTACATCTTTCAAACCTAGACCATTTCACACATCACCAGGAGCTGGTGGGCTTCATTATTAGATAGTGGCCCAAATGCACCCCCTGAAGCACTCAGTGGGCTCTTTTTGAAAAGGGGTCACTGAGATTCAACATAACCAATGGACCAGTTTTCTTACAGTGGTCTCAGTGATTACTTTGAGAGACCTCATAGCTTCTCCTCTGGGAGTACACTCTATTATGACTCCTTACACAGAGAACCACAACCATGAGGCAATCTTGTCCTCTCTCAGTTTAGCCACTTCTGTATGACTGCAGCACACCTTGCTTTGGCCCAAGTTCTCTGCCTCAAGAAGCACTCATTTTAGTTTACTTGTTAAGTCCACTGGAGATAAGAGATACACAAGTCACTTCATGCTGAGGAGTTTTTACTCAGAACCTGCAGAAAATAACATCTTGATTAGCAGATCAGGCACTCAAGTTAAGATCAAGAAGAGTATTACTTCAACTTTGCTTGATGCATCCTGATTCCTTCCATGCAAGTGTCTTTAAAGTTGTCATAAAGGCTGAACATTTTTTACCTTCATGCATTCTATGCATGAAGGTAAAACACTTTCTCTGTGCTACTTTTCCCATAGCCCCCCTAATATTCATCTGAGCCCCCTCTCAATCCAGCTATGTGCACGAGAGACGGGGCTGTCCCAGGACTCCTTCTCCTCATTGGCTGAGGCAGGAGTGGGTGCCATTGGCTCCCACTGCTGTCAATCACAGCCAGTGATCCAAGGAGGAGAAAGGGGGATGGGGCCCAAGCCACAACTCTATGTGTCTTATGGACACATAGAGCCGGGCTTAGGAGTGAGCAAACACCAGTGCCCCTATATCAGGCAGCTGGCTCTGGGGGAACTGGTCAAGGGGGAGGAGCCAGGAGCACTGGCGAAGGACCCGAGAAGAGGAGGATTAAGCTGCTCTGAGCAAAAACATTGCACAGACCAAGTACGTATAACATGTTTATTTATTTACTTATTTATTTTTTTAATTTTTTTTAATCTGAACCTTTAATTTCACTTTAAAGTATAACTAAAGGCAAAATGATTTTTTTTTTTTTTTACTTTTGGATAGAGTGGAGATGGATTAGAACCCCTGTTATTGAATGAGGCGGGAGAGGGCACCATTGGCTCTCACTGTTGTCAATCACAGCCAGTGAGCCAATGAGGAGAGAGTGGGTGGTGGGGCCCGAGCCGTGGCTCTATGTGTCTTAAGGACACATAGAGGGCGAGGTTTGGGAGTGAGCAAATGCCAGTGCCACCATAGCAAGTGGTTTGCTCTGGGGCACTAGTCAAGGGGGAGGAGTCAGGAGCACCGGCAAAAGACCCGAGAAGAGGAGGATCGGGCTGCTCTTTGCAAAACCATTGCACAGAGCAAGTAAGTATAACATGTTTATTTTTATTTTTTTAATCTGAACCTTTAATGTCACTTTAAAGTATAACTAAAGGCAAACTTTTTTTAACTTTTGGATAGAGTGGAGCTGGATTAGAACACCTGTCAGTTTTTATTGCTGTCTGTGCCCCCATTAGGGAGATTCTCTCTGTTTGTCCTGCTTACCATTATCCTTGAAAGTAAAAGAAAATCACAACTTTTAGGTTGTCCCCAGAAATGTAATAGAGGGGAAATCTTCCAATGGGACACTAGTTCTAGTGATCTGCGGGTCCCCAAGCAATTCCCTTAATTTGCAGGGATTTCCTCTCACTTCCTGTTTGGCTATGGGTCTCTCTATACCACTGGCTACATTTATTATCACTTGGGAGAAGGGTAAGCTACACCTATGTCATATGTGCTCTTTGATATTCTCTGAATATTGACTGACCTCTGGATATCGTTTTCGACTTACAGATGGCTTTATCCTTTTCAAATAACATTGGATGCACATTCATGTGAGATCGATTCCTATTTTTGCTAAAAATTATTGGAATCTCTAAATACTCCTTAAATCTCTCACTAGTGCTTTGGGGAATCCTGCAATATATGCATCCGTGCCTATTTTAACTTCACGCACATGCACATTTGAATGCAATCAGACCATTCTCTTTTACCTTTGATAATTACACCTAACCTATGCCAATTAATAGCTCCCTTCTGGTAAGTCTTTCCATCCATAATACACATATGTTTATGTCTGTCACTAATATTTTTCTTTTCACACTATACAAACTTATATTACGCCCCTCTTGGCTATTCACTCCTTATCAAAGACACATTTGTGGTGCACCTTTTAATAGTTTTTTCCTTCACTATTCACAGGTATTTGAATTCTGAATATCTTTAGATATATATCTCTGCATATCATGGTTAATTACATCTATTAAGATGTGTTTTTCGGTATATTTTATTTCATTCAACACAATATAGGTGTAGCTGACCGTTGTCTCCTTTATCGATTTTTATCTGTATAAATACACATACATCATGCAATTTCATTGAATCGATCAAGATAAAAAATAAGGGTAAGCTTTCATGTATGAACTTTTTTGTTGATATTAATGCACCCAACTTGGTTACTGTATGTAGAATCAGGGGAAGATCATTATACATATATCTACTCCCTTCCCTCCATCTCTGGTTGGTGAGTATACCTACTGTTGGATTCCCTTCCCTGGAGGTTGCTCATTTAATACACGCCCCCCCTTTAGGCCATCTGATAAACCACTCTCGATAAGTTTACTTATTTCTTGACCTATACATTCTTTTTCACCTCCTTTCTTTCCCTTCCCTCTCCCTTTTTTTTTCCCTTTCCTCGCTCCACCCCCCCTCCTCCATCCCTTTTTAGGGTTTTCCTCCCCCCCCCCCTGTCCCCCTTTTTTTCAAAGGGGTCTAGATGTACTTTAGACTACATACAATTTTAACCCTATAATTAAGGAAAGTAAGTAGGAAAGTGAAGATCTTTAATCAATGTTTGAAGTTTTTGAATTTAAATTAAATGGTATGATAAACATTGATACTTTATGAGAAATATAGGTGAAATAATCTTCATTTAATCGACTACTCGAATTATATCAAGATAAAGAATCATGTATCTGTTTCTGATTTCTAGGAGTTAAAACTTGAATATACTAGGATGTAAGCATGAATGTTGGATGTATTTCAATCAATGTTGATGTTATATGCTAACATGTATATTGTTTGCTCTATAGATTTTTCTAAATATATTAAGAATACTCTGAAACAGCTGGAGCCTGAGAAAGCACTCATAGTGAAACGTGTAGTTCCAGCAACTTCTTGTACTTTCATATAGTCCCTATATGGGCTCTCTTAAAGTATCTTGCTTGATGTACAATGCATATATACAAAATTGTAATGAATATGTATGTCTGTCTGTTTTGATGTATTTTCAATAAAACTTTTTTATCAATTTTTAAATATGGATTGAATTTGGAAAGAATATTTTTGCATCTGTGGCACATGTAAATCCCCCTTGGTTCCACCTCTGCCCTCTTTCTGGACAGGGTTGGTAACCCCCCTTCTTTCTTTACACAATTTTCACAATGGGGAAGGTGCCAATCAATTTTGAATGACTAGCAAAGCCAATTTCTCCCCCTCCACAACCAGGAAGTGAGGGAAAATCTCTGGAATGGGACACAAATGGCGAAAACAAATCTGACAGGGGTTGTACCCCTCCCTAACTCTATCCAAAAAGTAAAAAAAATTGTTGCCTACTTTAAGCATCTCAAAATACAGGGCATCCCCAGGGGAACACATTTTCTATCCCAGGTTCCCATCAGAATGGGGCAAATTTACCTAAACAGTCGCATGGCAGACCAGAATGTTTTCAACATACACAGAAAAGTTTTATTCCAATGACTTCCTCTGTAGAATTACATCTACCACCCAGCAGCTGACATATTTTTTCCTGATTGGAGAAAGATTTCCTCTGTTGCCATACTACAATGAGAGAAATGGGACTGAAAGCACACATCTTACAACAAATTGAATGACTCACAAAGAGTGAGGAGAGAGGAGAGAGGAGGTCTTTAGATTGCCTGGGTCAAAGTGAGCAGGACTTAGGCCCCTTTCACACAGGCGTTCTGTTTGTCAATTTTTCTGCTGTCCTGACGGATGAAAAACAGATACCCATGTATTACTATTGGCAAGCAGATGTTAGTGGATGATCATCCCTTGTCATCTGTTGACATCTGCCTTCGTTAACATCTGTTTTTTAAGACGGAAGAAAGTCGTATTATCCCCACTGACAGCTGAATGTAAAAACAATTGTCAGCAATAAAAAAATGAACCATACCAGGCCACATGCCCTCAACATGGAGGGGGGTGCCTGGGGGCAGGGGAGCTTGACCCCCTGAAAGCACCTTGTCCCCATGTTGATGAGGACAAGAGCCTCTTCCCCACAACCATGGGCGGTAATTGTGGGGGGGCCGAATCTGGAAGCCCACTTTAACAATGGTGCCCCCAGATCCCAGCCCCCTATGTGAATGAGTATGGGGTACAATGTGCCCCTACTTATTCACCAAAATAGTGTCAAAAATAAATAAAAACACAAAGACAGTTTTTGACAATTCCTTTATTAAATAATACAAAAAAAGGCCCCTGAAGTAAATCCAACATCAATCACAATGAAGCAAGCCGACCAGAAAAAAAGAAAAAAAAGGTCCACACCCGACGAAGGCTCCTGTTGTTTGACGGTTCTTAAATAAATAAGGGTCAAGGACACCTGGTGATGTTCCCAGGTGACCCCGCCCTCTTGTGATGTCAAGTTAATCCATCACTATACTGGGTTCCTTTAGTAGATGTCCTCCCGTATAGCCCAAAAGAGAGTAACACTAATAAAGCTCACTGTAAATATGGCTTTATTTTATTAATTTTTTTAGTTTTGACACAAATAGCACTTCATTGACTGCACACACATGTATTGTTTATTATGGTGTTTTTTTTTTTTTTTAGTATGACTACCTAGAACTTTACCTTTGGATTTTTTGGCACAATACCTAGCACTTTATTGATTGTATACACTTGAATTGCTAATTTTGATGATTATGTTGAACATGCACTGAACAGTAGATGTAAGTACTGTAGCACTGGTATTTAAACAAATTCTCAAGTACATATCATAATAGATCGATTGCAGCATTGCACGACACTAATATTTATATATACCAAAAGTATTGGAACACCTGCCTTTATACGCAAATTACCTTTAATGGCATCACTGGTGAGGATTTCTCTGTGCATCTCAATTGTGTTGATGGAAGAATGCGTTGTTTTTTTTTTTTTTGTGTGTGCGTTGACCAAAGAAAAATGATCCATCCAAGGGCAGCAGAACTTGTAAACAACAATATCTGCACTACAGAAAATTTTACACAAGGAAATATATTGTGTATTTGACACTAGAGATGAGCTCCTGGTTTGGTCTGAATATGGGAGTTTGCTTGTTTGGTGGTTCGGCAAATAACCAAACTATGATGTTCAGCTGAGCCCAACCTCCAGCTGCAGCAAGAAGTGATATACACTATATTACCAAAAGTATTGGGACGCCCGCATTAGACGCACATGAACTTTAATGGCATCATAGTCTTAGTCCGTAGGGTTCAATACTGAGTTGGCCCACCTTTTGCAGCTATAACAGCTTTAACTCTCCTGGGAAGGCAGTGTCCACAAGTTTTAGGAGTGTATCAATTGGAATATTTGACCATTCTTCCAGAAGCACATTTGGACGTTCAAGGCAGGCACTAATGTTAGAGAGAAGGTCTAGCTTGCAGTCTGCGCTCTAATTCATTCCAAAGGTGTTCTGTTGGGTTGAAGTCAGGACTCTGTGCAGGCCAGTCAAGTTTCTGCATCACAAACTCGCTCATCCATGTCTTTATGGACCTTGCTTTGTGCACTAGTCCAAATCATTTGGTGGAGGGGTGATTATGGTGTATTAGTTTTTTCAACCCAATAGAACACCTTTGGGATGAATAAGTGTGCAGACTGCGAGCCAGGCCTTCTTTCCAACATCAGTTCCTGACCTCACAAATGCGCTTCTGGAAGAATGGTCAAATCAAAAGGGTGGGACTACTCAATATTGAACCCTACAGACAAAGACTTTGATGCCATTAAAGTTCATGTGCATGTTAAGGCGGGTGTCCCAATACTTTTGGTAATATAGTGTATATATCTGTATACATAGGTAGAGATGTGAACACCTACTTGGTGCCAGCAGCAATAATAACGTATACAAACTCTGCATCTCTGTTTTTAAATTAGACAATTAATTGAAAACATATTTGCGCTGAAGAAAGCTCACTGTTAAATATTTTATGACTTCTGATATGATGGAGTTTGGCCTCTTGGTAGCAGGTTGCCCTCTAGGGACCGCAGGGGAGTATTACAAGCCATAGTGATTTACCTTTGACTCAGCTTCAGTGTCATTTTAAGTTGCCTTCAGGATGGAGGCCACATTACACTCCAAAACCCCACACACCTGTAGAAGGAGTCTTCTCCTCAGCCGGCAACTTGGTCTATCACTTACATCACTCGCTATCACTTAAAGTGGTTGTAAACCTTTACATATAACCAGTGAAGGGACTGGCCCTAGGTGATACACAGAGATGAAACAAATGCTCCTGCATAAGTTGTACCTATTTACCTGCAGTCTCCTCTTCACTAAATCCATGTTAAGTCCCGAATTTATAAAGCTTTTCTGAGCCGTCAGAAAAGAAGGGAGCAGAGGGCTGAAACCACACTCTGCAGAGCTCAGTGAGGAGAGCTCTGACAGCTGATTGGAGGAAAGGAAAACACCCCCCCCCCTTCACACAGTACACAGGAACAGAACTGAGGCTGTCAATCAGCTGGAGATCTCTTTCCTGTCCCCTTGGTGTCAGGAAAGCTTTTCAGAAGTGATTAATGCTGAAAATAGCAAAGGAATGAGGCAACAGACAAAAATGACACTTAGTGCTCTGAATTGAGACAAGTTTTTGCAGATATAACAGCTGAATACACTCGTGGCATTTTTTCTACAATGGAAATAAAATATTGTTCGTAATGTTCTTCCCAACACTGTTGCAGACGTTCCCACAAATTTGTTGTACTTGTAGGTTGCTTTGCTTTCACCCTTCTGGCCAGTTCATGCCAAACTAGCTTGATGGGGTTTAAGTCTGGAAACTGTGCTGGCATTCCATGATTTGAAGCCTACAGTCTTGTTCTTTTCTACTGAGGTAGTTCTAACACAGCCTGGAGGTATATTTTAGGTCATTATCTTGCTGTAGGATAAACCCCTGACCACCTAGACATATTCAAAAAGATATTGCATAGCATTGTAAAATGCTGTGTTAGTAGTTTTGATTCAGGGTGACACTTACTCTGTGCTAGTCGCCAAAGATTGATCCAACAAAAGAGCCCCAGACCATCAGGCGGCCTCCTCCATGTTTGACAGTTGGTATCATACACTAAAGAACCATTCTTTCACCTACTCCATGGCATACAAAAACCCTGTGTGATGAACCGAAGATCTCAAAGTTTGATTCATCGGTCCATAGGACCTCCTTCCAGTCTTCAGTAGTCCACTGGCAGTGCTTCATGGCTGAGGCAAGCCTCTTCTTCCTATTTATTTAATTTTTTTTTACAAATTTTATTAAATAAGAAAGGCAGTTTCCAAAATAATCAAAAGATACAGGTCCAAAGAAGTAGCATTGCTATTTTGTCAACTTAGCAATGCTTTTTTTACAGCCACTCAACCTGTCAAGTCTGCAGCTTGAAGTCCTATGTTCACAGTTGAAACTGAGACTTCCTTACTTTAATTAGTGTTAAGCTGTGCTTGAAGCTTTTGTCCTGTGAGCTGCCTATTGACTCTCAGAAACATGTCTTCTGATTCTGTTGTGCCCTTGGGTCTGCCAGACCTCTTCCTGTCAAAACTTCCTCCAGTTTCTTAGTGCCTTTTCATGGTGTAGGAAACTATACTTAGTGACACCTTGACTTTCTTTACAATTTCTCTAAAGATAAGATGTACACTTTAAGGGTTGTGATGGCCGTCTGTCTTCCTTTGTTAATTGCCTTTTTCTTGCCATTTTGAGAGAAATTTAGAACTTTCTGCAGAACAGTACTACTTCCAACCATCAGCATGTGGATGAGTAAGAGGTAGAGGAAATAAATAAGTATGAAGATATGATCCTGTCGGCACAAGGGCAACATGAACGATATACAAAAATATGGGCACTGTGGAAGCAGTTTGTCGTCTCAGATGAAGGGAGGGCACTTTCCACCGGTCCCATTGTCACACTTTTTCCTGGGCTTAGCTGTTATAAGAAAACAGAGGGAAGCAATGTCTTGAATTAAACAAGAAGTGGAAACATACTAGGACATGGTGCCGCATGAAGTCTAGGGAGGAAGGGGGAGGGGGGGGGAGGAGGTGGTGGGCCACCTGGGGGGGGGGGGATGGGGGGGAGGGGAAGAACTCGAATACATAGGTAACGGTATTTACATGGTACCGTAAGGTATAGTGGACACAGTATAGACACAAATGGGCACTAGAGGAAACACATTGAGAATGTAAGGGAAGAAAGAGTTTCAAAGAATGGACACAAAGAGGAATGTAATTAAGTGGAAGAGCGTAAACGAGGGGATTGATCCCCCCCTTTTTTTTTTTTACACAAGTAGGTAATTTTTAAGGCACTGAGATAGTCCGGACACTGGTGGTAGAGAGATGGCACTGAGAAGAAATGGAAATAGCACTAATGGGATATGAGGGATCGTGACCCTCTTGAGGGGGTATTGGATTGTTTGCACTGAGGGGGCACATTGGGACTTGTATAATTTAATATATATCCTAAGCAAAGTATGTCCTGGATTCCCAGGGACAGCTGTGTGGAAACAGGAGAGTTTTAGGTATGGAATATGACATATATATATATATTTATTACTGCAAAGAATAGCAACACCCTTATAATAATTATGTCTAAAATTGTAATAGACAAAAACTTACTGTAAACAAACACAATTTCAGCAAGGGATATCTATGGGTTTATATGACACTAATGGCTAAAATAGGCTTCAAAGCTGCTTCAAAATTGTAGATAGGGTTTGGGTAACATCTCCACATCTCAGAAGAATAGGACTAACTTGCAAAAAATCTGTAAAAAATATGTATATGTATAAGTTGCTATACCCCCTCCAGTGCCCTGGCACCTAAAGGGTGAAAGGCCTGTTGATCATAAAATGCTTATCTAGTTATCAATACTTAAAGGTTAAAAGTCGAGCCGAGAGGATAGCGGTAGTAATAACCCCATAAGGAGAAAAGCTGTAATGTAGAACAAAAGACACCAAAAGGTGTGAGCCTGTATACTTTATGCTACCAATAGTAAATGTATATTAGTAGTGTATATTAGATAATAGGAGCATGCTTATCTGCAATAGCCTGTAGTGGGAGATTGATAAGGTAGACTGAATTTAGGGCCAAGAGTATGGTAGAAGGCTGCAGTAGGCTACAAGCCCAAACCCTAAGCTCACAATTGAAATCCTCTGTACCTGAGAAGCCAACTCCTCTTCTATTCCAGCTGCCATAGCCATTCTAAACAAAAAGGCCTTCTATATACCCCAACTGCGTCTATCAGCCTGTACAAAACATCATTTTTAAATGAACAGTGATTTACTGATGCTTAAAGTGAAACCATAAAAATTAGAAATAACAATAAAAATTAAGAAATCCTTTAAACTCAGTGCCTGGGGGGGGGGTCACCTTTGTCTGCCTGTAATGTGGCACATCTGTACCCTGTATAGAACCTCCTGCAGCAATAATGATATTTATAAAGCCCAAAAAAAAAAATTACATTTTCCATTCAAGCTTTCTTTAATTTATAAACAACGGCTTTGGGAGCCAGTCTGTATGATAAGGCCACAATGTAGTGCACTGGGAATAAGACTGGGAATTTTTTTGATAAATTCTAGTGTCTTTGGCAGACTTTGTATAGAAGTAAATGGTACAGAAAAATTGGGCTTTGGGTGTTAGTGGTGCCTTCACACCGTAACACTATAGAGGTATTCTTGATGAAAACAAGAATTGATATTGCTGTCAAAAACTGAAATGATATGCTTCTGTCAAACAGGTGCAGAAAAATTGTTCCTTGAGTGTTAATTGTGCTCATGAAACCTACAGCAAACATTTTCTTCCAGATAAAATCAACACCTTCAAAGCTAGGTAGCCTAGACAGTCTTTCAGAGATTCAAGATCCAGAAAGCACTTAATCAGCGACATCGGCATCAGGGGCTTGATAGCTGCTGCTAATCCAGGACTGATTCATTTTGATAAATGTCAGCCGGTCCACAGCGTCTGTGGACAGACGCGCACTATTATCTATCACAAAACCTCCGGCAGCACTGAAAGCCCTCTCGGAAAGCACACTGGATGCAGGGCAGCACAGCAGCTCAATTGCATGCTGGACAAGTTCTGGCCAGTGGTTTATTCCCATGGTCTATTCTCTCAATGAGGGAGCTCATGCACCACAAGTTTTCAGAGGCATGAGAAGCAGACTCCTTGGGGTCACTGAGGTTTACAGTATCTGGAACAGCCTCCTCCCAGCCACGTGCTACTTCCAATGGTTCTGGGGATGGAAAACCATCTGTTAAAGGTTGATGTATGTCTTGCTCTGCTTCAATGCTTCCAAAACTGCCAGAATCCTCCTCCTCCCTCTCCTCTTGTGTGTTCTGTGGCATGGCAAGAATGGTGTCTGCATAAAGGGGGACTTAAGAGGAAGGAAGTCCTCCTCTTCCTTCCCTTGCTCTGCCTTGAGTGGCCTGTCCATAATGCCATGCAGTCTGCTCCAGCAGGAACAAAACAAGGATTGTCACTGATGCATGCATTGTCATGGCTCACCATACTTGTGGCCTCCTCAAATGGTGATAGTACAGTGCATGCATCCTTTATCAGCAGCCATTGGCATAGGGAAAAAAAGCAGAGCTGGCCTGACCCTGTCGTTGTGCCATACTCACACAGGTACTCTTTGACGGCCCTGAAGGCTCTGAAGAAGAGGCGCTGACTCAAAACCTCAAATTAAATGTGAACTAACGCAATACAATATACTGCAGTAAAAGTGCACAAACACACTAATATATACTATTTTAAGCGTGCACAAACGCACTGAAATATATCGCGTTAAATGTGTACTAACGCAATGCAATATACTGCGGTAAATGTGCACCAATGCACTGAAATATACTGCGTTAAGCGTGCAGTAATGCACTGAAATATACTGCATTAAACATGCAATAACGCACTGAAATATACTGCGATAAACATTCACTAATACACTGAAATATACTTTGCTAAACGTGCAGTAACTCACTGAAATACACTGCTTTAAACATGCAGTAACGTACTGAAATATACTGTGTCAGTAACTCACTGCAATATACTGTGGTAAAAGCGCACCAACACACTGAAATGTATTGCAGTAAACGTGCATTATTGCACTGCAATATACTGAAACCTGCCCTGACAAAATAAACTGACACTAAAGTAAAAATTAATGGTCAAGCTACACTCACAACTACATTCACAATGCACTATTACTAAATTCACACTAAATTGATATCCTACACTGACAATAGAATCACAATAGCACACTATAGCACACTAACTCACTCTCTCCACGCCAATATCACACTGCAAATGGCCGCTATGGGGAGAATATTTTTATAGAGTGGGGTGGGACTAAGAGCAATGAGTCATGATTGGGCACAGTCATCGTTACTTTCTCTAATCATGGCTCTGACAGTGCTCTGTGCCCTGATTGGGCAAAGCTTTCATTGCTTCAACCAAATCAGAGCTTTCAATGCACTGTGCGGTGGCCCCGACAATTTGGGTGTTCGGCCCAAACTCATGCTCTATATGTTACATATCTGGTAAGACTGAATAGTTACTGGTCCATCCAGTTCAACCTGAATGTTTGTGTGTGTGTCTGTGTTTATATGTTACTACCATTTTCGATATCCCTGTACTGCTAATCTCTGCTAAGAAACACATTTAAATGTTATTTTAAATGTATCTAAACTCCCCACTGACACCACCAACTGTGGAAGGGAGTTCCACATACTTCTCTAACAGTAAAGAACCCCTTATGCAGTTTAAGATTGAGCTGCTTCTCATCCAACCCTATTTTGTGGCCAGATGTCTTCTTTAGAGACCTAAGAATAAACTGTTTTCTTCCAATGAAACAGTCCCCATCTAAACATTTGATATATAAATCGCTTCTTCGCCAGGGAGAATAAGTTTAATCTTTGTAGCCCCAAAACTGAAGTCCTTTAGCCCATTCATCTGCTGGCATTTTCTGGACTCCCTCCAGTTCAAGGACATTGTTATTGAGGACTGGTGACCAAAAACTGGACTGCCTTCTCAGCCTGAGGCCGAACCAGAGTTTTGTAAATTGGTAGAATTATAGTCTTTGCTCTTGAGTAAATACCCTTTTTTAACCACTTGACAACCATATAACTTACATACATGGCAGCAAAGTGGCACTGCTGCTCCGGGTCACATACCTAATATGTGATTTGACACTTCCTGGTTGGGGGCAATCCACTCCCGCTGTGAATATACACAGCAGGATCTGATCGGTTGGTGCTGTGGACTCGATGTGCCACAGTTAACCCTTTGATCCCCCCTGATGTTAACTCCTTACAAGCCAGTGTCAATAGTACAGTGATAGTGCATATTTTTTTAGCACTGATCACTATATTGGTGTCACTGGTCCATGTTAGCTACTACTAATGATACTATTTTAATTAGCACATGCTTAGGTATGGCCCTTTATCATTCCTTCCAATAGTTAACTTACTATTGTTGTTATGCTGACTGGTCTGTAGTTTACAGGTATATACAGTATCTTGGGCATTTTTTAAATACTGGTAACACATTTGACTTTTACCAATATACTGGTACCATTACAGTCAGTAATCTGTCCTTAAAGATTAGGAATAGTGGTCTGGCAATAACTTGGCATAGTTTTTTGATAACTCTCAGGTGTAAGCCATCTGGACCTGGTGTTGTTCACATAAAGTTTTTCTAGTCTATTTTGAACACAGGCTTCTGTCAACCACAAGCGTACACTCAATATAATGTTATTAGCACTATTCCCTTGTTTATTATTCCCCTCCTTTTTGTTGGTATAAGCTGAGGAGAAGAATGTATTTAATACTGTTGCCTTCTCCCTGCCACTTGTGACCAACTTCCCTGATCATCATCTTTTACGGAGCTAATATGTTCTGACCTAGATATTTTGCTATCAATATATTTGAAAACATTTTTGTTTTTTTATTACTATCCTTTGCAATATTCCTTTTATAATCATTTTGAGCTCTGATCGCACACTTGCATTTCTTTGTAGTTTTCAAATGCTGACAGTGAACCTTTATGCTTATATTTTTTAAAGGATAGCCTTTTCTCATTCATATACCTTTTAACTTAATATTTTGCCACCAAGGTTTAACTTTTGTTCTTTTATATTTGTTGCCCAGTGGAAAGCACAGATGAATGTCATTGTTTATTATGTCCCTAAAGCACTCCTACTTTTCTTCAGTTTTTTTTTTTGCAAAAATTTGATCCAATTTAGTATCATGTAGTGTGGAGCACAGCTTAATAAAGTTGGCTCCTTTGAAATCAAGTGTACTTATTCTTCTCCCTTATTTCCATTTCCTATAATTTATGGAAAAGGTAATTACTATGTGATTGCTCTTACCTAAATTATCTCTTACTTCCACGTCTGAAATCAGCTATGTGTTGTTTCAAATTTGTAGGTCCAATTTGGGTCTCCCACCATTTGACTCATGAAACTGTTCTGCATTAAATTCAAGAAACGATGAGCCTTAGTTGAATGTGCAGTTCCATCTGCCTACTTAGAATCAGGATAGTTGATGTTCCCTATGATTATAATGTTGCCCTGCCTTCTTTCCATTTGCAACTATAAAAGGAGATCTGTCTCCTCCTCCTCCTTAAGGGTAGGGGACCTATAGCATACACCAACAATTAACAGTGTGCTCTGCTCCTTTAAAACTCTAGCCACAAAGACTCCACCTTATCACTAGCCCCATTAGCAATGGCATTCCTCATATGCACCATTAAATTGTACACCCCCGTCCTCTTTTACATACCTTGGCCTTCCAATAGAGGGAGTACCCTTGGAAGGTTGCAAATCAGTCATGTGAGCTGTCAAACCAGGTTTCTGCTATTCAAAGTCAAAGTCCTCCTCAAGTCACAGAAGTTCTAGTTCTTCCATTTTTTTTAAAGTAGATTTTTTCTGAATCGTGTACAAGCATATATTTTATCCTTGCTCACTCTTGTGTTACAGTTAGATTCAGCAAGCCTACTAGCATTGGTCTTTGATACTTTAGTTCCTCCTTAATCTAGTTTGAGGCCCCTTTCCCTCCAGCGATGCCCACATCTGCACACTTTCCCCTTGTTTTAAAAGTTACTTCTGCCCATCTTCCCCCAGGGCTGCACCCTCCCCATTTATGTACAGTCCATTTCTGCTGTAGAGCCAGTAACCAACTGTAAAGTCAGTCCAGTTTTCCATGAATCCAAAACCATCCTTCTTAAACCATTTTCTCAGCCATTTGTTTAGCTCTTTAACCTCCTACTTCCTGGTGTGGCTCATGGTACAGGCAATATTTCTGAGAATACTATCTTGGAGGTCCTTTTAATTTAAAAAATACCTACAGCCAGGTCCATAAATATTGGGACATGGACACAATTCAAATCTTTTTGGCTCTATACACCACCACAATGGATTTGAAATGAAACAAACAAGATGTGCTTTAACTGCAGACTTTCAGCTTTAATTTGAGGGTATTTACATCCAAATCAGAGGAACGGTGTAGCAATTACAACAGTTTTTATATGTGCCTTTCACTGTTTAAGGGACCAAAAGTAATGGGACAAATTAACAATCTTAAATCAAACTTTCACTTTTTAATACTTGGGTGCAAATCCTTTGCAGTCAATTACAGCCTGAAGTCTGGAACGCATAGACAGCACCAGACGCTGGGTTTCATCCCTGGTGATGCTCTGCCAGGCATCTACTGCAACTGTCTTCAGTTCCTGCTTGTTGTTGGGGCATTTTCCCTTCAGTTTTGTCTTCAGCAAGTGAAATGCATGCTCAATCAGATTCAGGTCAGGTGATTGACTTGGCCATTGTATAACATTCCACTTCTTTCCCTTAAAAAACTCTTTGGTTGCTTTCGCAGTATGCTTCGGGTCATTGTCCATCTGCACTGTGAAGCGCTGTCCATTGAGTTCTGAAGCATTTGGCTGAATATGAGCAAATAATATTGCCCGAAACACTTCAAAATTCATCCTGCTGCTTTTGTCAGCAGTCACATCATCAATAAATGCAAGAGAACCAGTTCTATTGGCAGCCATACATGCCCACGCCATGACACTACCACCACCACGCTTCACTGATGAGGTGGTATTCTTTGGATCATGAGCAGTTCCTTTCCTTCTCCATACTCTTCTCTTCCCATCACTCTGGTACAAGTTGATCTTGGTCTCATCTGTCCATAGGATGTTGTTCCAGAAGTGGGAAGGCTTTTTTTGGCAAACTCTAATCTGGCCTTCCTGTTTTTGAGGCTCACCAAGGGTTTACATCTTGTGGTGAACCCTCTGTATTCACTCTGGTCTTCTCTTGATTGTTGACTTTGACACACATACACCTACCTCCTGGAGAGTGTTTTCTTCACCTGGGAAAGAATTCTTCGGTCATCCACCACAGTTGTTTTCCGCGGTCTTCCGGGTCTTTTGGTGTTGCTTAGCTCACCGGTGCGTTCTTTTCTTTTTAAGGATGTTTTAGGGATGTTTCAAACAGTTGATTTGTCCACACCTAATGTTTTTGCTATCTCTCTGATGGGTTTGTTTTGTTTTTTTCAGCCTAATGATGGCTTGCTTCACTGATAGTGACAGCTCTTTGGAACTCATATTGAGAGTTGACAGCAACAGATTCCAAAAGCAAATAGCACACTTGAAATTAACTCTGGACCTTTTATCTGCTCCTTGTAAATGGGATAATGAGGAAATAACACACACCTGGCCATGAAACAGCCGAGCAGCCAATTGCCCCATTACTTTTGGTCCCTTAAGAAGTGGGAAGCACATATACAAACTGTTGTAATTCCTACACCGTTCACTTGATTTGGATGTAAATACCCTCAAATTAAAGCTGAAAGTCTGCAGTTAAAGCGCATTGTGTTTGTTTCATTTCAAATCCATTGTGGTGGTGTATAGAGCCAAAAAGATTTGAATTGTGTAGATGTCCCAATATTTATGGACCTGACTGTATGTGTCTGGAATCATTTTTAAGAATACTCTATTTTCTTCTAGCTTTGTCATTTCTACCAATATGTGTAATGCGCTTTGTGCTTGCGTTTTTAAATTTGCTATATCATCTTATATTTTCCTCTTGTTACTTTAATGGACAACACATTTGACTCCATTCCTTGTAATTTTTTTTATATAGTATCAAGAACTGAATTACCTGCTGGTGGCACTGTGGTTCCCAGATTTAAAGGTTGTAGTTCTGGTGTCCACCAGAGGATATCTCTCAGCAGCCAACATCAGGTGAAGGCCAATTGCTAGGAACTGTTGACTGCTGGGAGACATCTGCTGGAAGGGTATTTTGTTCCTCCTTGGCTATTTCAAAAAAGCCTCAGTGTTCTGCCTGTGTGCCCACAGTATGAAGCAAGCAATCAACTATGGGTGGCAAGGCATTGTCCCTTTAATCTCTGGGATAAAGTTGTGGAATGGCACAAGTCAGGAGATTGATACAAAAATATATTTAAAAGGCTTTATCAATGCCTAGAAGCAGAGTGAAGTGTATTATTAAGAAGTGAAAGTTATTTGGTACAACACAGACCCTCCCTGGATCAGGACGTCACTACAAACTGGATGAAAGAGCCAGGAAGAAACTGGTCAGAGAGGCTGCCAAGAGGCCTACAGCAAACCTGTAGCAATTGCAGGAATTTATGACAAAGATTTGTCATTGTGTGCATCTGACAAAAATATCACAAATTCTCAACACTTGTGGCTTTTATGGGAGGGTTTCAAGAAAAAAGCCACTCCTCAAGAAAGGCCACATGCAGTCACGACGACTTTGCCAAAACACACCTTTCTGAGGCCACATGGAAAAAGGTGTTATGGTTAGATGAGACTAAAATTGAATGGTATGGCCTCAAAATTAAACAATATGTCTGAAAATCCATACAAATAATACTATTCCTACAGTAAAGCATGAAGGTGGTAAGACCATGTTATGGCAGTGGTTTCTCTGCAGCAGGGACTGGATCACGTGTCAGAATAGAAGGAAAAATGGATGGGGCAAAATGCGGTTAAATTCTTGAGGAAAATTTGCTGCCTTCTGGCAGAAAGTTGTCAATGGGAAGAAGGTTTACCTTCCAACATGACAATGACCAAAAGCCCACAGCAAAAATGACCACACAGTGGTTGAAGGAAAAAAAGGTTAATGTCCTTGCATGGTCTTGTCAGAGCCAAGACCTAAACACCATTGAAAATCTGTGGAATGTCTGCAGTCCACAAATGGTTGCCACCAAATTTACAAGACTTGAGCAGTTCTGCAATGAAGACAGAGTGGACAAATATTGGAAAGTCTAGATGTGCAAAGTTAGTAGAGACATATCCCAACAGACTAAAGGCAGTCTAATGGAATTAAAGCAAAAGGTTGTTAAAAAAAATACTGACACAAGGGGGTGATCCTTTTCCCAATTCCGTGATTCTGTTTTTGAATCTTTTTTTTTCTGACATGGTGTTATATCTTTCACTTAGAGGCTATAATTTTCACTAATAATTTATAATTTCATAATTTATTTTTAATACCCACTGTATATAGTGCAGAAGTGTGTAATGTATAATATAGTGCATTCAGTGCAGGAGTGAGCAATGTACAATATAGTGCAGGGATGTGTAATATACAATATAGTGAATATACTGTGAGTCACATAGAACATAGGTGCCAACATTTAAAAAGAAATGGCCGGAACATCTTTTTTGCTGTGCATTCATCAAGCCATTGTAGTATGTTCTTTGTGTGTGGGACATTCACTTCACTACAGAAGTTATAACGGTATGTGTAGGAAAGGAGTATGGAGTATATGACAGCGGTTAGTATGTATAGAGGAGGAGCGATTGGGGTGCAATGGAGGCCAGTATGGAGTGTAGAGGGTATGGTGGCGATTAGTATGTACAGGAGAGAAATACATAGTATTTGATGATGGTGGTTAGCATGTGCAGGAGAGGAGTGTGGAGTGTATGGTGAGGGGTAGTATGTGCAGGAGAGGAGTACAGAATGTATGATGATGGGTAGTATGTGCAGGAGAGCAGTGCCGAGTGTATGACGGTGGGTAATATGTGCAGGAGATTAGTGCATGGTCTATGGCAGTGGGTAGTATGTGCAGGAGATTAGTGCATGGTGTATGTCAATGGGTAATATGTGCAGGAGAGGAGTGCAGAGTGTATGGTTGTGGGTAGTATGTGCAAGAAAGCAGTGCCGAGTGTATGACGGTGGGTAATATGTGCATGAGATTAGTGCATGGTGTATGACAGTGGGTAGTATTTACAGGAGATTGGTGCATGGTGTATGGCAGTGGGTAGTATGTGCAGGAGAGGAGTGTGGAGTGTAAGGCGGTGGGTAGTATGTGCAGGTGAGGAGTGCGAAATGTATGGCGGTGGGGTAATATGTGCAAGACAGGAGTGTGGAGTGCATGGTGGTGGGTAGTGTGTAGAGGATTTGAGTAGATAGTATATGATGGTAGTTAGTAGATGCAGGAGAGAAGTGCGTAATGTATGGTGGCAGGTAGTGTGTGCAGGAGAGCAGTGCAGAGTGTATGGTGGTGGGTAGTATGTGCAAGAGAGGAGTGCAGAGTGTATGGTGGTGGTTAGTGTGTGCAGAGTGTATGTTGGTGGTTAGTGTGTGCAGGAGAGGAATGCAGAGTAAATAGCAGTGGGTAGTATGTGCAGGAAAGGAGTGTAGAGTGTATGGCGGCGGGTAGTACTTACAGGAGAGGGGGTGTGGAGTGTATGGTGGCGGGCAGTATGTGCAGGAGAGAAGTACGGAGTGTATGGCAGCGGGTAGTATGTGCAGGAGAGGAGTGTAGGGTGATGGGTAGTATGTGCAGGAGAGGAGTACGGAGTATATGGCGGTGGGTGGTATGTGCAAGAGAGGAGTGTTGAGTATATGGTGAGAGGAGTGCGGAGTGTATGATGGTGGGTAGTATGTGCAGGAGAGGAGTGCAAAGAATATGGCGGCGGATAGTATGTGCAGAATAGGAGTGCCAAGTACATGACAGTGGGTAGTATGTGCAGGAGAGGACTGTGGAATGCATGGTGGTGGGTAGTATGTGCAGGAGAGAAGTGTGGAGTGTATAGTGATGGGTAGTATGTGCAGGAGAAGAGTACGGAGTGTATGGCAGCGGGTAATATGTGCAAGAGAGGATTGTGGAGTGTATGGTGATGGGTTATTATGTGCAGGAGAGGAGTGCGGAATGTATGATGATGGGTAGTATGTGCAGGAGAGGAGTGTGGAGTGTATGGTGATGGGTAGTATTTGCAGGAGAGGAGTGCAAAGTATATGGCAGCGGGTATTATGTGCAGAATAGGAGTGCCAAGTACATGACAGTGGGTAGTATGTGCAGGAGAGGACTGTGGAATGCATGGTGGTGGGTAGTATGTGCAGGAGAGAAGTGTGGAGTGTATAGTGATGGGTAGTATGTGCAGGAGAAGAGTACGGAGTGTATGGCAGCGGGTAATATGTGCAAGAGAGGATTGTGGAGTGTATGGTGATGGGTTATTATGTGCAGGAGAGGAGTGCGGAATGTATGATGATGGGTAGTATGTGCAGGAGAGGAGTGTGGAGTGTATGGTGATGGGTAGTATTTGCAGGAGAGGAGTGCAAAGTATATGGCAGCGGGTATTATGTGCAGGAGAGGAGTGTGGAGTATATGGTGAGAGGAGTGCGGAGTGTATGAAGGTGGGTAGTACGTGCAGGAGAGGAGTGCAAAGAATATGGCGGCGGGTAGTATGTGCAGGAGAGGAGTGCAAAGAATATGGCGGCGAATAGTATGTGCAGAATAGGAGTGCGGAGTACATGACAGTGGGTAGAATTTGCAGGAGAGAAGTGTGGAGTGTATCGTGATGGGTAGAATGTGCAGGAGAAGAGTGCGGAGTGTATGGCAGCGGGTAATATGTGCAAGAGAGGATTGTGGAGTGTATGGTGATGGGTAGTATATGCAGGAGAGGAGTGCAAAGTATATGGCAGCGGGTATTATGTGCAGGAGAGGAGTGTGGAGTATATGGTGAGAGGAGTGTGGAGTGTATGAAGGTGGGTCGTATGTGCAGGAGAGTAGTGCAAAGAATATGGTGGCGGGTAGTATGTGCAGAATAGGAGTGCGGAGTACATGACAGTGGGTAGTATGTGCAGGAAAGGACTGTGGAATGCATGGTGGTGGGTAGTATGTGCAGGAGAGAAGTGTGGAGTTTATAGTGATGGGCAGTATGTGCAGGAGAGGAGTGCGGAATGTATGATGATGGGTAGTATGTGCAGGAGAGGAGTGTGGAGTGTATGGTGATGGGTAGTATTTGCCGGAGAGGAGTGCAAAGTATATGGCAGCAGGTATTATGTGCAGGAGAGGAGTGTGGAGTATATGGTGTGAGGAGTGCGGAGTGTATGAAGGTGGGTAGTATGTGCAGGAGAGGAGTGCAAAGAATATGGCGGCGGGTAGTATGTGCAGAATAGGAGTGCGGAGTACATGACAGTGGGTAGTATGTGCAGGAGAGGACTGTGGAATGCATGGTGGTGGGTAGTATGTGCAGGAGAGAAGTGTGGAGTGTATCGTGATGGGTAGAATGTGCAGGAGAAGAGTGCAGAGTGTATGGCAGCGGGTAGTATGTGCAAGAGAGGATTGTGGAGTGTATGGTGATGGGTAGTATATGCAGGAGAGGAGTGCAAAGTATATGGCAGCGGGTATTATGTGCAGGAGAGGAGTGTGGAGTATATGGTGAGAGGAGTGTGGAGTGTATGAAGGTGGGTAGTATGTGCAGGAGAGGAGTGCAAAGAATATGGCGGCGGGTAGTATGTGCAGAATAGGAGTGCGGAGTACATGACAGTGGGTAGTATGTGCAGGAAAGGACTGTGGAATGCATGGTGGTGGGTAGTATGTGCAGGAGAGAAGTGTGGAGTTTATAGTGATGGGCAGTATGTGCAGGAGAAGAGTGCAGAGTGTATTGCAGCGGGTAGTATGTGCAAGAGAGGATTGTGGAGTGTATGGTGATGGGTTAGTATGTGCAGGAGAGGAGTGCAGAATGTATGATGATGGGTAGTATGTGCAGGAGAGGAGTGTGGAGTGTATGGTGATGGGTAGTATTTGCAGGAGAGGAGTACAAAGTATATGGCAGCGGGTATTATGTGCAGGAGAGGACTGTAGAATGTATGTGTAATGTTCTGGTACCTTTGGTACCCTAATTCCACTTTCCTTAGTGTATGCGCCCCACCATTCTCTTTTGGTAAGGTGCGCATACACCTTTAAGACCGATGCTGTCATCATTGAGCGCCGCAGGAGCGGCTATTTCAACCGCCGGCGGTCTCACTAACATTGTTCGTTCAACGCCGCATAACCTGCCTTGAAGCTCACATGCTTGCAAGCATACCTCGCTGTCGGAACCTCGCTGCTGATCCCTGTATCCCGCTACCGGATCACCCGCTCATACCGAACCTCTCTACTACTGCCTGCTACTAGTGATAAGTACCCCGCAGGGGAATCCTCCATAAACCTTCATACTAAAGCTTACACTATCTAGCTCTGCATACTAAGCACTGTTACTATCATCTGCACTATCTAGATTGCTAGCTCTTGAGCCTACTAACATCTATCCTTGCACTGGGTTAGTCTCTCCTGTATGTCATCTGCTATCCTATCATCTACTACCATACATGATTGTTAACCTATCTGCATCCTACCTGTTACCATCTCATTCTCAAGAACATTCCTCTCAAGTGTCTGTCAACTATTGTCTCTACTTAAACCTGTCTCTTCAGCCTATCACCACTATACTACTATATACATAGATCACTCCAGGAACATCTTATTGAGTGTGTATATTTGTATGCTGAATCAGAGACTATCCACAGTGATGAGTCTTGGGAGTTGGGATTGGTATCTCAGCGTTTCTCTACATGACTACTGAGTGGAGTATTTCTGCAGCTGCAAATCCACATTGTTCAGAAAACGCAGGAGCGTTACAGATTGAACGAACCTTAAAATGGATTCAGCAGAATTAACCACTCAGGTGACACAATTAAAACAACAAGTAACTGCGTTAATACACGCACTTACTGAATTAAAAGAAGACAATCAGGCTCTGACGCAGCAGGTAACCAGGCTGTCACAACTTGCCGCTGCTCAGAACCCTGAACCCAAAATAAATCCTCCTTTAGTATTTACAGGCGATCGCAAAAAATTTAGTGAATTCAAAAACGCATGTGAGTTACTTTTCTTGCTAAAACCTCGTACCTACCTTACTGATCATATCAAGGTTTGCACTATTATTTCTTACCTAACAGGCGATCCACGGGCCTGGGCAGACTCTCTCTTTGAGAAAAACGATCAGCTTCTCAACTCCTACGCTTTATTTCTAGCGGAACTTGCTAGTCTATATGATGACCCCAATAGGCAGAGTACTGCCGATCTTCAATTGAGGTCCTTAAAACAAGGTAGGAGACCTGTGGAAGACTTTGTGGCGGAGTTCAAGAGATGGACCCTTGATTCAGGGTGGAATGATGCATCTCTGAGAACTCAATTTAGACTTGGCCTATCAGAGGCCATTAAAGACGAGCTCGCCCGAGCGGATTTGCCGAAAACCCTGGATGCTTTGATACAACTCAGTATCACCATAGATAGAAGGCTACGAGAAAGAAAGGCTGAAAAAATGGGAATGCCATTATCCAGTTCTTCTCGGATTTTGGCCGTTGACTCTACTCCTATGGAGGTAGGAACCATACGCCCACCTCTATCAACTACTGAAAGAGCCAGGAGACGATCTAGTAATCTCTGCTTGTACTGTGCATCCCCGGATCACATGATAAACGTCTGTCCCCTTGTCTACAAAAAAAAGGGTGAGTGTTCATATGTCCTCCTAGGGGGATTGACAACTTCAATTACTAACCCTTACCTTTTTGTTCGCTTGACATTGCAGTGGACCAGACCAGGATTACTACTAAGGCCATGATCGACACAGGATCTTGTGGAAATTATATCGACATACTGTACGTTTTGCTGTTTTAAATAAAGTCCCTATTATTTCTAAACCTAAACCTGTCTCAGTGAGTCTTATTAACGGTATTCCTTTATCTTCTGGCCTGATCACTGATCAGACACAAGCACTCCTAGTCACCACTAACGAGTCTCATATGGAGACCACCACCTTCGACCTAATACCTTCACCCCACTTTCCCATTGTTTTGGGACTTCCCTGGTTACACACACATCAACCAACCATAGATTGGAAGAAACGGACCCTGGCCTTCCTCTCTTGCTATTGCGAGGGTACGTGTAACCTCCCGTCTTATGGAAAGATCCTGTCTGTGGTGTCAGATGAGATTGCACCACTATGCTATCAGGATCTGTCCAAGGTTTTTCTTGAGAAAAATGCTCAAGTATTGCCTCCCCATAGGGATTATGATTGTACTATTGATCTACTCCCAAATAGCAAATTGCCGTTTGGTCATGTTTATCCTCTTTCGCAGGATGAACTTTCCCATCTCAAGGAATACTTGGATGAGAATTTGACAAAAGGTTTTATTAGACCTTCCACAGCAGCAGGACTCTTTTTTGTCCGCAATAAGGACTCAAGTCTCAGGCCTATTATCGACTATAGGCAATTGAACGCCATTACAATAAAAGATCGATATCCTCTACCGCTTATCCCTGAGCTCATTGAGCAAGTGCGTGGAGCTACCTATTTTTCAAAATTGGACCTGAAAGGGGCATACAATCTAATCCGAATCCGTGATGGAGATGAGTGGAAGACAGCATTCAGAACCAGATACGGTTTGTTCGAATATCTTGTAATGCCATTCGGGCTATGTAACGCTCCCGCAGCCTTCCAACGATTTATAAACGATATCTTTAGAGACTTACTTGATGTCTGTGTTGTGGTATATCTGGACGATATACTTATTTATTCACGATCCTTGTCTGAATATATAAAACATGTAAGACTTGTGTTATCCAGATTGCTTGCACACAACCTATACGTGAAACTAAAAAAATGCTTATTTCATAAAGAAGAATATGAGATAAAAGAGATTCTGGATTCTCGTATCCACAGAAGAAGACTCCAATATCTAGTCCGATGGAAGAACTATGGGCCCCAAGACGACACCTGGCTAAATACCTCTGACATACATGCCCCTAGACTAATTCGCAATTTTCACGCGAAATACCCGGAAAAACCAGCTCCAGAGGCCTTCAGGAGCCGGCCTTAAGGGGGGGGGGGTACTGTAATGTTCTGGTACCTTTGGTACCCTAATTCCACTTTCCTTAGTGTATGCGCCCCACCATTCTCTTTTGGTAAGGTGCGCATACACCTTTAAGACCGATGCTGTCATCATTGAGCGCCGCAGGAGCGGCTATTTCAACCGCCGGCGGTCTCACTAACATTGTTCGTTCAACGCCGCATAACCTGCCTTGAAGCTCACATGCTTGTGTAACGCCGAGTGCTCCGGGTCCCGGGGCTTCCCCGGAGCACTCGAGGCGTCCTGCGGGCTGCAGTGCTCTGGTCATGGTCCCCGGCCGTGAGCGCTGCTCCCCCGCATCCTCTGCTACTCACCCGCCGGGTTCCCTCCGCTCTGTCCCCCGGCACACGCCGGGTCCCGGCATGTCTTCCTCCCGGCGCGCGCGGCCCCGCTCCCTAGGGCGCGCGCGCGCCACTGCATTGAAATTTAAAGGGCCAGTGCACCACTAATTGGTGCCTGGTCCAATCAGTCCAAAATGTATAAAAACCCACTTCCCCTTCCTGTCCTTGCCGGATCTTGTTGCCTTTGGTACCTTGAGAAAGCTTTTGGTGTATCGTTCCCTGCCTGTGTATCTGACCTTCTGCTGTTGCCCCTGACTACGAACCTTGCCGCCTGCCTTGACCTTTTGCTCCGTCTGACCTTGCCTTTGCCTTGTCCTTCTGTACCGCGCCTGAATCAGCTGTCTTTGAGGTTGAGCCGTTACCGGAGGATACGACCTGGTTGCTACCGCTGCAGCAAGTCCATCCCGCCTTGCGGCGGGCTCTGGTGAAAACCGGTAGTAACTTAGAACCGGTCCCCTGGTACGGTCCACGCCAATCCCTCACTGACACAGAGGATCCACCTCCAGTGCCGTCACCTGCCGCCAGTCCGGACCCTGACAGTAGATCCGGCCATGGATCCCGCTGATGTGCCTCCGCCTAGTCTCGCTGACCTCACTACCGTGGTTGCCCAGCAGTCCCAGCAGATTGCCCAACAAGGACAACAACTGGCACAGTTGACCGCCATGCTGCAACAACTTCTTCCCGCACCGCAGCAGCCGCCTGCTTCTGTTTCTGCTTCTGCTTCCGCTCCACCCCCGCAGCCGGTGGCCGCCACCTCCGCTAGAATCCGTTTGTCTCTCCCGGACAAGTTCGATGGGGATTCTAGGATGTGTCGGGGATTCTTGTCCCAATGTTCCCTGCACCTGGAGATGTTGGCCGACCAGTTTCCTACAGAACGGTCTAAGGTGGCCTTCATGGTCAGTTTACTGTCGGGAAAGGCCTTGGCCTGGGCCACGCCGCTCTGGGATCGCAACGATCCTGCCACTGCCTCCGTCCAGTCTTTCGTCTCTGAAGTCCGCAGTGTCTTCAAGGAACCTGCCCGTGCCTCATCAGCAGAAACGGCCTTGCTAAACCTCGTCCAAGGAGACACTACTATAGGCGAATATGCTATACAGTTTCGCACTCTGGCCTCTGAACTAACTTGGAACAACGACGCCCTTTGCGCAACTTTTAAAAAAGGGTTATCCAGCCATATCAAGGATGCTCTGGCCGCACGAGAGATACCTGACTCCCTGACGGAACTCATCCAGTTGGCCACTCGCATAGATATGCGCTTCATTGAAAGACACCAAGAACTTCGCCAAGAAAAGAATCTTGTTCGCAACAGGCGTTATCCATGCCTGGCACCTCTCTTCCAGCAACCAATGCAGCCGGTTGCTGCACCTTCCACCGAGGAGGCCATGCAAGTGGATCGGGTTCACCTGACCCAGCAAGAAAGGTCTCGCCGGAGGAATGAGAACCTATGCTTATACTGTGCGAGTTCCGAACACTTCTTAAAGGACTGTCCAGTTCGTCCTCAGCGTCAGGGAAACGCTCGCACCTAGTGAACGTGGGAGAGGCGTCGCTGGGTGTGAATTCTTCCTCTCCACGCTTGATTGTTCCGGTACGGATTTCTTCTGCTGCTAAAGTCTCCTTCCCGGCAGACGCCTTCTTGGACTCTGGTTCTGCGGGAAACTTCATTAAAGCCTCCTTCATCAACCGATTTAGCATTCCTGTGATCCGCCTCGTCAAGCCCTTCTTCATTACTACAGTTAACGGAGAAAATCTGAACTGTACCGTGCATTACCGCACAGAACCCGTGCTCATGACCATAGGGGTCCTCCACCAAGAAACCATTGAATTTTTTGTTCTACCGAATTGCACTTCTGACGTCCTTCTTGGCTTGCCCTGGCTCCAGCGCCACTCTCCTACCCTTGAATGGTCCTCTGGGGATATTAAATCATGGGGGTCTACCTGCCACACTCATTGCCTCAAGGCGGTACCTATTAGACAAGTCTCTGTCTCCTCTCCAGTGCTTGGCCTTCCTAAGGTCTATCAGGACTTTACTGACGTCTTTTGCAAGAAACAGGCGGAGGTCTTACCACCACATAGACCCTATGACTGTCCCATTGATTTGCTTCCCGGTACCACTCCACCCCGTGGTAGGATTTACCCCCTCTCCATTCCTGAAACCAAGGCCATGTCGGAGTACGTTCAGGAGAACCTCAAGAAAGGTTTCATCAGGAAGTCTTCTTCTCCTGCTGGAGCAGGATTTTTCTTTGTCGCCAAAAAGGATGGGTCATTACGTCCATGTATTGACTACCGTGGTCTTAACAAGATCACGGTAAAAAATCGCTACCCTTTGCCTCTCATCTCGGAGCTCTTTGACCGTCTGCGCGGAGCTATGGTCTTCACTAAGTTAGACCTCAGGGGCGCTTATAATCTCATCAGAATCCGAGAAGGAGATGAGTGGAAGACCGCTTTTAATACCAGAGATGGCCACTTTGAGTATCTCGTCATGCCTTTCGGCCTGTGCAACGCTCCTGCAGTCTTTCAAGACTTTGTCAACGAGATCTTCCGGGACATGTTGTATACTTGTGTAGTGGTCTATCTTGACGACATTCTAATCTTCTCTCCCAACCTGGAGGAACACCGTCGCCATGTTCGTCAAGTGCTCCAACGCCTTCGTGTCAACCACCTTTATGCCAAAATGGAAAAATGTCTTTTTGAGTGTAGCTGTCTTCCGTTTCTGGGATACCTAGTTTCCGGACAGGGTCTTCAAATGGACCCCGACAAACTCTCTGCAGTCTTGGATTGGCCACGTCCCTCAGGACTTCGCTCCATTCAACGCTTCCTTGGATTCGCCAACTATTACCGCCAGTTTATTCCCCACTTTTCCACTATTGTGGCACCTATTGTGGCATTAACCAAGAAAGAAGCGAATCCGAAATCCTGGCCTCCCCAAGCTGAAGAAGCCTTTACTCGCCTTAAAACCGCCTTCGCCTCCGCTCCAGTCTTAAATAGGCCCGATCCTCTGAAACCATTTTTTCTGGAGGTAGATGCCTCCTCTGTTGGAGCCGGAGCAGTTCTTCTTCAAAGGTCTGCTAAAGGAAAAAACGTCACCTGCGGCTTCTTCTCAAAAACGTTTTCCCCTCCTGAAAAGAACTATGCCATCGGGGACCGTGAATTACTAGCCATTAAGTTGACACTAGAAGAATGGAGACATCTTCTGGAAGGCTCCCTTCATCCAATCACCATCTTCACTGACCACAAAAATCTCTCATACCTTCAGTCTGCCCAGCGCCTTAATCCGCGCCAGGCCAGGTGGTCATTGTTCTTTGCCCGATTCACGTTCCAAATCCATTTTCGTCCTGCTAATAAAAACATTAGGGCGGATGCCCTATCACGTTCCACCGATGCCTCCGAAGAGTGTCTAATTTCTACTGCCCCTGCTTCCCTGGCACCAGTTCCTCCAGGGAAAACATTTGTTCCTCCCCGTCTTCGCCTACGGACTCTCAAATGGGGTCACTCCTCTCACCTGGCGGGCCACGCCGGAATTAAAAAGACGACACTGCTAATTGCCAGACACTATTGGTGGCCTTTCTTTGAAAAAGATGTAACGGAGTTCGTTCGGGCCTGTGCTGTCTGTGCACGTGATAAAACTCCCCGCCAGAAGCCTGCAGGTCTTCTCCTTCCTCTGCCAGTGCCTGAACAGCCTTGGTCCCACATTGCAATGGACTTCATCACGGATCTTCCCTTATCCCATGGTAACACAGTCATATGGGTGGTTGTTGACAGGTTTTCAAAAATGGCACATTTTGTCCCGCTTCCTGGTCTCCCTTCTGCGCCACAACTGGCGAAGCAATTCTTTTTGCACATTTTTCGTCTTCATGGCCTTCCAACACACATCGTCTCCGATAGAGGCGTTCAGTTCATCTCAAAGTTTTGGAGAGCTCTCTGCACCCAATTAGGAATCAAATTGAACTTTTCTTCTGCCTACCACCCTCAGTCCAATGGACAAGTGGAGAGGGTTAACCAGATCCTTGGTGACTATCTGCGACATTTCGTCTCCTCCCGTCAGGATGATTGGGTTGACCTGTTGCCCTGGGCCGAATTTTCCTACAACTTTAGAGACTCTGAGTCATCCACAAAATCTCAGTTTTTTGTGGTGTACGGCCGTCACCCGCTGCCCCCCCTCCCCATTCCCACTTCTTCTGGAGTTCCTGCCGTTGATGACTTGACCTTGGACTTCTCCTCTATATGGAAAGAGACTCAAAAGTCGCTCACCTTGGCTTCTTCTCGCATGAAGAGACATGCAGATAGGAAAAGAAGAACTCCTCCTGTCTTTGCCCCTGGGGACAGAGTGTGGCTCTCTGCCAAATACATCCGGTTTCGGGTCCCCAGCTACAAACTGGGCCCGCGTTATCTCGGGCCTTTTAAAATCAAAAGCCAAATTAATGCTGTCTCTTACAAACTCCATCTTCCTCCCTCTCTCCGTATTCCTAACTCCTTTCATGTATCCCTTCTCAAACCCCTCATTCTTAACCGGTTCTCCCCCAAGGTCACCGTTCCTGCGCCTGTTTCTGGGTCCTCTGATGTCTTCTCAGTGAAAGAGATCCTCGCCTCCAAGGTTGTCAGAGGTAAAAAAATTTTTTTTGGTTGACTGGGAGAATTGTGGTCCTGAGGAGAGGTCATGGGAACCCGAGTCCAACATTCTAGACAAGGAGCTCATCCACAAGTACCTGGGCTCCAAGAAGAGGGGGAGACCTAAGGGGGGGGGTACTGTAACGCCGAGTGCTCCGGGTCCCGGGGCTTCCCCGGAGCACTCGAGGCGTCCCGCGGGCTGCAGTGCTCCGGTCATGGTCCCCGACCGTGAGCGCTGCTCCCCCGCATCCTCTGCTACTCACCCGCCGGGTTTCCTCTGCTCTGTCCCCCGGCGCACGCCGGGTCCCGGCATGTCTTCCTCCCGGTGCGCGCGGCCCCGCTCCCTAGGGCGCGCGCGCGCCACTGCATTGAAATTTAAAGGGCCAGTGCACCACTAATTGGTGCCTGGTCCAATCAGTCCAAAATGTATAAAAACCCACTTCCCCTTCCTGTCCTTGCCGGATCTTGTTGCCTTTGGTACCTTGAGAAAGCTTTTGGTGTATCGTTCCCTGCCTGTGTATCTGACCTTCTGCTGTTGCCCCTGACTACGAACCTTGCCGCCTGCCTTGACCTTTTGCTCCGTCTGACCTTGCCTTTGCCTTGTCCTTCTGTACCGCGCCTGAATCAGCTGTCTTTGAGGTTGAGCCGTTACCGGAGGATACGACCTGGTTGCTACCGCCGCAGCAAGTCCATCCCGCCTTGCGGTGGGCTCTGGTGAAAACCGGTAGTAACTTAGAACCGGTCCCCTGGTACGGTCCACGCCAATCCCTCACTGACACAGAGGATCCACCTCCAGTGCCGTCACCTGCCGCCAGTCCGGACCCTGACAGCTTGCAAGCATACCTCGCTGTCGGAACCTCGCTGCTGATCCCTGTATCTCGCTACCGGATCACCTGCTCATACCGAACCTCTCTACTACTGCCTGCTACTAGTGATAAGTACCCCGCAGGGGAATCCTCCATAAACCTTCATACTAAAGCTTACACTATCTAGCTCTGCATACTAAGGACTGTTACTATCATCTGCACTATCTAGATTGCTAGCTCTTGAGCCTACTAACATCTATCCTTGCACTGGGTTAGTCTCTCCTGTATGTCATCTGCTATCCTATCATCTACTACCATACATGATTGTTAACCTATCTGCATCCTACCTGTTACCATCTCATTCTCAAGAACATTCCTCTCAAGTGTCTGTCAACTATTGTCTCTACTTAAACCTGTCTCTTCAGCCTATCACCACTATACTACTATATACATAGATCACTCCAGGAACATCTTATTGAGTGTGTATATTTGTATGCTGAATCAGAGACTATCCACAGTGATGAGTCTTGGGAGTTGGGATTGGTATCTCAGCGTTTCTCTACATGACTACTGAGTGGAGTATTTCTGCAGCTGCAAATCCACATTGTTCAGAAAACGCAGGAGCGTTACAGTATGGTGGTGGGTAGTATGTGCAGGAGAGAAGTGTGGAGTGTATAGTGATGGGTAGTATGTGCAGGAGAAGAGTGCGGAGTGTATGGCAGCGGGTAGTATGTGCAAGAGAGGAGTGTGAAGTGTATGGCGGTGGGTAGTATGTGCAGGGGAGGACTGTAGAATGTATGGTGGTGGGTAGTATGTGCAGGAGAGAAGTGTGGAGTGTATAGTGATGGGTAGTATGTGCAGGAGAAGAGTACGGAGTGTATGGCAACGGGTAGTATGTGCAAGAGAGAAGTGTGAAGTGTATGGCGGTGGGTAGTATGTGCAGGGGAGGACTGTAGAATGTATGGTGGTGGGTAGTATGTGCAGGAGAGAAGTGGGGAGTGTATAGTGATGGGTAGTATGGGCAGGAGAAGAGTGCAGAGTGTATAGCAGTGGGTAGTACGTGCAAGAGAGGAGTGTGAAGTGTATGGCAGTGGGTAGTATGTGCAGGAGAGGGGTGCATAGTGTATGAAGGTGGGTAGTATGTGCAGGAGAGGAGTGCAAAGAATATGGCGGCGAGTAGTATGTGCAGGAGAGGAGTGCAAAGAATATGGCGGCGAGTAGTATGTGCAGGAAAGGAGTGGGGAGTTTATTTGGTGGGTAGTATGTATAGGAGAGGAGTGCACTCCACATGCCTCTGCTCTTCCTTTCATCCCAGCCCCACCACCCATGCACACCCCCTCTTTGCTTATGTTTGCACTCCAAACTGTAATCCCTTCTCTGTTACCTCTGGACCCCTCCATCCATCTGCTCACCTTTGCAGTACAAAATACAAAAGAGGGTGCAGCGCTACAATAAAAATAAAAATATATATATAAATGTACACTCAAAGGTATGGATGTAAAAGAGTCCTTAAAACAATCCAATCACAGATACTGTGTATACATAAATATAAGGAAGAGTCTTTAGATGTCACAAAGCCAAGCTTGAGGATTAAAGGAGACCCGTGCTGTAAAGGATGAAATATTGCACCTCTTCATATGTGATTCCATCACCAGAATATGTGCTAGCCTCTCACCTCAATTACCAGACCTCTAGGGTCATTGCGCAGTGTATTGCCAAACACCGAATGGTCTCCCAATCTCCACAGCAATGCCTCCAATCTCAGACTGTTCATACAGTGTTGTATTCCACCAAGGAGAGGAAGGAACAAAACACAAAAGACATCTAGTGCTCTCCGTTTATTCAATGTTTAATGCATATTAAAAAGTATTGTACTTACAAACATAGCACTTTCCAAGTGCATAACGAACAGCTATTAACAGAGATCCACAGCCGGCTGTGCACTCGATGTGAGATCCCTTCGGAGCGTCGCGGGTGACGTCACAGCTCCTCCCCCGTACGCGTTGCGTCAGTGGGTGTGACTTCTTCAGCGGGGTACGTGGAGGGCGGCACCCGCACGCTATTTATCATTGCTGCTTGGCAACCAGACACTCAATCCCGGGGCGGAACAGGAAACACTCAGGTCTCCATTTTGAAATAGGGAAAACCCGCCCTATTTCCGGGAGACTCCGGAGCCAACAAAACCAGCCTATTACAGACCGGAAACTGGGGATAAACACACGGATCAGAGACACCCAGACCCGATCAATGTAATATTGGACAAATATATATAATATTGCACTTAATTCATACTGGATGCATAGAACCTATAATAGGAAAAAGCAGCCATACAAAGTGCATGCAATATTTTAAAATTTAATGATTTTTAAATACTTTAAAAAATTCTTAAAGGTAATAATTTACCTAAAATTGGGGATAGTGAATAAAATTCTAAAATCACCTCATAATTACCTGAAATTGGGGATAGTAAATAAAATTCTAAAATCACCTCATAAAAAGCTATAAAAGACGTGTAACCGCGAGGCTCCGTATGGATCTTTCAAGCACATAAATACATAAATACATAAAGACACATAAAAACACAGAAATCACCTGAAACCAACACATCCTATCTATTAGAGATAAAGCAATTCAAGTCGAATTCCACATTTAACCCCCCCGGAACTAAAACTTTGGTCTGGTAAATCCAGAATGATTCCCTTCGACTTAATTGCCTAATAAAATTTCCTCCCCTCTAATGTCGAGTGGTTTTCTCAATACCCCAAAACTTTAATCCGGTGGGGTCACAGTGGTGGTACCTTTTAAAGTGTTTGGGGACATTGTGCTTATCCTTGCCCTGTCTGATTCTGTTCATATGCTCTTCCACTCGGACATACAACGCCCTCGTGGTTCTACCCACATATTGGTATCCGCATTTGCATTTGAGCATATATACTACACCCTTGGTTTCACATGTGATAAAATCTTTCAAAACATGTACTTCTTGTGTAGCTGTAGCCAGGAACTCCTTTCTTCTTTTAATATTACCTTTGGAGGTTTTGCATGCAGCACACCTTCCACAGGCATAAAAACCTTTCAGGGATGGAAAAAGCCTATTATCAGATTTGTTGGGAGGATCTATAACCCCTGGCGCCAACCGATCTCTAAGAGTTGGTGCCCTTCGATAAACAAATTTTGGTTTTACAGGAAGGGCAGGGCCTAATATCCTGTCGTGTTGTAAAATGGGCCAGTACTTAGCCACAATATTTTCAAACTTCTTGTACTGGACATTGTAGTCCAGCACAAAGCAAAATTTGTTACTAGGGGCTGTTTTTGTAGATGGCATGAGAGTGGTTTCTCGTTCAATAACACTAACTTTGGACAATTCTTTTTCTATATGCCCAGGATCGTAACCTTTTTCTAAAAACCTGGAGGCCAATATTTTAGACTGAGAATGAAAGTCCTCTTCCAGGGAACAATTCCGTTTCATCCTCAGAAACTGCCCTCTAGGGATGTTACACAACCAAAGGTTATGATGGCAGCTCCCTGTTGGTATATACGAGTTACGATCCGTGGGTTTGAAGTAGGTTCGAGTTTTCAAACACCCTTCATTTTTAAAAATCTCCAAATCCAGAAATATAATGCTCTCGGTATTCACATTCCAAGTCAATTCAATGTTCCTGTTATTAGAATTGAGATGGTTCATGAATTGCTGCAAACTGGTCATATTCCCTCTCCAAACCAGGAGGAGGTCGTCGATAAAACGACGATAACAACTCAGTTGGGGAGGACGGTTTGAGAAGATCACCTCTTCCTCCCAGTGCGACATAAATAAATTTGCCACACTGGGAGCAAACCGTCTTCCCATCGCAACTCCCTTCACTTGTACAAAATATTCCCGGTTATACCAAAAATAATTTTTTAGTAAACAAAAATCCAAGCATTCCACAATAAATTTCTGATGTTTGGATGGCAAATCTGACTTACTCAAGGCCCACTTAACAGAGTTCAGAGCATCTTCGTGGTTTATAATGGTGTAAAGCGACCCTACGTCAGCAGTCACCAGTATGCTATCTGAAATCTCTGTTAACTCACCAAGTAATTGTATGACATGTTTCGTGTCTTTAAGGTATGCGGAAGTACCGCATACCAAAGGTTGTAAATAATGGTCAATATAGTGACCTAACCTTGCCGTTACAGAGTCTATGCCATTTACAATTGGACAGCCTGGTGGACACGTCTGATGCTTATGAATTTTTGGGAGAAAATAAATGATAGGGGTTCTACAAAATAAGGGGTTAAGATACTGAGCTTCCTTGGAGCTCAAGATTCCAGATTTCTCTCCCTTATTTATCAAAACTTCCAGTTCTTTTTTGAACCTAATCATAGGGTTGCCTGAGAGGAGAGAGTAAGTGTCCCTGTCACTAAGAAGCCTTTGCATCTCTTGGCAGTAGTAAGTCCCACTCATTACTACCAAGGCACCTCCTTTGTCAGCAGGGCGAATTACGAGATCTTTCCTGCCCTCCAGTAGAGATGTATAGAACTGTTCGCCGGCGAACAGTTCCCGGCGAACTTAGCATGTTCGCGTTCGCCGCTGCCGGCGAACATATGCGATGTTCGGTCCGCCCCCCATAAGACATCATTGAGGCAAACTTTGACCCTGAACTTTACAGTCAGCAGACACATTTCCAGCCAATCAGCATACCTCCCTCCCACACCCTCCCACCTCCTATAAACAAGCAAGGGCAGCATCCATCTTAGATCATTCTGAAGCAGTGTGTGTAGTGAGAGTAGGGAGAGAGCTGCTGCTGCTGCTGCTGCTGCTGCTGCTGCTGCTGCTGCTGCTGTTAAGCTAGGGACAGTTAGTCAGTGTTCCTGGTCTTGCAGTGTTCTTGGTCCACTACTGCTGTAATATCAGCACCCCAAAAAGCCCTTCTAAGGGCTGGTATTTGTGTTTTTTTTTTTTATATATATATATATATATATATCTATCTAGTATATATATATATAGTGTCCCCAAAAGCCCTTTTAAGGGCTGGTAAGGTAATAGAGTTTTTTCCTTATATATATATCTATATATATCTATTGTACACTGCAGTTGCCTGCCCGCTGTGTGTGAGAGGCCACAGACCCACCACAGACTGTACTGTGTGCACACCACACTCATTTCGGGTGGCACAGTCACAGTACCTTGAATTTTAAAAAATATTTTTTTTTTCCTCTGTCATAATTGCAGTGAGTGCTGTGTCAGGTCCACAGAGTGCACTGTACCCACTGCAGTGCACTGCCCACCACTGATATATATACGGTGGCACAGCATCTTGTTGCAATAAATTGAAAAAAAAAATATTTTTTATTATTGCAGTTGCCTGGGCTGCCAGTTACTGTCAGGTCCACAGAGTGTACTGTGCCCACTGCAGTGCCACTGTGTGCCCACCCACCACTGATATATAAGGTGGCACAGCAGCTTGCAAAGTAAAAAAAAATATATATATTTTTTAATTGCAGTTGCCTGGGTGCCAGTGACTGCTGTCAGGTCCACAGAGAGTGTACTGTGCCACTGCCCACCCACCACTGATATATAAAGTGGCACAGCAGCTTGCAAAGTAAAAAAAAATATATATATTTTTTAAATTGCAGTTGCCTGGGTGCCAGTGACTGCTGTCAGGTCCACAGAGAGTGTACTGTGCCACTGCCCACCCACCACTGATATATAAAGTGGCACAGCAGCTTGCAAAGTAAAAAAATATATATATATTTTTTAAATTGCAGTTGCCTGGGTGCCAGTGACTGCTGTCAGGTCCACAGAGAGTGTACTGTGCCACTGCCCACCCACCACTGATATATATGCCTGCAAGAGAAAAAGCCAGCCGCAGAGAAGCCGTATTCCTGAAAATATAAGAAAAATGCTGTTTTTTAGGGGTTCTGGACATGCTACAGAGCTGAAACTTGACAGGTACACTTTTTAGACCCCCCCAGACACTGAATACAAAAAATGACATGCCTGCCTAAAAAAATGCCCGCTAAATGCCTGCAAGAAAAAAAGCCAGCCGCAGAGAAGCCGTATTCCTGAAAATATAAGAAAAATGCTGTTTTTTAGGGGTTCTGGACATGCTACAGAGCTGAAACTTGACAGGTACACTTTTTAGACCCCCCAGACACTAAATACAAAAAATGACATGCCTGCCTAAACAAATGCCCGATAAATGCCTGCAAGAGTAAAAGCCAGCCGCAGAGAAGCCGTATTCCTGAAAATATAAGAAAAATGCTGTTTTTTAGGGGTTCTGGACATGCTACAGAGCTGAAACTTGACAGGTACACTTTTTAGACCCCCCAGACACTAAATACAAAAAATTACATGCCTGCCTAAAAAAATGCCCGCTAAATGCCTGCAAGAGAAAAAGCCAGCCGCAGAGAAGCCGTATTCCTGAAAATATAAGAAAAATGCTGTTTTTTAGGGGTTCTGGACATGCTACAGAGCTGAAACTTGACAGGTACACTTTTTAGACCCCCCAGACACTAAATACAAAAAATGATATGCCTGCCTAAAAAAATGCCCGATAAATGCCTGCAAGAGAAAAAGCAAGCCGCAGAGAAGCCATATTCCTGAAAATATAAGACAAATGATGTTTTTTAGAGGTTCTGGACATGCTACAGAGCTGAAACTTCACAGGTACACTTTTTAGACCCCCCAGATGCTAAATCCAAAGAAATTTTTTATTTTTATTTTTTTTTAATTTTTCCAATAATTGGCTCTCTATCAAAAAATTATAATTTTTAAGAACTTTTTTTTGCGTGATCCCTCTCCGGCATGCCACAGTCCAGGTGTTAGTCCCCTTGAAACAACTTTTCCATCACTATTGTGGCCAGAAAGAGTCCCTGTGTGTTTTAAAATTCGCCTGCCTATTGAAGTCTATGGCGGTTCGCCCGGTTCGCGAACATTTGCCGATGTTCGCGTTCGCCGTTCGCGAACGGCGAATTTTAGGTTCGCGACATCACTACCCTCCAGCAGTTTAATACCCTTTTTGATTTGTTGAGGATCATTCGCTTTCCTGATCCTGAGTAAGTCCAAATCCCGGCTTACCATATTTTTGAACACTTCAATATTTTTTGTGTCCACATTAGGGGGATTGAACACCGATTTATTCCGTAATTTAGAATGGTGTGAAACAATGGCCTCTCCCTTACCCTGTTGCGGGTTTGATAAAAAATGTTTTTTAATACATAATGTTCTGGTGAACTTCTGGAGGTTAATATAAGTATCAAACTTATTCATGTTCTTAGTCGGCGCGAATTTGAATCCCTTATCTAGAACTCTGATCTCGTCATCTGTGAGGGTAACACCGCTAAGATTGAATATTCCAGTTCCTATCGGGATTTTGGCTTTTTGTACCCTTTTCCCTCCTCTGTATCCTCTTTTTTTCTTTTCTTTTGATTTTCCGTCCCGTTTGTCAACAGATACGGGGGCTGCTGACGAGGATAATAGGGTCTGATTCCCAATGGGGTTGATGGGCCCGGTTGAGGGTCCCTCCAGGGGGTCCTCTGTGCCCCTAAAAAATGGGGATCCTCTCCTTGATTCTGTAATGGTTGAAACCTATTCTCCGTTGGGATGGGACGATTCTCTGATGGAAAAGTACCTCTCTGTCCTCCACGGCCTCTAGGTCCTCCTCGATAACCCCTATTTTGATAGGGGACAGTTTGCCACTCGGAGTTAGATTGATAATAATTATCACCACTCCAATTCTCCCTGGATAAGGATTGGTGATACGGTTTCTGGCCTCTCCCTCTTCCTCTGCCTCTCCCTCTTTTATTTCCGCGACCTCTTCCTCTTGGTGGAGGACCCCCTAACGGGGGGAACCTCGAATGGGGAGTCCCACAATCTAAAGTAGGTACTTCCTCATTCGCTGAGGTACTAGGAATTACTTCAGGGGTGGTTGAGGGTGAAAGGGCGACTTGCCACCTGTACACCATTTTACTACCAAAATCTCCTATGTCTCTTAAAAATTTTTTCTTTTTCTTTTCCTGAGCTTCCTTATCCCATTTAATGAGTTTATTTTTTAGCTCTTCTGATAGTTTTATAAACTCTGGCTTATCCTTCTCTTTTTCTATAGAAGTTTTTATAGCCTCTATTTGGGTCTCGAGAGCCTTCATCCTTCTCTGTTTCCGTTTTAACAGAAAGGTAAGGAGCTCAAGACCCTTTTTAGTGAAAAAATCATTCCATTCTGTGTATGATTCCTCATCTAAAAGCCCATCATTCGGTGCTATATCCCAGCGCAAACAACGCGGGATTATTTTAGAGGAGATATATTGTTGGAATGATACAACATCCCACCATGCTTTAATCTTCTTTTCAAACAAGTGGCCTAACTTTTTGAAATGATGGGAAAGGTCGCTCGGTTCTTTAGATATGACCGTGCGTGCAAACACATCATCTAATACGATTTCACGCACCTCAATATATTGAAAAACATCCATTCTATAAGATTAGCAGCCAAATGTATATAGACTTGCTGACAATATGTAATAAGGAACGCATTCAGCGCTATAATCAGTTAAATGGAGTAAAAGCTGCTGAACACCAGTACAGGTCAAATCTATCAAATCCCAGTTGAGCATAAAATACAAAAGCCCCTAGTAACGAATTTTGCTTTGTGCTGGACTACAATGTCCAGTACAAGAAGTTTGAAAATATTGTGGCTAAGTACTGGCCCATTTTACAACACGACAGGATATTAGGCCCTGCCCTTCCTGTAAAACCAAAATTTGTTTATCGAAGGGCACCAACTCTTAGAGATCGGTTGGCGCCAGGGGTTATAGATCCTCCCAACAAATCTGATAATAGGCTTTTTCCATCCCTGAAAGGTTTTTATGCCTGTTAAAGGTGTGCTGCATGCAAAACCTCCAAAGGTAATATTAAAAGAAGAAAGGAGTTCCTGGCTACAGCTACACAAGAAGTACATGTTTTGAAAGATTTTATCACATGTGAAACCAAGGGTGTAGTATATATGCTCGAATGCAAATGCGGATACCAATATGTGGGTAGAACCACGAGGGCGTTGCATGTCCGAGTGGGAGAGCATATGAACAGAATCAGACAGGGCAAGGATAAGCACAATGTCCCCAAACACTTTAAAAGGTACCACCACTGTGACTCCACCGGATTAAAGTTTTGGGGTATTGAGAAAACCACTCGACATTGGAGGGGAGGAAATTTTATTAGGCAATTAAGTCGAAGGGAATCATTCTGGATTTACCAGACCAAAGTTTTAGTTCCGGGGGGGTTAAATGTGGAATTCGACTTGAATTGCTTTATCTCTAATAGATAGGATGTGTTGGTTTCAGGTGATTTATGTGTTTTTATGTGTCTTTATGTATTTATGTATTTATGTGCTTGAAAGATCCATACGGAGCCTCACGGTTACACGTCTTTTATAGCTTTTTATGAGGTGATTTTAGAATTTTATTTACTATCCCCAATTTCAGGTAATTATGAGGTGATTTTAGAACTTTATTCACTATCCCCAATTTTAGGTAAATTATTACCTTTAAGAAATTTTTAAAGTATTTAAAAATCATTAAATTTTAAAATATTGCATGCACTTTGTATGGCTGCTTTTTCCTATTATAGGTTCTATGCATCCAGTATGAATTAAGTGCAATATTATATATATTTGTCCAATATTACATTGATCGGGTCTGGGTGTCTCTGATCCGTATGTTTATCCCCAGTTTCCGGTCTGTAATAGGCTGGTTTTGTTGGCTCCGGAGTCTCCCGGAAATAGGGCGGGTTTTCCCTATTTCAAAATGGAGACCTGAGTGTTTCCTGTTCCGCCCCGGGATTGAGTGTCTGGTTGCCAAGCAGCAATGATAAATAGCGTGCGGGTGCCGCCCTCCACGTACCCCGCTGAAGAAGTCACACCCACTGACGCAACACGTACGGGGGAGGAGCTGTGACGTCACCCGCGACGCTCCGAAGGGATCTCACATCGAGTGCACAGCCGGCTGTGGATCTCTGTTAATAGCTGTTCGTTATGCACTTGGAAAGTGCTATGTTTGTAGGTGGTTATACCGGGATGATGTCTGCAGGGGTGTTCGGCTCTCTTGTAATCGCAATCGGAGCAGCTAACTAGCTGCTCAATTGCTATTACAAGCAGCTGGAGGGAACGCTGCCCCCCTCCCCCCCGCTGCCTTCTGTGGCTCTCTCGGGATCTTCTGTCCCACCTGGAGACCCAAGCAAGAATCAGTTTTGATCGGCTGCTCATAATAGTAACCTGGAAGCGATGAAATGACATCACTTCCAGTTTACTCAGCAATCATTGGCACCATTTTTTGTAAAAGTCGAAAGCATTCAAAAACACAGATTGTTACATGTAAACAAAAAGTGCCAGAAAAGGCCTGGACTAGGAGTAGTTAAAGTAGAACTATAGGCAAAACTTTTAAAATAATTTTAGATAGAGTAAGGGAGGATCATAACCGCTGTCAGATTTTGCTTCGCCATCTGTCCCCCATTTCCCTTCACTTCCTGTCCCATAGCCAAACAGGAAATCCCTGAAAATTAAGGGAGTTACTTGGGGACCCTCAGGTCATCAGAACTAGTGTCCCCATTGGAAGATTTCCCCTCTATTACTTTTCCGGGGACAACCCAATATTTGGGAATTTCTTTTACTTTCACTATAATGACAATGGTAAACAGGACAAATAGAGAGGGTGAATTTATTTAACGGAACACAGACAGCAACAAAAACTTACAAGCATTCTAACCCCTCTGCATTCTATTAAAAAAAAATTACCTTTGGTTATGCTTTATGTATCTTAAAGCGGAACTTTACCCATAATAACTTGATAAAAAATAATGTTGTTTAGCAAGGAAAATACATTTCACCTTAAAAAAGATTCTACCAAAATTTGTGTGTGCTGTAAATTGCCTCCAGCATTGCTCCTGTTTCTTCTTGCTGGAGGCGGCCATTTTACTAAAACCCAGGGTCAATGACCAGCAGTAAGTCATAAAGCGGAACTAAACCCATCAATTTAACAGTTTCAAAAAAGTTACATTCCTCAACCAAACTGTCAATCCATCAAATGACTGGTGTCATACCTGATCACATGTGCAGCACCATGGCAGTTGCAGATCAAACAGAAGCAGCTTCATTGCCAGTAGGAGGGTTTATTTCCGCTTTAAGGCTGTCAGCTGATCAGCCTCTACAAACTCAGCAGTGCCTAAAAATGCCTAAAATAGAGAATGATTTAGCATGTGCAGAGCAGGGTGAGGCATTGCATTACTGCATTTCAAACAGTACAAGCACGTATTTTTAATATTCTACATAGCTATACCTGAAAAAGGGGCCAGCCTGAAGTGATCTCTCAAGACTTAATTTTCTGACTAAAGTTTCACTTTAAATAATAATAAATAACATTTGTTGTTTGCCAAATGTTGCAATTGATAGTGGTGTGCAGTCTAGACCTTTATTGCTAATTAGAAGCCTAACAGTACACAGTTTTTCAGAAGACCCAGCTTCTCTGGGGAGTCCCTCCCCTATTGCTGCCAGTTCTAGTGGTATGGCCCTCTGTCCTTGGGTTTTGGATCCCTCAGGGGTGTCAAACTTGTGGCCCTCCAGCTATTGCGGAACTACAAGTCCCATCATGCCTCTGGCTGTGGGAGTCATGCTTGTAATGGTCAGGGGTTCAGCTGTGTTACTATAGCTACCTCGGACTTCACTGACAAGGGTGCATTTTATGAGGATAATCACAAGTAACTGATCTGAACTGTTTTACTGAAGTAGTGATTTTCAGCTAGACTTTCTGTTGCATTGAGTAGCCCTTTCAACCAGGGTGCCTTGAGGTTTCTTCAGGGATGCCTTGGCAAAATGTCTAAAAATTGCCCAAATTGCACGGTCCTCAGGTACCCACCATGAGGCAGCGGGTGGAACAAGTGAATACCACGCTTATACGTGAGAAATTGACATATCAACATAGAAATGTCCCTTACAAATTTTTCTCTATGTGGCAACCATAGCTAGATGTTCCTGGGACTGGCCCCTCACCAGTTAGTGGGGGATATCATTTTCCAGGGATAGGCCTTTACCAGGACCTATGTGGTATCTTGTGCTAGATTGTTCAGGTGCTAATGCTCCATATATGAGTGTTTTTTTTTTCCTCTCTGTTGGAGGAGGTTCTACATGCCCAGAAAACTGGGCCTTCTACCTGATCTTTTTAGAATATTTTCAGGAATATGGTTTTGTTTCATTCATACTAACTGTGTAAACGCATACCGTTTTTGTTGTTAAATGTCATTTCTTATGCAACAATGGTGCTTGCTTATGTTTACCATCATATTATGCCTTAACCACTTGCCGACCGCCGCAAGTACATATACTGCGGCGGTCAGCCCCTCACAGGCAAAGTGACATACCGCTACCTCACTAGCCTGTGAGGTTCTGGGGAGCAAGCGCGCGCCGCCGGAGGCGCGCTCCCGCGCGGTCACGGACTCCCCCGCCCGTGTGACCGGCGGACACGATGTCCGCCGGTCACTCGCAATCGTTGGAGGAGAGGGAGAAAGGCAGGCGGCTAATGTAAACAAGCCGCCTGTCATTCTCCCCTGTGTAGGATAGTGATCATACGGTTCTACTATGTAGGACCGTTCCTACAGCTCAAGCCACAGCCAATCACAGTTAGAATCACGCCCCTAGGGACACACACCACCCCTCCCTCTCAAAAAAAGTTAACCCCTTCACTACCAGTGTCATTTTACAGTAACAGTGCATACATATAGCACTGATTACTGTAGAAATGTCACTGGTAGCCCCAAAAGTATCAAAAATGTCAGTCAAGGGTCCGATCTGTCTGCTGCAATGTCGCAGTACCGCAAAAAAAAAAATCGCAATTCGCCGCCATTACGCGTAAAAAAAAAAACAACAAAAATGACAAAAATCTTTCCCTTTGTTAGTAAACGCGATAACTTTTGCGCAAACCAATCAAAATACGCTTTTTGCGATTTTTTTTTTTTACCAAACATATGTAGCATAAAACAAATTGGCCGAAAATGTTAAAAAATTTTGATTTTTAGATTTTTTTTTTTGGGGAATTTCATATAAAAAAATTTGAAAAATATTGTTATTTTGCAAAATTGACGCTATTTTTTTGTTTATAGCGCATGATCAAAAAATCGCACAGGTGATCAAATACCACCAAAAGAAAGCTCTGTTTGTGGGAAAAAAAGGACATCAAATTAGTTTAGGTACAGTGTCGCACGACCGCGCAATTGTCCATTAAAATCATGCAGTGCCGAATCGCAAAATACCCCCTGGTCAGGAAGGGGGTAAAATCTTCCGGGGCTTAAGTGGTTAATTGGTGTATGTACAATTCTTGATGTGTATTTTATGGTTTACCCAATAAATATATCTTTCTGATTTAACCACTTCCCGCAAACCGATGTACCTGTACATTGGCTTGAAGAAGTGGTTGTATGAGGATGATGCCTGCAGCTAGAGCCATCACCCCAGTAATGTTTTTTAGAGCCAGTGGTTGGCTTTCTGGAGATAACAACCAATGTGGCTCAGTAGCAGCTCAGCCTTTATCCCGGTGAGCGGGAGGGGACACCCCCCCTCCGGCAAACTTCTGCCTCTCTGTCCGGGTCTCCTGTCCCACCCGGAGATCCGAGCAGCCAGCCGGCACATCTGTCGGCTGGATAGAGTCCTGAACAAGGCTGGATGCGGCTTTGATCAGGTCTCTGACCATGTAACCCAGAAGCAAAGTCAGTTCCGGTTTGAAGTGCAGTGGAGTGAACTTCGAAGTGCACTTTGAAGTGCAGTGGAGGGGTCTGGGGTCTTTTAGACCCCAGATCCCTCTATAAAGAGTACCTGTCACTGCGTATAACTGTCACAAGGGATGTTTACATTCCGTGTGACAGGAATAAAAGTGATCAGATTTTTTTTTTTAAAACAGTGTTAAAAAAATGTTAAGTGCCCCCGTCCCCGTGTGCTTGCGTACCAAAGAAAAATGCATACGTAAGTCGCGCCCGCAAATGTAAACTGTATTCAAACCACACGTGAATGATCACCAGAGTAGGAGCAATAGTTTTAGCAAAAGACCTCCTCTGTAACTCTGAACTGGTAAACGGTAAAAAATGTTTAAAGTGTTGCCTATGAAGATTTTTAAGTACCGTAGTTTGTCGCCATTCCATGAGTGTGCGCAATTTTAAACCGTAACATGTTAGGTATCTATTTACTCGGTGTGACATAATATTTCACAATATACAAAACAATTGGGCTAACTTTACTGTTTTTTTTTTTTTTAATTCAGCGAAATTAATTTTTTTCAAATACCGCATGACAAAAAAAAAAATATATATATATATATATTTTAGCAAAGACTCTGGAGAATAAAATAGTTGCAATATTTTTTTGTCACACAGTATTTGAAAAAAATAATATATATATATATATATATATATATATATATATATATATAATGTTTGGGGGGGGTTCTAAGTAATTTCCTTGCAAAAAATACTGATTTTAACTTGTAAAGAACATTTTTTAGAACTAGGCTTGATCCTTAAGTGGTTAAAAAAATTGCCCAGAAATTGTATACAAGCTGGTGTGTGGATAAAGATAAAGCCTGCCTTTTCAGTTACACAAAGCCACAGGTTTTCATTGTACACCATTACAACATTCTAGCTGCTGGTGCCCTAATGACCAATGGCATCACTAGTTGATAAGGAGGATGTCAGTCACCTGCATTGCATCCTTGTTTGACCCTCCACTGCCCCTCTCCATCAGCATTGAGGGTACCTTAGCTGAGTGATGGAGAAAAACTGAGGGAGAAGAGAAACATTGGAATACTAGTCAGTACCAGTTTGCAAAATAGTATTTGCTTTGGAAGAATAAATCACCTCTAACATTGGGTGTCCTACGTGTGAGGATGTTTCTGCATTATGCCACACTATTAGAATGGTTTTTACATTTTAGAATGGGGTGCCTCAAGAATGTCCATTATTTTTAAAGGGTGCCTCGAGACTGTCCATAATTTTTAAAGGGTGCCTCAAGACTGTCCACAATTTTTAAAGGGTGCCTCGAGATTGTCCATCATTTTTAAAAGGTGCCTCCAGACTGTCCATAATTTTTAAAGGGTGACTCAAGACTGTCCACAATTTTTAAATGGTGCCTTGACTTAAAAAAGGTTGGGAAACACTGGTATAGAGTTTTCTAAAGACTATGCTATGCTGCCACATATTATGCCGCGTTCACACTGATGCGAATTGGATGTGGTGTTTCCCCGCATCCAATTCACATGACATGGAGCCGGTTCACATATTTCTAGGGCGGCCGCGGAGCACATTGCACAAGGGTCCTATGCGTCTTTGGCTCTGTTTCAGGTACAAATTCAGGCAAAAATTCGGGCCTGATTTGACCCTGAAACGGAGAACAGGGATCCCCTGCTGTGAGCCGTGTCCGCACACTGTGTAAACCCAGCCTTACTCTGACTGAACCACAGAGACATTACTGTGTAGAGTCCATGACTGTGCAGTTTTCATAATCTGTTTTCTATTATTCTGTCTAGCATTATGTGTATGCATGCCTTTTGCCATCCTGAACCTGTTTTGCAATATTGCTTCTAAATTTGCACCCGTTTTTTTAAGCTGCAAGTTACATTTATTCCCTGACTAATCATTTGGTGGTTTGCTCATTATATTCAAGTATTACTTATTCTGCTTGCGTTAACGCAAATTCAGAAATATTATAAGTCAATTATAATTAAAATAAAAGGAACTGTCAGTAAAACTTGTTTTTCTTTGAAATCATTAATATAGTGAGGTATATTCTGTATAAAAAAAAAGAGAAATCTTACATATGTACCAGATGTTAACTGCTTCACCTCTTTGTATATCCAGAGAGTGAAGGTTTTATAAAAAGAAAAGCTCACGAGCTTGTTATAGTTTTGACTCCTGGCTGCTATGTAAAAGTGATTACTTTTATAGTGAACTTGCTCCATGGTCCTCTGCCTCTCCTGCTCTTCCCGGGAGCCCAGGACCACAAAAAACTATATCAAGATGGAATGGAGGAGGTAATCATGAAACATCCATTCACTAAACTCCTCTTCAGTTTATGAAGCCGTAAATGTTCAGCAGCCAGGTATGCAGCTAATCAAGCACATTCTGTGCTTGATTAGCTGCACTGGAGGGCAGGGGAGACACTGGGAGTCTAATAGACCCCGGATGTCTCCATAAAGAGGATTTGTCACCTGCTCTAAGGAATGTTACCCCCCTGCAATAAAAATAAAGATAAATTTAAAAAAAGGAACAATAATTAAAAGTTTAATAAAATTAAGAAACAAGCAAAAAATAAATAACTCTGTCACCTTACATCCACCCACAAATGCAAATGTATGCACAAGGTGCACACTTGTATGTAGACCGCAGTTGCCAAACCAAGGTATTCCTGAAAACATTGAAGTGAGAGCAATAACTTCAGTGCCATATTTTATGGTTAACTCTTAACAAATGACAGCAGGCAGGATGCTTTCTTGGTTTGTGCAGACTTTATATGATGTCGCCCAGTCTCACCAAGATCAAGCGCCCACGAGGGCATGCAGAGCGGCAATCGTGGGCGTGCTGTGCCCCTGGGACACGCCGCTGATCTTTATCCATGTGATCACCTGTGTCCAATCACAGCTGATCACATGAAAACAAGTAGATGCCGTTTATCCGCTCTCCTCACCTCACATTGACAGAGTAAGGAGAGAGCCAATTAATCGCTTCTCCTCACAGGGGAGAATTGTGCATGTAATCAGGGCACTGATCATCAGTGCCCTGATTACAGTGCAGCCCCAACAGTGCCCATCTGTGATGCCACTCTGTGCCCATCTGTGGTGCCAATCGGTGCCCATCCCTGATACCAGCCTGTGCCTATCAGTGATGCCAATTTATGCAAAATCAATGAGGCCAATCTGTGCCTATCAGTGATGCCAATCAGTGCAGCCTTACAGTGTTCATCAGTGCCTCCCATCAGTGTCCATCAGTGCTGCCTATCTGTGCCAACTATCATTGCCCATAACTGACACCTATCAGTGCTCATCAGTGCCACCTATCAGTGCCCATCAGTACTGCCTATCAGTGCTCATCAGTGCTGCATATCCGTACCACCTATCAATGCCCATCAGTGCTGTATATTAGTGCCTCCTCATTAGTGCCACACCATCAGTGTGCTTCAGTGCCACCTCATTAGTCCCCATCAGTGCTCCCTCATTAGTGCCCATCAGTGCTCCCTCATCAGTGCCCATCAGTGCAGTCTATTAGTGTCCATCAGTAAAGGAGAAAAATTGCTTATTTTCAACTTTTATTTTTTTCAAAACTTTTGGTCTTTTTTTCATTTTCAGCAGTGATTAAATACCACCAAAATAAAGCTCTATTAGTGGGAAGAAAATTATAAAAAAATGAATTTGGGTACAGCATTGCATGACCACGCAATTTTCATTCAAAGTGTGACAGCGCTGAAAGCTGTAAATTGTTCTGGGCAGGAAAGGGGTAAAAGTGCCTGGTAGGCAAATGGTTAAAACGTTGCCTAGCAAGAATTTTAGGTACCATCGTTTTTTGCAATGTCACTGGTACACGCAATTTTAAAACTTGACAAGTTTGGTATGTATTTAATTTTTTAAAATTTTACCAAAGAAATTGGTTATTACTGTATATTATGTATATTATGTTTGTTTGCACTAAAATTATGTTTAGACTGTATTTTCCTGAAAATATGCGTTTGATAAACAGTTGCATAGATATCGTGCAACATAAAAAAATTGGAACAACCATCTTGTTATTCTAGGCCTCCAGAATAAGGCCTCTGCTTTCCGAAAATATATTCTATTCTGGGGATTTCAGTAATTTTGTAGCCAAAAATGCAAGTTTTTAACGTGTGCAATGAATAAAAAAACACTCTAACGGGGAACTAGTTAAAGTGTGTTTATGAACGCAAAGGGTTATTCTATCTCTGCTTATTCATGTTTGGAAATTTACAGACATTACAACCTTTGCTGTAACTCAGATGTTGCTAAAAGAACTTTTGCTGTAACTCAGATGTTGCTAAATGTATGTATAGGAGTAGTGCGCCCATGATGTTCTAATTTGTTTTTGACATTTTTGTGGTTATGGTCAAATACAGTCGCTGCGTACTGGCACAGAGCAGGAAAACAGAGGATGATCATTTTGTACAAAGAGGAAGAGTGGCATATAGGGGCTGGTAAGGACACAGGTACTTTAAATTTTCTCTCACTAGTTCTTTAGTAGTCTGTACATGATTTGAATGCCTTATAATTTAGCCAGTGAATATTTTTAAATCACTAGACTTTTTTTCTAAACTAAAATGGGCAATTATATGTAACTACGTGAGTCTAACTAAAGAAATAAATAACAGGTTGGCAAAAGCTTTCAAGATTATAAAAAAATGTTGCTGCAGGAGGCCAAAATATGGCTTGGTGAATTAGGACTAAACCTAACTTGACCTATCCCTAAAGAATTTTGTTACGTGCAGTATGATATTGAATAACAGTTTTTCGATCTATGGATCTGGACCTAAAATGTGATAAAGAGCAGGCCCTGTGAGAAAACAAAAATGCAGGAAAAAATGTTTTCAAACAAACTTGTATTAACCACTTGCCGACCGACGTAAGTACATATACTGCGGCGTTCAGCCCCGGCCAGGCAAAGTGACGTACCGGTGAGCCAATAGCGGGCGAGCGCGCCCGCTGAGGTGCGCGCCCACCCCGGCTCATTCACTGACAAGTCAGTGCGTGTGACCGGCGGACCCGATGTCCGCCGGTCACTCGCGATCATTCGCTGGGAAGGGAGAAAGGCACAAGGCTAATGTAAACAAGCCGCCTGTCATTCTCCCCTGTGTAAAAATGGAGATCAGACGGTTCTACTATGTAGGACCGTTGATCTCTGTTTTTACACTAGTAGACATGTCCCATCACAGTTAGAAACACGCCCCTAGGACACACTTAACCCCTCCCTCTCCAATACTGTTAACCCATTCCCTGCCAGTGTCATTTTTACAGTAACAGTGCATATGTATAGCACTGATTACTGCAGTAATGTCACTGGTAAACCCAAAAGTATCAAAAATGTCAGTCAAGGGTCCAATCTGTCCGCCGCAATGTCGCAGTCCCGCAAAAAAAAAAGCAGATCGCCGCCATTACTCGTTAAAAAAAAAAACACCAAAAATTACAAAAATCTTTCCCTTTGTTAGTAAACACGATAACTTTTGCGCAAACCAATCAAAATACGCTTTTTGCGATTTTTTTTACCAAACAACCACCAAAAGAAAGCTCTGTTTGTGGGAAAAAAGGACATCAAATTTGTTTAGGTACAGCGTCGCACGACCGCGCAATTTTCCATTAAAGTCACGCAGTAAAAAATCGCAAAAAACCCCCTGGTCAGGAAGAGGGTAAAATCTTCCGGGGCTTAAGTGGTTAAGATGGGCAGACTGCCATTGCTCTACTGTCCTTTTGAATAAACTAGTTGCCTGGTTGTTACATTGATCTAAATCAGCCTTTCTCAACACAGAGGAACCCTTAAAATACATTTCTCAACTTGGGGGAACCCCTGCTAAAAATGAAAAATCTACAAATCATGACACATAAGTGTGACAGTCAGTGGGAAGAATGCTCCTTACTCTTGTCATCTCATCATCTGAGAGGCAGAAATTGCCTATTACTCAAGGAACTCCTAGCAACCTCATGAGGAACCCTGAGGTTCCACGGAACCCTGGTTGAGAAACCCTGAGCTAAATGCTTCAATGCTTTCTCAGATGAGTGCTGACTTGAAATTTAAAGAATAATTCCAGGTATTCATGACTTATAAATAGTAAAAGTCCAGTTTGGACCAATGTAACTATGCATATATCATACCTGGCCAATGCCCCTGGAAACTGGAAATCTTTGAAATAGACTCCACTACTTCCGTGAACTCTCTACTTGCTTCCATGTACTGTGCTGAGTGGCTGCCCTGCTAAATTATAAATGCAGGGGGTGGGCTGCTCGACACAGGTGCCATTCAGAGAATGTTTTGCATTTTCTGAATGGATGTAAGCCACTCTGTTTGGACTAGGTGGAGCTATTGAAGTCACCACCCCACCTCTCCACCTTGTCCAATCGGAGAACACTTTGCAATCATTCAGAAAATGTAAAGCATGCTTTGAATGGTGACTTTACTAAGTACCTTACCTTCTGGGTTCACAATGCAGCAGGGCAAATGCTCGAGATGGAACCTGGAAGCAAGTGGATATTACTGGAGTAGCAGTGTCTGCTTCAATGATTTCCAGCTTCTTACAGCTTCCAGGGGCATCCACTAGGTATGGTACTGTATATGCATAGTTACATTGATCCAAACTGGGCCAACATAGCTATGTATAAAATGTTCATACCTGGAATTTCTCTTTAAGTCTGATTCAGACATCTGCAGAGTATTACTGCCCAAGCGAATCGGCTTATGTGTGTTGCTGTGAGACAGCCCATTTATTCTGAATCGGCTGCTAATGCACAACAGTGCAGGTTGCACTGCATCTAGAGCAGTCTTTTTATGGCAGCACACAATGCATGGATAATTCAGATCTGTGTGTTGTAGTGCGTTAAAATGCATGTGGGTTGAGGTGCACTGGCTAGGTGCTTTGAGGTGTCTATCATCCAACATGTGTTAAAGCGGCATACAGATGTGTATCTGGCTTAAATTCTATATATATCAAGACTAAAGTGAGGCTATCATGCAGTTAAGGCTGTTGCTGAATTCTCTGCTCACAATAATTATTTATGCACATTACTTCCTGTATGTGTAGAGTGGTCACCTTCCAGTATATTGGTAGTTGAACACATTTATTGCAAAGGAGTTTATATGAAGGTTCTGTTACTTTAGTTAACCTTTTCCCTCCTTGTCTGGACTGGGATTCTATAGCTCATCTCAGGGTTCAATAACCAGCATAATCGAGAGCCATGTTAGGCTTCTGATGGTCACTTCTGGTAGTTAGGGGTTCAGTTGTTTGATGGATTAGATGTTACTAGGTACTAAGCACAGGGTAGATAAGATTTCTATGCGTTCCAGTGCATCACCGCGATATGTTAGGTAAATGCTGCGTTCCATGCTGGTTGGACAATGGGTGGAGGGTCTCCTCATCACTGTAGAGCTTGTTTTTAGGTATCCGACACCAAGACAAATGCTGCTTTGTGATTGTCCTCAGGGGCCCCTGAACCTGAACTTTGCTGCAACATTTATCTGGAGGGATCTCTATTAACCAGTTCCCGACTGCACCACATATATACTGCAGCAGGGCGGCCCGGCTTCACAAAATCACGTATAGATACGTGATGCGCGATCGCGGGTCAGGGGGTGTGAGCAGATTCCGCGGTGACCTGGTTCAGTTCAGAACTGATCAGTTATCAGGTCCAGGCCAATGATTTATGGCCTGGACTTGCTTATTGGTTCTAACCAACAGAAGAACCTCCTGTGCCTGTGTAATGTAAACACAGGCACAAAAAATTATGTAATCTCCTTTCCTGAAGCCCCTTTTGGTTCCAGCGTGAGAGGAGAGAGCATCACAGTGAGTACACAAGCACTACACTGACACCAGTACACATAGGCACACATTTAACCCCCTGATCAGCCCCCAGATCACCCTCCAGTTAACCCTTTCACTCCATGTCACAGTGTCACTATATTACAGTATACATGTAGTTTACTGATCACTGTATTAGTGTCACTTGTGACGCAAGTTAGCGCTAGTGGAAGTCCCAGATAGGTTTAGCGTACCTGCCATATATCCCCTATAAAGGTTTATCCCCTTCATCGCCCCCAGTTAACCCCTTTACTGCCCTGTCACAGTGTCACTATATTACAGTATACAGATAAGTTACTGATCCCTGTATTAGTGTCACTTGTCACGTAAGTTAGTGCTAGCGGAAGCCCCAGATAGGTTTAGGGTACCTGCCAGATATCCCCTATAAAGGTTTAGCCCCTTGATCACCCCCAGTTAACCCCTTCACTGCCCTGTCACAGTGTTACTATATACAGTATACAGATAAGTTACTGATCACTGTATAAGTGTCACGGGTGACGCTAGTTAGATAGTTAGCGTAAGTATTAGTTTTAGTATAGCGTCAGGGTCCCGCCACATATTTTCTATTAAAGTTTTAACCCCCTGATCACCTCCCCCCCCAGTTAACAGTTAGCATCAGCACCGTCAGTTAGGGTCAATCCAAGATAGCGTCAGATTTTGATTGCCAGTAAAGACAATTGTGATGCTGAGCACCCTGCTTCTGCGCTCAGAACCAGGTCCTCAGGCTGCCTGTATCCCGGAACTCACACTTGGCATCCACTATGGCTAAGCTTTGCTGCCCTCTACGACCGGGGTGGTCAACAAAACACTGCAAATAAAAACTAAGAAAAGGGCGCACCAGCCTAGCGCATTATCCTCAGTGGGCTTTTAATGAAAGAAGTTTTAAAATCAGTTACTCACAAACATGCAAAATATTCCAGCATATCAATTCCATAGAGCAACATCCTTGTTAAAGGTCCAATGTCTCTTGAAGACGAAGGGCTAATGCGTTTCGAGGCCGTGCCTCTTCCTCAGAGCCTGCTTTGGACCTTTAACAAGGATGTTGCTCTATGGAATTGATATGCTGGAATATTTCGCATGTTTGTGAGTAGCTGATTTTAAAACTTGTGTCATTAAAAGCCCACTGAGGATAATGCGCTAGGCTGGTGCGCCCTTTTCTTTGTTTTTATTTGATTGCCAGTAACACTAAGAGCCGGTTCACACTACCGTGACCAGAAAGTCACCTCATAAGGGGTGACTTCTTAGCGCGACTTTCAGCGTGAATTCAGCAAGACTTAGCGCGACTTCAGCGCGACTTAGCACGACTTCAGCGTGACTTGTGAATTATTTTAAGTGACTTATATGATAGACGACTTTGTACACCTTTGTATTTGGCCAATCAGAATATGATGTGTTGTGCCCACCAAAAAAAAGTTCTAAAAAATTGTCGTTTTTTTATAGAGAGCCAATTATTGAAAAAATTATTAAAAAAAAAAAAAAATGAGATTTCTTAGTGTCTGGGGGGTCTAAAAAGTGTACCTGTGAAGTTTCAGCTCTGTAGCATGTCCAGAACCAGAAAAAAAAGATAATTTTTCTTAGAATTATTAGTAGAGCAGGGATGGGGCTCCGCTCCTTTTACACCTGGGCGTTTTTGTTTCAGGCGTTTATTGAGCATTTTTTGGGCGTCTTTGGAGGCAGGCATGACATCTGAACTTCTGTATAGGGGTATATATACACACACACACATTATATATATATATATATATATATATATATATATACATACACACATATAGGTGTGAAAGGAGCTGAACCCTATCCCTGCAAATAATTTCAGTAGCGCAGGGATAGGGTTCCGCTCCTTTCACACCTATATGTGTGTATATATATATATATATATACATATATATATGTGCGTGTGTGTGTATATACATTATACCCCTATACAGAAGTTCAGATGTCATGCCTGCCTCCAAAGACGCCCAAAAAATGCCCAATAAAGCCTGAAACAAAAACGCCCAGGTGTAAAAGGAGCGAAGCCACTTCTCTGCTCTACTAATAATTCTAAGAAAAATTATCTTTTTCTTATGGCGGTCACCCTGACATGGATGAGTTCTGTCACCCTGACATAGCAGTCAGAGACGAGTCAGTTCACCCTAAACTACACTACGGTCACCCTGACACTTAACACTTTCCCTACAGAAACTAGATTATTAAATCTAACTATAGTGGTATATAGTACCCTAACTACACTGCATATCCCTTTCCTCACACTAAGTGTCCAACAGTGCCATGTATCAGTGCCACGTATCAGTGCCACGAATCAGTGTCCACAGGTGCCACGTATAAGTGCCACGTATCAGTGCCACGAATCAGTGTCCACCAGTGCCACGTATCAGTGCCACGAATCAGTGTCCACCAGTGCCACGTATCAGTGCCACGAATCAGTGTCCACCAGTGCCACGTATCAGTGCCACGAATCAGTGTCCACCAGTGCCACGTATCAGTGCCACATATCAGTGGCACAAATCAGTGTCCACAGGTGCCACATATCAGTGCCACGTATCAGTGCCACGAATCAGTGTCCACAGGTGTCACATATCAGTGCCACGTATCAGTGCCACGAATCAGTGTCCACCAGTGCCACGTATCAGTGCCACGTATCAGTGCCACAAATCAGTGTCCACCAGTGCCACATATCAGTGCCACGAATCAGTGTCCACCAGTGCCACGTATCAATGCCACGTATCAGTGCCACGAATCTGTGTCCACAGGTGCCACGTATCAGTGCCACAAATCAGTGTCCACCAGTGCCACATATCAGTGCCACGAATCAGTGTCCACCAGTGCCACGTATCAGTGCCACGTATCAGTGCCATGAATCAGTGTCCACCAGTGCCACGTATCAGGGCCACAAATCAGTGTCCACCTGTGCCACGTATCAGTGCCACGTATCAGTGCCATGAATCAGTGTCCACCAGTGCCACGTATCAGTGCCACATATCAGTGCCACATGTCAGTGCCATGAATCAGTGTCCACCAGTTCCACATATCAGTGCCATGTATCAGTGCCACGAATCAGTGTCCACCAGTGCCATGAATCAGTGTAGACCAGTGCCACGTATCAGTGTCCACTAGTGCCACTGCCCACCAGTGCCACTTATCTGTGGCCACTCACACAGACCAGGCAGAGATAATGGTATATAGGAACTGTAGGCATGGCTGCAATGTGGGGAATGCCTGGTTAATTTTCCTTCTTCTTCATGGAACGTTGGATCACAAGTCGCTTCAAATAAGATAAGGATCCGACTTGGAGGCGACTCCCATTGAAGTCTATTGGCACAAGTCGGATACAAGTCACCTCAAAGTAGTACAGGACCCTTTTCTGAAGTCGGAGCGACTTCAGTAGTGCCAATTAAGACGGCTCTCATTGATTTACATTGGATTTGTTATGTCAAGCGACTTGGGGCGACTTGAGGGCACACAAGTCGCCTGACAAGTCGTGGCAGTGTGAATGGAGTCTAACACGCACACACACACACACACACTATATACCTCCATTACTAGTATAGTGTCTAAACGGATCAAAATCTTTGATCTGATCAGAACTATACTAGCTTCCCCAATAGTTTAGTGATCCCAAAAATGCGGCGTTAGCAGGATCAACCCTGACACCTGCCAGCACCTGAGTTTAGCTCCTCCGTCAAGCCCACCCAAACAAATGTAGTATCAATAGATCACTGTCACTTCCAATACACAGCACACAAAACCGCAGCATTAGCAGAGTCAGGCCTGATCTCTGCTAGCACTAGCAGTTATTTTTGTAGCGGTTCAAACAGTCCTCGACAACCAGGTGCTTTTTTTACCTGTGAGTCACACTAGGTACCTGTAAGTTTTTTGGCCAAAATGTCAAACCTACAGGGTACTGAGCATGACAGATGAGAGCGATGGGCAGTCCTCATTGTCAGAATCAGGCTCAGTATTCAAACCTGTAGAGAGCAGCGGCACCCTGACAGATAGCTCTGATGACGGAGTAGAGGTCCCTGTTAAGGTCAGGCATACCAGATCCCATTCTTCTGTTGCTGAGGTGCAACAACCGCATGATTCCCATATGCAGCAGAGTGTCGATACTAGTGCCGCTCAAACTTCTGGTTAACTGGCAAGCACCAGCGGCCTAGTACATCCTGGTCATAGTCAAACCAGCACTGCAGTATCACTTGGTAATGTGGCAAGTCCCATAAGTGCAGTTCAAGCTGGTATGGTGGCTAGCACAAGTAGGCTAGCACAAGCCACCAAGAATTCAAAGACAGGCTGTAGAACTCCCATAGTGCCCTTCCTGATGCGCTTGCAAATCCTGATCAGCAGCCCACAGATTCTGCAGCGCCCGTAGTTTTCCCATTCACTGGCCAACCTGGAATTCAGGTGGAAACAGCCAATTTTACTCCCCTTGATTTTTTTGAGTTGTTTTTCACAGAAGAACTGTACAGACTATTTTGGACCAAAGCAATTTGTATGCTAATCAATTTATTGCCGCATATCCACATTTGACCCTTGCCAGAAAATTTGGCTGGAAACCTATGACAGTTCCCAAATTTAAAACCTTTCTGGACCTATCCCTTAACATGGGCATTGCTAAAAAGAGTGAGTTGCAGTCATATTGATCCACTTACCCAATTCATCATATGCCCGTGTTCTCTGCTGCCAGAGCTCAATACGAGCAAATATTGCAGTTCATGCACTTCAGTAACAATGAACTCTGTCGTCCTCGGGGTGACCCTGGATATAACTGGCTCCACAAAGTTCAGCCCCTCATAAACCACTTCAATCAAAGATTTGCAGACTTGTTTATCTCCCAACAAGATGTCTGTGTTGACGAGTCACTGATTAAGTTTTCTGCCCGCCTTGCTTTCAAACAGTTTCTCCCCAGCAAGTGTGCCAGATATGGGGTCAAGATGTATAAGCTCAGTGACAGGGCAACAGGCTATACATGTACTTTTATGGTTTACGAGGGAAAAGATAGCAATGTGGAGCCCCCCAACTGCCCAGACATACGCAAGCTTGTTTGGGACTTGGTGTCACCCTTATTCGGAAAGGGGTACCATTTAGGCGTGGACAACTTCTATACAAGCATGCCACTTTTTAGAAACCCCTTTCAGTTAGGAATTGGAGCATGTGGCACTGTGCGATCTAATCGCCCGGGCTTCCCCAATGGCTTGTAAATGCCTCACTTAGTCAGGGGGAGAGAGCCTGCTTGAGGTGCAATGAATTGCTTGCAGTCAAGTGGAAGGACAAACTAAACACTTTGGTTCTGTCATCCATTCACACAGACATGGCAATCCAAATTACAATGGCCACTGGTGTTTTTGAGAAGTCCCTCTGTGTCCACGACTACAACCGTAAAATGAGAGGGGTGGACTTCAACGACCAGATGATGGGGCTGTATTTAATTGCCCATAAGGCCCATAAGACGCTGGTACAAGAAAGCGTCTGTATACTTATTTCAATTGGCTCTTTTTAATGCTTATGTGCTAAACAAAGCGTCTGGACGAATTGGATCCTTCCTATAATTCCAGGAAGAGATCATCATAGCCATCCTGTATTCAGGAGGTGCTGTGGCCCAATTTCCCAATCAAGATGCAGTGAGCCGGCTGCATGAGGAGCATTTTCCAGATGTCCTCCCTGGTACCCCTACCCAAAGAACACCCCAAAAAAGATGCTGTGTCTGTAGCAAGCACAGATATAGGCGTGACACCCATTTTTTTTGTCTCTCCTGTCCTGGCGAACCTGATCTCTGCATCGGTGACTGTTTCTGTCATTGCCACATACTAGTGGAGTATTAGTAAAGGGTACAGCACGGCACAGTCTAGGGCACACTTACAAACAGGGTCTCAAAAGATGTTAGATGGCTTTTGCATTTTGAGAGACACTAACCTTGAACGTTTATAGTAACAAAAAAAGTGTAAAAAAAAGAACAAAAAAAAAAAAACTAAATTTAAAAAAAATAGGAAATATATAAATAAAAAAGCCAAAAATAGTTGCCGTTTTATTGTTCCTACTTTTTTACTATATTTTATGCTACCGTATACTGTAATGTTTTATTGTTACTGTGTTTTATTGTTAACCATTGTTTGCTTTGCAGGTATGTCATTCTACTGTTTTACTGAACTGTTACTGTGTTTTATTGTTAACCATTGTTTGCTTTGCAGATACACCATTTAGCTGCAGCACTGATTTGCTAATTTTGACAGCAACATGGTTTGCTCTCACAATATGTAAAATCAGCGACTCCAGTGCTGTAAGAGGGGATTTTACCACCACAGTTAAAAAAAGAGCATATTTGGCGAAGCATAGGGGCAGGGGTGAACATAGGGACGGATTGCCCCTATGCTTCACCATAAATGTTTTACTCTTTTTTGGCACAGATTGCAATAAAAAAAAAAAATTGTTTTACTGAGTTAATGTTTTATTGATACTGTGTTTTATCAATAACTGCTGTTTGCTTTGCAGGTACGCCCTTCAGCTGCAGTACTGATCTATTTATTTTGACAGAACAGGGTTTGCTCTCACGATACATAAATCTGTGACTAAAGCGCTGTAGGAGGTGATTTCACCACCGCAGTTAAAAAAAAGGCATAAATGCAAAAGCATAGGGGATGGGGGGGACACAGAGGGCAGATCTCCCCAATGCTTCAGCTTATATTTTGATTCACTTTTCTTGGCAGAGATTTCTTCATCTTTATTGATCAAAGGGAATGGAGGAATCTGTTAGGAATCTGTTGGGCTGAACAAAAAAAAAAAAAAAAGAACAGCGCATGTATGCCTATCATTAGAAGTGGGTGGATGCAGGGCAGTATTCTAATGGTGGGCATACCACCAATCGCTCGATGTGAATGGAGGAATCTGTTAGGTTCTCTTTTTTCATTCAGCCCACAGGCTGCATGAAAAAAAGAACATTACAATGTATGCCCAACAAGAATCAGCAACGTACTGGTATGTTGCTGGAATTTGAATGGTTATACAGGAACGATGCGTGCAGGTTTAGACATCATCTTGGTATTGTTTTTTTCAGCTGGCGGTCAGCTTTCATGTAAAAGAAATCCTAGTGGCTAATTAGCCACTAGACTTTTTTTTTAAGCAGTGGGAGGGGATGCCCCCCCCACCTTCCATGGTTTTCTCTGTCTTTCCTGTCCCACTGGGGAATCCGACCATAGAGCTGATCGTAGACCAGAATGGCTCCAATCATCTCTATGGCCTAAGAAACCGGAAGCTACGAGCATTTCATGACTTTGGTTTCCCTGGATATGAACAGTGCCATTGGGAAATCAGGAAAGCATCTTATCACACTGTTCTTGATGTGGTCAGATGCTTTAAGGGCAGAGGAGAGATATAGAGTCTAATAGACCCCGAATTTTTCAAAAAAGAGTAGCTGTCACTACCTCTTGCTATCATAGGGGATGTTTACATTCCCTGTGATAACAATTAAAATAATAATAAAAAGAAAATTAAAGGGACAGTGTAAAAATAAATGAAAAGGCTAAATAAATGATTAAAAAAAAAAAATGAACGCACTCCTGTCCCTCTGTGCTCGCACGCAAAAGCAAACGCAAGCATCAGTCTCGTTTGATATGTAAACACCAGTTGCACCATGCATGTGAGGTATCGCTGCAAACGTCAGATCGAGGGCAGTAATTCTAGCAGTAGGCCCCCTCTGTAAATCTAAAGTGTAAAAGCTTTTAAAGGCTTTTAAAAATCTATGTAGTTTGTCACCGCTGCACAGGCGTGCGCAATTTTAAAGCATGTCATGTTTTGTATCTATGCACTCGGCATGGTCATATTTTATAAGTTAGTAAACATTTGGGCAATATAGTGCGTTTTGGGGGTTGAAATTCATAAATGTGTTTTTTTCCCCAAAAAATTGCGTTTTGTAAAATCGATGTGAAAATATTGTTTGAAAAAAAAATTGCAACACCCGCCATTTTAATCTGTAGGGCCTCCCTCTGCTTTAAAAAAATATATAATGTTTGAGGGTTCAAAGTAATGTTCTAGCAAGACAAATTCATTTTTTCATGTAAACAAAAAGTATCAAAAAAGGGCTTGGTCTTCAAGTGGTTAGAAGAGTCAGTGATTTATTTGGCATAAGCTTCTAATATTTGGCATATAATGCCAGGACAGTTCAAACATGCCCCCCGCAAAATTACTCCTTTTTGGAAAGTAGACACCCCAAGCTATTTGCTGGGAGGCATGTTGGGTCCATGGAATGCTTTTTATTTTGCCACAGGTTTTGGAAAAATGACAAACATTTTTTTTTTTTTAAACAGAGTTGTCATTTAAATGATATATTGCCCAAACATACCATGGGTATATGTGAAGTTACACCCCAAAATACATTCTGCTTCCTCTCCTGAGTACAGGGATACTACATGTGTGAGATTTGTGGCAGTCTAGCCGCGTACAGGACTCCGAAAACCAATCACCGCCTTCAGACTTTCTAAGGGCGTAAATTGTTGATTTCACTCCACACTACATATCAGAGTTTTGGAGGCCATATAATGCAAAGATAGCATAACCCCCCCCCCCCCTACCCAAATTACGCCATTTCGGAAAGTAGACATCCCAAGGTGCTAATAGGCATGGTGAGTATTTTGTAGCTCTCATTTGTTTTAGAAAACAAAGAGAGAAAAGGAATTTTTTTTTCTTTTTTCAATTTTCAAAACTTTGTGACAAAAAGTGAGATCTGTAAAATACTCAACATGCCTCTCAGCAAATAGCTTGGAGTGTCTACTTTCCAAATGGGGTCATTTGGGGGGTTTGGCGCTATCTTGACATTTCATGACCTCCAAAACCGTGATAGGTAGTGAGGAAGTGAAATAAGCAATTTACGCCCTTTGAAATTCTGAAGGCGGTGATTGGTTTTTCGGGGTCCTGTATATGGCTAGGCTCCCAAAAAGTCTCACACATGTGGTATTCCCATACTCAGGAGAAGCAGCAGAATGTATTTTGGAGTGTAATTCCACATATACCCATGGCATGTGTGAGAAATATATCATTACAGTGACAAGGAAAAAAATATATTAATAATTATACAATAATTACAATACAATAATAATTTTACACAATCACTTGTGACAAAAAAATGAAATATTCAATGGGCTCCACATGCCTCTCAGCAAATTCATTGGGATGTCTACTTTCCAAAAAGGGGTAATTGGGGGGGGGGGGGGGGGTTGTACTGTCCTGATATTTTAGCACCTCAATAAATGAGATAGGCAGTCATAAACTAAAAGCTGCATAAATTCAAATAAATGTACCATAGTTTGTAGATGCTATAACTTTCGCGCAAACCAATAAATATACGCTTTTTGAATTTTTTTTACCCAAGACATGTGGCTGATTACATTTTGGCCTAAATGTAATAAAAAAAATTCAATAAACCTAATTTTTGTCAAACAAAAATTAGAAAATATAATTATTTTTAAATAATTTCGGTCTTTTTTGGTTTATATTGCAAAAAATAAAAATCCCAGTGGTGATCAAATACCACCAAAAGAAAGCTCAATTTGTGGGAACAAAATGAAGCACATTTTGTTTGGGTACAGCGTTGCATGACCACGCAATTACCAGTTAAAGCAGCACAGTGCCAAATTGCAAAAAGTGCTCTGGTCAGGAAGGGGGTAAAACCTTCCGGGACTGAAGTGGTTAAAAAATATATATACACACAGGTATATGTGCCCAATTCAACCAAGACTCTTTTTGGGCCCTTTGCTGATAATACCTGTTTGTACATTGGAAACATATATACTATTATTATTTTTTTCTTATTTAAAACTTGTATTTTCATACTGGTGTACATCTATATGCTTATGGTTATTATGTGCTGGCTGCAGTAGTTCTTCTGATACCAATTACTTTGATTGGATTACTGATTAATTTCCCAGGATGGGAATCCCTTCTGGTAACAGAAGCCCTGTCCTGGATGGAGGCACTGCCAGCTTTATTAGTAAATCCACTTTTTCACTTAGCGAAAGTTCTGGTCCTATTATTTATCTACATGTTTGGCACAATATCAGTTTGGGGATGGCCAATTGTCATAATGCTCCAAAAGAGGACTAAACAGATAACACACATATTACCAATCTGACCTGGCACCATTTAAAACAATGGCTAACATATGCATACTGCATGTAAGCAGGTGCAGTCTACTTTCTCCACTGCAGGTGGTGCTCATCTGCAGTGGCAGGTGAGAGGAAGTCAAGAGGAAAATGGTTACTCTATGCAGTGCCATCTTAAGAGCATTATAGGCCCCCGGGCAATGCAGTGTACTGGGGCCCCCGCCTACACAATCGCTCACGAGAATAAAAATGCAAATTGTCGATAAGGTAAGGCGATATTTATTGGTAGATGTACGTCGGTCCCGCGCAGGAAGCTAGGGGGCGAGCGTGCGCTGCCGGTGGCACGCTCCTGCCCCCACTTGGCAGGGGGGGAAGCCGATGCGCGGGTAAGGCGGCTCCGATTAGGGTTGAGAGCACAGGGGGGACAGGGAAAACCAAGGGGGTGGAGAGCACAGAGGGAAGGGGGGGAACTGGAAATCACTGAGGGGGGAGCCAGGGAGCACAGGGGGGTGGAGAGCACTGGGAGAGCCAGAGATCATAGGGGGAAGCTGAAGAACACCGGGGGGCTAAAGAGCACGGGGGGGCTAAAGAGCATGGGGGGGGGACAAGAGCACTGGGGGGGACACGGGCACTGGGGGGTGTTTAGAACGGGGGGGGATGTTAAGAGCACTGGGGGGGTGTTAAGAGCAGGGGGGTGTTAAGAGCACTGGGGGTGTTAAAAGCACTGGGGGGGGTGTTAAGAGCACTGAGGGGGTGTTTGGAGCACAGGGGGGGGGTGTTAGGAGCACAGGGGGGGTGTTAAGAGCACAGGGGGGGTGTTAAGAGCACAGGGGCGGTGTTTTAAAGAGCAGGCGGGTGTTAAGAGCAGGGGGGTGTTAAGAGCACTGGGGGTGTTAAAAGCACTGAGGGGGGTGTTAGGAGCACAGGGGGGTGTTAGGAGCACTGGGGGGTGTTAGGAGCACAGGGGGGGGGGTGTTAGGAGCACAGGGGGGGTGTTAGGAGCACTGGGGGGTGTGTTAGGAGCACTGGGGGGGTGTTATGAGCACAGGGGGGTGTTAGGAGCAGGGGGGGTGTTAGGAGCACAGGGGGGGGTGTTAGGAGCACTGGGGGGGTGTGTTAGGAGCACTGGGGGGGTGTTAGGAGCACAGGTGGTGTTAGGAGCACAGGGGGGGTGTTAGGAGCACAGGGGGGTGTTAGGAGCACTGGGGGGGTGTCAGGAGCACTGGGGGGGGTGTTAGGAGCACTGGGGGGGGTGTTGGGAGCACAGGGGGGGTGTTAAGAGCAGGGGGGGTGTTAAGAGCTGGGGGGGCTGGAAAGCACTAGGGGGCCAGCAAGTTGTATGGGAGGGGGATGGGACGGCTGTGTGTGGATGGGTTGGTCCTTCCATGTTCCTCCTGCTGCCGCTGGGTGACTGCAGGAGGGAGAGGAGAATCAGCCGTTCGGTGGCAGCGGGCGGAGTGCGGAGGGATGGATTCCTCTGTATGCAGCTGTTCCATCCCCTCTCCTATTCAGTCACACACAAGGCTGCTCACCTTCTTCCCGCCGGCCGCCGCCCCCCCCCCCCCCGATAGAGAGAAAGAATAAAAAAAAAGCAGCAGTCTCATTACCTTCCCCCAGGGCCGCACACAGAGCTTCAATGGAGGAGGTGGGTGGAGCCATTCTAGGCACGGAGGAGGACAAGGAGGATCCTCCCCCGCTGTGCATGCCGGGTCCTCGCCTCCAGACGTCACTGGTTGCTAGATGCCAATCGGCTGGCCATCCTAGCAACCAGTGTAGCGCAGAGCCCGAAGCTACAGCAGCTGGCGTCCGCGACTCCGCGGAGGAGCAGGCTAGTCTGGGGGGGCCTAGACCACCAGGTAAATTAAACTGGGGGGTGACAGATGGGTGTAAATTGCCACCCTGCGTGGGGCCCCTTGGCAAGTGGGGCCCCCGGGCAACCGCCGGGCGTGCCCATTCGGAAAGACGGCCCTGACTCTATGGTTTCCAGGGTCACTTGGGAAGCTATCTGATTGAATGCTGCTGCCCCGTGTGACACTAGCACCCCTCTTGAATCAGACAGAGGCTATTTAAATCCCTGGCTCCCAGGCTTGGCACGCATTTTGCATGTGGGTAGTGTAGGGACAGGTCACCTAGTTGACAAGGACAGTGATTAACGGGATGGAGAGGTTCCTGATGAATAGGGATAGGACAGGGACACGCCATCCTACCAGGAGACCTCCCCATTTGGGTCTGGACCTGTAAGTTCACATTCTGCAGCCCAAGGTAGACGCTGTCGGCACATCTGAGACCTGCTCTGCTGCACATTGCTGTTGCTTATCATGAGTGTTCCCGGTCGGGTGCTTTCCCACAGGGTCTGTTGCGAATTCCTGAATTGTGCATAAATACAAGTTCTACAAGTGGAGTCTGCGTAATTACTGCCACCGCACCACGCTGCTAGAGATGTACAGAACTGTTCGCCGGCGAACAGTTCCCGGCGAACTTCGCATGTTCGCGTTCGCCGCTGCGGGCGAACATATGCGATGTTCGGTCCGCCTCCTATACATGATCATTGAGGCAAACTTTGACCCTGAACATCACAGTCAGCAGACACATTCCAGGCCAATCAGCATACCTCCCTCCCACACCCTCCCACCTCCTATAAATAAGCAAGGGCAGCATCCATCTTAGATCATTTCTGTGTTACTGAGAGCAGGGAAAGTGCTGGTGCTGCTGCTGCTGTTATAGCTAGGGACAGTTCCCGGTCTTGTTAGCCAGTGTTCTTGGTACACTCCTGCTGTAAGGACAGCACCCCAAAAAGCCCTTCCTAGGGCTGGTATTTGAGTTTTTTTTTTTTGGATATATATATATATATATATATATATATATATATCTATTGTCCCCAAAAGCCCTTTTGAGGGCTGGTATTTGTGTAATTTTTTTTGTTCTGTGATATATATATATATATATATATATATATATATATATATATATATTGTCCCCAAAAGCCCCTTTGAGAGCTGGTATTTGAGTATTTTTTTAATATATATATATATATGTAGCATGTCCAGAACCAGAAAAAAAAATTCATATAGGTGTAAAAGGGGTTCCCACCATCCCTGCTCTACTGAAAAATTATCTTTTTTTTCTGGTTCTGGACATGCTACAGAGCTGAAACTTCACAGGTACACTTTTTAGACCCCCTAGACACTAAATCACACAAAAAAAGTTCTTAAAAATTGTCATTTTTGATAGAGAGCCAATTATTGGGAAAAAAAAAAAAAAAAAAAAACTTAACAAAAAAAACATTTCTTTGGATTTATTGTTTGGGGGGGTCTAAAAAGTGTACCTGTGAAGTTTCAGCTCTGCAGCATGTCCAGAACCAGGAAAAAAAGATCATATAGGTGTAAAAGGGGTTCCCACCATCCCTGCTCTACTGAAAAATTATCTTTTTTTCTGGTTCTGGACATGCTACAGAGCTGAAACTTCACAGGTACACTTTTTAGACCCAATAGACACTAAATCACACAAAAAAAGTTCTTAAAAATTTTAATTTTTGATAGAGAGACAATTATTGGAAAACTTAAAAAAAAAAAAAAAACTTAAAAAAAAAAATAATTTCTTTGGATTTATTGTCTGGGGGGTCTAAAAAGTGTACCTGTGAAGTTTCAGCTCTGTAGCATGTCCAGAACCAGAAAAAAATAGAATTAGGGTTAGGGCTAGCGTTAGGGTTAGGGTTAGGGCTAGGGTTAGGGTCAGGGCTAGGGTTAGGGTTATTTTTAGTGCTTAGGGTTAGAGGGTTAGAGTTAGAGGGGTAGGGGTAGGGCTACTAACTCTAACCCTAAGTATCTCACCGTAACCCTAACCCTAGCCCCTAACACTAAACCTAACCCTAACCCTCTAACCATAACCCTAACCCTCTAACCTTAACCCTAACCCTCTAAGCCTAGCCATAAAAATAACCCTAACCCTAGCCCTAACCCTAACCCTAACCCTAGCCCTAAGCCTAGCCCTAAGCCTAACCCTAACCCTAATTCGTATTTTTTTCTGGTTCCGGACATGTTACAGAGCTGAAACTTCACAGGTACACTTTTTAGACCCCCCAGATGCTAAATCCAAAGAAATTTTTTATTTTTATTTTTTTTTAATTTTTCCAATAATTGGCTCTCTATCAAAAAATTACAATTTTTAAGAACTTTTTTTTTGTGTGATCCCTCTCCGGCATGCCACAGTCCAGGTGTTTGTCCCCTTGAAACAACTTTTCCATTACTATTGTGGCCAGAAAGAGTCCCTGTGGGTTTTAAAATTCGCCTGCCTATTAAAGTCTATGGCGGTTCGCCCGGTTCGCAAACATTTGCCGATGTTCGCGTTCGCCGTTCGCGAACGGCGAATTTTAGGTTCGCGACATCACTACACGCTGCACCTTCCCACACATAGGTGTAAAAGATGGATCTGTATGTAGCACCGTCCTAGGTAGGTGCTAGGTAAAACGCATATGTGACCCTGTTCTGCTTATCAGGTGGGTCTGATCTGTCAGTTAGCCTGTCACATGTTTCCAGGTGTGTTCTGTTGAGTCTGGGGAGTCTCCCCACTGTATCCAATGAGGGACCTTGTTGGACAGTGGAGGAAACCTAGCCAATAGCACACCAGGGTTTATGACTGTCCCAGTGGGTGGGCATTGCTGCAATGCATCCTGGGATTAGGTATAAATCTGGAGGGAGCATGTGACAGGGTGTCTTTGGGCGGGAAGCCAGGTCCCAGGAGGAGGGTGACAGCTGTCTCTCCTCCTGTTGCTCAGGAAGGTGGTCCAGGCAGTCGGCCTAGGGACCAGGGGATGAGCTGTGCTGTAGAGGATCCAGTGTATGCTGACCAAGTGGAGCTGTGGGGCAGGATTCTTCCTGAAAACAGTATCGTGAGTACCTAAGCATCTGCCCGGGGGTCTGCCTAAGAGAGGGGACCACTCCAGAAAGGTGAAGGGAATCCAGGAGCTAGCTAACCCAGAGTGTTACTGTAAAAGGGGGTGCCAAGTTGTAAAGCCCTGAAGATTAGGGGGTAAAGGGGGTGCCAGGAAGGGCCCTGAAATTACTCAGCTGTACAGTCTACTGTAAAGGACAGCTACCTCAGGAAAGGAGTGCCTTGGGAAGCTAAAGGACTCTTTCAAAGTCAGAAGGCAAAGTAAATTAAGCGGCCTAGCCATGACTAGCTCAACTCAGCGTTACTCAGCATTTAACCAGTATTACTCAGCATTTAACCAGCATTAAGCAGCATTTAACCAGCATTAAACAGCATTTATCAGATCGTCCCTGCTTATTGTGCATAGTTCAGTTCTGTTGGAGTATCCCACTCATCCCTTCTCCTATCCAAGTTCCTAATAAAACATAAAAACCAAAGAAACTGGACTGGTCCGTGTCTGAGGTAAAATCACTTAGAAACATGTCTGAATGTTCTACTGTTGCTAATGGTAACCCAGGGTAACCCGTCTTCAGCAGCTCCTTTGGGAGTAGTGCTATATGTATTTTTACTACCTAGTAATACATTTACCTGCGCCTGAGTCGAGTTTCAAGGGTCTCAAATGTTGTGGCCACTTTGAAATCCTTTAATTCCATTCACCATTAATCTGTACTGATAGCTATCAACTTGATAGATGTATGGATTTTACATTTTTTTCTTATTAGGGAGCAATGTCTGACACAATGAAGGAAATTTATTAAAACTGGAGCACTTAGAATCTGGTGCAGCTGTGCATAGTAGCCAATCAGCTTCTAACTTCAGCTTGTTCAATTAAGCTTTAACGAAAAAAATCTGGAAGCTGATCAGTTTCTGTGCAGAGCTGCACCAGATTTTGTACTCTACAGTTTTAGTAAATCTCCCCCATTATATTCATTAATTTATCGGCTGTGTTGCCTTGTAGTTTTAACATGCAACGGCAAAACGCCTATTAGACTGTTTGTTTCCATAGTCACCTAGATAGCCGTACCTATTTACAGCATCATTCAACAAGAGCGAATGAAGCAACACTTATATGCTTTGTCCCTTTTTCATAGCTATATACAGTAGCTTGAGTACAAACGAGAGGTAAATTAAGCAGTAACACAGTAAGACTTCACTTCCTAAGTTGCTTTTGAGTTACTCTTCATGTTCAGAGTACAATAGCCACCAGAGGTATTGTAAAGCCTAGAGCAATCAATGAGAGAACAGATCCCAAGTGTTATGCCATAAGAATTTGCTGTTTAGCTATTGTAGAAGTGCTGGTACCTTAACTGATGCTAGTTCCCGTATGCTCCACGGTGGACAGCTCCTAACATCTATAGTTCTCTTCCATTACATCACAGCAGGATTCATGGCTGGACCGGGTGCATGTGCATTAGGATCTGCAGGTCGAATGTGGTGGTGGATAGCCTCAGATGTGCTGCCAGGGTCCAGGCAGCTAGATTGAACGTCCACGGCTCCCCACTCCCCTGTCGGGATCTTGATGTGGTGCGACCACAGTGGAATCCTTATGCTTTAGCTATCTTCACACAATGTGAGTTTGACCATTGTTGTATTTTTAAAGGATAAGTCCACCCTAAAACTAAAATCCCTACATCTATAGACCCCCACAATCTAAGACTAACCTATCTAGCTCTGTAAAGAAGAAATAAGTATACAAACCTTTTTTGAAGCCGGTCTGATCCAGTCTCCAGCGGTGGAATCTCTGCAGAGGACACGACCGACAACAGCTGTAAAATGAATAGGAAGTGACATCACTCATAGACTTACTATGGGGCTTCCGTTGCCAACGGTGTCCTCTGCACCCGCCTCCAAACTTTGCAAAATATTAAAATAGACAAAGTTTAAGAAAATTAAAATAACAATACACATGCTTAGTACCAATCAATATAAAAGGCCTATTATAATGTTTTCATTTGCAGAAAGATTCTATTATGTGAGCATCTGACACATTTAAATTGGATGTAAATCCTATTCATGAAATGTAACCTGGGCACATATATCTCTAGTGATTACTTATCTCTTTCCAAAGCCTTAAGTCCTGTGTCTTTCTGCTGTTCTGTTCCTCTGTTACCAGCATGATAACTTCTGACAAGCTCTCAGACACAGGAGATAAAAGCAGCTGGAAATTTGTGTCGGGTGGGTGCATAGAGAGATTATCAGAGAGCTGGTCTATTTACAGCACAACTCTGCATATTTCTTTCTTCCTCTGCCCTATGTAGTGTGGGGTGTGTGCCTTCCCTCCCAGCTGTCACACAGTGTATTCCAAGACTCCACACCCAGTGCTGAAACAGAAAGAAAAAATTCTAACATGATGTTCACATTCTAAACAGCGTAGAAAGCTGTAGACAGCATATATACAAATAAAACTTATGTAGGGAGATTTGTTTCATCTCTGTGTATCATCTGAGGCTGTTAACTTAACTGGGTATATGTGAGGGTTTACATCCACTTCAAGGTGAACAATACAGTTACACAAGAAGTGAGTTACAAAACATAGTACAATACAAGGATAACAATAGCAATTATATATTCTAACATTTTACTATAGTTAATACTGTAAGCCACACATTTTCTGAGTCAGGCAAAACATGAAATGTTGAAATAGATTATCATATTAAAAACAAAAAAAACAATTGTCATTATCTTACTTTTTGATATATTAGAATAAATAACATTTTCCGTTTTACTGTGATGAAGATTTTTTAATGATTGTTTGTGATAGTATGAATTAAAGTCTTCATATGTTTCCAGTTCATTTTCATTTTTTCTCTAACTGCATTGTCGATGTGTTTCCATTTGGTGGTGCTAGAGATCCAATGGTTGTCTTGTCCGTCTTCAATGTAAAAATATAACATACTGTTTTGTTTCTGTGTTGCAGTCCAATTAAAATACAGTAATATAATCTGTGACTAGAAGTGTTAAAACATATAATTAACAATGTGTTTATTTTTGTAAATGAGAAATAAATTGCAAGTAAAAAAGTTGTCAGAGCAGCTAAATAGGGTAAATGTATGCAATATTTATATTTCTGTATTGGGTTTTTCTTTTGTAGTCTTAAGGTAATACATTTAGGTTGTGTAGGTCAATGCCTTTAAAGGATAAGTTCACCTTCTGAAAAAAATAAAAATGAATGCTCATTTTTTTTGCAGGTAAAAAAATGTGCATTTATTTATTTTTTCTTTGGAGCCTGTAAAGCATTGCATCCAAGATCAGCAGATCACAGGTGCAATGTCAGGCTCTGATACGGGCAGGCAGTTACTGAAGTCCAGGAAACCCAATGGACTACGAGAGCGTTTACCAGTGCCCTCGATGTTCGTTCATTGAGACTACAAGCCATCAGACACAATGGCGGTACTTGTAGGCATTCATTTACAGAAAACTGTGAATAAATTACACGACCACGTGGGCAGAACTCCACATGGCCAAGTTATTTTCAAATAGTGACAGTGGGCGCAGGGAGATCATCTCCCACCCACTGCCACAGGGAGGGGAGGAGAAGAGGGGAGGCTGCAGGCGCTGGAACATGTTACAAGTTTCACCCTAAACATGGGTGAAACATGTACATGTTCCAAAAGGTGAACTCATCCTTTAATGTGAGCTCTAGTGGTATTAACAACAATTATTTAAAGCCCTATTTACAGTGGATATAGAAAATAATCAAATGTTGTTGCTTTGCAGCCTGAAATGGATACAGATACAATTTTTTTTTTTTTTTTTTCCAAAAAAAATTTTTATTTAGAAATTGTCAGAAAGTATACAGAACATACAATCTCTTCATACAAGAAACAATAATTTGTCAACAACTTTAACTTTAACTAGCATGGTTTCCATGAGAAAGACAACATGTCATACAAAGAAAAGCAGTATATCATGAATATTGCTTATCGAGCTGAAACAAAGTAGGTAACAATAATATTCTGCCCTCCATAACTCTTTAAGCCTTCAAAAACGGAGGATCATGAAACCATTCTTTCAAGGGCTGATTTCCCGTTCAGTTTTTAAACAAAACAAAACAAAAAGGGCGAGTAGAGGCATTCGGTATCACGTCTAAGCGAAGTTGTTGCGGGGGTGATTCATCCAATAGGCGTATAAAAGTAACGTACTTATTCTAAACAGAGATTCCTGATGGAATTGGGTGTGTGGGGTTTGGAAATGTTAGAGTCGTAAAGAAAAAAAAATCATTAATATGATCACATGAGAGAAAGTATGTTCCTATAGGGAGTTGGAGTCTCCTATGATCAGGGTCCAACTTCCCACTAGAAATGGGAAGTGTTGTGTGAATTGATGAGGAGAGGGGGAAGAAGAGTAGGGGGGAGGGAGGAGGGGTAGGTAGAAGAGGATGGGGGAGTAGTTGGGTAGGGTAAAGGGGGAGGGAGGGAAGGCATCGGCGGTCCCTGCCTCCGAACCAAAGCGGTTGATAAATCTGAGGATGACCAAATCAAGCAACTGGTGAATATCAAGGTTAGTAAATTATCAACTGAAGACGGATCCGAGATCCACTCCCACTACTTCCCTTGTGTAGGGGCGGGAGGGATCCACGGGCCCGAGTCCAGTCGGACAAAAAGGGTTAGCAATATGTTTTCCTAAGAATCCCTAGGAGATGTGGAGCAATCTTGAAGGGTTAACAGCAGGAGTATCATTAGTTATTATTCATAGGCTAGGTCGGTATTCCATGTATGTTGGAAGAAGAAGCTTGAGAATAAGACCCACGGAACAAGGTCCAGGGAGCCCATATTTTAGCATATAAATCTGTTCTATCACGGGCAATAGCTATCAACTCTTCTAATTTAGCAATTTTATCCATTCTATTTAGCCATTCCTGTTTTGTAGGCAGATTGGTTGATTTCCAATGGGGCGGGATACATGCCTTGGCTGCATTAAGCAGATGAGGTATGAGGGATTTGCAGTATCTATGAGGAGGGGTTTCAGTAAAGTGTAGTAGAAACTGGGCGGGTGAGAAGGTGATATCTATATTCAGATCTTTAGTGATTGTGTCACGAATTGAGTTCCAGAAAGGACGGATCTTTGGACAGGTCCAAAAGATATGGAGGAGGGTTCCCGTGTCGGAACGACACCTCCAGCATGTGTCTGGGATGTTAGGATTAAATTTGTGGAGGAGCGCTGGGGTTCGGTACCACCTAGTTAATAGTTTGTAGCAGTTCTCCTGTGTGGAAACATTAAGGGAAGCTTTATGTGTGATCTGAGACATGTTTTCCCATTCTTTATCAGAGAAGGAGATGTTGAGATCTGTTTCCCATCTTGGTTTTGCTTTGTTGATATTACCTTGTGGATCTGTAATCAGGAGCTTATATGTGATAGAAATGAGATGGCGTTTGGGTGAATTGTGTAGACATAACTTTTCAAATGTAGAAAGGTCTCTCGACAGCTCTCCAGATTGGTTATGTGAGTTGAGGAAATGTCTGATCTGAAAATATGACCAACTGGGGATGGGGGCGGATAATGTATTAGATTTAATTTGAGCGCGGTCCAAAAGTGTTCCTTTCTCGAAGAAGTGAAAAGCAGCAATGTGTTCATCTTGCCATATATTATTCAAAAATGAAGGAGACATCCCAGGGAGGAAGTCCGGGTTTAGTTTAATCGGGGTTAGAGGACCAGGAGCCGAAGAGATCGCTGTTAGCTTACAAGCGTCCCTGAAGGAAGATAGAGTTGCATGTATGAGGGGGTGTTTTTTTAGTGATAGGGGGGCGTGATCTTTTGCAGACCAGAGAATAGTACGAAGGGGTAGAGTACAAAAGGATTTTTCCAGAACCACCCAGTCTTTGTTGGGTTCGTGTAGGATCCAGTCTAGAACTCTTGTCATATGACAGGCCCAATGATACTTCTGGAGGTCCGGAAGACCTATACCACCCTCTGCTTTCGATTTAGACAGAAGGGCGAAAGAAAGCCTGGGATTTTTCTGAAACCACAGGAATTTAGTGCAGAGGGATTTGAATGAATTAAAAAAAGTTTTGGGAATTTTAATTGGGATGGCCTGGAGAAGGAAGAGTAAACGTGGGAGAATATTCATCTTAATGATGGCAGCAGGACCAAACCAAGAAAAATGCGGTTTGGACCATCTTTTAATATCATCTCTAATCGTTTGCAGTACTGGGAGAAAATTTGTGGGGAAGAGGTCAGTCAAATTGTTAGTAAGGTGGATACCAAGATATTTAATTGAAGAATGTGTCCATTGGAAGGGGAAGTTGGATTTACATTGGTCTACCAGGTTTTTGGGTAAGGATATGTTGAGGGCATTCGATTTCGAGAAGTTGATTTTAAAATTAGAAATTTTTTGGAAGAGTTTGAATTCCTGCAGGAGGGATGGGATGGATATAAGAGGATTACTAAGAAATAAGAGAATGTCATCAGCGAAAGCCGCTATTTTATATGTGCGATGTGAAATAGTTATTCCTGATATGTTTGGGTTTAACGCAAGGGATCGTAAAAAGGGTTCCAGGGTTAAAACAAATAGGATCGGGGACAAGGGGCATCCCTGTCTCGTCCCGTTTCCAATGGAGAAGGCGCTCGACAGGCTCCCGTTGATCCTCACACAGGCCGAGGGTGTAGAGTACAAGGCAAGTATGAGGGTGAGCAAGCGGTCAGGAATGCCTATATGTTTTAAAACACCTGCCATTTAGTTCCAGTCGAGCCTGTCGAACGCCTTCTCGGCATCGAGAGAGAGCATGAAACCCTTTAACTTGTTTGAAGTTATCCAATGGTGGATATTGATGGCTTTAATCGTGTTATCACGAGCCTCACGTCCAGGGACAAAGCCCACCTGGTCTTTATCTATCAACTGGGGGATCAGGGGGAGAAGTCTGTTTGCTATGATTTTGACAAAGAGTTTTATGTCGACATTTAGTAAAGAGATAGGCCTGTAATTGGACACACAGGATGGGTCTTTGTTTTCTTTGGGTATCACGGAGATGTGAGCGTCTAATAGTCTATTGTGAGGATAAGGGGGAGAGGCCAGTGCGTTGAACGCTTTCAACAGTGGTGCGGAAAGTAAGGTTGCGAAAGTCTTATAATAAGGGGCTGTGAATCCATCCGGGCCTGGGCTCTTGCCCGCTTTAAGTTGGGAGATTGCTAGCTTGAGTTCTTCTTCCGATAAGGGGTTTTCTAAATCACTAGTTTGTGAGGAATTAAGGGTTTTAGGGCACGCATTCTGGAGGAAGTCATGAATGAGGGAATTTTGTGTCTGCTCGGGGATTGTGCGGTCTAGGTTGTATAATTGGGCGTAATACTTCTCAAACTGGTAAGCAATGTCAGGAGTTTTAACGTAGGTATTTCCATGTTTGTCTCTAATTGAATGAATAGAGGTCTTGGCTTTTTTCTCTTGAAGGGCTTTGGCCAGGAATTTGCTACTTTTATTCCCGAATTCATAAAAGAGTTTCTGTTGAAGAATGAATTTGCGTTTAACTTTAATATGTAACTCATCAAGTAGCAGCTGTCTATTGTGGACGAGTTCTAGATACGTGTGCAGGGCTTTAGTGCTTTTATGTGCTTTTTCTAAATCCCGGATTTTGTCGATTAGGGTTCGGGTGTGGGCTTCGAGGGCTTTCTTCTTAGACGATTTAAGAGAGATAAGTGAGCCTCTCATGACACATTTGTGCGCCTCCCAGATAGTTATGGGGGATACATCATCGTCATTGTTAACCGAGAAATATTCAGTAAGTTTGTGCCTTATGTATTGGATGTCTGGTTCGTGGGTAAGAAGTGAGGAATCCAATCTCCAGAATTTGTTATGTGAAAAATCTTTGGGGATTGATATTGTCAGGGATACGGGGTGGTGGTCTGAAATCAACATTGGCTCAATTGTTGGCTTCCTGATCAGGGGTAGATCTTTTTGAGAGAGGAAAATATAATCTAGTCTAGAATATTTTTGGTGAGGCGGGGAGAAGAAAATGAAATCTTTGGCCGAGGGATTCAGCGTTCTCCAGGTGTCATGGAGAAGTAGATCATGGAGGGACTGTCTAATCTGTTTAAGAGCCTTGTATGGGAGAGATGTTGTTCCGGAAGACGAGTCTAAGATTGGATCTAGTGCCACATTAAAGTCTCCACCTAGTATCGTGATTCCTTGCTGGAAGCCTGCTAGTAAGGATGATATTTTCCTGAAAAACGGAACTTGTGCCGAGTTGGGACTGTAAATGTTTGCTAATGTGAACGGTTTTTGCGAAATGGTGCCCTTTAGGAGGATATATCTACCGTCAGGATCAACAATAGAATCAATGCATTTCCAGTCTAGGTGTTTGGACAGGAGAACTGCTACTCCTTTAGTCTTACCTAGTGGGTTGGTAGCCAGGTAGGATGTGGGATAACGAAGGTTGCCAAGTTTTGGAGTGTTTTGTGCGTGGAAGTGCGTTTCTTGGAGGAATATGATATCAGCTTTTAGCTTGTGCATTATGTCTAGTACTTGGCTGCGCTTCTCTGGTTTATTTAAACCCTTGACATTCAAAGATACGATCTTGAGTGGAGAAGATTTGGGGGAGTCTGAAGAGGACGTCATCACAAGAAAGGTTGCTGGTCCCTCAAAACGGGGGACGAAAATGTGGTGGTTTTGAGAATATAACCAAGTTAGCACAGGAGGCAGAGACCGCCGGGAATGGAGAGGATTAAGGGGTACGAGAAGGTTGGGGAAATGTAGGAGGGGGCAGTAAGAAAAAGGAAGGGTAAGGTAAGGGTAAGTAAGAGGGGTTAAAAACCGAAAAATAGGGTATGAAAACGATTCACACCCTAACTGGATTTACAATAGTCGGAAGAGTTGACAGGAAGAGCGTCGAATACACTCAACCTATCCTGTGGGGTAAGTGGTAAGTATCAGAACGAGATAACAAATATATTTAGAGGTACTGCCGGCCGGCATGTGGAGGGTGATTGTGGTGGGGTTAAGTGCCCCTCCAATCGTGACAATTAGTGTGAGAGGATTGGATGATTGGGGAGATAGTCAGGGAGCATAGATGATGTATGTGGTTGTGAGATAGGCTGGGGATAATGATCTACAGCTAAGGAGTATGGGAAGAGTATATCCTTCCTTAATGGGATGTTTGGGCAATGGTTTAGAAGCGAAGAGCAACAGAGGTTTCCGGGGAATGAGGTAAATTAGGTATGAGAATAGGACGGTGAATATTGAACATACAACATAAAGTTAAATGTAAAAAGGTACGTTGTTTAGGGATAGATTGGTATTGGGGTAGTGAAAAGCAGGGTCGGAGGGTACATGTTAAACATTACGTATACGTAGATAATGCTTTGGTCGGGCTGACCGGATCTTCCCCATAAGAATTGAAAGGGGTCTAGAGATCTCAGAGTAAATCCAAGCTAGATTTTGGAGACATCACATTGTATCAATCTGGATTGGGGTAGTAGTTTCGCTTGTTTCTTAATTGGAATGTTGTGTATAGAAGATCTCAATCTTAAAGTCATTCTTCCCTGTCCTCCCTCTCCCTCCCCCCCCCCCGTTTCCTCCCATAACAAGATTGATTGCAACCATGGGAGAAGAAGGTGCAGATAGATCCGGGCAGCCCGCCAGATTTTGTAGAGGCATTAGAGGGTATACCCAATATTTTTTACGTTGGTATCAAGGGGGAGGAAAATAAAAAAGAAAAGTCCAAGAGTCCCTGGTTGCTCAGTCAAAGTAGTTGGTGCGAAACTACTCTGAGGGAGGGTTGCATGTGTGGTGCTAGGTACATTACCCAACCAGGTGAGAAACGAGTCCTGTCCTCGGGGGGATGACCAGTGGAGAGGTTCAGTTCGGTTCATCAGCAAGATCTTCACCTGTGACCAGGGATGTAGAAGTCCGGAAGTCTGTGAGCTTGGAAAGGGTGATGTATTCTAGCGTATGGGAAGACATCAATGTAGATCAGAGTCTGTGGAAAAAAAAAACATAAGGGGGCAGGTGGAGGAATGTCTTGTGGGGGGGATACAGTGAGACAGCGAAAAAGTAAGAGAAAAGGGGGAGAGGGGATGCAGAAATATATTCAGCACTTGAGGAGTGTAGGACTTGAGATATCATTCTTGTCTCGGACGCCGGTGAACCGGGGAGGCGGTTGGACTTTGTCTATCTTGCATCGTGCTTCGGGTGGGTATTGCAGGTCCAGGAGATGCGGATCTTGGGCGCCTTATATGGAACTCATCTCTCTCCGGAATTGCGTCGGTGGAGTTGGTTCTACGGAGGGACCGAGAGCTGAGCGGCCTGTACCAATCTGGAAGCTCTATATAAGGTATGTTAAGTGTATTGCAGAAGTTGTGCAATTCTTCTGGGATCTTCAGATTGGCTGTGCGTCCGTTCGCCGAGGCAGACAGGCAGAACGGGAATTTCCACCGATACTGGATGTTTCTTGCTCGTAATAAATCAAGTAGGGGTCTCATGTCCCGTCTACGTTGCAGAGTTATTGGGGACAGGTCTTGGAAGATCTTAATATCAGATCCCTGATACAGGAGGGTGTGACGGTCTCTTGTCCTCCTTAAGATGTCTTCCTTCAATTTAAAGTTGACTAAACAACAGACAATATCCCTAGGGGGGTCAGTGTCTCTCGGTTTAGGCCTGAGGGCCCTGTGAAGGCGTTCAACCTCGATTGGGGCTTCAGGTGGCCTGCCTAATGCATCATTAAAAATGGCAATGGTAGCTTTTGTCACCTGAGCTTGTTCCACCGACTCTGGGATGCCTCTCACGCGCAGGTTATGGCGACGGCCTCTATTATCCAAATCTTCGAGTTGCCTTTGCATATCCCTGAATTGCGAGTCATGGGACTGTACTGAGTGGGATAAGGTTTGGATAGAATCTTCCTGGGAGAATACTTTGTCTTCTACTTCAGTAACTCTGGTGTTGATAGAGTTAAAGTCCCTCCTAAGATCAGCTATCGCCATAGCCCAAGAGGCCTTTAGCTCATCTGCTATGGAGCGCATTTCAGGGAAGGTGACTGGCCTCAAATGTGAGGGATTTTGTGGTGGGGCAAGCGTGTCCATAGCTGAGTTCGGGTCACCTCTCTGCATGGTGCTAGGATGGTCAGTCACAGACTGCGGGGCGGAGGTACCTTGGAGCACTTCCGAGTAGGCCTTGGTCTGAGCCGGGGCCTCGCGTACCTGCTGAGGCTGCCGAAAGAGTTCCGGAATGCTGCGGGTGCTTCCGGAGTTCTTACCGCGGGGTGAGCGCGATCTGGAGGGTGAGGAGTGGGTACTAGCTCTCCCCGTCATCTTTGCTAGGCTGTCGATGGAGGGGAAAGGCTAAAAATCAGCTTTAATCTCACACGCCGGCCGGGAGCTGAGAGATCAAGCGGCCATCCACGTTCCGCGCCAAGCCACGCCCCCTTTTGTTTTATCCAGTAGTGCAAGTTAATATATCCAAGTGAAAGATATAACACCAACATGTCAGAAAAAAATTCAAAAACAGAACCACTAAGTATCCTCCCCTCCATGTCACCTTTTGCTTCAATTCCAGCCTTTAGTCTGTTGGAATATGTCTCTACTTAAGTCCCGTACACACGCACAGATTGTTGGCCGACCGATCGGCTGTCTTTTGTCAAGTGTTGTTTGTTGAAATGTGCTCTAGACTTGCCCTGGACTTTTGTTGGCCAACAAAAACCAACTTCAGAAGTGATGTCATGTGATGGTTGACTTTCCGTGTGTTTTTCCTTCTCTGCGCATGCCCAGTCTTGCTCATCTGATTTTTGTCTGCTGAAATCTGTACTGACTGAGGAACAATCGGCCGTTCTGTTGTTGGCCAACAAAAATTTTATAGCATGCACACCAGATTTTTTTCGGCCGAAAATTCGCAGTTGGTTGTCGGAAGCATCATACTAATGCCCCGTACACACGTGCAGATTATCTGAAGACTTTTGTCTGCAGACTTACCAAAACCATATAATATGAGGTCAAACCTAAACACTTTCAATTTGTATGCAATCCGGCAGGCCCTTGCACTACATAGAAAAGGTAAATATGAAGACAAAAGTCTTCAGATAATCTGCACGTGTGTATGGGGCATTACAAGCCTACAATCGGCAGGTCGGACTTTGGCCGACAATTTATGGCCAACAATCTGTGCGTGTGTACGGGGCTTAACTTTGCACATCTAGACTTTGCAATATTTGCCCACTCTTCTTTGCAGAACTGCCTAAGTTCAGTTGAATTTGATGATGACCGTTTGTGGGCTGCAGTTTTCAGGTAATTTCACAGATTTTCAATGGGGTTTAGGTCTGGGCTCTGACTAGGCCATGCAAGGACATTTACCTTTTTTATCATTCAACCACTGTGTGGTAATTTTTGCTGTGTGCTTTGGATCATTGTCGTGTTGGAAGGTAAACCTTCTTCCCATTGACAACTTTCTGGCAGAAGGCAGCAGATTTTTCTCAAGAAATTGACCATATTGTGTCCATCCATTTTTCCTTCAATCCTGGCGGGTGCTCCAGTCCCTGCTGCAGAGAAACAACCCCATAATGGATATTACCACCTCCATGCATCACAGTAGGAATGGTGTTATTTGGATGGTGAGCTGTATTGGATTTCAACCACAAATATAGTTTGGTGTTGAGGCAAAATAATTCAATTTTAGTCTCATCTGACCATAACACCTTTTTCCATGTGGCCTCAGAATCTTCAAGGTGTGTTTTGGCAAAGCTCAGTTTTAACTGCATGTGGTCTTTCTTGAGGAGTGGCTTATTTGTAATTTTTTTGTCATAAATTCCCACAAGTTCTCCAGAGTTGCTATAGGCCTCTTTGTAGCCTCTCTGACAAGTTTCCTCCTAGCTTTTTTAACCAGTTTGGAGTGACGTCCTGATCCAGGGAGGGTCTCTGTTGTACCAGATACCTTCCACTTCTTAAAAATAGACTTCACTGTGTTTCTAGGCATTGATAAAGCCTTTGACATTTATTTATATTAATCTCCTGACTTGTGCCTGTCCACAACTTTATCCGAGAGATCCCAGTGACAGTGCCTTGCCACCCGTAGTTGATTGCTTGCTTTAGTTGCACTACCAGGGATTGAAATACTCCAGGAAAGCTCTTTTCATGCTAAGGTGATCAAAATGACCACAGCTGATCACAGTTGAAAGTCAAATGTCCTTGCGTGCCATTGAGAAGGTGATTAGCTACACCTCATTGAGTTTACAAATCATTTTTAGGAGAGGGCTGATCCTTCTCCAACTCAGTATCACTGGTCTAAATTATTTAATTAAAGGAGGATTATGGTATGGAGTTGCTTTTCAGGGGTTGGGCTAGGATCCTTAGTTCCAGTGAAGGGAACTCTTAAGACGTCAGCATACCAAGATATTTTGTACAATTTCATGCTCCCAACATTGTGGGAACAGTTTGGGGTTGGCCCCTTCCTGTTCCAACATGACTGTGCATCAGTGCATAAAGCAAGGTCCATAAAGACATGGATGAGTGAGTTTTGGGTGGAGGAACATAACTGGCCTGCACAGAGTCCTGACCTCAACCCAATAGAACACCCTTGGGATGAAATAGAGCTGAGACTGCGAGCCAGGTCTTCTCTCAACATCAGTGCCTGACCTCATAAATGTGCTTCTAGAAGAATGGTCAAACATTCCCATAGACACACTCCTAAACCTTAAATTTGGTAATATAGTGTATATAGCAGCAGCTGGTTATTAGGACATCAACAATCAGTGACATATTACAACCCGACTCATTCCCAACTGGCAGGTGAATGCAAACAAACTGAAATGAATGGTGAAAAAAAAAAAAAAAAAAAAAGCAACATAGACCCCTAAAAAAATCATACCAGGCCCCCCTCCTAAAGCATACCAGGCTACATGCCCTCATTAAGGTCTAGGTACAGATAGGGAGAAGCCTTGGCCACTTTGCTTAGGATCACTAGGAGTACTGCTTGGACCTTGAAAAAAAGGGGCACACCCTGAAAGCTTGTCCTGAAAATTTGGATGTTAATGCAAATAAAAAAAGTTTTATGAACGGTACTCAACTGTTCTTTGAACGGAACAAAGCAGCCAGCAGCTGCTATTTACCTGCAATTTGAATGGCAAATTTTTTCTTTGGAAATGTCAGTTTTGCTTTAGTGGATTATGTAGATTTACCACTTTACAGACAGGTTAAGGGCAAGCCTCTAGGCATATTATTTAAAGGAATTTTGCATTTTAATGTTTCACTTTAGGCGTTATTAAATTACTGCTTCCTGCCAAGTGGAATTTTAAAAATGTTTTTTTGCTTTGGTACATGTTCCCCAAACCACGATACGCATGAAGCTATACTTTGACCCCTTATTGCAGAATCCTATGGGTATGGACTCCCTAGGATCTAACTAGTTTTCCAATTTTTTTCTCTTTTGTTATGCTGGCATTTATTGTTTTTATGTCAGTTTTGTGTGTTTGAACTATATTGGTTAGGATGGTCAGTTATGTTTGGTAAATAGGTGATAAATACATTGGTATTTACATTTCAGAGGGCTCTTTGATGAGCTATGTGGGATGTTTAATCACTTAACGCTGCTTTCTGGATACTTTTTGGGTAAACTTTTACATGTGAAGAGCTCCCCTTTCGCCACGGCATGTGATGGCTCCCAGGCTCTACCAATACTCCAGGGAGCCCAGGTCAATGGTAAATGGTCGGGACAGCTTTCCCCAGAGGGGGTGGGGCAACATCTATCCCTCCATTTCCTCTGCGGCGAATAAACCCAAAAGCAACAATGATTTAATCACTTTTGGTTTTAGAGCTGTCACTCCCTTGCTTGAACAGGTAACCAGGCACAATCGGTGCTTTGCTATCTGCTTTGGAGGGCAGGGGAGACTTTAGTGTAGGGGTCTAATAGACATTTGATGTCTCCATAAGGAGTAGCTGTGACCTGCCCTTGTGATAGCTATAAAGTTAAATTAAAACAATTTAAAAAGTGTAAAAAAATAAACTTAAAGAAAATAAAATTGATGAAAATAAATTGAAAAGCCTGCTTCTCACTTCATATATGTAACTATGTTGCTGACTGCATTGTGAACCTGTATTTGCAGTTCTTTCTGTAACTCTACTAATGTTTGGATTTATTACAATATTTGAACAAGGAAAGAAAAAATTAAAAACACCCCTGTCCCCCCCCCAAACATACTTGTAAATGCAAATTGGTGCATAGGCCTGGTGAGAATAAATGGTGATTGGACCACACATGTGGGGTATCACCGCGACTACTGGGGTGGGAGAAATAGTTCTAGGGCCCTAGATCATGAATAAATCTAGACTCCAACATTTTGTGAGGGCCCTCCCTAAGCCTCTAAGCTGTTCATTAACTGAGCCCATGGGAGAGATTTGTGGACCAGGGGGGAATTAGCAGACAAGGGATCTCTAGCATATACAAGATGCTGATCTCTGATTCTGACCCTGGTCTATCAGGTCTTTTGGGAGGCTGGGAACATGAATTGAATCAAACTTAATCAGAGGAACTAAAGCATAAGGTTATGGATTTGGTGCATTCTACCTCAATGGATACAAGAATAAAATAGATGAACTATAAACTACTAATGAGATGGTATTATGTTCCATCTAAATTGCATAGGATTGATCCAGATGTTTCATCCTTGTGCTAGTGCTACAAGGTCTCAGGTGTGAATGGGGGAGTAGGTGTGTTATTTGGTGTTATCGCTCTCACTTTCTCATACTGGTCGCTGGAAGTTCAACATGGCACCCCATGGCAAAGAACTCTCTGAGAATCTGAAAAAAATAATTGTTGCTCTACATAAAGATGGCCTAGGCTACAAGAAGATTGCCAAGACCCTGAAACTGAGCTGCAGCACTGTGGCCAAGACCATACAGCGTTTTAACAGGACAGGTTCCACTCAGAACAGGCCTCGCCATGGTCGACTAAAGTAGTTGAGTGCACTTGCTCAGCGTCATATCCAGAGGTTGTATTTGGAAAATAGATGTATGAGTGCTGCCAGCATTGCTGCAGAGGTTGAAGGGGTGGGAGGTCAGCCTGTCAGTGCTCAGACCATATGCCGCACACTGCATCAAATTGGTCTACATGGCTGTCGTCCCAGAAGAAAGCCTCTTCTAAAGATGATGCACAAGAAAGCCTGCAAACAGTTTGCCAAAGACAAGCAGACTAAGGACATGGATTACTGGAACCAAGTGTGGCAGCAACCAGGGGAGGAGTACAAAAACAAGTGTGTCTTGCCTACAGTCAAACATGGTGGTGGGAGTGTCATGGTCTGGGGCTGCATTAGTGCTGCCGGCACTGGGGAGCTACAGTTTATTGAGGGAACCATGAATGCCAACATGTACTGATACATACTGAAGCAGAGCATGATCCCCTCCCTTCAGAGACTGGGCCGCAGGGCAGAATTCCAACATGATAAGGACGCCAAACACACCTCCAAAATGACCACTGCCTTGCTAAAGAAGCTGAGGGTAAAAGTGATGGACTGGCCAAGCATGTCTCCAGACCTAAACCCTATTGAGCATCTGTGGGGCATCCTCATATGGAAGTTGGAGGAGCGCAAGGTCTCTAACATCAACCAGCTCAGTGATGTCATCATGGAGGAGTGGAAGTGGACACCAGTGGCAAACTGTAAAGCTCTGGTGAACTCCATGCCCAAGAGGGTTAAGGCAATGCTGGAAAATAATGGTGGCCACAAAAAAATATTGACAGTTTAGCCCAATTTGGACATTTTAACTTAGGGGTGTACTCACTTTTGTTGCCAGCAGTTTAGACATTAATGGCTGTGTGTTGAGTTATTTTGAAGGGGCAGCAAATTTACACTGTTATACAAGTTGTACACTCACTACTTTACATTGTAGCAAAGTGTAATTTTTTTCAGTGTTGTCACATGAAAAGATATAGTAAAGGATTTACAAAAATTTGGTGGGGGGGGGGGGGGGGGTGTACTCACTTTTGTGAGATACTGTATATGCTGGGAACACCAAATTGTATGGTTTTGTGTATGTCGATGTTTATGTAATATCATATTTTTCTCTTTTTTTGTATGTAATGGAAAATTAATAAAAAAATATGCAAAAAAATAAATAAATCTAGACTGATAACCTGTAAAGGCTTGCAAAGCATCTATGGTCCATCTATGGACCTATGGTCAATTTTAGGTACCGTAGTTTGTTGCCATTTCACTGGCGTGCGTAATTTTACAACTTGACATGTTTGGTGTCTATTTACTTTGGGGGTTCTTAGTATTTTTGTGTAAAATGCTAATCTTAGATGTATGTGTAAAATTTCAAAATTACCCTGGAGGTTTATGGTAGCTTTATATTAAAGGAGAAGTACAGCGAAAGCTCATTTGGCTGTATGTCTTTTGTGGATCACAGGCTTGCAGTTCATTCTGCCCTCCTGTGACCCATTTTCAGCAGCTGATGTCACAGTGCCAATTTAGGCAGGGGTATATAAGTGACTATATGGGCAGGATCCACCCAGATACTAGAACAGGCACTTTGCCCAGCCTCTCAATGAGCCTCTGATAGCATGAGCCAGCCGCTCCAGCCCCCTCCACAGCCCAGTGTTCCAGTGAGTGCGAGAGAGAGGAGGGGAGCAGAGAGCTGGTGACTGACATTCCACTGCTCTCTGCTCATGGAACACTGAGAACTGAGCGAGCAGCAGTCTTTGATTGCTCAGTTCTCAGTCTTAGAACAAGCAGGGGACAGATGCAACATCAGACCGATCTTGTATCCACCTAGGTAAGTATTTCTAAAAAAAGCTCACTTTGGTCATTTTCAGGCAATCCCCTGTCTTATATAATGCTATATGGCCTGTGTATGTGCTTTATTAAAAAATGCCAATCTATACCTCACGTGACTGCCCGCTGTTCCCCCTCTTGATCTAACAGCTACAGTGGGAGGGGCTGAGAATCCCCCATTGTAGTTCAGTCGGGAGGAGGGCAGGAGAGGAGGCGAGTGGCGGGCGGGCACGTGAGTAATAAGGTATTGAAACGGCATTTTCTTTTAATAAAGAACATACACAGGGGCACATAGCATTATGGATTGCATGAAAATTACCAATATTTTTTTAGCAGGTGGGGGGAGGAGGGGCAGGGACTGACACAGCTGATGGGCAGGGAGGGAAGGGAGAGGACAGAGGAGAGCTGCGGATGATGGAGGCACGTAAACTGACCATGGTGTCAGGGCTCAGCAGCCATGATAAACCCTGGTCAGCTTACGGGGGAGGGAAGAACCAGGCAGAATCAGCCAGGTATTTTATATGATACAAGAGGCCAAATTACACAGCATAAGCACTGTGCTGTTATTCATACTTTAAAGGAACAAGATCCTTTTATTTTTTTTCAGGGTAACAAATGCATCACTGACCAATATTGAGATGTTGAAGATGGCAGGAGTCAAGCCTGAGCTTGTCCACAGCAGCTGGTCAAATTTGCATAATAGTCCACTTGGGACACTCTGTATGGTAACTGGTAGTCCATGTGGACACCTCAAAGTGCCTGTTCTGTAGCTTTTATTTGTAACAATTTTTATTTTGACATGGTTTTATTTTCTCAAATTATAAAATCATCTAGTAGACATAATGTTTTCCAGAACAAATAATTACCTACTATGTGTTTCTTTCAAACTCGCACACAACTTTAGACTGCAAACCCATGGAAAAATCTCTCAGAGGGAAACCAAGAGGGATAGCAGAATGGGCTACTACTATCCTTTTATGGAAACAGTTGATCATAAAATGTTCCAGGAGTATCCACACCTTTAAATTCCTTTTGGTATGTAAAATGTGTTTTTCAGAAAAAATTTCAATTCCCTATTTGATTAGTAACACTTTACATACATCGTCCTTTGCTTTTTGGATTATATTCCCTTGCAGAGAGTACATACAAAAACCTAAACCAAATGTGTGAAAGCACATCGACAAGTCTTCAGTTTCATCTCTTACATGTTTGACACCTTTATAGACTACTAACAATGTATGCTTTCTAGATTTAAAGAAGGAGCTCAGACAAATTAATTAGCGACATGAGCACAGTAATTATTTCACTTTTAATTCTCCGAAGAGAGCTGCAAAATAGCCACCGTGCTGCTCTGTAAAAATGTTGACTGTCCTTACTTATTTCTCTTAAATTGGCTTGTGTAAAACAAAAAAAACAAAAATTCATGATAATTTTGCTGAACACCAAATAGGTATTTCAACTTAGTATAATACAGTTTGAATATTCACAATAAATGTGTTATAGTGAAATCCTTGTTTTTCTTCTGTAAAAGTTAAATCAGGTTAAAATGAAGCAAATGTCACAAAATGTAATAAACAACTGTAAATGTAAGAGCTCATGAGATCTAAGTGCCATATGATTGCCACCATGAAGGTTATTTGGACGTCTGTTGTTTATCAGAGAACTGATGCAGCAGATTGTGCAGTCATTTTAATTAGCGTCCTAATATACATGTTAGTCAAAGGATTGAAATGTATTTTCTCTGTAAGCGAAACATTTAACGCCAGACCAGAATAGTTTAATAGATTATTATGATTATTATTTTATCAAGAATTTTTGGTGACGCATTTTATTACAGAAGGTCTGGTAACAACTCAAGAGGCAGAGAAAGCTTTTTGATGCATGCGTGCATTCCTTGAACAAGACAACAGGCATACATAATACATATACATGGTCAGAATTACAGAACTGACCACATAGTCATAAACAGGAGAGGACTGGCCCGTTTTTTTACATACAGAAGGTGGCCAGGCATCTGTCAATTGCAAGAGTAGTAGCAGCAGATGAAGTAAGGCTGGTGGTCCTGTCAGTAAGTCAATATCATCAGGAGGTGGGTCATCAAGGGGGTAACATTCATATAGAGGTGGCAGCTGGATATCAAGAGCCCCCTTATTTCGATAAGGGGCTTTCAGTTTCTGGTAAGTCTCTTTCCTGCAGACCTCCCATTCCATGCTGGGGATCAGACCCTCGTCCCCTCCACTTAGTATAGGTGGCTTGCAAGGGGGAGGCCAGTACACCACTAAAAAAATATGGTGCAGGTGCCCTTTAAAATTTATAGAAGACCCTTATGCAGGCTGGTGGCAAGGAAAGAGAAGAGCGTTAAGCATGTTTCAACTCCCCCCCCCTCCCCCATCCTGCACCATACCAGGCCACATGCCCTAAAAATTGACAACGTACCTTTCAAGGAGGGGCAGCAAAGCATCTCCCCCTGTCCATGTGTTGAAGGGACGAGGGCCTCATCCCACATCCTATCTCCCAAAATAGTTGTAGGGTTCTGCATGGGAAAAATTATTGGAAACAGAAAGGGTGGCACATAAATATATGCCCCCTCCAAGGTGAATGAGTACAGGGTACACAGTACTCTTGTTATTCATTCCCAAAAAAGTTAAGTTAAATACGTTGTCCATGGATGTAGTACAGCCACGTTAATTGTGATTAGGGAGGAGCTGATGGTTTGGTCTGAACCCAGGTTCAAACCAAACTTTGTCTATTCGAGTATGCACGTTTGTCCCCTGTTCGACAGCAGTATTTTTACCAATTTTTATATGTGATAGCACCGGGAATCCCTAGCCAAGTAACCAAAGGAATGGGGACAGAAGTCACATTGGTGCCGAAATATGGCCACTTATCATATTTGGACAGTGACATTACCCAAATATGGCTATGGGGGACATTTTTGGGGATGTTTTCTTTTTTTCTTTTAATAAAGGACTCATCACATGTTTGATCAGGGATGTGGGGAAGAGGCCCTTGCCCTTATTACCATGGGGACAAGGTGCTTTGCCAGGGGGGGTTGCATGAATCAAATATTTTTTTTTCTCATTCTTGCTGTAGGAACAGTGACATTTTATTAGGGGGAAAAAAAAAGTTTAAATTGCCAGCAAATGAAACTTCATTGCCAATTTGAAAAAAAAAAAAATGTGAACAGACCCCTAGGGGACTGCTATGTATTGTGGGGAATCTTTGGGGTCTGTGTGATGTTTTTTTATTTTAAAAAATAAGCCAGAAGGGAGATGTAATTTGCAAGCAATTTCAAATTCTTTTCTCTTTGTAAATGTTAGTGCTTTAAAAATGATTGCTCCCTGACAAATTTAAAAGGAATTTTTATTGCATAGGTGTATATTCTCCAGAGCAATGCCATGCTATCTTTGCCATCCCCTTTCCTATTAGCCCAGAAAATGAGCGTTATTAGTATGACAGATTTAGCTCCCATTGATTTCAATGGGGCTTGGGTTTGACATCCAAACTTTTTTAAAGTTCACCGAACCCTGCTTGAACCCATCCTTAGGGCAGTTTGGCTCATTACTACTTGTGATGATCTGCTGCCCGATGATGTTCACCTGCGGCTACTATCGTCACACATGAAAGAGCGCCAGACAAATTCTCAATGTAAACAAACTGGCAATTCTGGGTGATGTCATTAACCAAATATGGTGATGACCATATCTGGTCAGTGATGTTTCCTGTGATCTTAGGCCAGTTTGCAAACAGAAGCCAGCAGGATACATCATTTAGAGATCCCCTGGTGTGTTTATGAACAGAAGTTGACAGGGATCTGTCATTTAATGGCAGCAGTGCGACCTCTTTTAAAAGAAAGATTCCATGTATACAGACAATTTAAATTTTAAAAGGACACAGTGCATTGTTTTTATAGCTTGGCATGCAGGTTTGTTTATTTTTGGTGCTGCCCTTTAAGCCACAATATAAGACCCTTTACCCCCTAAACAGCATTTTTTTTAAATTGTTTGGTATGTCCCCACATGGCAGTGCCCAACTTTTCCATACCTTTTTTTAGTTGAAGCTTGCAAATTAGCCTTAAAAAGTCCAGAAGAAAAGCTAAAAAGATTTGTTTACTATAAATTTCAGTGTGATTCAGTGTTATGTTTAGTAAATGTGAACCTTCCACAGGGTTTGTCGAAGGTCCAGCGAACCCAACTTTGCCATGTTCACTAATCACTAATTATAATAAAAAATGTAATAAAATAAAATAAGAATACAATATAAAGTAAAATAAACTCTTCTGTTTTCCATAATGCCACTGAAATCTCATTGGATAGCTAGAGGTAAAATTATTTTACGCCAACAAGACTAAAGCCAGCAAGCAATAGCCTGCCAAACTGGAATTTCAAGATGTATTGTTCAGTCTGTCATAAAGAAATTTGAAGAAACTGGCAAGCTGAAGACAGTAAATGCTATGAAATACCTAAAAATATGTCTGTATCGCATGATCATTACTTAAAGATCACTTTTTTAAACACAAAAGGAAATTCAAGGATGTTCTTTTGCAGCATCTGGCAGAGTCATTAGGCACCAAAGTCCAGTTTTCAGCCATGGAAAGAAGTCTTTTAAGAATTGGTCTTCTAGGATTTTTCATTGCTAAGAAACTATTTTTGCAGAAAGTCATTAAGCATAGAATATTGCAGTATTTAAAAGATGCTAAAGCATAGAACGCCAACGATTGGCAAAGGGAAAGTTGAAGTGATGAGTCAAAATTTTATATTTTCTGTGTGAGAGGAAATATTGGAGAGTAGTACATTAAGTTATGTCTACAGTCTTCTTAAACCAGGACCAGATTTAGGACTTTTGTTCAGCTTGTATTTGTATTAGATACAAGTCATAGGAATGCAAAATCCACTTGAAGAATGAAAATCAGATCAGAAAGAGCTCAACCACAGGTCAAATGCACATGTCAATAAATTCTGAATGATCTTGCAAGCATCCCAAATTGGTGGCAAACGGGTGGCATCAACACAAATCCAAAGCTGGATAACACAAGTCAATACAGGCCCTCATACCTCTTTCTTTTCTATGCTAACTGTCCTGTATGACCCCCTTCTACCCCCTACTTCTAAAGGCAAGCTGAGACTTGGTCAATACTGATTAACGTATATGTAAACCCAGTTACTAAAATCTCATTTGAACTTTAATGCAATTTGAAATGTCATTTTCATTATTGTTAAATTCTCTTTTATTAACCGGTTGCCGACCGCCGCAAGTACATATACTGCGGCGGTCAGCCCCGGCCAGGCAAAGTCACGTATGGGTACGTCACTCGCCTGTCACTTGCTTGTGAGCCAATAGCGGGCGAGCACGTGCCCGCGAAGGCGCGCGCCCGCCCCGGCTCGTTCCCTGGGAAGTCCGTGCGTGTGACCGGCAGACCCGATGTCCACCGGTCACTCGCGATCGTCCGCCGTGAAGGGAGAAAGGCAGGCGGCTAATGTAAACAAGCCACCTGTCATTCTCCCCTGTGTAGGAATAGTGATCATATGGTTCTACACCAGTAGCCATGTCCAATCACAGTTAGAAGCACGCCCCTAGGGATACACTTAACCCCTCCTTCCCCAATAAAGTTAACCCCTTCCCTGCCAGTGTCATTTTGCAGTAACAGTGCATATACTGTATATAGCACTGATTACTGTAGTAATGTCACTGGTAACCCCAAAAGTGTCAAAAATGTCAGTCAAGGGTCCGATCTGTCCGTCGCAATGTCGCAGTACCGCAAAAAAATCGCAGATCGCCGCCATTACGCATTAAAAAAAAACCACCAAAAATGACAGAAATCTTTCCCTTAGTTAGTGAACGCAATAACTTTTGCGCAAACCAATAAAAATACGCTTTTTGCGATTTTTTTTTACCAAACATATGTAGCATAAAACAAATTGGCCTAAAATGTTAAAAAATTTAGATTTTTACATTTTTTTGGGGGAATTTCATATAAAAAATGTGAAAAATATTGTTATTTTTGCAAAATTGACGCTCTTTTTTTGTTTATAACGCAAAAAGTAAAAATCGCACAGGTGATCAAATACCACCAAAAGAAAGCTCTGTTTGTGGGAAAAAAAGGACGTCAAATTCGTTTAGGTACAGCGTCGCACGACCGCGCAATTGTCCGTTAAAATCACACAGTGCCGAATCACAAAAAAACCCCTGGTCGGAATGGGGGTAAAATCTTCCGGGGCTTAAGTGGTTAAAGAATGCCTTGTGATGCGCTCCTTGTTCAGGCATTTTCTGTTATAGGGTGCCAAATCTTTGCCCATGTCTCCCAATTTCTGATGGATATTTCAATCAGGTGTTTCAACACACATTACACAGGAATTGTCCATTATTGCCAGCACCAGGAAACCACACCTAAGAAATGATTTGCAGCCATTACTAGAGTGCATGATTGTTCGTTGTAGACAGGAAATGGCTGCAAAGATGTTGGAGGAGCTCAACAGCAGTAAGATGCAACAAAGATTGAAAAAAAAAAGTATTGAGCTTAAAGGGTAACTCCACTTTCGTGTAGAAAAAACAGCAAATAAAGAAAATACAATATAGCGTATACAATTGTGACACAAATCATATTGTAATTGAATGTTATTAAAAATTACCTTTCCTTTTCAATTTGCAGCTGTTGTAATATTCTGAAAATGCAATGCAATATGGCTACCTGGAGCTGTTCTTTACACAGAATGTGTACTGACCACACCCCAGAAACATCATTTCCTGCTTGTGTGATTGGATCACCAATTTTCCCAGAAGTCTGCCTAAGATACAAGTCAGATTTCAGGCATCCCTTGCAACAAAAATGGTAATTTTTTGTGAGATACTCCCAATAGGAACACGTCTAAAGGGATGCAGGCCTAGCAGCTTTCCTCATTAGAGCTCTGCAGCTGCACAGCTGATAGATCATTAGGAAACCTCTCCCATTAGATCCACTCAGCCCAGACACACAGAGGAACAAACAATGATTTCTTCAGAATTACAAAAGGTAGGACTCTGCAATAAAGTTTGTTAAAATCCTTGTAATTTACATAAATCACCCAGAAGGGATTTTTTTTTTCCTCAACAAAATTGGAGTTATGCTTTAAACATTCTAAATGCTTATTATATACAATACTTTAGAAAACAAAATCTCATTCAGTTTGGGTTTAAATCTACTTTAAACAATGAATACTGTCAATTACAAACTGATTTTGGTAGATCATGCAATATCTTCAGGAAAACAACTGACCAGAAAAAGATTAAAATCGAACTTAAAAATAGCAAAAGCTTGCTATTGGTAAGAGTTAAAAGGTGGTAAAATCTCCTTAGTATATCAATGTGTTATTAAGTTTTTTAGGACCTGAGGCCTAAATTCATCTAAGGCTGGTGATAACACATAAGGTAATTGGATGCGGGTTTACTCGCACCCAATTTGCATGACATGCGAGTGTGACTGGCTCCTAATGGAGCCGGTTTACACAGGTCCAGGGCTGCCGCAGTCCGCATTCAAAAAGGGTCTGGTGCGTGTTTGGGTCTGATTCAGGTGTGAATTCAGGCAAAAATTCAGACCTAATTTCCACCTGAACCGGTGAACAGGGACGTACCCGTGGGCGCATATGTGTGAACCCGGCCTTACTGCATGGTGCAAGGTTTATAGCTCCCAATTGTCCCTGATTTCGAGGGACTCTTCCTGATTTATAACAAAGTCCCTCTATCCCTTTCTTCTCCCCATGTGTCCCTCATTTTGGTTTGATCTATAAAGTTGTATATAAAATGCACTCTTTATTTTTCAAAAGGTGTTTTCCCGTGCTAAACCTTTCATCTAACTTCTAAATTGTTGCATTTGTAAATTTCAAAGGCCAGTAAAAAAAAAGGAATAGTAGTGGTAAAAAAAAAGCACTTGTGGGTTTAACTAATCTTTATTTTTTTTGTACAATTTTTCTTTAAGGGGGCATGGCAAGCGGGGTGTCCTATGCCTTTTACTGATAGTTGCCCCTCAAAAAGTTGAGGTATTCAGGTTGGTAACTATAAAGGGTGGGATGTCTGAATTTCTATAATCTACTGGCCATATGTCTATAAGTACTGTCCTGAAACCCCCTTTGTATTACATATTGATTAGCTTGGTGGTTTTTTTGGGAATCCATCTGGTTACTTGCATAGATATTACTTGCTGGTGCTGTTCACACTCTTAAATGTCACCTGTCTTTACACGCACATGAACTTTAATGGCATCCCACTCTTAGTCTGTAGGGTTTAAAATTGAGCTGGCCCACCCTTTGCAGCTATAACAGCTTCATTTCTTCTGGGAAGGCTGTCCACAAGGTTTAGGAGTGTGTCTATGGGAATGTTTGACCATTCTTCCAGAAGAGCATTTGTGAGGTCAGGCACTGGTGGGGACGAGAAGGCCTGGCTCGAAGTCTCTGCTCTAATTCATCCCAAAGGTGTCAGGTTGAGGTCAGGACTCTGTGCAGGACAGTCAGTTACGTCCACCCCAAACTCTCTCATCCATGTCTTTATGGACCTTGCTTTGTGCAATGGTCCATATCATTTGGTGGAGGGGGGATTATGGTGTGGGGTTGTTTTTCAGGGGTTGGGCTTGGCCCCTTAGTTCCAGTGAAGGGAACTCTTAAGGCAGCAGCATACCAAGACATTTTGGACAATTTCATGCTCCCAACTTTGTGGGAACAGTTTGGGGTTGGCCTCTTCCTCTTCCAACATGACTGTGCACCAGTGCAAAAAGCAAGGTCCATAAAGACATGGATGAGCAAATTTGGGGTGGAGGAACTTGACTGGCCTGCACAGAGTCCTGACCTCAACCCGATAGAACACCTTTGGGATGAATTAGAGTGGAGACTGAAAGCCAGGTCTTCTCTCTAACATCAGGGCCTCCCAATTACTTTGATTATATTACCAGTTACCTTCTCAAGTAGTGTACAGCCGTTACCAGGCTCCCAACAATGTATGTTATAGAAATGAGAGGAGAGTGCTCATAGCATGCTCATAGCGTAGTAGTAGTAGTAGTAGTAGTAGTAGTAGTACACTTAAAGTGCTTAGGCTACGTTCAAATCTAGGCGTTGCTATTTTTACAGGCGTCTTTCTGGCATTTTGATTTGTGACCAATGAAAAACAGTAAACTGCCTGTAATCTACCAAAAAAGAAGCTCATGTACTTTTTTAAGCAACGGGCGTTTTGCTTAAGGCTACAGAATGCTCAGATGTAAACAGGGGCCATTAAAATTAATGGGATTTGTCTTGGGCATTTTTATAACTGAGGCTTAGAGCAGAAAATCATCCAAAAATGCCTAGATGTGAACCGAGTCTTAGGGATTGAGGACCGTAGTTACTTTATAAATTGGGATTTGGAAACAGATTTGCATGTTTTTCAGAATAGAATAGTTTACATTTATTTACATTGTTTTTGCTAAGAGGATTAAAAACTAGCTACACTATTAAACATCGCTATTGGTTAAATTTAAACACAGATTATTTTTTTTTTTAAAGAATATTTATTAATCCCCACTTTTTTACATTATGTTTGAACATATGATTATACAAAAAAACAAATGAGTGAATTCTCTATTCCCTTTTGTTTAAGCATTACGTGTCATGTTTCCTACTATAAACAAAGCTCAGAAAATATTTAACGCTGGAGATCTTTTGATGTGGAAAAGAACTTCAGCGTACAATTTTCAGTAATTAACCACTTCTGGACCAGAAGGTTTTACCCCCTTAATGACCAGGCCAATATTTGCAATTTGGCAATGTGTGACTTTCACTGGTAATTGCGCAGTCATGCGATGCTATACCCAAACGAAATGTAGATCATTTTTTTTTTACCACAAATAGAGCTTTCTTTTGGTGGTATTTTATCACCTCTGCAGTTTTTATTTTTGCAATATAAATGAAAAAAGACTGAAAATTTTCAGAAAAAAATCACAATTCTACTTTTTCTTATAAAAAATATCTAATAAACTCAATTTTTGTCAAACTTTTTAGCCAAAATGTATTTAGCTACATGTCTTTGATTAAAAAAAAAAAAAAAAAAAAAAAAAAATCTCAATAAGCGTATATTTATTGGTTTGCGAAAAAATTATAGCGCCTAAAAACTATGGTGTATATACTGGAATTTACATAGCCTTTAAATTCTTACTGCCTGTCTCATTTCTTGAAGTGCTAAAATGATAGGGCAATGCAAAACTACCCCTTTTTGGAAAGTAGACACCCCAAGGAATTTCCTGAGAGGCATGCGTAGCCCATTGAATATTAAATTTTTCGGTCACAGGTGTTTGAAAAATGACAAAACAAAATAAAAACGTTGTCATTGAAATTATATATTGCTCACGCATGCCATGGATATATGTGGAATTACACCCCAAATTAAATTTTGCTGCTTCTCCCGAGTATGGGGATACCCCATGTGTGAGACTTTTTAGCAGCCTAGCCACGTACAGGACCCCAAAAACCAATCACTGCCTTCAGGCTTTCTAAGGGCGTAAATTGTTGATTTCACTCCTCACTACCTATCACAGTTTCGGAGGCCATGAAATGCCAAGATAGCACAAAACTCCCCTCAAACTACCCCTTTTCGGAAAGTTAACACCCTAAACTATTTGGTAATGAAATAATTTACCCAGCATTGCCTTCTCTAAGCCTTTCCTATAATTATAACCTTTCCTTGCTCTATCCAAAATGAAAAGGAAAGTTTTGCCTATAGTTCTACTTTAACCAGACACTGACAGAAGTCGCAAGACTGCTCTAACTGCTGATGAGAAAAGGTATTTAGCCATTTATATTTATTAAAACTATTGCATTTCCATGTTCTGTGTACTGTGGGAGACCAGATATAGTGAATGCAGGATCCTGGGTTTAGTAACACTTTAATGTTTACTGAATGAACGTAAGGTGAGTTGACAACACAGATAGCATCCCTCCCAACTTTTGAACTTCAGATGAGCCTTGGGAGTAACCTGCCCATGCTCAGTTTGGTTTGTTTGAGTTGTTTTTTTTTTCTTGGGAGAGTGCATGTGATCAGCACAGGACCAATCAGCACTGTCCAGACAGAGGGTCAGGAGTTCTGCAGCCTCATAGGACACTTAGGGGGGAATAAAGCTTGTAGGTGGAGTTTTCAAAATATAACTAAAGGCAAAACTTTTTTTTTAGTTTTGGATAGAGTGTAGAGGGATTAGTATGCTTGTCAGTTTTTATTGCTGTCTGTGCCCCCCCCCCCTTAAGAAGAGTCACCTTCTCTATTAGTCCTGTTTACCGTTATCATTGAAAGTGAAAGTAAAATAAAACTCCAAATTTTGGGTTGCCCCCAGAAAAGTAAAAGATAAGAAATCTTCTAATGGGGACACTAGTTCTGGTGCCTTGGGGGTCCCCAGGAAATTCCCTAAATTTACAGGGATTTCCCTTCACTTCCTGTTTGGGTATGGGACACACAAGGTCTCCACAATGGGAAACAGACGGCGAAAAAAAATCTGACAGGTAAAACTATAGGCAAAAATTTCCTTTTCATTTTGGATAGATCGAGGAAAGGTTTACCATTATCATTGAAAGTGAAAGTAAAAGAAAACCCCAAATTTTGGGTGGCCCCCAGAAAAGTAAAAGATAAGAAATCTTCTAATGGGGACACTAGTTCTGGTGCCTTGGGGTCCCCAGGAAATTCCCTACATTTGCAGGGATTTCCCTTCACTTCCTGTTTAGGTATGGGACACACAAGGTCTCCACAATGGGACACAGATGGCAAAAACAAAATCTGACAGGGAGAAGCATGAAGCAGATATCCTACAGAATGACCTGGACAAAATAACGGAGTGGGCAACGACATGGCAAATGAGGTTTAACGTGGAGAAGTGTAAGGTTTTGCACTTGGGGACTAAAAACATAAAAACACAATACACGTTAGGAGGAGAACCCTTGGGGGAATCAAAAATGGAGAAAGATCTGGGAGTCTTGGTTGATGATAGATTAGGCAACAGCATGCAATGTCAAGCGACAGCTGCCAAAGCCAGCAGAATATTAGCATGCATAAAGAAAGGGATGTATTCCAGAGATAAGACTATAATCCTTCCACTTTATAAAACTCTGGTCCGACCGCATCTGGAGTATTCTGTCCAGTTCTGGTCGCCAGTCCTCAGGAGGGATGTGTTGGAGCTGGAGAGAGTCCAGAGAAGGGCAACTAAACTGATTAGGGGGTTGGAGGACCTTAACTATGAAGAGCGGCTGCAATCGCTCGATTTATTCTCCCTGGAGAAGAGACGTCTGAGGGGGGACATGATAGCAATTTATAAATATCTTAATGGGGATCTCAGCTTAGAAAAAAAACTGTTCATTCGAAGGAATTGCATGAGGACTCGAGGACATACAATGCGATTAGAGGAGAAGCGTTTTAACCTCAGGCAACGAGGAGGGTTCTTTACTGTTAGGGCTACAAGATTGTGGAATTCTCTACCACAAGAGGTGGTTTCTGTGGGTAGTATGGTGGCTTTCAAAAGACTCTTAGACTTACATCTCAAGGATCAGGACATTAAGGGCTATGTGAGATGATTACAGCCACACACACCTACACAGGTTGAACTGGATGGACTATTGTCTTTATTCAACCTCACCTACTATGTAACTATGAGAACTATAGGCAAAACTTTCTTTTTCATATTAGATAGAGCAAGGAAAGTTTTATAATTATAAAATAAAGTTTTCCCTATAGTTCTACTTTAACCAGACACTGACAGAAGTCGCAAGACTGCTCTAACTGCTGATGAGAAAAGGTAGCCGTTTATATTTATTAAAACTATTGCATTTCCATGTTCTGTGTACTGTGGGAGACCAGATATAGTGAATGCAGGATCCTGGGTTTAGTAACACTTTAATGTTTATTGAATGAACGGTGAGTTGACAACACAGATAGCATCCCTCCCAACTTTTGAACTTCAGATGAGCCTTGGGAGTAACCTGTACATGCTCAGTTTGGTTTGTTTGAGTTGTTTTTTTTTCTTGGGAGAGTGCATGTGATCAGCACAGGGTCAATCAGCACTGTCCAGACAGAGGGTCAGGGGTTCTGCAGCCTCATAGGGCACTTAGGGGGGAATAATGCTTGTAGTTGGAGTTTTCAAAGTATAACTAAAGGCAAAACTTTTTTTTTAGTTTTGGATAGAGTGTAGACGGATTAGTATGCTTGTCAGTTTTTATTGCTGTCTGTGCCCCCCCCCCCCTTAAGAAGAGTCACCTTCTCTATTAGTCCTGTTTATAATTATCATTGAAAGTGAAAGTAATTAATGTTTAGTGAATGAACGCATCCCTCCCAACTTTTGAACTTCAGAATGAGGGACACTTGAGGGAAGAAGTGACCTGAGGCGCTTGTAGCGTGGCAAAATTAGTGTGGCTAAATGCTTAAGAGTGGGGGGGGGGGGGGGGGCTGAAGAGGCAGGGTACAAAAAAGGAACCTGTGCTTCCTTGTACTTGCTGTACAAAATATGCTTTGTTTACTGTGACACAAGCTGGAGTCTCACAGACTCAAACCCCAGCACAAAGAAAAAAAAAGAATAAAAAGCTTCCATTACAAATGATTTTGCACAAACTGTGGAAGAGTGCGTTAAGCTAAGTGTGTAAGGATTCAGGAAAAGAATGCATTTCCTACAGAGTGCAAGGTTCAATAGTTTGTTTTGTACAGAGTACAAAGTTCAGGGGTGTATTTCATACAGAGTGCAAGGTTCAGGAATGCATTATTCACAGAGTGCAAGGTTTAGAAATGTGTTTCATATAGAGAGAAAGGTTCAGGAATACGTTTCATACAGAATGCAAGGTTCAGGAGTGCATTTCGTACAAAGTGCAAGATTTAGGAGTGCAAGGTTCAGGAGTGGGTTACGTAGAGAGCGCAAGCTTCAGAAGTGTGTTTCATACAGAGTGCAAGGTTCCCGACTATGTTTTATACAGAGTGCAAGGTTCAGGGGTGTGTTTCATAAAGATTGCAAGGTTCAGGAGTGTGTTTAATACAGAGTGCAAGGTTCATGAGTGCATTTCATACAGAGTAAAAGGTTCAGGAGTGCATTTCATACAGAGTAAAAGATTCAGGAGTGCGTTTCATACAGAGTAAAATTTTCAGGTGTGTTTCCTGCAGAGTGCAAGGTTCTGGAGTGCATTTTGTACAGAGTGGAAGGTTCACGAATGGGTTTCATACAGAGTAAATGGTTCAGGAGTGTGTTTTGTACAGAGTGCAAGGTTCAGGAGTGGGTTTCTGTCAGAATTCAATGTTCAGGAGTGGGTTTCATACAGAGGGAAAAGTTCAGGAGTGGGTTTCATACAGAGTGCAAGGTTCAGGAGTGCGTTTCATACAGAGTACAAGGTTCAAGAGTGCATTTCATAGAGTGCAAGGTTCAGGCAAGCATTTCATAGAGAACAAGGTTCAGGAATGTTTTACTTACAAGGTGCAAGGGTCAAGAGTGTGTTTTTTATACAGAATGCAAGGTTTGGGAATGCATTGCATACAGAATACAAAGTTCAGGGACGCATTACGTACAGGGTGAAGGTTCAGGAGTGCATTAGTACAGAGTGCAAGGTTCAGGAGTGCATTTCATACAGAGTACAAGGTTCAGGAGTGTGTTACGTACAGAGTGCAATATTGGGGAGTGCATTTTATACAGAGTGCAAGGTTCAGGAGTGCATTTCTGTCAGGAACCATGAATCAGACAGAGACAAAAAATGCAATAAAAAGCACACCTTTATTTGTATTTCTCTGTATTGTACTGTTATACACTGAAAACTTAATAAAAACCATTAAAAGCAAAAATCGCACCTTTAATGCAATAGTAAAAAATGGTACAGAACAGCAAACCTAGTTAAAACATTGCATTTTTGATACAGAGTGCAAGGTTCCGGAATGCATTATGTACAGAGTGCAAGGTTCAGAAATGTGTTACGTACAGAGTGCAAGGTTCAGGGGTATGTTACGTACAGAGTGCAAGGTTCAGGGGTATGTTACGTACAAGGTGAAAAGTTCAGGGATGTGTTACGTAAAGAGTACAAGGTTCAGGAGTGCGTTTCATACAGAGTGCAAGGCTCAGAAACACATTTCATACAGAGTGCAAGGTTCAGGAGCGCATGTTTAATACAATGTGCAAGGTTCAGGAGTGTGTTTCATACAGGGTGCAAGGTTCAGGAGTGTGTTTCATACAGGGTGCAAGGTTCAGGACTGCTTTACGTACAGAGTGCAAGGTTCAAGAGTGCTTTTCATACAGAGTGCAAGGTTCAGGAGTGCGTTTCATACAGAGTTCAATGTTCAGTAGTGCATTGTACAGAGTGCAAGGTTCAGGAGTGTGTTTTATACAGTGTACAAGGTTCAGGAGTTAGTAAAACTGCACAGGCACCAATTAATTAAACACAGTGCACTTATGTTCTAAAAACTTGATTAACAGCATACAGGAGCCAAGGTATAAAAAGGCATCAGATGGATAACAAATGAGTGCAGCCTAACAGGACATGCAGCAGTGTGAACATCCATCCAGCACAGCCAGGGATTGGTGGGCAAGCACCGGGTGTATGGCCACAATGAGAGTAAGTGCAGCTGTCAAATCCAATCGCCGATGTCAGGGATGGGCGGGGCTGATATGCTTTTCAGAGGCACCGACCCCTTTGTCAGGCAACCCATTCATAGACAAACAGCTGGCATTTATACATTGCTTGTCGGGGAAGAAGGTGCCATGGGGCAGGTCCAATCATAACTACTGCATGTGCACCCACAATGGTGTATAGTTCATATTTATTATACACTGCTGTGGGTGCACATGCAGTAGTTCCAGATGGTCTTGCTCCATGGCACTTTCTTCCCCGGCCAACAATGTACAAACGCCAGCTGTTTGTCAATTTTATAGATACAATATATCCATATATAGAGAGAAAGAAAAATTAGTAAAGCTGTATCGCCTTAACCACTTGCCGACCGCCAGCAGTACATAAACTGCGGCAAGTCGGCTCTATTGCACGAAACTACGTACCTGTACGTCATTTTGTGCAATAGCCAGTGGGGTCATGTGCACGCTGATTGGCCAGAGGGGGAGCCAATCAGCGTGTCCACCGGCCACCGATGATCGCTCCCCATAGAGGCAGACCACCGTTCTATCAGAAATAAACACAGTGATCTTGTGTTCCTGCTATTTAGGAGCATGGGTATCTATGTTCATCTAGTCAGTTCATCCGTTAGAAAGCACCCCCCTAGGAACACGTTTAACCCTTTGATCATCCCTGGTATTAACCCCTTCCCTGCCAGTGTCCTTAGTACAGTAACAGTGCATATTTTTTAGCACTGATTACTGTAGTAATGTCACTGGTCCCCTCAAAAGAGTCAGTTAGGTGTCCGATCTGTCTGCCGCAATGTTGCAGTCCTGCAAAAAATCTCTGATCGCCCCCCATTACTAGTAAAAAATAAATAAAAATCCCATAAATCTATCCCCTATCCCCTAGCTATGCACAAACCAAACAATATACAGGTCCCTCTCAAAAAAATAGCATATTGTGATAAAGTTCATTATTTTCTGTAATGTACTGATAAACATTAGACTTTCATATATTTTAGATTCATTACACACAACTGAAGTAGTGCAAGCCTTTTATTGTTTTATTATTGATGATTTTGGCATACAGCTCATGAAAAACCAAAATTCCTATCTCAAAAAATTAGCATATTTCATCCGACCAATAAAAAAAAAAGTGTTTTTAATCCAAAAAAAGTCAACCTTCAAATAAGTTTGTTCAGTTATGCACTCAATACTTGGTCGGGAATCCTTTTGCAGAAATGACTGCTTCAATGCGGCGTGGCATGGAGGCAATCAGCCTGTGGCACTGCTGAGGTGTTATGGAGGCCCAGGATGCTTCAATAGCGGCCTTGAGCTCATCCAGAGTGTTGGGTCTTGTGTCTCTCAACTTTCTCTTCACAACATTCCACAGATTCTCTATGGGGTTCAGGTCAGGAGAGTTGGCAGGCCAATTGAGCACAGTAATACCATGGTCAGTAAACCATTTACCAGTGGTTTTGGCACTGTGAGCAGGTGCTGCAGGTCGTGCTGAAAAATGAAATCTTCATCTCCATAAAGCTTTTCAGCAGATGGAAGCATGAAGTGCTCCAAAATCTCCTGATAGCTAGCTGCATTGACCCTGCCCTTGATAAAACACAGTGGACCAACACCAGCAGCTGACATGGCACCCCAGACCATCACTGACTGTGGGTACTTGACACTGGACTTTAGGCATTTTGGCATTTCCCTCTCCCCAGTCTTCCCCCAGACTCTGGCACCTTGATTTCCGAATGACATGCAAAATTTGCTTTCATCCAAAAAAAGTACTTTGGACCACTGAGCAACAGTCCAGTGCTGCTTCTCTGTAGCCCAGGTCAGGCGCTTCTGCTGCTGTTTCTGGTTCAAAAGTGGCTTGACCTGGGGAATGCGGCACCTGTAGCCCATTTCCTGCACACGCCTGTACATGGTAGCTCTAGATGTTTCTACTCCAGGCTCAGTCCACTGCTTCCGCAGGTCCCCCAAGGTCTGGAATCGGTCCTTCTCCACAATCTTCCTCAGGGTCCGGTCACCTCTTCTCGTTGTGCAGCGTTTTCTGCCACACTTTTTCCTTCCCACAGACTTCCCACTGAGGTGCCTTGATACAGCACTCTGGGAACAGCCTATTCGTTCAGAAATTTCTTTCTGTGTCTTACCCTCTTGCTTGAGGGTGTCAATGATGGCCTTCTGGACAGCAGTCAGGTCGGCAGTCTTACTCATGATTGCGGTTTTGAGTAATGAACCAGGCTGGGAGTTTTTAAAAGCCTCAGGAATCTTTTGCAGGTGTTTAGAGTTAATTATTTGATTCAGATGATTAGGTTAATAGCTCATTTAGAGAAACTTTTCATGATATGCTAATTTTTTGAGATAGGAATTTTGGTTTTTCATGAGCTGTATGCCAAAATCATCAATATTAAAACAATAAAAGGCTTGTACTACTTCAGTTGTGTGTAATGAATCTAAAATATATGAAAGTCTAATGTTTATCAGTACATTACAGAAAATAATGAACTTTATCACAATATGCAAATTTTTTGAGAGGGACCTGTACATTTATTGGGATTTATTTTTACCAAAAATATGTAGCAGAATACATATTGATACATATTAATAATTTACATTAATAATACATATACATATTAATATTTTTTTTTTATTATTGGCTGTGTTTTCTATAGCAGAATGTAGAAAATATATATATATATATATTTTTTTCAAAATTGTCGCTCTTTTTTTGTTTATAGCGCAAAAAATAAAAACCGCAGAGGTGATCAAATACCGCCAAAAGAAAGCTCTGATTGTGGGGAAGAAAGGACATCAACAATTTTATTTGGGTACAGTGTTGGACGAACGCGCAATTGTCACTCAAAGAATCCAGTGTATTGCAAAAAAAGGCCTGTTAATCAAGGGGGTAAAACCTTCCAGTCCAGAAGTGGTTAAATTAAAATCACGTATGCCCCCTATTGTTTGTCTTTTACAACTACAATCTGATTATACAGTACCTCCCCACTGTCCTTAAAACACCGTGCTGTTCCTTATCCTTTGGCCTTCTTTATGTTCCACTACTTGATTCTTTATATAAACATACTTAAGGTAGATTTTTTTTTTCATTTTGAATAGAGCAAGGGAGGGTTATAACCCCTGTCAGAATTTTTTTGCCATCGGTGTCCCATTGCTGAGATTTCCCTTCACTTCCTGTCCAATAGACAAACAGGAAGTGTGGGGAAATCCCTGCAAAAAATTGAATTTCTTGGGGACCCCCAGATCACAAGAACTAGTGTCCCCATTGTAAGATTTCCTCTCTATTGCTTTTCTGGAGACAACCCAAAAATTTGAGGATTTTCTTTTACTTTCACTTTCAACAATAAAGGTAAACAGGACAAAGTGGGGGTTAATCTTCCTAACGAGGACACAAACAGCAATAAAAACTGACAGCGATTCTAATTCCTCTCCACTCTATCCAAAACAGGGGAAAAAAACAGTTTTGTCTTTAGTTATACTTTAAATGTACTTGTTTGTTGCTATTCATTATTGTATCTCCATTCTCTGTTGCTGACTATTTTACAGTTCTTATGGTAACATGATTGCATTGATACATATAACTTTACATAACGATGTAATAATGCTGTCTTATGCTCGTCTTTGCATGTTTTCCTTGATTGAGACTTCAGAATCTTAAAATCCAGATAATCAATAAGAACCTACTTTTAGTTACATTTATTAAGTTTAGGGCAACAGCGACATCTGATGGCCACTACATTCCTTCAGCCAACTCATTTAGGGTTCGTGTTGATGGATGTTGTTTTCCTGTGTTTGACATTTCAAATCCAGGTTAACAAAATCACATTGTCTTTAACCACTTCTGGATCAGAAGGTTTTCCCCCTTAATGACCAGGTCATTTTTTGTGATTCGTCACTGCGTTATTTTAATTGACAATTGCGTGGTCATGCGATGCTGTACCCAAATAAAATTGATGTTCTTTTTTTCCCCACAAACAGAGATTTCTTTTGGTGGTATTTGATCACCTCTGCAATTTTTATTTTTTGCACTATAAGCAAAAAAATAGCGACAATTCTGAAAAAAAATATATATTTTTTTTCACTTTCTGCTATATAACATTTCCAAAAAAAAAAAAATCTAAAATGTAATTTTTATCATTTTAGGCCAATTTGTATTCTGCTACATATTTCTGGTAAAAAAAAATCCCAATAAGCATATTTTGATTGGTTTGCGCAAACGTTATCGCGTCTATAGACTAGGGGAAAGATTTATGTAATTTTAATTTATTTTATTTACTAAAATAAATAAAATAGTAGCGGTGATCAGTGATTTTTAGCGGGACTGTGACATTGCAGCGGACAGATCGGACCCCTAACTGACCTTTTTGACACATTTGGGGCGGACCAGTCACATTAATACAGAAATAAGTGCTAAAAATATGCACTGTTACTGTAATAATGACACTGTCATGGAAGAGATTAGCCCAGGGGCGATCAAAGGGTTAAGTGTGAGCCTAGAGGGTGTTTTCTAACTGTGGGGGGGGGGGCTTGTAAAATCAATACAGAGACCTGTGTTCCCTAAATAGGAGGAGCACAGGAGCTCTGCATTGATTGCTGATAGAACAACAGTCTGCTGTGTTTACAACAGCAGGCTGCCGTTCTCTCTTTACGGGGAGTGATCGCGGGTGCCCGGCGGCAATCATGGCCTCCGACCCCGTGAATCAGCTTCCTCGCTGGATCGCCGTTGCCCAGCGGCATTTGCGGCCGCCGACCCTGTGGAAAAGTACGCCGATTCGCAGGAACCTGCTGACCTGCCGCCGTATATAGGCAGCGGCTGGTCGGCAAATGGTTAATTAAGTAGTACACATAGCATTGTAAGGCATTGCAAGGCTGCATTTTGCGCTGTGCTACTTTTTTTTTTTTTTTTTTTACGTGGTTCTACAGGTTCTACTAAGGTGAATTTGAATTGTAAGCAAAGCAAGCAAACGCAGGCTTTCCTTGTCAAATGTTGTGTTTGCCTTTCGCATGCGTGTGTTTGCATAAATAGCAAAAAAAGCGTTTGCAAAAATGTCGGCTACATGAACACAATGCAATAAAAGTCCACTGAAATACAAAAATATAATTACATTGGTCAAAACACATTTTTTTTACTAAAGAAATATTTTTTCGGCTTTTTTTTTTACCCTTTTGTTTGTCTGTCACATGATCACTCAGCCTCATTACAGTGGAGGGGGGGGGGGGGAGGGGGGGCATTTTTATTTAGTAAGGTGGGGGCTTTATTTACACATACACAGTAGGGCAGTTCCCAGTATTTGGCTTAAAACACACATGGTTGGTGGGCTGTGGGCATCTTTACACAGTTGTCGTGCAGGCTTACATCACACACAGCGGGGAAGTAACTTCCCTATCTGAGTGTAATTAATTCCAGAACCAGCTGCAATTATGACAGCGGCTCCCAGCTACAGCCTTGCTGTCAAAATGGCAGTTAGTTGCAGAACACAGTACACACAGATGGGGAAGTTACTTCCTCGTTGTGCTTTTGACGTAACCCCATATGCCCACGGTGTCCCATAATCCCGCCAGCCTACTAATCAGGGGCAGCCTGTCCATTAGGGGCGCAGCCTCCCCTATCCATGCGTCCGGCCCCCTAATCTACATGCAGGGCACCGGATGCATGGATTCCAATGGGGTATGTTTTTTTTTTTGAAGCGCGTGATTAGAGCCGGAGGCTTTAAAAAAGGGTGGGCTTGGGGGGCACAGAGCACTGCACCCTGAGCCCACCCTGTTGTGTGACAATAGCGAATTAATATTTTCTATTGCCACACTGATTCTCCTCCCGGCCAATCAGGAAGTGGGTCCTGAGACCTGTTTCACGATTGGCCAAAAGGAGAAGGCATCCTATTTGCCAAGGAGGATGGAGGAGACGGCTGCCGAGAGGGAACATGGGAACATGGAGACTGAGGGGGAAGCCGGAGCAAGGTAAGTAAACTGGCATGGGGGGGGATATGGTGGTGGGGGGGTCCGTCTGCCACCAGCCGCCCCCCACCTCCCGACTGATGGAGCACCAGCCACCATTGCCGCTAATGCCTAATCCAGCCCACCTCCTACTCACAATGTGTGATGTTAGGAGATTGGGAACTTTCCCCACTGAGAATGTGTAAAGAAACTGCCCCCTTACTAAAACAAATTGACAGGGGGCGTGGCTGCACAACTAATCAAGGGCATGCCATGCCTTATAGCATGGCGAACCTTGGCACCCCAGATGTTTCGAAACTGCATTTCCCATGATGCTCAACTACACTGCAGAGTGCATGGGCATCATGGGAAATGTAGTTCCAAAACATCTGGAATGCCAAGGTTCACCATCGCTGCCTTATAGGGATGCAAACTGACCACTGCAGAACAGATCTACTCCTGTGCTTGCCATAGCCATATTGCATATTGCATCTTCATTTTTGGGGTAACATACACTTTAAGAGATACTGCTCAAAGTTTGGTTTAACATTATAGATTATTACTTTTCCAAGTTTTTTTTCTCCTTCTTTGTTCCTCTCCTTCTTCCTTCTCAAAGCAAACCTGCGAGTGACAGTCCTAAACTGATAGGAAAAAATATCAATCTATGCCATGAAAACAGGCAGCTTAATTCTATTTTAACATTGTCGGGTGCTAACTAGCAAAAAAAAAAAAAGAATAAAATCATATTGGTTGCTGTGGGAAAATATGTTTTATAAGGCATTTTATAAGGGTAATAAAGTGCTTACAATGAAGATAATGTACAAGATCAACTAACCTGTAGTAATCTATAAAAAATAATAGTTAAGGCTACTTAAGGTAATAGAAGGCATCTTGTGTTGTCTTCATTTAGGAACACTTTGGCACTAGTAGGACATCCAAATTGGTTAAACACTCCTACTAGTGGCATAACATAGTTCAGAAATGCTAAAACTACTGTAAGTACATCCTGTAACTTTGTACATGTCATCACTTCCATAAAATATTAGTTTGTTCCTCATTTAAAGAGCACTTTTAGTGAAGTAAAAAAACAGGTAATGGCCTACTAATGGTAACATCAGCTATGCTAAAGTTTACTTACTGTAAATGATCTTAATCTGATTTCTGTGTAATACCCTGTGTTTAAGCGTTTAGGTTTACAAACACAGTTAGGTCCACTTTTAGGGCAGTAATGCTTAAAACGGACAGCATCTGCATGCCTTGAATTTCTTCAGACCCGCCAGGCCATTTTATGTGGCCCTCCCACCCAGGGCTTTTTTTCAACCGTAACTCTGCTCCACCATCTCTGGCCCTTGCCCATCGCTAACCACTGTCACTTGTAAACACAGAAATCTTATTCTGAGGGCTGTGGAGAGAGATGTGTGGAGAAGGGGGGGATGGGGGAGAATGGTGCAGGGTTCAGAGCTGAGGAGGGGTAGTAGCGAGATGTAGACAGCCTCTCAAAAAGAGCTGAACCCTGCAAACTGTGCATAGCACACCCCTAAACCCTACACTCTGTATGTAGCGCACTCCTCAACCCTGCACTTGGTACATAGCGCACTCCTGAACCCTACATTATGTAGGTAATGCAACCCTGAACTCTGCACTATGTACGTAGCGCGTCCCTGAACTCTGCACTATGTACCTAGCACGCCCCTGTACTCCGCATTATGTATGTAGCGCGCCCCTGAACTCTGCACTATGTGCGTTGGGCACCCCTTAAACTGCACTCTGTGCATAGGGCCCCCCTAAACACTATGCAAAACGCACTTCTGGTATTTATTGCCTCTTTAAAATCCTCTCCAGTTAAATTTGGCCACACCCACCCTTCTATGCCCTTCTATGTGGTTCAACAGAGGGAGGTAGGTTGAGTTCTTGCACCTATTCTCTGAGAAAAAAAGCCCTAGATAAATGTATTTAGACTTACAAATACAGGGCAACCGCAATGCTAATATGGCCCTCGCTTAAATTGAGTTTGACACCCCTTCTTTAGGTGTATCACCAATATTTCTATACATTAAACTATAATAATACTTGTTCAAAAAAACAAATATAAGATTGTAGTCCAATAGTGTTCCAGCTATTGTTTTAGTGCATTATTGAAGTGCTGTCCCCTCTTTTGTGCTCTCACAAACCAGAGGATTTGGACTCTATGCAAAAGCATATGAGTCAAACACGCTTTTGATGCAGATATTCTCAGGCTCCTGTGTGCTTTTTTTGGTATGCTCTCCTCTCCTCCTTCCACTCTTCTCCCTGGCATTATTTAAGAAAAGCTTTGTGTCTCTCACGTGTAAAAGAATAGACAAGGAAAAATCCCCATATTAAAAATAAAAAAAAGGGAAAAACTTTTACTCTCGTTTACATTAATACCAGACCCAGAAGCGCCGCCTCTGCGTGTTCTTCACTGGCCAGACGTGACGTCACCAATTGACTCTGCCTAACACAATAATAATATACAGGATAGTGTTATTCTAATGGCCCCTATATAGTGAATGGCATCTATAACTAGTATTACATATTGATACTTGTGTAAAATTTAAATATTAACATACAATTGGAGATTATACTGATACAGATTGACTGGTTGATGGCACCTATAGCTAATCTTACATGTAATTGTTCATACAAATTCAAAATGATGTTTATAATGATAATGAATTAAGTCTAGAATTCAATTGGCAGTATAAAGCCTAGTACACATGGGCCGAATGTTGTGCTGCGTTTGCTGGTTCCATAGAAACTAGCCAACATTCAGTCCATGTGTACTGCAGTCTGTCTGACAGAAGCTGGCCTTTCAGCCAATGGCTGAGAGTGCTGACCGAAGTGTTCTGGTGGGGGGGCTGTCCCCTTGTCAGAACACAATAGAACAGCAGGGGAGATCGCTGAACTAATGTCAGATTGTTAGTACACCGACTCCTCCTAAGCTGTCAGTTTTTTTTTCGTTCAGCCCTGCTGGGTTCAATGAAAAAAAACTATTAGCGTGTACTAGACAAGAGAAAGCAGTGAGAAAACACTGGCCATGTTTACAAAAAGATCAATACTAGCTAAGGTACTTCCCAAGACACCCTAACTTCATATATAGGCGTCTTCCGATTCTTAGAGATAGGTTGGTGAAAAGCATCCCATACCCACCAAAAACGATGGTCACTTTTTTAGATCAAGTGGGTTTCTTTAAATGCGGCAGCTGTAGAACATGCATAAACAGAGGTAAAAAAAATGAAACAATTTCAACCAAAACTACAGGAGTTACGTATGTTATAAAAAAAGTTATTTATATGTAGTAGCACACACCATACATACAGTATCTCCTTGAGTGTGCTTGTGGGCTGCAATAGGTGGGTATAAAGACAAGAGAGTGAAGAGTCAGACTTAGGGAACATATTAACAACATAAAGAAAGGCTTTTGCCAACACAGTCTCATACTTTGGAACACATCATAATAGGGATCCTTCAAGCCTAAATTTTTGTGGCATAGATATTATTGAAAAACACAGGTGGGGTACCAACACGAGGAAGGCAGTCCCACAAAATGAGACTTAGTGGATATACCAATAGGGGACAATTGTACCAAAAGGTTTAAACGTTGAAAAAGATGTAAAATGTTTTATTTCTAATTTCTAGCCTTATTATTGAGTTAGGGCAGTGATGGTGAACCTTGGCACCCCAGAAGTTTTAGATCTATATTTCCCATGATGCTCAACTACACTGAAGAGTGCATGAGCATCATGAGAAATGTAATTCCAAAACATCTGGTGTGCCAAGGATTGACAACACTTAGTTAGAGTAGTATATAATAGGGTAGATTTGGCTTTCTATAATAAGAATTTGTTTTATTGCCATCATTATAAACATAATTTTTAATTTGTATAAGCATTTATATATAAGATTACCTATAGGTGCCATTCACCAGCCAATCGATAGGGTGCGTTAGAATAATGATAACAGTATAATGTCTAATTGTATATCTTTATTTTATTTTCCACGGGTATCTCTATATGTAAGTTATAAATGCCATTCACTAACAAATCTATAGGGGGCGTTAGAATAACACTATCCCATATAATGTATTATTATTGTGTTAAGACATGTTTTATACATTTTACATATATGTGTAATATATATTAATTGTATATTGGTAAATGTGTTGTTCATATAGATTGTAGATACTTTATATAGTTATTGGTGTGTACCAATATGGTGATATAGAGGAAATAAGGCCACATACACCCTTAGACCCATCTAAAATGGACACAACAGGAAGCCGAAGTGATGAAATGGCCTGATAGTACTGAATGGCAATTTGATGTAGGGGAAGTGGTATACAACATAAAAGAAGACCATTGACCGGTGGTTCTAGCTTCTAAAGACATTCTGTGGGAGGGGTGAAACGCGTTAGCCAGAGTAAACTGGTGACGTCTCATCCAACCAATGAAGTGCACACTGAGGTGGCATTTCCGGGTCTGATATATTTATCCATCAATTGTACTTTTCAAAAAGTGAGTGTAACCAAGTTTTTAATCTATTTTTTATAAAGTGGAATTATACTATGGGGATTTTCCCTTGTCTATCCTTTTTACACGTGAGCGACACAAAGCTTTTCTTAAACACTGCTGGGGAGAACAGAGGAAGGAGGAGAGGAGAACATACCAAAAGAGCCTGAGAAAATCAGCTTTAAATATCTGCATCAAAAGCGTGTTTGACTCATATTCTTTACATATCGTCCACATCCTCTGGTGAGTGAGGGCACAAGAGGGCACAAGAGGGCACAAGAGAGGGGAGTACAGCACGGTGTATGCACTTTATAAGAAATTACATTACTGGCACAAGAGAATGCCCTTCAATAATGCACTAAAACAAAAGCTGGAACAATATTGGACTATTAACTTATATCTGTTTTTTTTCTCTAATATTATAATACGTTATTATATAGAAATATTGGTGGTATACTTAAAGCAAAGTATTGTGATATCTGGAATACTATTGTAAGGGACGGTTGGTGACATTTTTGTTGTGGTAGCTGTTGAATATAGTACACTTACATGTATAGTAACACTGAGTTTAAAAGGGTAGCACTGTGAGTTCTTCTAGTATGTGAGTTAGTATTGGCATGTCCCTTGCACACTACTTGATGATGTTATGTATTTTTCTGCAACACTGCAACAGACTCTAGCTAGACATTGTGTTGATTTAATAAAACTGGGCAGTGCAAAATCTGGTGCAGTTCTGCAGAGAAACCAATCAGCTTCCAGTTTTTTTTTTGTTTGTCATGCAAGGCTGCACCAGATTTTTCACTCTCCAGTTTTAGTAAATCAACCCCTATGCCTCTGTTACTTTCCATATTAGCAGGTGAATTTTTGTATAAAATACATCAAGTAATGTTTGAATGAGTGCAAAGGTACTCCACTGAGTTTTTGGCAGTGAGACATCATAAACAACTGGCATCTTTTCCATGAAACAGTTATGGATATTGTGAAAACTGGCCTGGGGTTATTTTACATTGCCATTTTAGTACAAACAGTACTCAATAATAGTGCTCAACAGATGCTACAGTGAATAATATTTACAATTAATATATATATATATATATATATATATATATATATATATATATATATATATATATATATATATATACAGGTGTATGCATGTGTGATTGTGGATTGTGTGTGTGTGTGTGTGTGTGTGTGTGTATGTGTGTTTGTTGCAGCTTACTAATCCTAATGTGATGGCTACATTAGCTTCAGTTCTTTTTTTAGGTTTTTTTCTTTAAAGCAGTTGTAAAGTAAAATTTGCAATGCTGTTGCACAAAGTAGTCTCTTACCTCTTCTGGAGTCCTCCACTGGCTCCGTCTGCTCCTCCTCTCCTGCATGTGCCCCCATAAGTTTGGCTGCACTCCCAAGCCAGGCTGTGTGTGTCCATAGACACACAAAGTGCAGCTCAGCCCCACCCCCACTCCCTCCTCAACGGATTTGACTGACAGCAGCAGGAGCTAATGGCTGTCACTGTTCATAGTGTAGCCTGTGAGAAGAGAACCAAGCTGCAGCTGCAGCTGGGCACAGCGCTGGATCAATTGAAAACTCAGCTAAGTGTTTGGGGGTTGGGGACAGCCAGTTGAAGTTTTTTTTTTTTTTTTTACCTTAGTGCATAGAATGTCTCAGAGAGGGAGAAGATTAGAGACCAGCACCCAGGAGAAGTAAAGGAATGGCGCTTGTTACTACTGTGATATAGAAGGGCATCAGGACCTGGGGTTCACCCCCAAAGATTCCAGTTCTGGGAAATGTCACTAATGGATCCTTTTTATAGTACATGGACTCTACCTTTGCAGAAATGCCAGGACAGTAGATATAGGCTCAATGACCCCAATTCGTAGCAGAACCTTCGAACATTGCAAAAGTTTGGAACCGAATAACGAACTGCATTGAAGTCTACGGAACCTAAACTGGAAAAATCAAAAGTTCCTATTTTGAAGGCTTATATGCAAGTAATTGGACAAACAATGGTTATGTAGGTCTGGGTATTTCCCTAGGGGGACATGTATCAATGAAAAAAGAGTTTGTAAAAACATAATTTTTCAATGAGCAGTGATTCACTGATACCTAAAGTGAAATTATGAAAATTAGAAATAACAATAAAAAAGAAAAATACCTTTAAATATAGTGTCTGGGGGGTCCCCTTAGTCTGCCTGTAAAGTGGCGCACCTGTACAATGTATAGATCCTGCAGCAGAAATAATGACATTTATAAAGCCAAAAAAATTACATTTTCCCTGCAAGTTTTCTTTATTTTGTAAACAATGGCTTGGGGAGCCAGTCTGTATGATGAAGCCACAATTTAGTGCACTCAGAACAATATGTTTGGACAAGATTTTTTGGATAAATTCTGGTGTCTCTTTTCGCAGACTTTGAATAGAAGTAGCAGGTGCTTTGGGTGTTGGTGGTGCCTTCACACCATAACCCTACAGAGGTACTCTTGATAAAAGCAAGAATTGGCCTTGCTGTAAAAAATTGAAATGATATGCACCTGTCAAACAGGTGTGGACAAATTGGTCTTTGGGTGTCAGTGGTGCCTTCACATCGTAACCCTATAGAGGTACTCTTGATGAAAACAAGAATTGGCCTTGCTGGTAAAAATTGAAATGATATGCACCTGTCAAACAGGTGCAAAAAAAATTGGTCTTGGGTGTCGATGGGGCCTTTACACCATAACCCTATGGAGGTACTCTTGATGAAAACAAGAATTGGCCTTGATTTAAAAAATTTAAATGATATGCACCTGTCAAACAGGTGCTGAAAAAATGGTCCTTGGGTGTTAATTGTGCCCACGAAAAACACCAAAAAATTTCTCCCAGATGAAATCAACATGCGCAAAGCTAGGCAACCTAGACAGTTTTTCAGAGATTTAAGATACAGAAAACAATTAATCAGGGACATCAGCATCAGGGGCTGGATAGCTGCTACTAATCCAGGACTGATTCATCTTGATAAATGTCAGCCGGTCCATGCAGTCTGTGGACAGACGCCCTCTCTTATCTGTCACAAAACCTCCAGCAGCACTAAATGCCCATTCAGAAAGCATGCTGGATGCAGGGCAGCCCAGCAGCTCAATTAAATACTGGGCAGGTTGTAGTCAGTGGTCTATTCTCATAACCCAGTAACCCAGTGGAATGTCAACTGGAAAGCTCTCCATGTCTCTTTTCGCTCCTAGATAATCTTCCACCATATGATGCGGATGCTGCCGATGGGATGTGGAAGCTAACAGCCCTGGGCGCTGAGGACTAAAAAAAATTTTGAAAAGCATCACTGAGGCAGCCCCCTTCTCTACTGCACCTCTGCTATTGCAACAGTTTTTACGATAGGGGGGGAGAACTGGCAGGTATCTGTTAAAACTCCAATCACTCAAGCGGGCAAGTCAGACATTTATATTAGGGTTTCCAGACTGCATTGTGGATTCGGCTAATAGGTATGAGAGTGTCTGTGTCTTTCCTGATCTGATAAGGAAGTTCTGGCATCAGCTAACAGTTTGTGTAATGTACCAGATGCTTCCCGGGGGGGGGGGGGGGGGACCACTGCTGCTTTTCATAAACTAATGTTACAACCTGTCATGGCATGTCATTCTGAACAATATTCTGAACAATATTCTGAACAATATGGTGTCCTTGCCCTTTCACACAGCCTCGTGAGGGGCCCAGTACGTGTTACTATTACAAACAAAACAATTGCTATTACAAACAAAGAACAGGTATAGTGCAAGTGTATTAGGGGACTGCCGTAAGGTCGAGTATTCTCCCATGGTGGCCCCAGCCTTGTCCCAGGGCATTGATGTATATGCACTATGTAAAGGTACCCCAAGTGCATGTTACAGTGACTCCCCATATTCCCAGAAGTGCAGATTTTCTTTTCTGTCTGTCTACTGCTGGCAAGGATTTTTATTGTATGGCGCTACTATTCGCTGCTATTTTCACTTTGATGTAGAGGCCTAATGTGAAAGGGTTTTACACTATCAGAGTGCTTTGTTTTCATATCCCTATGTGAATTCCTGCGAGAGGATGTTTTGGGGCGGACAACCATAACATTTCTTGTCCCTTGGGGAGAACATCTAGAGCTGCTCCTAATGAACCAAAACCAAGTTATATTGTTTTGAGCTTTTATGACTTTTCTAGAGATAAAGGGTCATTTGCAGCTGGTAAGCATGCATTTCTTTCATAAGAGGTGCCGGTTTTACACAAGGATTTTTTTTTTTTTTTTGGTGATGGACATTTGAAGGATCTCTTGATTCATATATGGTGCACATCAACTGATTATATGACATGTATGTTGATTAATAATTGTTTTAGCGCAGCCCAGAAGAACCCACCACAGGGGTAGTCCTCTCATGTAACCAGGTTTACCGCCAACAAGTAAATAGGAAAACATGAAGGTAAGGTCCTTTGTCAACCCTACCCCTCCTACAGGTGGCCCACACACCAGATACAACATTGGAAGGCCCAGTGCCTGGTTACAGCTATTGCTGTCCTATCTAAACACCGGAGGGTGAGAATAAGTGGAATTAATATCCCTGTGGCCAGGAGTCTTGGAGATTGATGAAGCTCTGGGGATTGTGGAAGCCCACTGGATTGTGGGAAAAGAAAAAAGATGCCTGCACCCACTGCTGAATAAGAGGGAGGCCCTTACAGAAAATCATAAACAACTGGCATCTTTTTAATTTACTGTAACCAGGTATGTCTATTGTGAAAACTGCCCTGGAGTTATTTTGCATGGCCATTTTAGTCATAAATAGTGCTCAACAGATGACACAGTGAACACTATGTGCAAAATATGTGTGTGTGTGTGTGTGTGTGTGTGTGTGTGTGTATGTGTGTGTGTGTGTGTGTGTGTGTGTGTGCATGTGTGTGTGTGTACGTGTGTCTGCGTGTGTTTTTAAGGAAACTTAGAAAATATATAGACTTCATGCACATGAATGTTTATCAGTTTATAAGCCCTCATGCATAAAATCCCCTTCAACATCCTGTAGTAAAACGTTGTACATGACCATCATGGAGAAAGCAAAATGTGATGTGTTTGAGGAAAATATGCCATACACACACGCACAGTTAAATGCCGATGCAATCGCCATTCACACAACTACAGACACGTATAGCCAATTAGCCATTCACTTGTATTGGTGGTTGAACATGTCACGTGAGATTTTATGCTTGATAGTTGATAAATGTCTGTGTGCAAGAGGCCATAGCCTGATTGCAGCCTAACTGCTAATCCAAAGACTTCAGCACTTTGAGTCACTAACCTGTAAAAAATATACAAATATGGCATTGTGATTCTCCTAAAAGCGGAAATAAACTCTCTCAATCAGCAATAACTATTTTTAATTCTTATGCTGCTAAGATTAGTAAATAGATAGAAAGGAATATGATATCTACTTGCCTAAAACTTTCGTTTTACATTTCTTCAGTTGCTTCCTGGATTCTGGCCTAGGCCAAAATGATGTCATACATCCCAGGAGTCTTCTTGGGCATTTTTTTATTTCATCTGGAGGAGGGGCTTTCTCATCTATGCACACCCTCCCGCCTGATAGCCCAAGCTAAGGGCAGATGGATTCAAGGAAGTAAAGGCTACATGAATCACCTGCTCTTGCTCAAGATAGCCATTGCTAGAACAAGGGAGAGGGGGGTGTTTTTCAAAGTGATTTCTCAACAACATGAAACGTGGGGACTTGGATAGATAGGTGATGGCATGCCTTTTTGAGACCAGTGACCTAGAATATATTAAGACCAGAATGAGATAACTAGAATTTTCAGAGGGAAGTGAGCAGTGGCAGCCCTTCATATTTTTTCCTTTAAGATCTGTTGTTGATTTTGTTTCCCCTATAAGTGATATCATATAGCCTTTATCATTTTCATTTGCAAATTACAAGAATGTCATTAGTTTTTAAATGCAAAGTTAATTTTAGTATTAGTTCCTTAAAAAAACCAATATAAATACTTGTTCAATTGCTAGATTTTCAATAAAAATTATAATTATGAGACTTCTAAAAGTGAAAACACTCTCACATACAATCTCATCTGATAATTAGAGGAGAAAAAATATTCTGGGCAGTAATTTGTGACTATGTAGTACATAATTTTCATGACATTTGACTACTGTTTATCTGTCTTTAGTGTTATTATAAGAATGTGAGGAATTCCACTGATCATTGTTTGAGTGCGGATAAGGTTCAATGGTTGCCATGATAATAGAAACCTAGCCTAAATGACTAATCGAAACTGGATTTATTAACCTTTGAGCGTGGGAAAGTGAAGATTAACTGTCTTCAAAGCAAGAAGGAGTCCTTCCCGGAAGGATGGCTTTGAATTCCTGTGGTTAGGACAACTCATGTTTTAAAAATGAAAGCTGGTAACTGCAGGTGATTCCCTCCTGCTACTGTATTTGTGCCATGTATCTTGTGTCTCTGCATCTAACATTATTATCCATAGTAGAATAAAGGAAACTTTTACATGAGATTCCAATTGGGACGCTCACTAATCTTAGGTATGCTGCTTTTCACTGTTCTGCACTGCATCAAGCATTTCCAAACATTCTACAGTTCTTATAGATACATATTATAAAGCCAAAAAATACCATTCTTTATTATACATTCCAACCACCTTTCGACTAAAATGTCAGCTGACAAACAATGACTGGTGATATAGTAAAGTAAAAACCAATGCAAGTGTAGCACACTCTAGTGTGCTACTAGTGTGAGAGTAGGTAAAACATAGTCTGGCATGTGGTTAAGCATAACCCATGGACTCTGGGCCAGGGTTTACTTGAATTTAGGCTGGATGACTCATGCAGGCAAGTCTTTGATGCCTCCCCCTGGGTCTGGAAGTTTGGAGAAACTTCTAGAGGTTAGGGGGCAGAGGCCAGGAAGATTGATCTGCATACTCAGAGGAGCTTGGCCAATCCCCAGGCAATGGGCCTGGCAGGGGATTAAGCCAGTCTTTAAGTATGGGTGAGTCATGCTGAGAAGGGGATTTGGGTGGAAGATGTAGATGGAATGCTGAGGGGACTGTCGGTGGCCCTTGTTGGGGAGGGGGGTGCTCTGCCTTGGGCTGGAGCTCGGGCTGGCCTGGAGGGATCCTGACAACAGGAGAAGTTCAGAAAAAGTCCCCTGAGGGACAGCAGGAGCAAGGAGGACAGTGTGAGTACTACAGCACGGTCAGGGACTTACAAGGGGAGAGACTGCCACACGTAGCAGGTCTCCCTGGAGGAGTGTGGTGTGCTTAAATCTTTCTTAAACTTGCCTTGGGAAATCTCAAGACTCATTCTGGTAAACTGGTGAAGAATCAGTTAAGTAGACTGGTGAAGAGTCAGTCAGGTAGACTGGTGAAGAAGCAGCCAGGTGGGCTGGCATTTCCTGCAGTTGATAGAGCTGGGACCAGTGTGCACAAGGGGGTTGGAGGTACTCCAGGATGCAGTTTACAACACTTTGTGCTACTTCCTAAAGGGACTGAGAGTTCCTAGTCCTTAAGGGGCTGTTGCATCTTTTCACTTAGAGACTGTCAGGCAGTCGGGAGTGTAATCAATCAGAGCACTGCAGAGAGAAGAGGAGGAATTGTATGTAGTAAAGGAGAAGAATCAATAGGAGTTGTACGTAGGGAAGAATTTGTCCTTGGTTTTGTTGCTATCACGTTGGGCATCCCATAATTCCTATTCCCCATACAATTAATTACCCCTAATAAAATATAAAAAACCAAAGCTCAAAGACTGATCCTTGTGATTGGATGAAAGCTGTAAATGCTACTTAACTGGCTGTGTAGGAGTGGGGAACCCAGTCATCTGCAACTCCTACAGGGGTAGTGCTACACAAGTTTCTTTGTTTTCTGTGAAATTATGTATGCTGAATTCTAGGTATGGATTTTATTTAAACAGTTTTCATTGGTCCAGCTTGGACTAATTTAAGTATGTATATGCCATACCTATTTAAACCACTGTGGAAGCTGAGAATCACTGTAGTAGTTGCCGCTACTCCAGCGATCACTGATGTTTTCCAGGTGTCATGATGAGCAGCTGCCCTGCTGCATAGTAACCACAGGTACCAATTGCTATCTTGCATTTTTCTCAATGAATGAAAGCTGTTCTGTGAATGATGCACTGGACCCAGAAAACAGTGATTATCCTCTATTACAGTGGTCCCACAGGTAAAAATGATGCATAGTTACATGGGTCCAAACTGCAACAAAATCCATACCTGAAATTCTGAAATCCTGAAATATAAGGCCTGTGCTTATAGATGGCAAAATGGTAATTTTTACCTGTATAATTGTAAGTAACCAATCAGCTTGTAGTGTCAGCTTGACCAGTAAAGGCTAATTTACATATTCTTTGCTATTTGAAGAATGGTCCATGTTCAGATTGCTCTGTAGTGAGCAATAGACAGGCAGTGAGGAGGTGTTATATCACCTACTTACTGCCTCTTTTAACCCCCTAAACACTGGGCAACCACTCAAGGGGCAGGATAGCCTTATTCAACTGCCCACTAAGCACAGCAGGGGGTATCACTTCTGCTGCGAAGCAAAGCTTTACGGCCACGGCATGTACACACCCTGAAACCTTGAGGGGGTGGTAAAATGCTGCTCAAAAGCGGGGGTTTACCACCCCCCCCCCCCAGTCACAAGTGTAAATGAGCATTTAAGCTTTGAAAATGAAAGCTAGAAGCTGAATGGTTGCCATGCACAATTGCTCTGAATTATGTCTGCTCTTGTCTTAGTAAATTCTCCCTGCATCTTATGTATGCTGATTCAAATATGTTGGAATAGTCTAAGCTAGTTTAGGTTTAGTTAGACAGATGTAGCACCCTTCTAGCATAAGTTGCTAGACAAATTTAGCTTTGTTTTTTTCTGTAATCAAGGGATCAGTAATTGTTTGTTCTGGCTTGTTCAGGGTCTCACAGGCTGGGGGTTTGATCACTCCCCCCTAGCTCTGGAAGAAGCTCCCAGAGCTTAGAGCAGGAGATTCAAATTGACCGACCTGAATATGTATTGGGTTTCAGCCTATCCCTGGAAGGGAAGTGTACAGTAGGGGGCTGGAATGTTGATAAATAGTCTGGGACACTGATTCCAGGCAGCCCATGAACTGAACAGCTGCTCTAAGCAGCTTTAGAAGTGCTAGGACTACATTTTTGTACAAAATACAAATGTGGATAACCATTGTACAAAGTAACATAAGTGCCAAACTCTAACAAGCTCTGCCAGCAGAGTTAGCAAGGATGTGAGTAGTGACTTTCAATTGATCCGTGTGCCAAAAACTGCACTGGGTACAGACAGCTTTGCATTGACACAAGGTAACCATACACCCGAACACTTGCCCCATGGTCTCCAACTGTGGGGCCTTGGACTATCCATGTTAACTACTGCTATTGACTGTCCTCTGATCACTACTGAACATTTTTGGAGTATCCCATGTCCCCAACTCCTGTCCTTTTGCAAGCATTACAAACAATAAATTACATAAAGACAACCCTAGACTGTTTATTGGAATCAGAGAGAATTGACTGTTGCATAGGTGGCTGAAGGACTCTGTACTGTTTGGGAAAGAACTGGTTAATATCAGTGGCCCCTGCGGGGTAATGCTATACTAGAAAATGTTTTATATAAAAGAGGTGATCAGTGGACATCAGGGTTTTAGATTTACCAAGCTTGTTTTACTAAGCTTGGTTTAGCTATGACACCATACCCGGGTCTATATGGATTATTCTGGTGCTCAAAGCCCCATCTAATATTAAATATTTACAATATGCTAATGTTGACTTTTTTCATTTTTGTGTCAATGGGCAAAGACAAGGATTTTCTTCTCTGTTTTATTGGTCCTTGAATGTAATTGGTTATAGCACAATATTCCCTTTTCAATCAATGGTTTAAATGAGTCAGACAAATTATTGCGACTCTGTCAATTAAAATTCAAAGATAAGTTCATCTTTATAGAAATAATATTCAATACACATATTTTTGCAGAAAAAAAAGTGCTGGAGGACATGTCAGTGGACTGTGAGAGCTCTCATCAGTGCCCCCCCCCCCCCACCCCCAAGCCCAATAAAATTACATGTCTGTCTGCTGCGGTGGAAGAAGGTACTTGTAGTTTATATGACATAACTGTGTGGGCAGAGCCCTGCACAGCCATGCTGTTTTCAAAAAGTGACAGCGGGTGCGAGTAGAACAACCCTATCACAGGGAGGGGGAGGTAAGGGGGGGGGGGGTGGAGGGGCAGGAGCTGGAACATGTAACATGTTCCAAAGGTGAACTTAGTCTTTAAATGCTGAATAAATATTTCTCCCTATATTTAGGGAAGTAAACACTTGCCTCTCCCACTGTCTGCTCTGCTGAACACTACTCAATCAAGGGAGCTTGCTGCCTAAAGTCTGTTCATAAACTGACATCAAAATTACTTGTACCCTGCTGGAGTCAGCAGTTTCTTTCACTAACCACTTAAACTAGCCATTCACTGTTAGTTATTTTTTTTTTAAAGCCAATAGGCAGAGTGAAAAAAATTACTAAGAGATTCCACCATCTACACAAACGAAATAGATGGAAGAAAAACCCCTGCCAGGACAATATAGTTTTGGGAGGAACCACTGAGTGCAATGGGGGACCAAGAATCTGTTATTCCTGGTAGTGTTGGTTTCTGAACAGTGACAGATTTAAAAGGAATACCATATTTAACATATATTGATAGGGCCTTCTGCATGCCATTGCACTCTGCACCTTTTTGTTAAAGTGAACCAATAGTTTAATAACATCCCAATATGACCATTCTGAACCAGTATACTCAAATGGTAAAGAATAACCTAAAGTATAAGAAAGGCAAAACATTTTTTTCAATTTTGAATAGAGTGGAGAAGGATTAGAACACCTGTCATTTTTTATTGCTGTCTGTGTCCCTATTAGGGAGCTTCACCCTCTCTATTTGTCCTGTTTACCATTATTATTAAAAGTGAAAGTAAAAGAAACTCCCAAATTTTGGGCTGTCCCCTTAAAAGTAATAGAGGGGAAATCTTCCGATGGGGACACTAGTTCTAGTGACCTAAGGGTCCCCAAGGAATTCCCCGTAATTTGCAGGGATTTTCTCTCACTTCCTGTTTGGCTATGGGACAGGAGGTAAAGGGAAATCTCGCAATCGGGAAAAGATGGTGAAAACAAATCTGACAGCGGTTATTCTATATTTTTGCCTATAGTTATACTTTAAAGTGGAGCTAACTAGTACTAACTAGTACCTCTCTCTACTTGATTGTCCAGGTCCCTAAGCCCTTTCTGCTGAGAGCATGTGGGCAATTCACAGCAGTGGTTAGTTTAGGTATTTAATACTGCTCTTTAACCATTTATTAGATTGTTGGGTATGATCTTCAAAGACCTAGGACACCTTTGGCCACACTGAAGAGAGAAACATGTAGCGTGTGTAGGCAGGTGCAACATGTCCTCCATCCAGTAGGTGGCGCTGGTTCGCTGTACAGATGGAGTGGGGTCTAAGAGCAAAACTGTTCTTTTGCAGACTCCATAGTTGTCACAAAGGTTGCAGCTGTCTGATTTAAATCTGCAACTTTTGGTGACCTCTGGCAGCCATCTTGGTGTGGGATTCTATAACTTAGGGTGCCTACGCCATTTGGGCACACCTGGAACATGTGAAAGGGTAAGGGACAGAGACAATTTGTCAAGGGGATTTATATATATACAGGGAAAAGTTCCTGAGCAAGTAGGGTAAGTGCAGGAACTCCTTTTTCTCCACAGGCATTCCAGTTTCTGGATCAACAATCTGGGGAATCTCTTGTTATATAAGCAAGTTGAAAAACCTCTGCACATAAAAACACTTAAAACATAGAGACACAACTTATCCCTCAAATGTCCAGAATTTGTATATTAATATAAAATTAAATGTAACAGGGCAAATAGACAATGTGGGTGTTGGTGTTAGCAACCAGTCAAAAAGGCAAGGAGATCACAGTAAGGCAGATTGATTTTCATGATCGATAACCAAATTTCAGCTACACATTTCTTTTATGGAGAAGAACTCCTCTGTTGTTCCCCCCTCTGCTAAGTGAAATCAAAACTCTGCTAAACAGTCATTGTTCTGTTGTTCAACAGCACAGCGAGTCAGGTATATTGGCTTTTAAATAGCTACCTGTTTTGACAGCACTCCAGGGATCTCTGGGCTGATAAACACTACATGCCACACCAGTCAGATGGTGATAGCCAATGCCAGACTCCCACAGACTCTGACATTTTTAATATTCTCTTTCCCAGTCTTGCTGTCAATTGGCAGAAATAGGGATCTCCCCTCTCTAGAGCACAACTTATAAAGTGCAGCAGTCAAGACAAAATAATGTACATCCCAACTATCAGTCAATACTAATGCTGGAAACACTATTCAACTTTTGTTGTTCAATTTCCTTTAGATTTACCTTCAACTAGGTAGTGCAAGGGCCTTCCTGATTGCATACAAATTGAAAGTGTTTATGTTTGACCTTATATTATATGGTTTTGGTAAATCTAAAGGAAAAAATCTAAAGGTAATTGTATAGTGTGTATCCAGCTTTAGTAATGTAAAGCATATTTCTGGATTCTGTACTCTGCAGAGTTGTCAATGTACTGATATCTTACATTGGACAGAAGTGTCCTCTTATTCTAGTTTTTAATGGTGTAGGGCCTCCTGTGAAAGCACTAGGCCCTGCCACTGTGGAAAAGAGGTACAAGGCACAAAGAATTATCAAGGACACAGTTTGAGGGACTGCAGAATGTTGGTTCTGAGTGGGGAATGTTGGGTTTTCATTTTTTATTTTTCATTTTGTAATTCCTGGAGCAGGCAGGTCTGCACACCTGTTATAATCAAGGGCTTGATAATAGCTCAGGCTCTACCCCTCTTCAGAAGTCAATGAGGTTGCAAGGGAATAGCCAGAAGTGTGCAGAGAACTGTGAAAGATACAGAGTTGTATGTAGGCAAAGGCATGCTGTAAGTTGATATGTGGGACCAGACCAACAGCCTAGGCTTGGGGCCTGAGCAGCAACGGTGCTGCCAGATAGAGCCAAGAGGCTGAGTATCATTATTTTCATAGTGATGTCGGAAATCCCTGTATAGTTTGTTGAATATTTCCTTTTGTTTTGAATAAAAGTGGGCCATCTAGTCCTGAAACTTAGTTCCTGGCTGGCATGAACTCACTGAGAGCACTACCACACCTGAGCAATACTCCCCAACATATCACATTCCTCAAATTGATGGTCTATGGCAGTGGTTCTCATATATAATTTGCTGCTCAGTGATTGCAGTACTCTAGTCCGCATCTCCCCAAGGTAATACTTAAAATCTTGCCTCTAAGTGGCTCCTTCTTTAAATGCTGAATAAATATTTCTCTTACATTGGTGGCTACTGGAGAAGTGCAAGCCCTGCATTGGTGGTTAGCGGTAAAGTGCCCCATTACCTTGGTGTTCATTTTTGTGCCCTCTTACTCTGAAGGCCTGGAGAAGTGCCTTTGACTTTGGTGCTAAGTGATCTATCCACTTATATTGGTGGCCAGTGAAGGTGTGGCCCCCTTAGGTTGATTGTCAGTAAATAAATGCTCCATTATGCCAGTAGCCAGTGGCAAAGTACTCAATCCAATGGCGGTCAGTGGTGAAGTGCCCCTTTAGGGCCTGTTCCCACAGCCCCACACAGCTATTGCTCACTAAACTGCAGCGGTTTAGAGTACAGAAGCTGTTTGTTCCAGTTGCAGTGAGCCAACGGTAGGGGGAAGTATGATATGTATTTCAGCGCATTACACAGCTCCTTTTTTTTTTTGCACAAACTTTATTTGAAGTGTTCAAAAGTGACACTTTATTCATGTCACTTTACAGCAGTGCAGTGTGCTCCAGCCTGGAACGCTGCAATAAAATTCAGCATGTCTGCATTTTATTGCAGATCACTGCAGCACATTGTGTCCTAGCGGTGACTGGCATTGTTCTAGTGTGAAAAAACGCTGGTCACTGCAATATATTTGAACTGGCATTGCCTCTACATGTGAGTATGAGTCTGTATGATTGTGAAAAAAAAAAAAAAACATTTGCTTACAACATTTGATTTTAAGCTTATGGGGGTAGAGACTTATGTAAATGTATTTGTAAACTGTGCTTTTTACTGAGGCACCTGTCAATGTTATATAAAATGTTTTTTTCAAACAAAAATCCTAATTGAAAGTTTTAAAAATCACCTACAGTCACACATCCTGGAGAAAATAAATTTTGATTTCTGTGTGCCTATAGTAAAGATAAAATCTAGTATTTTATAAATGCTATATTTGAATGTACTGCTGTCTTAAAAGCACATATTCTTATAACAGAGTATTCTAAGTGGTTTTGATTAACATTTGCTATAGAAACAGCCTTGAGGATTTGACACACAGCACAAAGGAGACTTAATTTAGGAAAAACTTGAGATTTCAAAATTTTGAAAAGTTGTACTAAATGTAATTACTGGTCTGCAAAATGTTCTGAACATTAGCAATGAGGCCATGGTGAAATGACGTTGCTACTTAAAATGTTTAACTGTATCTGTAGCAGCAACCCACATCAACCATGCAAATTCAGTTTTCACTAGTTAGGCAAGCATTACATGGTTCAAATCTCGGCTGGTTCAGTAAGAACCGGCCGAGATTCGAACCGCGTATGGGCAGGCTGAATGTACCAAGTTGATTGATCGATCAACTTGGGTACAGCCAGCATGCTGGGTTTTACCTGCGATTATCGCTAGCGGCTGCTATAACCGCTAGCAATAATCAATGTCTTCTCCCGGTGAGGATGGCTTCCTCTGCCCTCCCCGCCAGCAGAAGACAATGGCCCTGCAGGAGGGATTTCCGCATCAACACGGTGTGTGTTGATGGGGGAATTGGGAAAATGTATTTCCAGAAAACCCGTGGTTGCAGAAAAGAAATTTGCTTTGTGTATGGTCAGCCTTAGTTGCTAGAGTTTACTGTATTCAGCAGATAATAAATGATTTTTGCAGTGACTGATTAAATTCCGGTGTGTGTTTTTAAACTTCAGAAAAAAAAAGCTCAGAATGGCATCTTTCAAAGGGTTTTTATATCTGTGCCATTTATAAAAAATGCACTTTTTTTGTTACCATTATGTTATAGGCTTCATGCACATGGACGGTTTGGGGAATGAACATCTCATTGTGTAATATCCTGGCGTTTTTCCACACTTGGGAGCCACAGGTGGTGTGTACAGCCAACCCAGCCATAAAAATTAATTTCTGCATTCTTGGAATACATAATATGCACATGTTTACATGGTGCACCAAAGCTTTGGTGTATATCCAAGTACAAGCACATATGGCCATTCACTACTATGTCTGGATGTATTTGCCACCTGCAGCTCCCTGGCTGCGGAAAAATGTTGGGCTTTTAAGCTATACCACTTTCTTAATATGGCAAGCCTCAAAATTACGTTCACATCTGAACTGGATAAAAAGCTATGGTACCCATAACTGTCCATAGGAGACACTTTAAAAACATTTACAGGTCAGAATTAATAATTAATAATGGTGATAAAAGTATTGCTCTCACTCTAGCTGTGCTGTGATATCTCACATGCATGGGGCAGTCATTGTTTTTGTTTGCATGCGCACCCAACACACGCATTTGTGTAGCACCCTTCTAGGTAGGTGCTAGAAGAGAGTACAGTTTTTGGGTCTTTCTGCTTACCAGGAAGATTGTCAGATATATTTATAGTGCTCTCTGCCTACCAAGGAGCAGGATCTATTGATAGTGTCTGCTCATGGTGCTGAGGTGCACCTCAACTTGTCTGAATGTTTCACATTGGTCCAATAGGGAGGCATATTGGACAGTGGGAGGAAACCTTACAAGTGAGGGCACAGGCATTGTTACAGCCCTGGCTATTGGCAGAGGAAAGTGCCTCATTGGATGCTGGGTGACTGTATAAAAGCCAGGGGCAGGGGCGGACTGACCATTAGGGCACTCGGGCACTGCCCGAGGGCCCGGGGCTAGTAGGGGGCCCCATGAGAGGCTCCTGGCACCTACCTTCCAAAGCATCTGTGATGATCCCGGACCCCATTGCCAGAACAAGTTCCAGCACTGAGCTCCGGTAACTGGCCTGACAGAGACACACTAGCGTGGGCACTCAGGGCACATTCCCTGCATCTCTTTCAGGGTGCCTGGGCTCCCTCACGCAGCGATCGTCCTTCTGCAGCAGCCGACACTTGCATCTCTCCCCCAACTGATGCCTGCACAGTACACACAGAGCTCACCAAGGATCCTCCTGTACGGCTCTGAAGTACACAGACAGGGGGAGGAGTAGCCGGGGAGGAGGGACATTAACTTCAAGAGCTGCACTGATTATCTGAGGTATGTACTGTACATAGTTTATGGATACGGAAGGGGGACAGATAACAAGGATGCACATATGGAGAAGTGATGGGGACGGGGGCATATGCTAGGGGGATGCTTTTGGAGGGGGGATGACTTGTGCTAGAAGGTGAGGAGGTGGTGTGAGGGGATTTCAACTCTGACCTCTCCCCTCCAAATGCACCCCCAGCACATGTTCTCTTACTGCCCCTTCTCCCCAAATCAAAGAGGTGCAGATTGCCACTCATCCCAGGACCCCTCTCTGCTGTCATCCCAGGACCCCCTCTCTCCTCATCCCAGGACCCCTCTCTCCTCATCCCAGGACCCCCTCTCTCCTCATCCCAGGACCCCTCTCTCCTCATCCCAGGGCCCCCTCTCTCCTCATCCCAGGACCCCTCTCTCCTCATCCCAGGGCCCCCTCTCTCCTCATCCCAAGACCCCCTCTCTCCTCATCCCAGGACCCCTCTCTGCTATCATCCCAGGACCCCCTCTCTCCTCATCCCAGGACCCCCTCTCTCCTCATCGCAGGGCCCCCTCTCTCCTCATCCCAGGACCCCTCTCTCCTCATCCCAGGACCCCCTCTCTCCTCATCCCAGGACCCCTCTCTGCTATCATCCCAGGACCCCCTCTCTCCTCATCCCAGGACCCCTCTCTCCTCATCCCAGGACCCCCTCTCTCCTCATCGCAGGGCCCCCTCTCTCCTCATCGCAGGGCCCCCTCTCTCCTCATCCCAGGGACCCCTCTTTCCTCATCCCAAGACCCCCTCTCTCCTCATCCCAGGATCCCTCTCTGCTATCATCCCAAGACCCCCTCTCTCCTCATCGCAGGGCCCCCTCTCTCCTCATCCCAGGACCCCTCTCTGCTGTCATCCCAGGACCCCCTCTCTCCTCATCCCAGGACCCCTCTCTCCTCATCCCAGGACCCCCTCTCTCCTCATCCCAGGGCCCCCTCTCTCCTCATCCCAGGGCCCCCTCTCTCCTCATCCCAGGACCCCCTCTCTCCTCATCCCAGGGACCCCTCTCTGCTGTCATCCCAGGACCCCCTCTCTCCTCATCCCAGGACCCCTCTCTCCTCATCCCAGGACCCCCTCTCTCCTCATCCCAGGGCCCCCTCTCTCCTCATCCCAGGGCCCCCTCTCTCCTCATCCCAGGACCCCCTCTCTCCTCATCCCAGGGACCCCTCTCTGCTGTCATCCCAGGACCCCCTCTCTCCTCATCCCAGGACCCCTCTCTGCTGTCATCCCAGGACCCCCTCTCTCCTCATCCCAGGACCTCCTCTCTCCTCATCCCAGGACCCCTCTCTGCTGTCATCCCAGGACCCCCTCTCTCCTCATCCCAGGACCCCCTCTCTCCTCATCCCAGGACCCCCTCTATCCTCATCCCAGGACCCCTCTCTGCTGTCATCCCAGGACCCCCTCTCTCCTCATCCCAGGACCCCTCTCTGCTGTCATCCCAGGACCCCCTCTCTCCTCATCCCAGGACCCCTCTCTGCTGTCATCCCAGGACCCCCTCTCTCCTCATCCCAGGACCCCTCTCTGCTGTCATCCCAGGACCCCCTCTCTCCTCATCCCAGGACCCCCTCTCTGCTCTCATCCCTGCACCCCCCTCTCTCCTTTCATCCCAGGGGTCTCTCTCTGCTCTCATCCCGGGTCCCCTCTCTGCTCTCATCCCAGGGGTCTCTCTCTGCTCTCATCTCAGGGCCCTCTCTCTGCTCTCATCTCAGGGCCCTCTCTCTGCTCTCATCTCAGGGCCCTCTCTCTTCTCTCATCTCAGGGCCCTCTCTCTGCTCTCATCATAGGACCCACTCTCTGCTCTCATGCCAGGACCCCTCTTTGCTGTCATCACAGGGTCCCCTCCCTCTGCTCTCATCTGAGGACCCCCTCTCTGCTCGCATCCAAGGGTCCCCTCTCTGCTCTCATCCCAGGACCCCCTCTCTGCTCTCATCCCAGGATCCCTCTCTTCTCTTATGGGTCTCGCAATGCTCTCATCCCAGGACCCCCTCTCTGCCTTCATCCCAGGGCCCCCTCTCTGCTCTCATCCCAGGGGTCTCTCTCTGTTCTCATCCCAGGACCCCCTCTCTGCCTTCATCCCAGGGCCCCCTCTCTGCTCTCATCCCAGGGGTCTCTCTCTGTTCTCATCCCAGGACCCCCTCTCTGCTCTCATCCCAGGATCCCTCTCTTCTCTTATCCTATGGGTCTCGCAATGCTCTCATCCCAGGACCCCCTCTCTGCCTTTATCCCAGGACCCCCTCTCTGCCTTCATCCCAGGACCCCCTCTCTGCTCTCATCCCAGGACCCCCTCTCTGCTCTCATCCCAGGACCCCCTCTCTGCTCTCGTCACAGGGCCCCTTCTCTGCTCTTATCCTAGGGCCCCTCTCTGCTCTCATCCCAGGACCCCCTCTCTGCTCTCGTCACAGGGCCCCTTCTCTGCTCTTATCCCAGGGCCCCCTCTCTGCTCTCATCCCAGGGGTCTCTCTCTGTTCTCATCCCAGGACCCCCTCTCTGCCTTCATCCCAGGGCCCCCTCTCTGCTCTCATCCCAGGGGTCTCTCTCTGTTCTCATCCCAGGACCCCCTCTCTGCTCTCATCCCAGGATCCCTCTCTTCTCTTATCCTATGGGTCTCGCAATGCTCTCATCCCAGGACCCCCTCTCTGCCTTTATCCCAGGACCCCCTCTCTGCCTTCATCCCAGGACCCCCTCTCTGCTCTCATCCCAGGACCCCCTCTCTGCTCTCATCCCAGGACCCCCTCTCTGCTCTCATCCCAGGACCCCTCTCTGCTCTCGTCACAGGGCCCCTTCTCTGCTCTTATCCTAGGGCCCCTCTCTGCTCTCATCCCAGGACCCCCTCTCTGCTCTTATCCTATGGGTCTTGCAATGCTCTCATCCCAGGACCCCCTCTCTGCCTTCATCCCAGGCCCCCCCCCCGCTCTCATCTGAGGACCCCCTCTCCACTCTCATCCCCGGACCCCCTCTCTGCTCTCATCCCAGGGCCCCCTCTCTGCTCTCATCCCAGGGCCCCCTCTATGCTCTCATCTCAGGACCCCCTCTCTGCTCTCATCCCTGGCCCCCCTCTCTGCTCTCATCCTTGGACCCTCTCTCTGTTCTCATTCCAGGACCCTCTCTGCTCTCATCCTAGGGCCCCCCTCTCTGCTCTCATCCCTGGGGCCCCTCTCTGTCCTTATCCCAGGGGTCCCTCTCTGTTCTTATCCCAGGGGCTACTCTCTGTCATTATCCCAAGGGTCACTCTCTGTCTTTATCTCAGGGGTCCCTCTCTGTCCTCATCCAAGGGGTCCCCTAAACACCAACTGTGATAGGGTGTTCAGGACAGCAAGGGCCTGTTTAAATTTGCAGTTTGGGGTAGGAAAACCTCAGAATTGAGCCCTGTATTTACTCACCCCCACCACACCCCCTTTAACTGCAAGGGCCAGGGGTGTACACATGTTGCAGCCGCATCAGGAATTATATGTCCTGTCACGCTTGGCAGGTGTAGCACCTGCCAAGCATAACTCATTCAAGTGAATGGGGCTGCATTGCAAAGGCTGTGCAACCTTCTGCAGTACAGCAAAAAAAAAAGGGTTAAAGTAGGCAATGAGAAGGCGTTGTATTGCCTCCTCATCACCTGCTTCAACTCCTTGGATCACACACTAGCATGCTGAAACTATGTGCATTGCACATGGTTGCAGGGTGTTTGCCGAATGGGCCTCATTCACTTGAATGGGTCACGATAACCCACCAAAAGCAACAGGGGGTTTAACTCCTGCTGCAACATGTGTACTCATGGACATGGACACAGGGGGGCCCCATGATCTCATATTGCCCGGGGGCCCCATGGGTTATCAGTCCGCCCCTGGCCAGGGGCACATGTGCTTGGGGTCTTCAGCTGAAAAGTGGGGTCTCGGAGGGAGGGGGCGGCTTCCCCTCCTCTGTAGAAGCTGTCATGCAGCCTTGGGTAGGCAACATGAGGGCCTGAAAGTCAGAAAGAAGCTGAACCCAGAGGTCCTGCAGAGCTGACTAGAAGAGAGACACCAGGAAGGATCTGATTCTGCCTACTGTACAGATCTGTGTCATGGGGCCTGTCCTGTGAGGGCAATCCCTCAGCTAGAAGAGTCAGTAGATGGGTGTCAGTCAAGGGGATGCTAGAGAGTGTCCTGAAGATAAAGTAGTTGCATCAAGTCTGCTGCTGGAGAGACCAAGAAGACTTATTTCTCCCGTACAAGTGGTAGTATAGTAAAAGCAGAGTATAGTGTTTCTGCTTCCACAAGTAATCTGGTGAGGCCAAGTGTGAGTTGTCCTTATCTACTGCAAATAGTTCAGTTGGAGTATCCCACTATTCCCTTCTCCCATCCAAGTTCCACAATAAATACAAAACCAAATACCCAGGACTGCTTATTGTAGGGATCGACCGATTATCGGCAAGGCCGATATTGACTTTTGCCGATATATCTGTATCGGCCCCCGGAACTGGCCGATATTCCAAATATTGCTCATATAAGGGTAAAATTATGTCACATAGCATAATTCCGTTTACAAATGTTATAGAATATGCCACTCACATACAGTATGTACAAATTAAAGATATAAGCAATGAGGTGATGTCATGACATCACTTCCGGGTACTGGCGCCAGATTCAAAAAAAATGACAGCATTCAAAACAGCCAAACTTGTTAAGGTCAAGCAGTGACTCAGGACGCAGGGGTTGTGTCAGTACATGTGCTGTGGAAGAAAATGTCTGCCATGCAGCTGGTTACAGCGGGACAATTTCTAACAGCAGTGAGGGAGTTCAGTTAGCTTGTGAATGGAGAAGTGTAACCGGAGCTCAAGTAAGGACAGAAGAGGCAGATGTATGTGTGTCTGTGGCATGGAACACAATCTGCATTGCAGTACCATTTGTGCAGGCTGAGCAGTATTATGGCAGCAGTGAAGGTATTACTGTACTGCGCAGGAGAGAGTGCGCCAAAGAGATCTGTCTAGCAGGAGAAGCCACCACCAGAGAGTCAGCTAGTCTAGGGACATGGGCCGCCAATCCAAATGGAGGAAGGGAGCTGAGATATCGCTTCCACCATTGGGTGTAGCTGGAGAGGAGACATGTGTGTGGAGTAGCAAGATGGCAGATGCCGGGGTGAGCCAGAGCACGGAGGCTATCACATGCGTTGGCATGGAGCCTGCAGATTGGACTGAGATTCAGAATCCGACCCTGTTGGACACAGGAGTCCGATTAAAGCCCAAAGAATATCTGCCATTGTGCAGCGGAGAGAACACGGAGCATCTTGGACTGGTATGTGGCAGATGCCTGAATGTATCCATGTGGCTGCGAACGTGGGCCAGTGTGGGCACTGCGGTGACATGCTGTGGAGCAGAGTGATTGCCAGCCCAGAAGACTATATGTAAACTGCGTTGTAGGGACCACTTCTAAACTGCTAACAGTGGTGGCTATTGCGGGGAGTGCCGAGAACACCGTTGGGTCAGGACCGGTGGTGTAGACCCCCACAACCATCTGCCAAACCAGAGAGACTCATATTTCAGAGGTGCAATGCACACAAGTCGTGAGGGGCGGACAGCAGCCACAGGGTGCATTGGTTGCGGTCGCAGTAACAGGAGGTCCAGCTTTTAAAGAGGCAAAGGGGTGTGAATGGATCCAGAAGCTGAGGACCTCCAGTTCGTCCAGTGGGGAGGAGGCAGGGATCATTGATGTGGGGTCACCCAGCTTTGAGTGCTGATTCGGATCCCTGGAAAAGGGAATGGTTTTAGTGAATGGGGATCAGATGTGGAGACTGAGTGGGAATGGGGAACTGAGGGAAGAAGAAGTCCTCCAAGTTCCAATTCACTTAGTGAGGCAGCGGTCGTTCACATGAGGTGTGCAAGGAATCTTGGGTCCTGTGAGGCCTATGCCCCAAGGTTCCCAGACTTATCCCAACCTATGCTCAGGCTAGAGCACAGAATGACTCCTACACCAAACTTATCACCAAAATTGAGACCCCGTTTGCCCCACCTGGGAGAGGAGATAAGCAAAAACTTCCCAGGTTCTCTAGTTTTCAAAGGCTCATTCAGAGGAAGATGGCCATGGAATAAGGATACGATTATCCATATGCTCCAAGGAAGATAATGGAGGAGATTTAAAGTAAGGGGGAAGCCTGAAGGCAAGATTGTGCAAATCCCTCATCCCGATCACTACTATTGAGGTATGTCAAGTTCTTGGTCAGGTTCAAAGCCTGTTGTTGTCAAGGGGCTGCTGAGCCCGAATATGCATTATAATAACATGTTGCTATTAGGGCTAAAGGCCCTTTCCCAAATCCCCTTCCCTTCTGTCCTGGCAAATGAAGGATGGGACCACTGAAGTAAGGTGAGATATGTGAAAGAACCACAGCAACTGCCTGCAGGGGGGGGGGATCCTTTCATTCGTCCATCTTTCTTCTATTCACAGAACATGTTACATTTTGTGAAAAAATACAAGGATTTTTGTTAATAGAGAGAGGGAGAAGGAGGAGAGGGTGAGAATTGAGAGTCCTTTAAAGTCAGTGGAGCTTATAGGCTAGTCTAATGCTACTCCACGTTGCTGAAGCCAAAAGCTGGGGCTCTATCATTAAAAAGGACTAACCAGGTTACATAGTTACATAGTTACATAGTAGGTGAGGTTGAATAAAGACAATAGTCCGTCCAGTTCAACCTGTGTAGGTATGTGTGGTCGTAATCATCTCGCATACCCCTGAATTTTCTGATTCTTGAGATGTACGTCTAAGAGTCTTTTGAAAGCCACCATACTTCCCACAGAAACCACCTCTTGTGGTAGAGAATTCAACAATCTTGTAGCCCTAACAGTAAAGAACCCCCCTCGTTGCCTGAGGTTAAAATGCTTCTCCTCTAATCGCATTGTATGCCCTCTAGTCCTCATGCAATCCCTCCGACTGAATAGCTTTTTTTCTATGCTGAGATCACCATTGAGATATTTATAAATTGCTATCATGTCCCCTCTCAGGCGTCTCTTCTCCAGGGAGAATAAATCAAGTGATTGCAGACGTTCTTCATAATTAAGGTCCTCCAATCCCCTAATTAGTTTAGTTGCCCTTCTCTGGACTTTCTCCAGCTCCAACACATCCCTCCTGAGGACCGGCGACCATAACTGTACAGAATACTCCAGATGTGGTCGGACCAGAGTTTTATAAAGTGGTAGGATTATAGTTTTATCTCTGGAATACATCCTTTTCTTTATGCATGCTAATATTCTGCCGGCTTTGGCAGCTGCCGCTTGACATTGCATGCTATTGCTTAGTCTATCCTCTACCAGGACTCCCAGATCTTTCTCCATTTTTGATTCCCCCAAAGGTTCCCCCCCTAAAGTGTATTGTGCTTTTATGCTTTTAGTACCCAAGTGCAAAACCTTACACTTCTCCACATTAAACCTCATTTGTCATGTCGTTGCCCACTCCGTTATTTTGTCCAGGTCATTCTGTAGGATATCTGCTTCATTCTGTGCAGTTATTGCCCTGCCCAATTTTGTGTTGTCTGCAAAAACTAATATAGAGCTACTGATCCCGTCCTCAATGCTGTTTATGAATAAATTGAACAGGGTTCATCCCAGGACTGAGCCTTGGGGGACCCCACTTACCACCTCAGACCAGTCTGAGTATGCGCTATTTATTAACACCCTTTGGAAATGCCCTTTTAGCCAGTTTCGTATCCAAGAGCAGACATTGCGGTCGATGCCTGCAGACCTTATTTTATAAATTAAGCGCTTGTGGGGAACTGTTTCAAATGCCTTAGTTAAATCCAGGTACACCACATCCACTGGTCTCCCCCTATCTAGCTCACAGCTCACCTCCTCGCAGAATGTAGGTCATTCTCTGTATCTGCCCAAGCCTTTGCAGGCTTGCCTGCCAAACATGTGACAGATGGCAATTGAAGGTATTTACACTCTATCCCCCTAATCTAAGATTAGCCAGTTACTGGGCTACAGCAAATGGAGATGGAGGCATGTCCATTTGTGACACTGCTAGCAGACACTGAGTGTAACGCTCCTGCGTTTTACGTATGATGTGGATTTTCAGCTGCAGAAATATTCCACTTCAGTAGTCATGTAGAGAAACGCTGAGACACCAATCCCAACTCTCAATGACTCATCATGTGTGGATGATCTCAATTCAGCAAGTAAATACACACACTCAATAAGATGTTTCCTAGAGTGACTTATGTATATAGTAACACAGTGATGATAGGCTGAAGAGACAGGTTGGGTAGAGATGGTAGATGACAGACACTTGAAAGGAAATGTTCTTGAAAGTAAGATAGTAGCAGATGGGATGCAGATAGGTTTAGCAATCATGTATGGTAGCAGATGACAGAGTAGCAGGTGGACATACAAGAGAGATCAACCCAGTGCAAGAACAGGTGGTAGTAGGCTCAAGAGCTAGCAATCTTAGATAATGCAGATGTAGTAATAGTCCTTAGTATGCAGAGCTAGATAGTGTAAGCTTTAGTATAAAGGTTATAGAGGTTTCCCCTGTGGGGTACTTATCACTAATAGCAATGTAGCAGAGGAGAGGTTCGGCAAGAGCGGATGATCCGGTAGCAGGATACAGGGATCAGCGCAGCGTGGTTCCGACAGCGAGGTATGCTTGCAAGCATGAGAGCTTCAAGACAGGTTAGCATCAAGGCACAAAGCAGTTTGAACGAACACATGTGAGTGAGAGCCGGCGATCTAAATAGCCATCCAGTCCGGCGCTCAGTGATGACAGCATCAGTCTTAAAGGTGTATGCGCACCTTACCAAAAGAGAATGGTGGGGCGCATACACTTATGAAAGAGTAATTAGGGTACCCAAAGGTACCAGAACATTACACTGAGCCACTGAGAGCAGGACACCAAGTGTACCAAATCTATACTGTACCTACAGTATACCAACCCTATAATGCAATTTACCAAATCTTTACCTCATCTGAAGCAAATATATCTTGCACCTATGTCAAGATTTTACTGTATCTATACTGCATGCGGGGTAGCTGGTTCTGTCATTAAGTGCACCAGCGCTGTAAAACAGCCCCAACGATAGCCGGCAGAAGAACATCTCAAAAAGGCCTTAGGACTTATTACTTCCCATAGTAATTATTCTGTAAGTCCAAGCCCCTTTTTGTTCCCCTGTCCTCTCTCAATCCTGCGTTTCTTTTGGACAGTGCCTACCCAGTTGGTCTAGGACTAGCATCCCCACCAAAAATGCGCTTTGCCAGTATTGTTCCAGCACTTGTTAGATTAAACTCCATTACTGCTCACTGCTGCACTTGAGGTGGCCTTGCTACTGTTTATGCTGATCTGGATGCCAAATGACATATTATGCCTAGTCCTAACTGTTAATTACCTTGTATTCTAAATAGGGTTATTTCCATTGTTAATCCATTTTATGCTTGCCTAGTTTTCACCCTGTTGGGTGATAATATATGAGTTTGCCTTTACTTCCTGGGATGGTGCCTGTTTTCTTTGATGTAGCACTACTATTGGGTAGTAGATATTACTTTTGATGATTTCCTGTGATATTGTATGTTTGTACACTCAGCCTGGTGTCTTAGAGGGTCTGAGGTTCTTGAGCAGGTTGAAGCAAAGAACAGAGCACCCATCCTATCCAGCGACTTCTACTGAGGTAGTGCTACACAAGTTCACAACAACCCCCAAATGCCTGGAGCAAACTTCAAGCAGGGCCTTGCAGTTCCAACTTGGTTCAGATTTGGGCTTCAGAAGTTCAGCCAAACACTCAGGGCCCCTGAGACACCTGGGCCACCTGACTATGCTTTATAAATTACATTCACTTAGGTTTACACGTTGCTTACTTGTCAGGCATGTTAAGCGTTCACCTTGCTACTATCTGACTGCCTGCAGCCATGCAGCAACCACACCCATTTTGCATACTAAAACTTTAATGCACATATTAGGATGCTTTATTTGGAAATTTACATTAATTGTAAACACATGGTACATCACTTGAACAACATTTAAAGGGTACAATGCAAATGACATGGCTTAACTTTGTTCCATACATGTGGCAGGATTATAGTCCTGCAGGTTGCTTGACATAGTTCAATTGTAAGGGAACATGTCCCTAGGAATGATAGGAACTATTTGAAGAATAAGGTAAAGGGCCAGGTATGTGCTTGTAAAACACTTACAATCCTGTTCACATTGTATGTTTCCCAGTAGGGGTGCTGTGTCACTCAGATTACTGGTGTATAATAATGTCTCAAATAGGATCCTCATTCCCACCTTTCCATTTACATGCTTCCATGCTCATCCCGACAGGAGAAAGTGTGCATGTGTGCCCTTTCAGTGTTACATACTGTCCCTCAGTCAGAACATAAAGTCTTGCTAGATCACTTCAAACTGGCCCCTTTTGCAGGTATAGCTATGTAAAACATTAAAAACAAGTGTCTGTACTGTTTAAAATCCAAACATGTTGTGTGTTTACTTTATTATTTATGTATGTTATTATGTTATGATGGATGTTAATGTGGTGTACAATCCCATGTCATGTATACAAGGTTTGACATCATAGTAAAAATCTGAACCTGGACCCTATTGAAATAAATAACTCTGTGTTCCACATATGTGTGCCACATACTGTATGTTATTGGATGGAAAAATGCTGGTCCTTTTCTCATTAGCAGTTTGGTAACATAAAATGCTGTCAGGTTGACTCTTCTATGATAGTGACTAAAAACAAACTCATTTAAAGATAACAGCTGACCGGAAACATTCAAAATGGTGACCCACAGTATCTCACAAAAGTGAGTACACTCCTCACATTTTTGTAAATATTTTATTATATCTTTTCATGTGACAACACTGAAGAAATGACACTTTGCTACAATGTAAAGTAGTGAGTGTCCAGCTTGTATAACAGTATAAATTTGCTGTTCCCTAAAAATAACTCAACACACAGCCATTGATGTCTAAACCACTGGCAACAAAAGTGCGTACACCCCTAAGTGAAAATGTCCAAATTGGGCCCATAGTGTCAGTATTTTGTGTGGCCACCATTATTTTCTAGCACTGTCCTAACCCTCTTGGGCATGGAGTTCACCAGAGCTTCACAGGTTGCCAATGGAGCCCTCTCCCACTCCTCCATGATGACATCACGGAGCTGGTGGATGTTAGAGACCTTGTGCTCCTTCACCTTCCGTTTGAGGATACACCACAGCTGCTCAATAGGGCTTAGGTCTTGAGACATGCTTGGCCAGTTCATCACCATTACCCTCAGCTTCTTTAGCAAGGCAGTGGTCGTCTTGGAGGTGTGTTTGGGGTCGTTATCATGTCATAATACTGCCCTGTGGCCCAGTCTCCAAAGAGAGGGGATCATGCCCTGCTTCAGTATGTCACAGTACATGTTGGCATTCATGGGTCCCTCAATGAATTGTAGCTCCCCAGTCCCGACAGCACTCATGCAGCCACAGACCATGACACTCCCACCACCATGCTTGACTGTAGGCAAGACACACTTGTATTTGTACTCCTCACCTGGTTGCCACCACACACACTTGACACCATCTGAACCAAATAAGTTTACCTTGGTCTCATCAGACCACAGGACATGGTTCCAGTAATCAATGTCTGTAGTCTGCTTGTTTTAGCAAACTGTTTGTGGGCTTTCTTGTGCATCATCTTTAGAAGAGGCTTCCTTCTGGGACGACAGCCATGCAGACCAATTTGATGCAGTGTGCGACATATGGTCTGAGCACTGACAGGCTGACCCCACCACCCCTTCAACCTCTGCAGCAATGCTGGCAGCACTCATACCTCTATTTCCCAAAGACAACCTCTGGGTATGATGCTGAGTATGTGCACTGACCTTCTTTGGTCGACCATGGCGAGGCATGTTCTGAGTGGAAAGCACACAGTTGGAGAGAAAGCGCTGACAGGAGCAGGCTACCTAGAGATGGTAACCACTAACAGTGCCCTATCCAGTGAGCACTAGGAGACAAGCTCATAAAAAATCCAAGTTTATTGAAGTCCAAAATATAAAAACAAATTAAGCCAGATCTAAACAAAAACAAAGTTCCACTGATGCAAATTGCAGGAAGTGGGGTACCTTTAAGAAGGGGAAGCCATGATCCGTCCTCTGCGATGGAGTCTGCACCGGAGCCGTGTAGAGTAGCAGGCAGGAGGGTGTAAGAGAGGGGCGGGCGGTTGCCGAGTGCCACTTGATGGAGGAGGGGGGCAGCCTCGCTGAGTGACCGGGATGGATGAACAGACAGTGCAGCGTGCCTTGGCCATGGCAAGCTGCAGACTGGTCGCTGTTCGCCTGTTACTGCACTGGATGATGATGTCCTCACCGTGCTTAGGCTACGGGCATCAGGGGGAGGAGACGGAAGGAGGAGAAAGCATCCAAGGTCGTCGTGTCGCTATGGTAACATGTTTCGCACCCATGAGCCTTGTCAAACCTCTATGTTCCGAGTGGAACCTGTCCTGTTAAACCGCTATATGGTCTTGGCCACCGTGCGGCAGCTTAGTTGCAGGGTCCTGGCAATCTTCTTATAGCCTAAGCCATCTTTATGTAGAGCAACAAAGTGTCATCAGTGTTGTGACATGAAAAGATATAATAAAATATATACAAAAACATGTGAGGGGTGTACTCACTTGTGTGAGATACTGTATATAAAATATCTTGCTTGGGGCCCTGAAGAGTCCTGATCAGGCTCCCTTTGTACCTGATATTTTTGAAGCTTAGCTTTGCTCTTCAACAACATGAGTTATAACATGTATAGGTTTACACGTAACAACAAGAACACAATGATTCACAGGACAACTTTTCTTACAATGCATGAGTCATAAGCAGCCTTAGTCCTTGTGGCACATATATTCCCCAAGGAAATCATTCTTTTCATGCTTTCAAGTAGGATTAGATCACTTTAAATAATACAAAATGTAATGAGAAAGATTGTGAAAGAAGGCCACAGGAATGTAAAATTATAACTAAATCCGGTCCTATGGGAAACTCATATGTAACATACAGGTATATATGTATTTTATGAAACCACATCAATTTACATATAACACATATATTTTCTGAGAAACATCAGGTTGTACAGTATCCAATGCACAACACTGTGCTTTCATCTATAGTGATGTTTTGAATTACAGATCCACTTCAGATCTTTAACCACTTGCCCTCTGAAAGATCCTAACCCCTTAATGACCAGGCCATTTTTTGCTAATTGGCACTGTGCAACTTTAACTGACAATTGCACGGTCTTGCAATGCTGTACCCAAACTAAATGTATATAATTTTTTTCATACAAATAGAAATTTCTTTTGGTGTTATTTGATCACCACTGGATTTTTTTTTTATTATTATATAAATGAAAAAAGACTGTCAATTTTGAAAAAAAAAATACTTTATTTTCTTCTATAAAACTTATCCCACCCCCCCAAAAAAAATTAAAAATAAAATTTCTTAACAAATTTTGACCAAAATGCATTCAGCTACATGTCTTTGGTTTAAAAAAAGTGTATATTGATTGTTTTGTGTGGAAGTTCTAGAGTCTACAAACTATGGGATATACAGTATACTGGAATTTTTATTTATTTATTTTTTTATACTAGTTATGATGGCGATCAGCGATTTATAATGTTACTGTGATAATACGGCAGGCAACCTGACACTAACCGGCACTGGGGGGAACTGACTAACTGCCACTTACATCACCAGTGACATTATTACAGTGATCAGTGCTAATAATATGCACTTTCAGTGTACTAATGACACTGGGCAGGAAGAAGTTATCATCTTGGGCAGCGATGGTGAACCTTGGCACCTCAGATGTTTTGGAACTACATTTCCCCTGATGCTCAACTACACTGCAGGCTGCATGAGCATCATGGGAGCGCACCGCCATTGAACACATCCCACCGGATACCCAGACGTCCTTTTCTTGGATTGATCACTGGGATCCTTGTGGGAATTTTTGGCTGAGCGTGGCCATCCCTGCTGTGCAACGACATTGCGCTGTTCTTACAGCTCTCTTTGTCCTTCGTTTTTTGTCTTTCTTATTCTGCTAGAGCTTTTTATACTCCTTTTCTCGGCAGAGAGATATGTGACTTTGTCAGGAGCACAGTAGTCCTTTTGGATGCAGGTCCACACCTGCCTGTTTTTAATATTTGTGGCCTTATTCGTCACGGACTACTTTATGTGTCTGAGATCTATTCCTACTTGACCGTTGAAAAAGGCGATTGTCCGAAACGCGTCTGGTCGTCTTTGGAACTCTCAGCCACCTTCAGTCCAAGTGACGTAACACATGGCCACATGTTATTTTAAAGTGTTGTTTGTAATTTTTCATTTTTGAATTGAATTTTCACATACTCTTTTTGTATAACAGCAATAAATTTATTAAAATATACTTACTACTTAAGGTTTGGTTATTGCCCATAAAGACCCATACCCAAGGGGAATTTACTTTTTAATATCATGGGAAATGTAGTTCCAAAACATCTGGGGTGCCAAGGTTTGCCATCACTGATCTAGGGTGATCAAAGAATAAAATAATTATTCTGATTCCTCCTATATTGAATTGTATTGTAACTGTACTGTCTGCCCTCATGTTGTAAAGCGCTGTGCAAACTGTTGGTGCTATATAAATCCTGTATAATAATAGAATAATAACAACAATAAATGTGTGACTTACAAGTGTTTATGTTTGTACTATGTGCTATGTGCTGCTTTTACTGGGGATCTAATTGTTTTCATTCTCTGCTTAGAAAACAACAATGAGATCCTCTGTCACTGAACACAGCTCTGTGTTGTTTGCTTACACAGAGCTGTTTCTAGGGAAGCTCAGAGCCAATCCCTCTGTGCCGGCAGTCAATCATTGGCCAAACACGGTGATCGGCATGTGCTGTGACAAATCACAGCATAGTCAGGTTGGCGCACACACTCCCTGCCCTACTAGGTACGTGATCCAGTGCAAGGGGGCTGCTTTGCCGCCGTACATCCTCGTGATGCAGTCGGCAAGTGGTAATCATTTTACCCAGGATTTTTCAATTAGGCCTATATAACCCTGTTTACACCCAGTGGAATAAAAAGTGGACGTTTAAGCAACCATTAAACAATCTGCGGCTTTTCATTCTGTAACTCTGATGGTCACATCCTTAGATTTTAGTGATCTATGAGATGAGATTTGGACACCATTTGCTTTAAAGTCATTATATTATTTATATTAATATATTTATTCTGTAACTTGAGAGAAGGAAAGGGATATATCTCTGAAATATATGCACCTTCCACCATGTTTTGTTCCCATAAAGACCCTGCAAGTGCAGAAAAATGTTTGTTGATCTGACAACAATACATTCAACTCCTAATTTCCTGTTGTGGGCTTCTAACACAGTGCTTTCTTAAGATGATTCCAACACTAGATCATATGTGGCTTGCAGCACAAATACAACTTTTCCTCCCTAGATGATATCTTATTGGTTTCTACTCTTTTGCTTAACTTCAGCTTCTGAAGATTTACCCCCCTTCATGACCAGGCCATTTTGTGCTGTACGCTCGGGGATTTGATCAACTCAATTTTTTACTTTCTGCTCTAAAACATATCCATTAAAAAAACAATTGTTAAAAATCAAATGTCTTCAACAATTTAGGCCAATAAGTATTCTGCTACATCTTTTTGGTAAAAATAAATCCCAATACGTGTATATTGATTGATTTGGGCAAACGTTATAGGGTCTACAAACTATGGGATAGATTTATGGAACTTTTTTTTTAACTAGTAATGGCTGAGATCAGCAACTTATAGCGGGACTGTGATATTGCAGTGGACAAATTGGACTCTAACTGACACTGTTTTAGGAACTAGTGACACTAGTACAGTGATCAGTACTAAAAAATGCACTGTCACTGTACTGGCTGAGAAGGGGTTAACATCAGGGGTGATCAAAGGGTTAACTGTGTTTCTAGCCAGAGTTTGTGTACTGTGTGTGAGGTGCTTTTACTAGGAGAAGACATGGATCCATGTCCCTGCTTTGCAGGAACTCAGGATCCATGCCATCCTTACTGACAGAATGGCGATCTGCCTTGCCTTGTTTACTCTGCCTGTGTACCGAAGCATCGGTGGGTTCCAACGTATATTGGGTCTGCGGTACATGCTGATTGGCTCCCACTGTGCATAATCATAGCTGGGAGGGAGTCGCCGGCACTGCACATTAGCTCCCACTACCCAGAAGTGTGGGATCACGTATGTCAGCCCTCAAATTTTCCACTCACCTGCTCGCATTTTGCGAGTGGAAAATTATGTAGGGCGAGCGTGGGGCTGCTCCGGGAGCCGCTCAGGGAAAGAGAGAGAGAAAGAGGAAAGCTGGCCGGATATTGACAGAGCGCGGATCATCCCACTGTAACAACTTTAATTGTAATTGCCGGGCGCTCGCAGACACACACAGTCCCGCCTCCTAGCCCAGCTTCTTTGAAAGAGAGAACACCTGGCCAACCAGGACGTGTGACGTCTATCAAAGGAGCCGGGTTAGGAGGCGGGACTGTGTGTGTTGACGAGTGCCCGGCAATTACAATTAAAGCTGTTACAGAGGGATGATCCTTTCTCTTACCCTAAAGACATAGTACGTGACCCGATTGTGGAGAATATAAATTTCCCCAAAAAGAAGTGGGGGATAGCTCTGAAGGGGGGAAATCATCTCAAGGTATTCTCCTATCCAAACCCTTTTTTAACTCAAAGAGTTACTTTCTTCATTGCAATTGCTTTCTAATGTGTGTGAAGTAAATAATTATCTTGAAAACCTCCTCTCCTTTGTTATTGTCATACTTTTAGAATGAATGTATGGGCTGTTTAGCATGGCATTTAGAAGCACTAGGGATGATTTATGAAAGGCAAAAAGACTATTCATTTTGCAAGGGAGTTTAGCAAATAAGGCGATGCCCTGAGTGATCAAAAATGCTGTTTTTTAAATTTTCTTTGCATGTGATTATGTATTCTTGGTCATAGTCAGGAAATTTGTATTGCAAAGTGCCACTTCTCTTGCAAAGGGATATAAAATGATTGAAGCATACAACAATGAATTGTAAGTTTCCCTAAGTCCCTGAGTAACTTGAAGTCAAATCAAATCAATGTCCCCCTTTGCACACATTTATGACCTAAAGACGTTAACTATTGTTAACGTTTTCTGCACTCCTCTCTCAATTAACACCTTGTTTCTACTTTCATAGGTAGCCTCACATATAATTGTTCTGCATTAGCAGTCTTTGTATATTATGCCCTTTACTGCTCTGACCCTGTGATGTGCTTCTTTATGTTCACTGAACATGAACATGAACGTTGCATTGACGTGCACAGGTGAGGCTGCATTGACAGGCACTGGTGATGCTACATTGATGGGCACAGGGGAGGCTGCATTGATGGGCACAGGGGAGGCTGAATTGATGGGCATTGATCAGGCGGCACTGATGGGCACTGTTGAGGCCGCACTGATAAGCTTTATTGATGATGCTGCACTGATGGTCACTGATAGGTTGCATTGATGGGCACTGATGAGGCTGCACTGATGGGCACTGAAAACGTTGTTATTAATATTTATTTTTATAACTTCTGCATTAATGCAAAAACATTTAACAGTGTAATTTTCTGAGATAATTTATGAGGGCGTGTTTTGGGGCAGAATTAGGGGTGGGGCAGGGTAGAAGTTGGGTGGGGCAACTGGTGGCGAGTAACCCTTAAGGCCTGGCTAGTAGCTCAGGACTTTAAATTTTGAGCCCTGACGTATGTATAGATGATCCTGCGCACAGCTGCTGCCCTGTAGCAGTAAAACTGCTCTAGGGTGTCGGCAAGGGCTTAAAGTAGAAACCTCTTTATTTAACCAATATTCTGGGGGCTTAGACTATTTCAAACCTTAGAAATTATTGTTCAAAGGTTAACATGGATTTTACTATCAATTATATGACATCAATAGCAAAAATGCAAACCCGTTTTGGTAAAATTATCCCAATTTTTCCACAGGAATTATATCATAGACAATAATTTGTATCATATTTATTTTTTGCAATCCTTAATAATCAAAAATGTATTACTTTAAGCAACTCCTTCGCTCTCTTGCCTAAACACCCACGTGCAGCAATCACACCAACACAATAAGGAGGCTTATGAAACAGCAATCTCAAGACTATAAAAAGTCAGGTATAAAGGAATTTCCCTCCCACTACCTTTCATCAACAATATCAAGCGAATTTGTTCCCAATTTTTCATGTGATTCAGCTACCTATGAACGGTTTGTAAATACCAGAATGATTCAATCAATGTCAGGCGACGCAGGCGACTTGGAAAACTGCAATGAAAAGAGATTTTATATGACTTATAAATTAGCTTTTGTTTGAAGTTCAAAAAGCTTTTTTCTAAGAACAGCAACCCGACTGTTCTTTCCCTACAGTGGTCTCTAATTAAATGTTTTTTTTTTTTTTTTATTAAAATGGGCATTAGAACCACACTGTGTTCCTTCCATATAAGAGCCTGTGATTTGCAATATTCATTTTCTGATAATAGAGCATTTTAAAAGGGCTAATATTGGAATGATACAAAATATCAGATTTCTGAACTTAAAAATTCATGGATATAAAGAACTTACAGTATGCTTAATATACTTCCATGAAAGGACAGTTTCCCTTAAACTGAAAATACATTTTGATATATTGTAGCTGGAAAATATATTCAAATAATGCATTATTTTTTGTGTATAGTACAGTATATAAGAATTCTGTAAGTGATCCTGCGAGCTACTATAATGTACTATAATGTACAGGAAATTTTAATATATAAATATAGGATATCACGGAATCATGGATATATATACATGTATTAAAATACATTCATTTTGTACCGATATATATTTTTGCGCAGCACACATACATTTTTTATAAATAACAGTATATAAGAATGTTCAGACATGCAAGCACAATCTGATAACAAATGAATGGTAGTTTTTTTATTTTTTTATTGATTAGCATATGAAAATACTGTATTCGTTTTAAATGGGGGAGTGAACTGTTTATTATATACATAATGAGCCACATACCTAGATACAGTTTATTTAGAGACACTTAATATTAGGTATGAATTTTTATTAAACAACAACAGAAAAGAAAAAGGGCGCACCGACCTAGTGCATTACCACTAAAAATGTATTAAAAATATGAAAAAGTATACATTATACTCACAAAGCAGGTGTGTATACACACATCAACATAATACACATATAGTCTCCAAGGTGGCCAAGGAACCGCACTGTGCTGAATGGTATGCAGTGTGCCGCATTGGGGCTGCTGTATCTAGGCTGACGTGTTTCAGGGGTAAACCCCCTTCCTCAGAGCCAAAAAGCAGCGGCAACTCTTTGAGGGGCACTTCTTAGTCAGATCACTATATAGATAGATAGATAGATAGATAGATAGATAGATAGATAGATAGATAGATAGATAGATAGATAGATAGATAGATAGATAGATAGATAGATAGATAGATAGATAGATAGATAGATAGATAGATAGATAGATAGATAGATAGATAGATAGATAGATAGATAGATAGATAGATAGATAGATAGATAGATAGACAGATAGATAGATAGATAGATATTACCAGAAATATTGGGATGCCTGCCTTTACACGCACATGAACTTTATTGGCATCCCAGTCTTAGTCTGTAGGCTTCAATATTAAGTTGGCCCACTCTTTGCAGCTATTCCAGCTTCAGCACTTCTGGGAATGGTGTATGCAGCAGCCCCCCCTCAGCGTGTCGCCTTCCCCAAATGGAAGGCAGAGGAGGGCAAGGCCTCTAACATCCATCAGCTCTGTGATGTCATCATGGAGGAGTGGAAGAGGACTCCAGTGGCAACCTGTGAAGCTCTGGTGAACTCCATGCCCAAGAGGGTTAAGGCAGTGCTGGAAAATAATGATGGCCACACAAAATATTGACACTTTGGGCCCAATTTTGGACATTTTCACTTAGGGGTGTACTCACTTTTGTTGCCAGTGTTTTAGACATTAATGCCTGTGTTTAGTTATTTTGAGGGGACAGCAAATTTACACTGTTATACAAGCTGTACACTCACTACTTTACATTGTAGCAAAGTGTAATTTCTTCAGTGCTATCACATGAAAATATATAATAAAATATTTACAAAAATGTGAGATACTGTAGGCCTTTATGGATAGTAATTCTTAGAGTACACTCGTTTAAATTAAAGTTTTTTCTTCTCTTGAGTGGTAACAGCAGGGATACTGAAAAACTGTGGCATATTATACAATACCTTTAAAAAGCAGGCAGGTGTCAGTAGAGAACAAAATATGATTTTGAATTGTCTGCTCCTTTATCTGAGCAAAACAGGTCCTAAATATAAAAAATTCAAGGGCCCTTAGATGAACACTTTAAAAGCTGAAGGTTAAGCTGATTTAGTGGTCATTTGATATATTTTATTCCTTATTATGGCTCAAGTTTTCAAGAATAAAGTAGATTTTTCTTTTTTTTTTGTTTATTGTTTCCTTTTGCAAAAAGTATCATAAAAATGTAATTAATACAGTACAATGTATCACCCTTAGGCTTGGTTCACACCTATGCATTTTTTAGTGTATTTTTTTGTTTTGCAGAAACACACTACAGTCCATTTACCATGGTTTCCAATGGGTTAGGTTCACATTTGTGCATTTTATGGAAAGGGCCAGGGACTTTTTTTCTGGCTTTTGGCTCCATAGACTTCAATGGATCAAATATGTGTATTGGAAAATGCAAAATACACTTGGAATATGCAAACTGCAACCTGCATAGGTGTGAACAAGCCCTTAAAAGCGAACGTCACTAAGGTTGTCCAGCGGTTCCTTTTTAGCAGAGATGTCTTTATTATTTTTGTTAAAGAGTAACTCCACTTTTGTTGACGAGAAAACAAAAACAATCCCCTCTGGGTGACGAATGTACATTGTAAGGATTTTAACAAACTGTGTTGCAGAGTCCTACCTGTTGCTGCTCTGAAGGTATGGTTTTATGTTCTTCAATGTCTTTTGGATACTGGATGAGGAGAGTGGCAGGGTCTCCATCCCTTTAGAGGTTACATAGTTACATAGTAGGTGAGGTTGAATAAAGACAATAGTCCATTCAGTTCAACCTGTGAAGGTGTGAATCATTTCTCATACCCCTGAATGTTTTGATCCTTATGATGTACGTCCAAGAGTCTTTTAAAGGTAGCCATACTCCCCGCAGTTACTACCATTTGTGGCAGAGAATTTCACAGTCTTGTAGCCCTTACTGTAAAGAACCCCCTGCGTAGCCTGAGGTTAAAACGCATCTCCTCTAATCGCATTGTATGGCCTTGTGTGCTCATGCATTCCTTGCGACTGAATCGTTTTCTTTTTTTCTATGCTGTGATCACCGTTGAGGTATTTGTAAATTGCTATCATGTCCCCTCTCAGGCGTCTCTTCTCCTGGGAGAATAAATCAAGCACTTCCAAATGCTCTTTGTAATTAAGGTCCTCTAATCCCCTAATAAGTTTTGTTGCCCTTCGCTGTACTCTCTCTAGCTCCAACACATCCCTTCTGAGGACCGGCAATCAGAACTGGACAGAGTACTCCAGATGTGGTTGGACCAGTGATTTATAAAGTGGAAGGATTACCGCTTTGTCTCTGGAATACATCCCCTTCCTTACGCATGCTAATATTCTGCCGGCTTTGGCAACTGCATGCTATTGCTAAATCTATCTTCTACTTAGACCCCAGATCTTTCTCCATTTTTGATACCCCCAGAGGTTCCCCCCTTAGCGCGTATTTTGCTTTTACGTTATTAGTCCCTAAGTGCAATACCTTGCACTTACTGTATCCACATTTGCCATGTAGTTGCCCACTCAAAAACTGAGATCGAGCTACTGATCCCATCCTCAATGCTACTTATGAATAAATTGAACAAAATTGAAGCCAGAACTGAGCCTTGGGGGACCCCACTGACCACCTCAGACTAGTCCGAGTATGCATTGTTTACTACCACCCTTTGGACACGCCCCTTTAACCAGTTCTGTATCCAAGAGCAAACCTTGTGGTGGATGCCTGTGGACCTTAATTTATAAATCAACCGTTCGTGGTTGATTGAGGTGATTTACCTTTTAGGAGTATCTCACCAAAACTCATATTTTTGTTGCAGAAGATGCCTAAAATCTGACTTGTACTTTAGTGCAGACTTCTGAAAAATCAGTGAGACAATCACACAAGCAAAAAATTACATTTTTGGGGTTGTTCTGTACACGAGCTATGTACCGAATGCCTCCAGGTAGTCATTTTGCATTGAATTTTACAGTAAATTAGGTGGTTGTTAAGTCAGAAGGTTTTTTTTTTTAACCTAATACATTCTATGCATTAAGATACTGTAAAAAACCCTTCTGTGTGCAGCAGCCCCCCTCAGCCCCCATAATACTTACCTGAAATTCCATCCGAGACACTTTGTGAATTGCCAAACCACAGCGGTAGTATACTTACTATCCTGTGATTGTGGATGTTTTTATGTCGGTAAGACAATCCAAAAATTTGGGAAACGCATAAATCAACATATTCTTAGTATCAAGCAAAAAAAATCCCGATGTACCTTTGGGCCGACACTCTGCCTTAGTTCATGGGGTAAATATTCCCTCTGTAACATTCCTGGCACTGGACAGAGTCCATCCGAGCTCACGTGGTGGAGACCTGAACAAGGTTCTTCTCCAGCGTGAGCTACGATGGATCTCAGACCTAAATGCGATTTATCCCCCGGGGCTAAATGAAGCCTTCAATTTTAAGCCCTTTCTCCCTGGGTTTAGTTCGGGTGGCTTTGAATGGGACCTATAAAAAAATAGGCCCATATCTATGCACTGTAGTTTAGACTGTTATATACTTACTTTGTTCTTTTTCTTCTCCTTCTTTCCGCCCTCTTCCTTCCATGCAATGTGTCATTGTTGTGTCTTTACCCATGTATTGACAATTTTGATATATGCTGTGATATATATTCCCGTTTTGGCATAATTAGATGCCTTCTGAGAAAATATTGATTGACTAATAATACAATTTATATTTTTGATGACATGTCTACTATGACTATATGCTATGAGGCATGAACACCTCTATTTGTATCATATGAATTTTTCAATATTTACTGAGTATTGTACTTCCTGTATAATTGATGTGTGAGTTGTTGTGCATATATGTTAGGTTAGAGGATTCCATCATTCTATTTTTTACCAAATTTATTTACCTTTTTTTGTTTCGGTGAAAGTGGGATTATCTTTTAAAGTCACGTTGTTCCATTTGCTCTATCTGTTAACCACTTCTGGACCGGAAGATTTTCCCCCTTAATGACAGGCCATATTTTGCGATTCGGCACTGCGTTATTTTAACAGACAATTGTGCGCTCGTGCAATGCTGTACTTAAATAAAATTGATGTCCTTTTTTTTTTAAACCTGTGCGATTTTTATTTTTTGTGCTATAAACAAAAAAAGTGCGACAATTCTGAAAAAAAAAAACAATATTTTTCACATTCTGCTATATAACATTCTTAACCACGTCTGCTCACTGTGCTGCTACTGCGGCACAGTGGCTCATTATCGTATGGCGACGTAGACCTACGTCACCAGACATTCCCCTCTCTCGGCGGCGTGGCGCCGGAGGCTCGCTCCCGCTGTATTCAGTTACAGCGGGAGTCGGGCCAGGGGAGGAGCAGCGGTGGTCACTGCTGCTCTTCCCTGATCGTCGGGGATCTAGTGTGGAAATCCGCCCGCTTGTGTAAACAAAGCGGGCAGATCTCCTAAGTGACAGGCAGGGTCAGATTGCAGGATTCAGCATAGCTGAACCTACGATCTGTCCCTGTGTCACTCAGTCACCTCCCCCCACACACATTAGTAAGCACCAGGCATACATTAACCCCTCCCTCTCCAATAAAAATTAATCCCTTCCCTGCCAGTGTCATTTTTACAGTAACAGTGCATATGTATAGCACTGATTACTGTAGTAATGTCGCTGGTACCCCCAAAAGTGTCAAAAATGTCAGTCAAGGGTCCGATCTGTCTGCCGCAATGTCGCAGTCCCGCAAAAAAAATCGCAGATCGCCGCCATTATTTGTTAAAAAAAAAACACCAAAAATGACAGAAATCTTTCCCTTAGTTAGTAAACGCAATAACGTTTGAGCAAACCAATCAAAATACGCTTATTGCGATTTTTTTTACCAAAAATATGTAGCAGAAAACAAATTGGCCTAAAATGTTAAAAAATTTTGATTTTTACATTTTTTTTTTGGGGGGGGGGGGGATTTCATATAAGAAAATGTGAAAAATATTGTTATTTTTTCAAAATTGTCGCTCTTTTTTTGTTTATAGCGCAAAAAGTAAAAATCGCACAGGTGATCAAATACCACCAAAAGAAAGCTCTATTTGTGGGGAAAGAAAGGACATCAATTTAATTTGGGTACAGCGTCGCACGACCGCACAATTGTCTGTTAAATTAACACAGTACGGAATCGCAAAATATGGCCTGGTCAGGAATGGGGTAAAATCTTGCGGTCTTAAAGCGGTTAAAAATACGCTCATTGAGAATTTTTTTGTCAAAGACATGTAGCTAAATACATTTTGGCCATTAGTCAATGGAGAACATTCAGAACAAGGTCATGTTACCAGTGGGGTACCTCAGGGATCTGTACTGGGACCAATTTTGTTTAATATCTTCAGAAGTGATATTGCAAAATGCCTCGATGGTAAGGTTTGTCTTTTTGCTGATGACACAAAGATATGTAACAGGGTTGATGTTCCTGGAGGGAAACGCCAAATGGAAAAGGATTTAGGAAAACTAGAAGAATGGTCAGAACTCTGGCAACTGAAATTTAATGTGGATAAGTGCAAGATAATGCACCTGGGGCGTAAAAACCCAAGGGCAGAATATAGAATATTTGACACAGTCCTGACCTCAGTATCTGAGGAAAGGGATTTAGGAGTAATTATTTCAGAAGACTTAAAGGTGGGAAGACAATGTAATAGAGCAGCATGAAATGCCAGCAGAATGCTTGGATGTATAGGGAGAGGTATAAGCAGTAGAAAGAGAGAAGTGCTTATGCCGCTGTACAGAACACTGGTGAGACCTCACTTGGAGTATTGTGCGCAGTACTGGAGGCCATATCTCCAGAAGGATATAGATACTCTAGAGAGAGTTCAGAGAAGAGCTACTAAACTAGTACATGGATTGCAGGAAAAAACTTACCAGGAAAGGTTAAAGGACCTTAACATGTATAGCTTGGAAGAAAGAAGAGACAGAGGGGATATGATAGAAACTTTTAAATACATAAAGGGAATCAACTCGGTAAAGGAGGAGAGCATATTTAAAAGAAGAAAAACTACCACAAGAGGACACAGTTTTAAATTAGAGGGGCAAAGGTTTAAAAGTAATATGAGGAAGTATTACTTTACTGAGAGAGTAGTGGATGCATGGAATAACCTTCCTGCAGAAGTGGTAGCTGCAAATACAGTGAAGGAGTTTAAGCATGCATGGGATAGGCATAAGGCTATCCTTCATATAAGATAGGGCCAGGGACTATTCATAGGATTCAGATATATTGGGCAGACTAGATGGGCCAAATGGTTCTTATCTGCCGACACATTCTATGTTTCTATGTTTCTATGTTTCTAAGTATATGACAAAAACTGAATATATTGGATATTTTTTAACTGTCGAAGTAGAAAAATATTGTTATTTTTTCAAAATTGTCGCATTTTTTTTATTAATATCGCAAAAAATAAAAATCGCAGAGATGATCAGATACCTCCAAAAAAAAGCTCTGTTTGTGGGAAAAAAAGGACGTAATTTTGTTTGGGTACGGCGTTGTATGACCGTGCAATTGTCAGTTAAAGTCGCACAGTGCCGAATCGCAAAAAGTGGCCCAGACGTAAGACAGCAAAATCCTCCGGTGGTTAAAAAAAAAAAAATATCAACATTTTTTTAAACATTTTAGGCCAATTTGTTTTCTGCTATATATTTTTGGTAAAAAAATTGTAATAAGTGTATTTTGATTGGTTTGCACAAAAGTTATTTCGTCTACTAACTACGGGAAAGATTTATGCCATTTTTATTGTTTTTGTTTTTTTTTTATTTACTAGTAATGGCAGCGATCTGCGATTTTTTAGCAAGACTGCGACATTGCAGCGGACAGATCGGACCCCTAACTGACATTTTTTACACTTTTGGGCGAGAACCAGTGATATTACTACAGTAATCAGTGCTAAAAATATGCACTATTACTGTAATAATGACACTGGCAGGGAAGGGTTTAACATTGTGGGTGATCAAGGGGTTAAATGGGAGCCTAGGGGAGTGATTTTAACTGGGGGGGTGGGCTTCTGAAATGATCATAGAGACTTGTGATCCTATATAGAAGGATCACAGGGGCTCTATGATCATTCCAGGGAGAAGAACGGTCAGCTGTGTTTACAACAGCTGACCGTTCTTCTCTCTAAGTGGGGAACGATCACGGGTGTCAGGCAGCAATCGGAGCCGCCTTACCCGTGCATTGGCTTCCCTAGCTGCCTGCTCGCGACCGACGTACACCTACGTTGATTTGCGCAGCAGAGCCACATTGCCACAGTAAATAGGCGGAGGCCGACCGGGAACCGTTTAAAGGATTAATGAATACTAACTCAAAAAAAAAAAAGACATTCTTCCCAATTTGCTGAAGTAATAGTATTAAACCCTGAGCATGTTTAGTGTAACACATATAGCACGATGAAATAAACATTTTTTTTTTTCACTTACCTTGTTTTAGAAGAACATATACTCGCCTTACTTCCTCTTCCTCTCTCTGTGGCCACGGGCCGTCGTCACTTCCTGGCTTGCAATGATTCCTGGGAGCTGAACGTCATCGCTCCCAGGAATCAATGCGCCTGCACCGGCCCCAACGTCAGTTCCGGTGCAGGCGCCGTCATACCTTGCTAAACAGCTTCTGGGCATGCCCAGAAGCTGTGCAGGGATGATGCTGCAGCCCCAGAAGTGACGGCGAGGCCAGTGCAGTGCATCGTGGGACCGAAGAGGACGGAAGAGGACGCAGAAGAGGATCGCGCTGGCTTCAAGCTGCCCACACCTGAGATGGCAGCGCTGGACAATACATTTTTAAGGTAAGTATGTCTTCTTGCAGGTAAGTGCGACCCGGGACAGTTCAGCGGCTATCCATTGTGGAATGCACTAGCCCTGACTGTCCCGGGGGTATTTTTATGTATATATTTTTTTTTAGGTGGAACTCCGTTTTACAGTGGACAGTGCAGTCTCCAGCCAGTCTTTTAGCTTGGGGAAGGGAGGAGAAGAAGGAGGAGGAGGAGGGAGAGGCATGGGAGTGCCTTGCCATCCTAGGCTATGAGGCTGTGTGTTTCTGTTGATGCACACAGTGTAGGGACACACAACTGTAGTCCCTGCATGTAAGGGTGGCTCCAATGGATGCTGAAAGAGAAAGGAGCCAAGAAAACCTGAGGCAGATGTCATGGCAACAGCTTAAACAGGAACATAGGCAAGGTTTAAAAATAAAGAAGCTGAATACGCCGCATACTTAGTGATTAACTCAGCTACTGAAAGTGTCTAACACTGCGGGTTTAATATTATTTTAAAGTAAAAACATGTTTGCATGTGTTACGTTGGCATATTCTCAAAAGCTAACATTTTTCAAATAAACCTGACTTGCTAAAAAAATTGCCACTCTGATTAGGTCCTAAGTGAATTTCTTTTGGCACACGCAACATAGAAGCACAAGCACTTGCACTTGTAATTTAGCTTGCACTAATTGCACAAATGCCATGCACATTTCCCGGCTGGTTCATTAATGTACTTTCATCTATTGAACCTTTATTGTCTTTTTTTACATTGCTTTTATATATACACTTGCATTGGTGCTGCCTCTATATTTTTTCAATGAATTTCAGCTGTTATAGTGGGTATTTAGGTTGGAAATTCAGACAGCTCATGTTTTTAAAGTGTTACTAAACCCAGGACCACAGCAAGGACTCCTCTTGTGGCAGCTATAGGCCAATCACGCTCACCAATATTGACATTCTCCTACAATTGAAAATATTGGCTAACAGACTTAAAGTGTTACTAAACCCAGGAGCCTGCATTCACTATATCTGGTCTCCCACAGTACACAGAACATGGAAATGCAATCGTTTTAGTAATCATAAACTGCTAAATACTTTTTCTCATGAGCAGTTAGAGCAGTCTTGTGACTTCTATCAGTGCCTGGTAAAGCTTGTAGGAGGAATTGTCACTCTCCCTTGTCCTATAAGGCAGTAGGACCCTTGACCCTCTGTCTGAACAGTGTTGATTGGTCCTGTGCTGATCATATGCACCCTCTCAAGAAAAAAAAAATAAAACCCTCTAGCGCAACACACCAAACTGAGCATGTGCAGCTTGTCCCCTAGCCTCTGTTCTATCAGGAGATGGTTTGGAGACTGTGGAGGAAAGGGAGGAACAGAGAAGAAAGGATCAAACCGCCTTTTTACACAATGCAGAGGATTAACCCCTTAGGTTTCACAGAGAGTATAGTATGCTTTACTGCATAGACAGGCTGATTTTACTGTTGTGTGTTTCAGGCCATACACAATGTGAATTTCGAACGAAAATACAAATAGAGGTAAAATTCTAATTGAAAATTGAAATTCATTTTTCGTATTGTTAGCAGGGCTGTTGTTAGAAATCGCGGGGCCCCGTACAGACTACCTGGCAGGGCCCCCCCCCCAAGAAAATATTAAAGATATATTTAGCTAAAATTACAACATAATCATTATTATCAGACACAAATATAACATAACTCGCATAATTCCTGCTAAATCTAAAAAAAAACTATGTTAAATAAAAAAGATGAGATGAGAAAAATATACAGGCTGGGCAGTTGGAGCTCAGTGATCATAGAGACAGAGAGAGAGAAACAAAGTTACAATTTACAAATAAACTCCTGAGCAGAGATAAGTGCTGGGAGGGGGGGCCACACATGGAAGGGGGATTAGTGAGGGACAACTGTCTCTTTCTCAACAGATAAAAGCTGATAGCAGGGAGAGGGACAGATCAGATTCAGGTGCTGGAGGAAGATTTCTGTATTTGTTGTTCATCACTAATCCCCCTCTCTGTGTGGGCCCCCCTGTGTGCTCGGCCCCCTACAAGAGGGCTGGTCATCGTTAGTGTGGTATGTGCAACACGCGATTTTCGAACGACAGCCTAAAATTGACTGGTCCAAAATGTTGGGGGGTTTTTTTGCGAATATTGGGTAAATTTCGTATCATTAATGGGGGAGTTGTATGATTTGACCCAACAAAACACAACTGCGCATGACTCCCGAAAAGTTTAAACCGGAAGGAAAAGATAACGAAATAAACAACAACACACGAACGATTGTTTGTCTACAACAGGGGTCCTCAAACTACGGCTCGCGGGCTGCATGCGGCCCGTCAGGGTCCTGAACCCGTCCCCCCGGCCAGGATGTATCATTCATGTATTTTTTTTTTTTTTTCGTGATTCAACTTATTAGAGCCAGAGGCTCTAAAAGGCTTCAGAAAAGGGTGGACCCATTTGTGTGACAATAGCGAATGAAATTTCGCTATTGTCAGACGGATCCTCCTCCTGGCCAATCAAGAAGCGGGTTCGATACCCACTTCCTGATTGGCCGAAAGGCGAGCTCATGCCATTGGCCGAGGAGGAGGCGGGAGGACTCGAGGAGACGCCGGGGGACTGAGGAGACGCCGCCACTGCAGGTAAGTTCACTGACTGATCTCTCTGCATTGAAGGGGGCATGGCACGATGGTCTCTGCATTGAAGTGGGCACGGCACGATGGTCTCTGCATTGAAGGGGGCACGATGGTCTCTGCATTGAAGAGGGCACGATGGTCTCTGCATTGAAGGGGGCACGATGTTCTCTGCATTGAAGGGGGCATGATGGTCTCTGCATTGAAGGGGGCACGCTGGTCTCTGCATTGAAAGGGGGCACGCTGGTCTCTCTGAATTGAGGACGGCACGATGGTCTCTGCATTGAAGTGGACAGGATGGTCTCTGCATTGAAGGGAGCACGATGGTCTCTGCATTGAAGGGGGCACGATGGTCTCTGCATTGAAGGGGGTAAGCTGGTCTCTGCATTGAAAGGGGGCACGCTGGTCTCTCTGCATTGAAAGGGGGCACGGCACGCTGGTCTCTCTGCATTGAAAGGGGGCAGGGCACGCTGCTCTCTGCATTGAAAGGGGGCATGCTGGTCTCTGCATTGAAAGGGGGCACGCTGGTCTCTGCATTGAAGGGGGCACGCTGGTCTCTGCATTGAAAGGGGACACGCTGGTCTCTGCATTGAAAGGGGGCACGCTGGTCTCTGCATTGAAAGGGGGCACAATGGTCTCTGCATTGAAAGGGGGCACGCTGGTCTCTGCATTGAAAGGGGGCACAATGGTCTCTGCATTGAAAGGGGGCACGATGGTCTCTGCATTGAAAGGGGGCACGCTGGTCTCTGCATTGAAGGGGGCACGCTGTTCTCTGAATTGAAAGGGGGCACGCTGGTCTCTGCATTGGAAGGGGGCACGCTGGTCTCTGCATTGAAAGGGGGCACGCTGGTCTCTGCATTGAAAGGGGACACGATGGTCTCTGCATTGAAAGGGGCATGCTGGTCTCTCTGCATTGAAAGGGGGCACTCTGTGGTCTCTCTGCATTGATGGGGGCACACTATACCTTGATTTACTAAAGGCCCCTTTCACACTTTTGTGACCTCAAAGTCTCGCAATTTTTTACAGCGTTTTTTGCCGCAAAGCAATGCCTATTACATTTTTCTGTTTGCGCCCCCCCGAAAATGTTGAGCACCAGCCGCCACTATATAAATAAAACAATAAAAAATATGCGCATTGGAATTCGTTCATATTTTTTTCAAATTATAGTCCGGCCCCCAACAGTGTCTGAGGGACTGTGAACTGGCCCCCTGTTTAAAAAGTTTGAGGACCCCTGGTCTACAACATATAATGATAATAATGCAGGAAATACTAAAGGTTACAGCAAAGTCCGCTGAGGTGCGAACGTGTCTGCAAGAAAAGTGGAATAATCACAAATGTATGTGCATGTATAATGGACCTTTCACACCTTTTAACCACTTTAAGAACGGAAGATTTTACCCCCTTCCTGACCAGGCCCTATTTTGCGATTCGGCACTGCATTACTTTAACGGACAATTGCACGGTCATGCGACGCTGTATCCAAACAAAATTTACGTACCTTTTTTCCCACAAATAGAGCTTTCTTTTGGTGGTATTTGATCACCTGTGCGATTTTTAATTTTTGCGCTATAAACAAAAAAGAGTGACAATTCTATATAAAAAAAAAACAATATTTTTTACATTCTGCTATATAACATTCAGCTATGCTGAATCCTGTGATCTCTACCTTTCTGTCACTGAGAAGATCCGCCTGCTTTGTTTACATAAGCAGGCGAGTCTTCTCACACTTTCCCAGATAGTCAGGGAAGGGAGGCGACGATTGCCGCCTCTCCTCCTCCGGCCCGACTCCGGCTGTGTCTAAGCACAGTGGGAGCGAGCCCCCAGCGTCGCGCGCACCGCCGAGACCACTAGGAGTCCAGCAACATAGACAAAGGGAAGCCGCACTGCCGCAGTAGGATTACTGTGAGCATTCGGCAAGTGGTTTAGCAATGGCAGGAAAAAATATAAAGAAAGCCAATAATGACCTACTGCAGTGTTTTACACCTCATTCATTGCAGAAAAACGGGTACAGCAAGTCTGCTTCATACAGGAGGTGCAGACATGTCTGCAAGTAAAGAGGAATAAACACAAATGTCTGTGCATGTTGAATGGACCTTTCTTAAATCATGTAGTACATAAGAAACATCAAGTGTTGTGATTACAGTTGGTATCACAGTAGAGGTGTGGTTAAAAGGTCAAAACAACATTGCATCACTTCCCATACTGGCATAGAAAATTGTGTTTGGAAGTACAATTTTCGAATCTCATTGATGGTACACTCGCATGCTGTACATGAGTGCCGCTTTTGTTTATCGATCGATGGATCGTTCGAAATTCGCATCGTGTATGGCCTGCCTAACACTTTAAGCTGCTGAGATGGAGCATTTTGTGGAAGACTTGGTAGCCAGGAGGCTGGTTTATTATTAAATTTCCCCTGTTTTCCATCAAAAGTTCATTTGTATCTGCAATCTATTCTTTTGTGTACATGCGGAGGGTAATTCACTAAGAGGGAAACTGATTAATTCTGAAGGTTTTCTTTAGCAGTGGAAACAAATTTTTGTGTTAAATTTAACCACTTGCCGACCGCCGCACGACTATTTACTGTGGCAGTCAGCCCCTACTGGGCAAAGCTATGTAGTACTATGTCGCTCGCCCACGAGCCTTTAGAGGGCAAGTGTGCGCCGCTGGAGGCGCGCTCCCGCCCCCGCTCGGTCACTAACATTCCCGCGCGAGTGACCGGCGGCTCCGATGTCCGCCGGCCACTCGCGATCTCCCGCTGGAGTGGGAGAAAGGCAGGCGGCTAATGTAAACAAAGCCGCCTGTCATTCTTCCTGATGTAACTGCAGAGATCATATGATCCTGCTATGCAGGATTGTATGTCTCTGTGGTTACATCACAAGCCATGCCCCCCCACAGTTATAATCACGCCCTTAGGGATACATTTAACCCACTGATCACCAATAAAGTTAACCCCTTCCCTGCCAGTGTCATTTTTACAGTAACAGTGCATATTTATAGCACTGATTACTGTAGTAATGTTACTGGTACCCCCAAAAGTGACAAAAATGTCAGTCAAGGGTCCGATCTGTCCGCCGCAATGTCGCAGTCCCGCAAAAAAATCGCAGATCGCCGCCATTACTAGTTAAAAAAAAAAACAATAAAAATGACATAAATCTTTCCCGTAGGTAGTAAACGCAATAACTTTTGCGCAAACCAATCAAAATACGCTTATTGCGATTTTTTTTCACCAAAAATATGTAGCAGAAAACAAATTGGCCTAAAATGTTAAAAAATTTTGATTTTTACATTTTTTTGGAGGGGAATTTCATATTGTTATTTTTCAAAATTGTCGCTCTTTTTTTGTTTATAGCGCAAAAAGTAAAAATCGCCAAGGTGATCATCCACCAAAAGAAAGCTCTGTTTGTGGGAAAAAAAGGACGTCAATTTCATTTGGGTACAGCGTCACACGGCCGCGCAATTGTCCGTTAAAGTCACACAGTGCCGAATCGCAAAATAGGCCCTGGTCTTTGAGCAGCCAAATCCTCCAGAGCTTAAGTGGTTAATTACACATGAGTAGCGGCTGAGAGGTAACATGTGCCGTCACCAGGGTTTCTCAGCCAGGGTTCTTTGGAACCCTAGGGTTCCTCCTGAGATTGCTAGGCGTTCCTTGAGCAATGGGCAATTTCTGCCTCTCCGATATGTTCCCGATGACACCATTGTTCCTTTTAGCTATCTGTAAGGGGGTAATTATTCCCAATGATGACAAGAGTAAGGAGCATTCTTCCCACTGATTGTCACACTAATGTGCCATGAGTTGTAGATTTTTGATTTTTAGCAGGGGTTCCCCGAGACCAGAAATTTAATTCAGGGGTTCATCTGTGTTGAAATGGTTGAGAAAGGCTGGCCGTCACAGTGGGGTTACCATGAAAACCATGGCCTATGATGATTACAGTGTCTACACCAGGGATATGCAAACTGTGGCCCTCCAGATTTCACAGAACTAAAAGTCCCATGAGGCATAGCAAGACTCTGACAGCCACAAGCAGAACACCCAGAGGCAAAGCCATGATTGAACTTGTAGTTTTACAACAGCTGGGGAGCCACAGTTTGAATATTCCTAGTCTATACAGCGCAGAGTAGTTGCTCCAGTTGCCATTATACCACTATAAATAGACACCGATGATTTCAATATAATACATCACATATATCTAAAATCTAGTGTAATCTTTGCAGTTAGAAGCTGAAAGGTAAAATATGATTTTACATTTGGGTTGTCATGGAAACCAAAGTTGTAGAATTTCGGGCTTGTCCATACCAGCAATCTCACTGAAATTACATTAGCTGGTGTACGCTGGGAGGAATAGTGCAGATGCACTGATTCTGACGCTTCATAAATGTATTTATTTATTTTGTATTAGAACATTATTTAAATGTCACAAGTTACATTTCATTAGGTTTTATTAGAAGGTGAGACGGTCTGTTCTGGGTTCCCTATATGAGGTCCAATTCCAGGTAAGAACGTGCATGGGCTATCATTACACCAGTGTCGCTCTATATACACTTGTACACATGTTTGTTAATGTTTTGAACTAATACTTTATTATTTTATATTATTACAGTCTTAGATATGAAATGCTCTATAATTGTGCTATAAGCTTTTGAAAAAATGTTGAGCGTCCAACATCTAGATCAGGGATTCCCAAACTACAGCCTTGCAGTTGTTCAGGAACTACAATTCCCATCATGCCTAGTCATGTATGTGAATGTCAGAGTTTTACAATGCCTCATGGGATGTGTAGTTTGGCAACAGCTGCTGGGCCATAGTTTGGGAATCCCTGTTCTAGATGGTATCTGCCACCATTGATAGTGATTATTTGGCTCCATCTGTGATTTATATGAGCTTAATGTGAAAGACACAATATATTTTGTGTATATGTCTTTTAAACAAAAAAATGCATGTTTTAATATTGCTTGAATAAAACTGAATTTTATTGAAAGTAACTGCTGAGTTTTGTATGCTACCATGGAAGTCCACATATGGCTCAAAAAACATTTGTTTCTATATTAAGTTTTATTTGCCGCAATAGAGTGTGATGCAGTGGAATTCGTGTGCTTTGGTGGTGATGTGAGCTAAAAGGCTAGTTAAGAGTTGGACGATAGAAAATAACATAACAACAAGATTCACAGGCCCTGAGGTTCCTACATAGGTTCTTACATGTAAGACTCTTATGGCTCGTTTCCACTGAGCTTTCTGGTACGGTTCGGTTTGGTACGCTATTTATGCCGTTTCCATTACGAATGGTACCCTAATTCCGAACCGTACCGTACCACTTTTTCGGTACCCTTTAGTTGGGGTACCAAGAAGATTAGTACTGTACCAACTGGGTGGAGCTACACTCTGCAGAACTTTGATTGGTTGACAGAGAATCGTCACTTCCATGGGTGGCATTCATAATGTGTTTACAGAACCAACAGAAATGTCGGCGCGCAGGGAAACTTGGTCGACACAGAAGGTGCAGATCTTCCTTGGTATCATCAGCGAGGAAAAGGGTGCAAAGAGAACTCGATGTAATGGTGAGTAACGAGAAGGTGTTCCAGCATGTTTCTGAGAGGATGGCTGAAGAGGGGTTCCAGCGGACGCCAGAGCAGTGCCGCATTAAATGCAAGAAGCTGCAGAGCGAATACCATAAGGTGAAAGACCACAACAGCCGGAGTGGCGTAAAGAGAAAGACCTGGAAATGGTTTGATATGCTGGACGCTATCTATGGACACAGACCTGCCAATTTGGGAAGAGGGGGAGGCATGGATACAGCCACCTCTCTGCTGGAGTCAATGATGGAGTCTGCTGGTATGTTCATAGCTGTATGTATAGTATGGTATATCTTGAACCTATTGTTACAGTGTACTTACCTGACTTGTAACATTTCAGTTGAGGATCCTATCAGTCAGGATGAAACCACAGAGGGACTGTCCACCTTTGAGAACTCACCTGCAAGTTCGATTTCAACTGCAACTTCGATGTCAACTGCAAGTTCGAGTTCAACTGCAAGTTTGAGTTCAACTGCAAGTTCGAGTTCAACTGCATGTACACCGACACCACCAGAATCGGCGCCATCATCTGCGAGAGCATCCCGGTGTACACTCATCAGTAAGACATGAAAACCAGAGTGAAAAGTCACACACCTTTTTGTACAATGATTTTTTATTTTGGATTAATAGTAATACACTAATCATGATATTGCATTGTACTTCTAATGTCTCCCCCCTACACATATCTGCATACGTTTAATCACAAGAACATAAATTCTTCAAACATTGATGTCTGTTTTGCATTCTAGGCAGGAGAAAAAGGGGGCAGCAGGATGTTGTTGCAGCCCTGGTGGAGATGCAGGCAGCTGATGAGAGGCATCAGGAATGGTTAGAGAGGATAGAGGACCGTCGTGAGCGACGCTTTGAGATGATGCTGGAGGATGCCCGTGAGGCAAGGCGGCATGAGGCTGAAATCACTAGGCAACACATTGAGCAGACTGCAAGCTTCAATCAGGCCTTCCTTGGCACACTCAGTCAGCTGGTGCAGGTGTTGAGCAACTGTCGTGATCCTCTGCCTCCATCCAGCCACTAGTGCTTTGCACCTAGCACACTTGTTTGACACTCAACACTATTTTTTGCACTACTTTTTCCTGTTGTTACACAACTCGTTCAATAAAGCACTTGTTTGACTATTTTTAAATGAAATGAAATCATTTTTTCCATTAAGAGGCGTCATGTGTTCTATGGCTGTCTAACAGGACGTACCTATTCTACAAATTGATGTCATTCTGTTTACATTACTGACGTTAACTGTTAAAGGATTACTCTCCATATGGTGGACTTCACTGGACTTCACTGGTCTCCAAATTGTTGAAGATCAAAAGTACAGTTTAGTGCAGCTTCAAATGGCTTTAAACTATCCCAGACAAGGAATAATCTTATCTAGTAAAATGATCGATCATTTTCTCCAAAAACGTTATATGCTTCATATAAGCAAATGATTGCCTTTGTCAGATAAACGTATTTATGTATTCTTTAAAAAGTTTACGCTGTATGTCCTACGCCTTTTCTATTCTACTTAAGAATTGAACGCAGTGACAGTTCCAATTTGTTCAAAAGTAGAATAGGGAAGGTGTAGGACATTACTTTTTGAAGAATACAGAAAGTGTAAGCACTTGCAAGGCGATCATTTGTGTTTATAAAGCATATATTTTTTTTTTGTTTGTTGGCTTCACTATATAAGACTAGTGATGTCGCGAACATAAAATTTAATGTTCGTGAACGGCGAACGCAAACTTCCGCAAATGTTCGCGAACCGGCGAACATTGCGAACCGCCATAGACTTCAATAGGCAGGCGAATTTTAAAACCCACAGGCACTCTTTCTGGCCACAATAGTGATGGAAAAGTTGTTTCAAGGGGACTAACGCCTGGACTGTGGCATGCCGGAGGGGGATCCATGGCAAAACTCCCATGGAAAATTACGTAGTTGACGCAGAGTCGGGTTTTAATCCATAAAGGGCATAAATCACCTAACATTCCTAAATTGTTTGGAATAACGTGCTTTAAAACATCCAGTGTGTGTATACGATCAGGTATAATGTTGTATCGATCAGGTAGTGTAAGGGTTACTCCAGCTTCACAGTGACAGACCAAACTCTGACAGACCAAACTCCCTGTTTAACGCACCGCAAACATCCGCAAACAGACCAGAACTGACCAAAATGGGACAGGAACTGGGCTTTAAGGGTTAGAGTTAGGTTTAGGTTTAGTGTTAGGGGATAGGGTTAGGGTGAGATACTTAGGGTTAGAGTTAGTAACCCTACCCCTACGCCTCTAACCCTAACCCTCTAACCCTAAGCACTAAAAATAACCCTAACCTTAGCCCTGACCCTAACCCTAGCCCTAACCCTAACCCTAGCCCAAACCCTAATTCTATTTTTTTTCTGGTTCTGGACATGCTACAGATCTGAAACTTCACAGGTACACTTTTTAGACCCCCCAGACACCAAATCACGCAAAAAAAGTTCTTAAAAATTGTAATTTTTGATAGAGAGCCAATTATTGGAAAAATTTAAAAAAAATAAAAAAAAAAAAAAAAATAAAAAGAATCTTTGGATTTAGTGTCTGGGGGGTCTAAAAAGTGTACCTGTGAAGTTTCAGCTCTGTAGCATGTCCAGAACCATAAAAAAAATTACGAATTAGGGTTAGGGCTAGGGTTAGGGGGTTAAGTTTAAGGTTAGAGGGTTAGGGTTAGGGTTAGGGCTAGGGTTAGGTTTAGGGTTAGGGTTATTTTTATGGCTAGGCTTAGAGGGTTAGGGTTAAGGTTAGAGGGTTAGGGTTATGGTTAGAGGGTTAGGGTTAGGTTTAGTGTTAGGGGATAGGGTTAGGGTTACGGTGAGATACTTAGGGTTAGAGTTAGTAACCCTACCCCTCTAACCCTAACCCTCTAACCCTAAGCACTAAAAATAACCCTAACCTTAGCCCTGACCCTAACCCTAGCCCTAACAATAACCCTAGCCCTAACCCTAATTCTAATTTTTTTTTTCTGGTTTTGGACATGCTACAGAGCTGAAACTTCACAGGTACACTTTTTAGACCCCCAGACACTAAATCACACAAAAAAAGTTCTTAAAAATTGTCATTTTTGATAGAGAGCCAATTATTGAAAAAATTAAAAAAAAAAAAAACTTAAAAAAAGAAATTTCTTTGGATTTAGTGTCTAGGGGGTCTAAAAAGTGTACATGTGAAGTTTCAGCTCTGTAACATGTCCAGAACCAGAAAAAAAGATAATTTTTCAGTAGAGCAGGGATGGTGGGAACCCTCCTTTTATAACTATACAATCTTTTTTTTCTGGTTCTGGACATGCTACAGAGCTGAAACTTCACAGGTACACTTTTTAGACCCCCCAGACACTAAATCCAAAGAATTTTTTTTTTATTTTTTTCAATAATTGGCTCTCTATCAAAAATGACAATTTTTACGAACTTTTTTTTGTGTGATTTAGTGTCTGGGGGGTCTAAAAAGTGTACCTGTGAAGTTTCAGCTCTGTAGCATGTCCAGAACCAGAAAAAAAGATCATTTTTCAGTAGAGCAGGGATGGTGGGAACCCTCCTTTTACACCAATATATGATCTTTCTTTTCTGGTTCTGGACATGCTACAGAGCTAAAACTTCACAGGTACACTTTTTAGACCCCGCCCCCCCAGACGCTAATCCAAAAAAAGGCATGCCTGCCTCCAAAAATGCCTGATAAATATATAGAAAAAAAATAAATAAAAGCAGACTGATGTACCAGCCCTAAAAAGGGCTTTTTGGGGTGCTGTCAGGGTGCTGTCCTTACAGCAGGAGTGGACACAGAACACTGGCCTAGCTAATGATTTCCCTATCAATTCAGCAGCAACAGCAGCAGTACTCTCCCTGCTCTAACTAACTCTGCAGCTTCAGAATGAATCTAAGATGGATGCTGCCCTTGCTTTTTTATAGGAGGTGGGAGGGTCTGGGAGGGAGGGTATGCTGATTGGCTGGAATGTGTCTGCTGACTGTGAGGTACAGGGTCAAAGTTTGTTCAATGATGATGTATAGGAGGCAGACCGAACATCGCATATGTTCGCCCGCCGAGGCGAACGCGAAAATGCGAAGTTCGCCGGGAACTGTTCGCCGGCGAACAGTTCGGGACATCTCTATATAAGACCCTCTTTTGGTATCATTTCAAGCCCTTTGAAGCTACACTTTTACCCTCCACAATTTGGGGCCAGTTGAAGTACACCATATGGAGAATAATCCTGGAATGTTTTCATCAAAAACCATAATTTCTTATTGCATGAGGAAAGACAGACATGAACATTTTTGAAGACATGGGGGTTGAGTAAATTATCATTAAAAAAATATAAAAATTAGTAAATAGAAATTTTTGTTCAAATAATGCATCAGACCCTCTCGTATATCTCTGCCCTCCTCTTCTGCATCCTGTGCCAGTGGCACAACAGGCTCTGCTGCTACAGGTGTATCCCATTCTTGTTGGTAATCCTCTCCATGACTTTCACAAACATTGTGCAGAGCACAACAAGTCAACACCATGGATTTCACCAGTTCAATGTCGCTGTCATTCCTCTTCATAAGGCACCGCCACCTGCCCTTAAGCCTCCCAAAAGCATTTTCTACCACCACCCGAGCCCTGCACACTTTCTTGTTGTAGGTCAGTTGTTCTTCTATCATTCGGCCATTGTTGGGAAGTGGTTTTAGGAGCCAATTCTGCAAAGGATAGGCAGAGTCTCCTAGCACATAATAGCCAGCGTTCACGCCACCGATGTTCCTGGTGCAAGCTGGGTAAAGGCATCCTCGCTCCACTAACTCCCCCAATGTGGACAGTCTCAGGACACGAGCATCATGCAAACTCCCAGCCATTCCTGCATATACACTCCAAAACAATCCTTTCCCATCTACAACTCCTTGCAGGATGATAGAATGCCAGCCTTTTCTATTAAAGTAATCAAAGTGGTACTCCTTTGGGGCAATAATGGGTATGTGACATCCATCAATGGCACCAACACACATAGGAAGTCCCCATCGATTCTCAAAGTAGTCTGCCATTTCTTTAAGCTTTTGCTGGTCAGGGAAACAAATCTGTTTGGAAACTAACAAAGAGCAGGCGGCCTCACAGAAACCCTGCACACACCGACGACACACTGTTGTTTTGTTGACCCCAAAAAGATGGCCAATACTTCTGTAGTCACTGTTGGTTGCCAGCTTCCATAGTGCAATTGCAACTCTTTTCTTCAGGGGAACACACACTCGGAAGTTTGTATCCTGTTTTAACATTGCTGGATACAGCTTGGTACAAAGGAACAGAAATGTTTCTTCAGACATCCTGAAGTTGTGCACCCACTGTGTGTGTGTGAATCCTGGAACAATCACATCCCACCATTCATCTGATCGGTTGAATGTCCAAATGGTTGGTCTGCGGCACCGATTTTGCAACAGATTGATTATCTGAAAAAAAAAATACATTGCAAATATGTCATACACACTGTAGTAGTGAATGAGGGTGTGTTCAGGTACTTAAATGCATCTACCAGGTACGGGAAATATTAGCAATAACAGGCAGTAATTCATGAGAGGGATTTATGATGTCAAGACAGTGCATGGTGCTGAGACTGTAGGGTTGCTTAACAGGTCACAACAGCTTACCCTCCTGTGCCATCGTTTTTGTCTTGCTTTTCTTTCTGGGTTGTCCGTCTCGTCCCAGCTCTGTATTTTCATATATTTTTCAGCTGTGTTTTTCCTTGCAGCCTGCAGCCTTTGCTCAAACGAACGCTGTCTCCTTCTTGTGACAAACAGCCACATGCCAAGAAGCAGGAACACAATCGGCATGACTTCCTCCATTGTTGTTTGTTTTGCTTTGCGCGAGAGTTCTCTACTCTGCTTCCGGCATACACCACGCCTATCAAGTGACGTCGATCACTGCTTTCCGGCTACACCACGCCTATCATGAAAGGGTACTATTGGCGGTGGAAACGCAAGGTGTACCGTTCTGAACCGTACCGTACTGAACCGAACCGTACCGTACCGTACCACTCAGTGGAAACGAGGCATTATAAAAGGCAACAGGAACTCTAGTAGTGCATTGTAGGTTCAGCCCTTATCCTATGAAGAGGATGACTTTACTCAGAGCCGAAACTAGGAGGGGGAGCATCTGCCCCCGGTGCCGCATTGAGAGGGGCGCCGCAGCTGACAGTAATGACTGCCTTATCACTTCTCCTGTCGGCTCAGTGCTGGGAGCAAAAGGCAGAGAGCCGGAGGTGGTGAGGGCTGTGTTCTCTCTCCCCCTGCCCACCAGGGCAGCACTCCTATGCTTGCACAACAAGGAAATGCAAGCAAGCAATAAATACTAATGGTTAGGGGACTTGGTGTATGACTTTTTAGCACCAGAGGAGGGAGCTCAGCTGAGGATTCCTTCCTACCATCAAGGGATGGAGCAAGGCAGGAGGGGCACACTAGGAGCTTCTCCTGCTCCCTAATGACAGGCAGGGGAGTTGTACTAATGCTGCAGCTATCGGTCTTTGTGTTTGCTGGCCGCTAACAACCTTTAACACAGAGCTGAGGGAATTTTGGAGCACTTCCTGAGCTCTGTGGAACAGGTCTGATTGGTGGGTGGGTGGAACAGTGGGCGGGGACAGAAGCAAGATGCCAGGACTTGGCAGAGATGGATGTTATACTGCTGCAGGTACAGTGCACTTATATTCTACTGTACTCAGTTGAGGATTTGATTGCTCACATGTGCTAGTTGGATCTTTGTAATACTTCTTATAATGACTATATGTGTGATTTGATGAGTTATTCTGGAGGTACTGTATTTGATGCTTTTTCACTTTTTTATGCGTTAGGGCTTCTTTACACTTATGGTGGGGAAGGGGTAAAAACATGCAGCTGAGCCTACAGGTAAGCTTACAATAATTATTATTGACATACTGCAGTGTGGTGTGTTACTCCCTAGATGCACATCATTCTAAGAGTTTGTTCACAAGTGTGGCAGGGTCCACCATCCCTCTGAAAAATGATCATCACTTGGATTGTTTTTCAGAGGTGCTTGACAGGTGGTGAGGGGGGATATGTCACCTGCTCACCACCTTATTTAACTCTATAATTGCACATAGTAGCATTGTGGTTCTGGCAACGCTCCATAAAACTGCATTAGTCACGTTTGGCAGGCCGTACCACCCGCCAAAAGTGACATGCTGTTTAAGCTTTGCTACAACCACAAAGCACAGCATTGTGGTTATGGTACGTGCAAAGCCTTCAGCAGCTGTATCTTTATGGTTCAGTTTTAGTTCATGTTTTAGTGTTAGGGCTGTCGGGGGGGGGGGGGCAGTAAAACCATGGCTCAACTGCCTAATTTTACTGCCCAAAACCTCACGTGTGAAGGAGCCCTTAGTGCTGGGTGAGCAAATATTTCATTTTATTGCACAGTATTTATATTAAAACACATTGTAATCACCAAATACTTTAGTTTTTAAGCACTTTATTTATATGTAGTCTATATAATTTGTAGTTTTTATATAGTAGCTAGGGTTTATTTTATAAAGATAGAAGCACAGTTTTTAGTGAAATGAAGGCTTCCTGCATTGTTAGTGAATGCAGTTTATTCTTTTTAAGTGTGCTAGGCTGCACTCCTGACCCCTGCACTCTTTGTTATGCACTCTTGACCCAGAGAAAAGTAGGCTCAGGTTTTATTTAGGCATACTTCTTTAATCCTTTCCTATTGTCACCACAATTTGGCCACATCTACCACACTGCACATCACATCATTACGCCACTCAATGTGCCCATTGGTGACTTACGTCTTTCACACATTTAACAATGTCCCTGCTTGAGGGGAGTCACTGCAGTGTCACTACTGTCAGAAGGAGCAGGGGTCCCTATAGCTGCCGTAGGGAGGATTCCGCTCTCCTTTCTCGAATAACAGCCTACTGTGGGCAGGAGAGAATGGGAGCCTGCTGAGAACACATCTCAGTCTCAGCACTGTGCCACTGGGGAGCGAGGGCAGACTGCCCTTCTTCCTGTGTCCCCCAAGAGGCAGAAGCTGCCTTTATTCTCATATGTTGCCTGTGCTGAGAATGAGGTGTGAACTGTGAGCACACATTAAGGATGGAGAGGACGCAATTTGTCATCTTTGCTCTGGGCACTGTATGACCTCAGCGGTGGAGGTGGCGTTTAGTTTGATGGATGGAATGTAATTTCCTCCAGCTTCCTCCCACTTCTCCTCCTCTCCCTCCTGCCAGCATTCAGCTTCTGCAGGAGGAAAATACAGCGTATCAGTTACACTAAATGCTGCCCCCACCATCTCTCCTCTTCAAGCTCTCTTTCCTTCTGCTGTCTGGCAATCCTGGAGCTCCCATGACCCCCCTTCCCCCTGCAGCACTGCTGGCTCCCCTCCTCTTAAGCTGGCTGCTGCAGGGGATGGAGAGCGGGAGAAGGAGCCGGTAAATATGTCATTTACCGGACCCCTCATTTTGTGAATAAACACAGTGAATGATTGGTACTGATTACTCACTGTGTTCATTCCAAACTGAAGCATAGTAAACTGTGTTTACTATGCTTCAGTTTGCGAATGAACAGGAAGCTGCATAGTACAGAGCCTTCTGTTCATTCACTATCCATTACAGCTGAGGCTGCAGAGAAATGGACTGGAGAATCTCTGTCCTCGGTCCCTTTCTCTGTCTCAAAAGTGAGACATCAGGGGTCTGTTTAGATCCCTGATATTTCACTAAAGCTCTCAACAGGGCTCCTAAAAAAAAAAAAATACATTTAAAAAAATGAAAATAAATAACTACGGACACTGTCCACTGCCCTACTGACACTGTCCTTTTTGAAAGGGGCGCCAAGCTGAGTCTTTGCCCCGGATGAAAGAATGTCTATCTTTGCCACTGACTTTAATCTTAAGATCACTAACAGTGGTGGCCGGTGTACTGAGGGCGCAGGGGCGCTGCCCCCCCACCCATGCGTCCGGCCCCCTAATCTGCATGCAGGGGCGCAGGACGCATGGAGTTCAATGGGGATTTTTTTTTTGGCATCACCTTATTAGAGCCAGAGGCTCAGGGGCAGTTGAGATGATATGCAGACATTAAAATGTGCTACTAAAATAGGAGAACGGGAAAAAAAGGAAAAATTACTAAAACATAATGTATCATTTGTACATATATATACATTTTTCATATCAAGATATGTTATACATGAATAGTAGTTAGGTATGAGAGGGTCTCGAGAAAAAGCATGAGCCAAAGTCAATTACCCACCTGTATATATGCCACTCCACAATTGAAATGGACAGACCAGGGGTCACAAGGGGGATATCCATACCTTGTGACCCCTGGTCCTCCCATTTCAATTGTGGAGGGGCAATATCTATTTGTCTAATGACGGTACCCCTTTAAAAGTCCCCCCTGCCCCGCCCTTCCTTTATATCTATTATTTACAACCGGGATGTGGATACCTTCAAATTTTACATAGATTTTTTGAGTCTGTCCTTCAATAACATACTATTTATGTGGATAACACACCTGGGGCGCTCTCCTTTTTATGACAGCTCACTGTATCTATTGTATTTGTTAATACAAATTTTCCAATTTTCTTGTTTTCTTTCACTGTTATAATTTAGGCTGTACTATGGATCTATTAGGCCAGGCCTGGAAAGGCTTTATGTCCCAAATCCAAACCACATACACTTCCAACTATAGAGATGAGGAGAAACATAAGGTCTATCTACAAAAAATATTTGGCTTATTGAAACGCAAATCACATTTGCATTGGCACATAGATTTTTTTGAAAAATACATTAGGGAAGATCTTAACCCCAAGGGCCTTAGGCTCCATACATTCCCCACCATACAGAATCCCACCGATGGTTTTAGGAAGTCATGGGAATTGGCCCTTGACAAATGTAGCAAAGAATTAATGACCATTTTGTTAAATCAATATGGTTCCGACATGTGTCAACTAGATGTTGAGATTGGCAACCTCAACACACAGTACAAACACGTAATGGACCATCCCGACTTCAAAGAACAACTTGAATCTATCAATAAAGATATACTGTTGAAAAAACAGGCCAAATTTAACCGCGACAAACTTGCATTCCTAGGTGGGTATGAATATAATGGACCCCCAAACTTATAAACACCAGAAAGAGATCAACTAATGTTACCACACAACCTCAGACGGATGAATATTTTGAATCTGATTCATCTAATGCTGTTTCTATTTTTTCAAAGGCTGTTTCACGTCTTTCTTCTTCCCAGGTAACACGCATTCGACCTACTAAGCGCACTCGACATGGTGGTGGGCACTCCTCTGGCGACCCAAATGGTAAAAAACGACCTCACACTCACATCACTGACACTAGTGACCTTACACCAGCACTCCAAAAGATCCTCACTCATAGTAGTCTTTCCACCACTAAATCACTAAATCCACCCACTGATGATGATTTTTTAGATCGACAATTGGGGGTGATTCCCAAAACCAAAAAAAATAGCAAACTAAGGATTTGTTACACAAACACCAACACAAACTCCACTTCCTCAAAGCCAAGCCATGAACATCATTAACCTCACCAATGTAACACTCACCCCAGACCAAACCGCTGTTTTACAGCTAGGTCTGGGTTTTTGCCCTTCACAACAAATAGACGTCTACGACACCATTAGGGACGTCTATCTTTTTGCACGCAATCTCACTTATAGATACATATTTGATAAAGAACGCCAACACAAGAAACTTGAATTGGATTTGACTGAACAAATAAAACATTTTTGAATGTTTTTGGATGAATTCCGGGACGGGACCTGATGCTCCTCTATGAGGAGGGAGCATCTGATCCCGTTGAGCCAGACCCCCTTTGTATATCTGAACAAACTACTTATCAATCCTCAAATGTCTTTAAAACCAAATCTAAAAAAAAAATCAAGATTTATCCACCTGCCCTAAGATTTGGTCATTTGTATGCCAGATTGTCCGTGATTTCAAGCGGATGCACTGGCAACCTGTGACCAAAAACCTTTCCCCTTCACAGGAACAAGCACTTTTACAACTACAAAAAAATCCACACAGCATGATAAAACCTTCAGATAAAGGGGGCAATGTGGTGATAACGTCACACGCACAATATCAAACTATGTGCCTCGATGTACTTAATAACTGTTCCTGGTACACTCCTATTAACCCTTATATGACCTTAACTTTTCAAAATGAATTACACAATCTCTGTTTAGATGCTCTCCTTGCTGGGATCATTGACAAGGATATCTATGAATATCTACTTGTCAATTATCCTAGAACTCCAACACTATACACGTTGCCCAAAGTCCATAAAAATGCATCAAAACCTCCCGGTCGGCCGATTGTCTCCGGCATTGGTTCAATGTCTGAACATGCTAGCCGTTATGTGGATTCGTTTCTTCTACCTCATGTAAAAAGTTTAATTTCTTACATTCAAGATATATATATTTAGCAGGCTCCTGCGCTAATGAGCTGATCCTGCATCAGAAAAAAATATTTAAATGATTGTGCTACTGCTTAAAAACAAACAATATACCAAAAAAGTGAAAAATAAAAATAATCCCACCTAGCAGCGCTCAACTCAGAAAAGTGCACACAATATATGTGAACAAAATAAACAAACAATTGAATCAATATATGTGTTCAAATAATCACTGAAAATCCAATCCCAAAATTAATTGAACAATGAATCAAGTGAAAAAAATCAGTGAAAAAATTCCAGTGAAACACACATGAATAAATAAATGTATAACTAAAAGTCCAATAGTAGGAAAACTAAAAGTCCATTAGTGGGAGAATAGTGATATGTGATGATCCAGTGAGATTCTAGTGTAAGCTGAACAGAAACACACCAACAAAGTGTCCACCACCTTTGTGCTCCACTCCCCTCAGCTAGAACACTCACCCCCACTTTTTGCCCTCCACTCTCATGGATAGGGCTTATCACGCTTTGGAATATGCACCACTGCACAGGATATAGGGAATAACAGATCCTTGGTGATTCTCAAGATGCCGCTCCACATATACCATGAAAGAAAGAGGAGAGACAATTGCTCCGGAGGCGTGATGTACCAGCGTTCGGGTCCAGGACTTTTCAGTGAGACACCACCGCTCACCCGATCAATCACCAGGCACGTCGTATGGCCACATCCCTGATGTTTTGTCACTTACTGACTTTTTTCGAAGGGGGTGGTCACACGCTCTCTCTGCTGGAATTTATCACCATTCCCCTCGTCTCATTAGACACACGATTAACCACCTTACATTCATGATACCCCAGACCTCCTCCGACACATTGAGGATATTCATGCACCCCCCCCCCCCCCCCCGATGCCCTCCTTGTAGTGGTAGATATCGAGGCTTTGTACTCGAGCATACCGCATAAGGCGGGCATCTGGTCGGTTAACTTCTTTTTACAGGAACAGGACAGATCTATATGGCCCCACAACATCATTCTTCTCTCATTACTTAAATTTATTCTGACAAGAAATTTTTTTACATTCATGGATACAACATATTTACAGATCCAAGGAGTCGCTATGGGGACATGCTGTACACACTCATATTCAAACCTTTTTCTTGGAGATTGGGAGAGATATATTTTTTCAAGTGATCAATACTCATCCTGGCTCATACATGTGTTTTGTTGGTTCTCATATATTGACGACCTATTCATCATTTGGACGGGTCCACGTGATGAATTGGATCTGACGTTGTTAACCATGAATGATAACCATTTCAATTTAAAATTTACATACAACATTCACCAGGAGAGAATTGTCTTCCTGGATGTAGAAATTAAGCGTGAAATGGATGGTCACATCACCACCAATCTTTACAGAAAACCTAGTGCAGGTAACACACTATTACTTGCGTCTAGCGCACATCCTGTACCACTCAAAAACAGCATTCCATATGCGCAATATTTGCGCATACAGAGAAACTGTACTCATGATTCTGACTTTTTAACTGAATCTTGTAAGCTCCAAGAACGTTTGTTAATGCGTGGTTATTCATGAACTACCCTAAGAAAGGCCTTCAATAAGGCTAAAGCCCTTTCTAGAACAGACTTATTATACAAAAATAAGAAAACCATCAATAATACACAAACAGTCAGGTTAATTACACAATATTCAGACAATACCACAACTACGTTCCATCCTAGACAAACATTGGCATCTCCTTAGTGAAGACTATATGATGAGTTGTCGCTGTTCCACCTTTTATGTCAGAAAAACCATCAGACAACTAGGTCAGAGGATAGGAGACCACATTTACTATTCGGGAGGTGGGAAGATTTTTACTCCCGTTACACGCCACATTGGTTTACACCATAAATTTGACAATACCTGTGTCTCCTTCAGGGTCTTGGAAATCATTTCTCCAGACCCTAGAGGGGGCGACTGGGACCATTGCATTCTACAGCGAGAAACCATTTGGATTGAGAGGCTCAATGCCCTTTCTCCTCCTGGGCTCAATGAGGCACACACCTATAAGTAATTTCTATAACTTGCTCCATATGATTGGATTGTTTTCTTTCCTTCACTATTATTCCCCGGTTTGTATTTTTTATTCTTTTTTCTTTTCCTTTTTTTCTTCTTTCCTATTTCCCCTTTTCCCTCTTCTCCCCCCCCCCCCCTTCCCTTCCCTTCGCCTTCTTTCCTTCCCCTGATTTTTCATATTCTTTTATTTTATTTTATTTTTCTTGTCTGTACCCCTGGCTTTTTGTTAGATCTATTTCAGCCTTTTATTGAAGTTGAGGGTTCAACTCTATTTCTGAGTTTTGAAAAAAAAAAAAACCCTTGAGACATTAGTTGTCTCATATGATTTAAAATTTACTAGGTCAATTATTTGCACATAAACTATGTTTATACATTATGTACTATTTTGTTTGCCCGTATCTTCTATATATATGTTACTGTATGATAATATAATATTTATGTATTGAATAGTCCGTACTAGTGTGTCTCGAGCCTTGCATGGTGCATTCTCTTTGTTAGAAAATGCAAGCAGAGTGTATTATGGTCAATCCCTACAAGACCAATGGATTTTGTAAGTGATTTAATGGTGCTTTGCAGTAGATAAACAAAGTGGTTATGGAATTTCAAGCAGGGGACCAGGAATATTACTCCACTTGCTCTTTAACTATCATGAGAGGTCCTTGATTTCTCAGTTGAAATTCCTGGGAAAATAAGTATGTGGGTCTGGGGGTCTCCATGACTAAGTATATTCTAAAGGAATACCTGGCAATTGCATGTGGCCTTTTAAAGCTGCAGCACTATCTCTATGGCTGTGAGTTCACAGTAATCACAGATCTCCACCCCCTAAGTTGGTTGCACAGAGTTGCAGGGAACAATTGGAAGTTGTGGCACTAGAATATAGTTCCCCAGCTGTACAATTATGCCATCCAGCACAAGAAAGAGAGTGAACATGTGAATGCCTATGGTTGATTTGCCTTGCAAGGTAGAATTTTTGATGTAAAAATGTTGGCTGACTCCTTTAGGGTCAGCTAGGTATCATTTTGAAAGGGAAGATGTGGCATTTAAATATAGAAATTGTTGCTATCACAGATATTTTTTAATTTAAATAGTCAGTAGTGGACAAATGCTGGGCTGCCCAGGACATTTGAGAAAATTACCCCTAGCTGCCAGGGAGTTCCTGTAGGCTTGTGGGCCATAGATAAGGGTTAACAAACTATCACCTCACAGGACAACAAAATCATTTTTTAGATTGGACGACTCCAAAAACAACAGGAAGTAAGAGATCTGTAGACACTAGGCTCCACATTGTCTACAAAATATTTGTCCTTTTTAGATAGGAGGGATTATGGTTCATCCCATATAAAATCCAAAATAATTCAGGGGGATGAAAATGATTCCTTCTGATAGTTTGTCCTGTGAGCTGTTGCAGAAATTAAATGTTATATCTTGGTTAGACAGAACCCCCTAGGAAGAGACAAAATGGCTATGTAGATCCTGTCTGCAGCAGTCAAGTGATGTTTGGTCTTACTTTGACTGGGATGATGTACTGATGTTGGAAATTTTTGCTGTTCAAACTTTTATGCAGTAGATGTCTCCAGGAACATCTAGATATAGCCTGGGAAACATGAGAGAAAGGAGCTACACCTCGTGAAAGTGTAATTGAACAAATTGTTCAGATGTAAGATAGGATAGCAGCATACCCATAGTTTGCAGCAAACCCAAGAAAAGTAGGCTTCAGTTAATAAGTACTCTGCTAAAATCAAAACCTTCAACCCCAGAGACAAAGTCTTATATTTGATGCTCACTTTAAAAAATGTACCATTCTGGTGGAGAAAATTAGTGATGTCAACAATTGAGGATATTTGCCCAGAAAAATAAAGCCCCTTCAAAAATACCATGTCAAACTAATAAAACCTTTGAAGGTCTGGGAGGCCCTCTCAGCAGAAAGCAAACCTAATATATCAACAGCAAAAGATATACCAGGGGTTAGGGTGTCAGAGACCTTGTCTGTTATTTGGATTCAGGATGTGGGAAAGTTCTTGCTGAAATATTGAGCTGTTTTTTCAGGATTACCTGGTCATTTACACATGCACATTTATATTTTCACATGCATGTTTATGACAGACATACAGATAAACACTGACTGATAAGAAGACTGATAGGAAGAGGAATTCAGCTAGGGTGTGTCCAAAAATTAAACCTTAAAGTAGTTACAAGCTTTTAACATTTTGGAAAAAATATGTCCTGAAAGTAGGAACACTACAAAAATATATTTAACGCATATTTAAATATGAGAATAAAAACTAAATTTTTCATCTGACCAGGCCATGGGATGGCTGCATAGGTTTTAATTTTTCATATTTTTTTAAAGCAATTTGAAACCCAAATCCAAAGATGTAATATATAAATGTGGTAGTAGCGTGCTGCTACCTATTGATAGAAATCAGGAAATTACAGGGTGCAGCTGCTGCAATCATCAAATGTGTTCCCACATCCGCAATAAATCAATATTAAAATGTTTAATTGCTCTACCTCTAAATCAAATTAAAAATAATAACTAGAAAGTGACCAAAAATGACTAAATAGGTAAGTGTTTCATATATAAAAAGTGCCAGTGCAAATTAAATCCATAAACAAATGTATACTGCAAAAAAAAAGGCCAATGCAATAAATAATAAAGCTTCTCATAGCTTGTGCAATCAAAAAAAGTCTCTATTTGATAAGGTGCTTCATAGGGATGACAACAAAATGTAACAACAATTTTCTACTTGTGCTCCTTTTACCAGGTGAAGTGCAAGCTCACCTCCATTATGGATTTAATTTGCACTGGCACTTTATTTATATAAAACACTTACCTATTTAGTAATTTTCCTGTCATTTTCTAATTATTTTTACGTTGATTTAGAGGCAGCACGATTACACATTTTAATATTCAAAAATTTAATATATTGCCACTTACCAATCATTCGATGTAGTGGCTGCATCAGTTTTCTTTTCTTTTTTTCCCCTCTGTTCTTGACCTGGTTATCTGACCAGTAACACACCACCTGTAGAGAGCCCCAAACCCGGGTTCATCATTGCCTTCCCTACTGACTTGCATATTATATTTATTGTATATTTATTGCTATTGTGATTGATATACGAGGGAGGATGATATTTCAGGGTGGTTGAGCTATTTACATCTCACTTCTTCATGTACTCTAAAGGACCATTTCCCCCAAAAATGTTTGGTCATAAACTGTAACATTTTTGGTTTTATTAATATGACTCTCTAAATTTTCTGTGTGTGTTTTGTTGTCATTGTTTCACATTTATTTTTCATTGGGTCACTATAGCCAGCAAGGTTCTAAAAAAATACTTTGCTTTGAAACTGGTGCAAAAGTAGCATTATCGTTTTCACCAATACTTTTGTACATGTCCCTTTGCAATCAGTCTTGCTTTGTATACACATAACATTGAATGGGACTGTGTAAAATTTAGGAAATTCCTAAAAAAAAATATATCTCTTTATTCAATACATTTTTTATTTATTAGTTGTTAATACAACGTGTACAAAACATATTCAAAAATTCCAGATACTTCAAAATTCACAGTACATATAATCCACTCCCATACCCCAATACCCTTCAAACGACCCTCCTACCACCATTCATCTCCTTTTTTTCCCCAAATTGTGCCACTTCTCTTTCCGCTCTTTTACTCAGTCTACCCCCTAATCTATCCATGCTTCTATATATTTGCTAGTCTTTTTGAAGTTCGCCCATGTTCTCTATTTGTTTGCGAAGCTCTCAATCTGGCCCTCATCTCTGCTACCAAAGTATTTAATAATATATATGTATTCAGTTCTATTAAACCAGTCTCTCAAGGTGGGACTTTCTGCCTCTAACCATTTCCTCGGAATTGCTCCCTTTGCAGCATTTATCAGATGTGGAATGATTGTATTTTTATACTGCTTGTATGATTTATCTGTTCCGTGAAACAGACATGTCCATGGATCGTTCATTATGTACACTCCAGTTATTTCTCTGATATACTGTTGTACTTTTTGTCAATAGTCACAAATCTTTTGACACTCTCTCCAGATATGGTACATCGTGCCTCGCATGTTATAAAAACCCTCCAACGCAATTCCGAACTTTCTGAATGGATTTTATGTGCTTTTACCTGTGTTATTTACCATCTCGATATGCTTTTATAATTAATTTCAATGGTATTCACATCCTTTGCAAAACAGTATACGGCTCTCAGTATGACACTCACTTCGTGCCCCCCTAAACATGATCCAATCTCTTCTTCCCAAGTTTCAACGAATGGAGGTCTCCCCAGTCCCGCCATCTCTCTTAACATCCTGTATATCTGAGATATACCGTGTTTTATTTTTGTTAGTGGATTACAGAGTTTTTCCACTATGTTTAAATCATTCTCATTTCTGATTGTTGGTGGCAGGGATCTCACAAAATGTTTTAACTGCTGATATCTTCATTTGTTTAACAATATTTCCCACCCCTGGTGTTGAGTTCATTGTATGGTCTTATTTTTCCACCTTTTGTTCTAACTTTTAGCTGCATATCCCTTATCCAGTTCCCAAATTGTGTATCATCTCCAGGTGTAAAATATATTGTGCCATTTAATGGTTTTAAAGGAGAATTATATTTCCATTTTGCCTGTCTATAAATCATTTCCCATATTTTAAATACCACTCTCGTCAATTCATGTACAGTATGTGTATTTCCCTATATTTGGGTGAAATTCAAATATTTTTTTTTTAATTGTGTTCTACTTTCAATCTGAAACCATCTTTTATCTGAATTTATTTTTGTCCACTCTAACATATGTGAAACTATAACAGCTGTGTAATATCTTTTAATATCTTGTGCAGCTAATCCACCCTGTGATTTGTCTCTACTAATAACCACATACTGTATTCTAGGTTTTTTTCCCTGCCATGTACATTTCAGAAACATCTTCTTTATTGTTCTAAAATATATAGATGGAATAGCAATTGGTAGCATTTGAAATTTATTAATGCTTTTAGGTAATACTATTATCTTAATTGCACCTATTCTCGCCAACAACAAGAGTGGGTGGCTCGATATTTTTTTAATATCTGCCTTTATCTAGTTTAGCATGAGTATATCATTTTCTAGGTAAAGGCTTTTTATTGATGCAGTTAAATTTATTTCAAGGTATTTTAGTTTTAACTTTACCCAGGTAAATGGGAATTCCCTCTGCAATACCATTCCATCTTTATTATTTAATCAGATATACAAGATTTCAGATTTTTTTGGATTAATTTTAAAATTTGATAAATCCCCATATTTCTTTTGTTCCTTCATCACGTTTGGAAGGGTTTGTTTGTCATTTTTGGCCTTTTTATTTTTTAGCATCCTTGCTAGGTATTTCCCTGGTTTATTTCCCCATTTATATCTTTCCTTGCCGACTTTACATCTAGTCTCTTCTTCCAATAGTTCCTTTAATTCTTCTCTTTTCAATACCAAGGCTTGTAGTATCCCACCATTAAACTCTTTTTGTGTATCTGTTCCATCTCATGTATCTCCTTTTTAATCTGTTTATGTTAATAGTTCTTTCCTTTTTTTTCCTGGAACCTATTGAAATAAATATTTCTCTGATATATGATTTATGAGCCTCCCATACGATAGCATTTGAGATATCTGGGGTTTCATTATCTGAAAAATATTGTTCCAGTTCTTTCTCTATCCTTTTACCTATGTATACGTCCAATATTACATCTTCATTAATCCTCCAAATATTTATCCTTCTCTGAGACCCTGTGATTTTTATTTCCAGTATTACTGGGGCATGGTCAGATATAGTCATAGTTTCTGTTGATGTACTAAAGACAGCCTCTATTGATCTATGTTCTATCATAATGTAATCTAACCTCGAGTACATAGATTGCAACACAGAGTGAAATGAATAATCTCTCTCCCCTGGATGTCAGACCCTCCAAACAACCACCAACTGACAGTGAAGGAGCTTATTCTTTATCAACCTATATTGTCGTCCTCCCATAGCCCGTGCATTTGACATACAATCTAGTAAAGGATTCATAATGGAATTAAAGTCACCTGCTAGGAATACGCTGCCCTTTCTGAAAAAAGTCAACTTATCTAATATCTTCTTTAAGTATCCCATCGGATTTTTATTTGGGCAATACACGTATGCCAAAGGTACAGTCCATTCCTAGCAACCGACCCTTCAAGAATATATATATTGACCCTCTGGGTCAACCAATCTTTCTTCCATAAAGAACCTTACAACCTTCAAGAAACCAATTGCCACCCCCTTTGCTCTCTTGGTTGGTGTATCCCCATAATACCAGACCGGAAAATATTTAGAGTATTTTTTCATGTTTGTATGTTGTGCAATATATGTTTCTTGCAAAAATACTATGTTAGCAAAGTTTCATCTAAGCTCCTCTAATTCCTTATGTCTTTTAGTTGGTGTGTTTAATCCTCTAACATTATATGTCAATAGTTTTAGGGAGCTCATGTCATCTCTCCTTCTCCTCTCACCTCCTGAAGTTTTTTACCCCTCCATCTCCCATCCTGTCTAAGCCAGATGCAAGTGAGAGGTGTCCTTCAATAATCCTTAACGGGGGCTTATTCATAAATTCGGAAGGGGAGACGATATTAACAAACATTAACATGAAGTCGACACAACATTGTTCCCTTTTTTGATCTCCCCACTCCCCACCTATCCCCTCTCTCGGCAGTTCCCACACCCCACCCCTGCAACAGGTGTGTTGTTGGTTTAAACCCCTCATGGTCTTGGAGTTAATTAAAAATTTCCACTGGGGCTCACCTTGCCCCATTACTCCTTCCCTCTGGGTGGTGCGCTATCAATTCGCACATGAGCCTTGTTTCCCCTCCTGGAGTATTTATTTTTATTTTATTTATTTCAGGTTCTTATATAGCGTTGTCAATTTACGCAGCGCTTTACATATACATTGCACATTCACATCAGTCCCTGCTCTCAAGGAGCTTACAAACTAAGGTCCCCAACTCACATTCATACATACATAGTAGGGCCAATTTTTTTTTATACAGGATCCAATTAACCTACCAGCATGTCTTTGGAGTGTGGGAGGAAACCGGAGTACCCGGAGGAAACCCACGCAGGCACAGGGAGAACATTCAAACTCCAGAAAGGTAGTGTCGTGGTTGGGATTCGAACCAGTGACCCTCTTGCTGCTAGGTGAAAGTGCTAACCACTACACCACTGTTACAATCTATACCTCGCTAGAGTATCATCCCATGTTTACTGACATTTTTCCTTCCCCCTCCCTTCCCATCCGTCCAAGCCCCAACCCATAAACCCCCACCAGAGGCCAGCTGTTCTTTGTCACTATTTCATAGCTTCTTAATTCAGTTTCTATTCTTGGAAACTAATCGCCACTATTTGTTTTCTTGCGTTGTTTCTTCTATTTCCATATCTTCAGTCCCGCCTGGTATTTTTGGAGCTGGGATATCCAATTTTTAACAAAAGTCTTGTGTCTCCTCTGGAAATCTCATTCTTGCCATATGGCCATCTCTTCTTCTTATTAGACAGGCTGGGAATCCCTGATTGTATCGTATTCCATGCTTTTGCATTGAGTCCACTAATTGCTTTAATAATCTCCTTCTTCTTAGCGTGTCATGGGATAAGTCTGTAAAGATCTGAAAATTAACACTTTCATAAGTTATGGGTGGCTTTTTTTTCTTCAGACTTTCCCAGATCGTTTTTTCTTCCTGATAGCTCTGGAATCTTATAATTATGTCTCTGGGGGCATCTGTTGGTATGCCAGTTGGTTTCCTGATCCGATGAACTCTCTCAATCTTTAACTGCTCTTTTTCCTCTCTATTTAACCAAGGGTTAAAGATTTTTCTCATTTTGTCTATTGGGTCCTCATCTTGCATCGATTCTCGTAAGCCCTGGATTTTCAAATTCTTTCTCCTCTCCTGTTTTCTTGATCCTCCATTTTGTAGGCAATGCTTCTATGTTCCTTTTTAGGTCCTTCAGATCTCTTCCAGGTCTTTTATTGTTTGAACATAGTTGTCTTGTTTTTTTTCCAGGTCTTCCACTCTCATTAGTAAATTACCTAAATCCTTATAGATTATTGTCAACTCTGTCTTTAGAAATTTTTCCAATGCTGCGAGCATATTCGCCATTTCACCCTTTGTGGGCAGTTGGTCCCCAGCTGTCCACTCTGGATTGTAGTCCAATTCCATAACCACTAATTTTTGTTGTTTTATACTTAGTTGCACTGTGGAGTCCCGGCTCAATGATGTCCTACTTTGCCCATTTTTTTCTTTCACTTCAATTTGTTTTTTACGTGTTCCTTGTCATTTCTCTTGAGTCTTTCTGTCTGTGCTGTCTTCTTGTAACATATATTTTTTTATTGTTCCTGGACTGGTGCTCATTTTGGGCGATTTTGCTGACACTTCCCCTTTTACTACTTTACCTCTCATACTGTGCTATTTAATTTTCATCTACCAAAAAGGCTCAAACCCCTTACACAGATCTTCTATTCTATTAGATTTTATTTACTCTAACAATCTCAAGCACTCTCGAAGAATCACTTTATGTTGATCAGAGAGAAAAGAAAAACATGTTTTTTATAACTTGATATCAGGATGATTTACAGGAGGATTACAGGAGATAAGGTAATAATTGGATTGGTCTCACCACTTTTGTTTCTTGTAATATCTGATATTGAACTGCCAGTCCTTTTGACCTCCTTCGGACTGCACGCCGCAGATATATTGCGGCAGATTGGCCCTCCTGCGCGAACCAACGTAGCCCTACGTCGGTCGCGCGCCTGCAGCTAGAGCTATTTTTTTTTAACTAAAAATATGTAGCAGAAAACAAATTTGCCTAAAATGTTAAAAAAAATTAGATTTTTCAATTTTTGGGGGAATGTTGTATAGCAGAATGTGAAAAATATATATATTTTTTTTTTCAGAACTGTCGCTCTTTTTTGTTTATAGGGCAAAAAATAAAATTTGCAGAGGTGATCAAATACCACCAAAAGAAAGCTCTATTTCTGGAAAAAAAGACATGAATTTTATTTAGGTACAGTGTCGCATGACCGTGCAATTGTCAGTTAAAGTAACGCAGTGCCGAATTGCAAAGAATGGTCTGGTCATTAAGGGGGCAAATTCTTCCGGTCCAGAAGTGGTTAAATACCAACAGGCTTACTGCTCTCTAAGGCTTCCACACATCTCTGGGGCTTTCTCTTTCTGTCACAGGAGAGCGTACTCTACCTTCTACGGCCCCACTGGCCACACGCCAGCACCATGCACCTCCTCCTCAGAACTCCTCGTTGCCATGAGCGATCTGTGCTGGATCCCTGGTCTCCCGGTGTGCCAAACGTCAGAGGGATGGAGGCTGGGGTGAATCACACCAGCTGAGAGCAGATGGATTGGCTCCCCTTCTTTCCTCCTGCTGAGCTTCACTGTGGCCGCTTACCGCTACCTTCAGACCTCCCTTGTTCCCAATGCGGGATCACAGTGTGATCTCAGCGGGCAGGTGGGCAATTGTTGGCGGGCAGACATCAAAAGCTCAGAGCTCCACTAGATCATGGTGGGATGATGATGCTGCTGCTCCTCTAGCGGGCACTGCAACATGCCTCATAGGCTCCTTCCTCATGATCGACCTCAAAAAGTGACGGGCGTTGTTGTCAAACGCTGTCTCTTTATTCAATACAGATACAAAAATTGTAAACAAAGAATAAAACATTGTGTAGCATTGTCCCTGTAGGGCTTGCTGTATGATGACTTGTTGGGCCCCCTCTGATTACCAGCATACAGTCACTTAGGGACAGTTCACACATTCTTCCTTAATCCCAAAGGCTCATTGCTCAATAAACAGTCTAGGGGTGTTGGTTTTTAGTATTTATTGTGGAACTTGGCTGGGAGAAAGGAATAGTGGTATACTCCAACTTGAACTATGTACATTTGACGAGGATAACTCTCACTTGGCCTCACCAGGTTGCCTGTGGAAGCAGTCACATTGCTTAAACCATACTGCCACATGTATGGAAAGGGTTAAGTCTCCTTGCTCCTTCTCTCCAGCAATAGAATTGGTGATCTACATTCTCTTCAGGACACTCACTAGCATCACCTTTACTGACACCCATTCACTTACTCTTCCATCTGCAGGGGTGGCCCCTTGACGTAGATCTGTACTCACTGTACTGTAAAATCAGATCCTTTAGCATCTCTCCTCTCAGTCAGCTCCACAGGACCTCCGGGTTCAGTTCCTTTCTAGCTCCCAATGCCTTCGGGTTGACTACCTGGGGCCGCATGGCACCTCTACAGAAGAGGAGGCAGCCACCCCCCTCTCCCCCCTCCGGGACTCCACTATCTAGATGAAAGACCTGGCACACATGTGCTCCTGGCATTTATACAGTATCCCAGCATGCACACAGGCACATTCCTCTGCCAAATCACCAGTGCTGTATTAAACGCCTGTGCACTCATTCGTCAGGTTTCCTCCCACTGTCCAATATGCCTCCCTATTGGACCAGTGTGAAACACTCTGCAGACAGACTGGGTTGCACCTGAGCACATTGAGCAGACGTCACTAGCAGATCCTGCTCTCTGGTAGGCAGAGAACAAATATAGATTTACCTGCAATCCCTCCAATAAGCAGATAGGATTCAAAAGTATACTCTCTTTCTAAAACCTACCTAGAAGGGTGCTTCATCTGCAATCAAACTATATCAATGGTTTATTTGGCATATCTAGATTCCATCATACAGAGAGATGTTCAATATCAAGCTGTCAATGGTATTGAACCTCAAAGCGTTTCAACTCATAAAGTGTCTTCATCAGGAAATGGTCTGGTGGGAGCAATATGATTATACCAGTCTTGCTTTGTATTTATGGACTTTACTTGCAGAGTCATATTTGCTTTACAAACCCAGCTGCAATTCTATTGCATATTTGTCTTGCAGATTTGCAAGTACTGGGATCACTTGCCCACTTTGGGTCCAGTGAGGTCTAGGAAACCACTAACCAGCAGTGATGCTATATGAAAATCTTCTATTTCTCCTCCTATAGCTTGCAGGGGTTCCATAATTCAAGAGAGGTACATCTTAAATAGTCCTGCATGCACTTGTCTTTCATCAGCTTTGTCTGATAATGCTTTCTAATTAGGTAGAGTTCATTGCTTTCTCTTTCATGTACTTTCTCACACATTTTTTTTGCAATTTCACACTTGCAAAAATGCAACATCATCTATGATCAGGGACATAGTGCTTTAAACTTTTTGATCCGTTCATTCATCTGTAGGTGGGTGGGACCTTGTATACACTTACATGTACCCTCTGTTAGCAGCATTTTAATTGTACATTTTCAGGACTGGTAGTTCTGGTTTATGAGATTAACAACTGGAAATTCTGATGAAACTCCTTTAGAAGCCATTATATACTGTATGCTTTGTGGCCTTTTTTCTTTTTTTAGAGACTGTTTTGCTGTAACTTTGACCTGAAACTGTATCTGCAGCAGTATTTAGTACTTTCACTGTAGCCGGGCCAATAAGCTGCAAATAAGTTATTGCAGATGTAATGGGTGTTTTGCATCTCCCACGACCGTGCCAAGCTGACCGAGTCTCTCCCTGAAGGGAGAGACACAGCCTGTCAGTTTCTGCAGGGGAATTTTCCCCCCTCTCTCTCCTCTTCTCACCGCTAGGTGTGCCAGAGGGGCTGAAACGGTTCTTGGGGTTTGATAGGCGGAGTAAGGAACCAAATATTTTCAGCGGCTCAGATGGCGCTGGACACATGGCTGAGCCCTTCTTGCTCGTTTCATACTGCAGAGACTTGTCATGTGACTTGAAATTTGAAAGTCGCATGAAAATTCGCACCCCTATTAACTGCAATGGAACCGTTCTTATTGGTGCAACTCAAGTCGCATCACGACTCTCATTGACTCCTGTTAATGAAGTAGCAAGCAATCTGCAATGAAGTCATGCAGGATTTCGGCTGTCAAAGTCACGCAACTTTGAAGCTGCTTAGATGTGAAGCGGCAATTATTTAAAAACAACAGAAATGGGCAGAGAGGAAATTATATCATAACCATGTAGTTCAAAAAGAGAGAGCAATACATTGTTCAAGCATTAAATGTAAAACTTCTAACACCCCCACTTGGTGGCAGAACAGATATATATATATATATATATATATATATATATATATATATATATATATATATATATATATATATATATATATATATATATATATATTATATATATATATATATATATATATATATATATAAAAGAATATATAATATGTGAGGATGGTTGCTGCAACTATGACTGTATAAACAGTGTGCTAACCCCCCACTTCACAACTATTTTTCATGTAAGTTTTATCATCTTTCATAGTTCTTCAAACTTTGTCCTTGGTAGTGGTTTCATCAAAGCATCCACTATGACCTCTGCTTTAGCATTCAACCATAATATATGAGAATGGTTGTTGCAACTATGACAGTATAAACAGTATGCTAACATAAACCATAGCAACTTTTTTCAGTTAGTGTGAACACGTCACAAAGTTATACATGCCCTTTTGTGCCTTTGTATAATAGTAGAAAATATTTTCTAGAACCTGCCCCTAGAAAGCAAGTGTTCTTTACAGTGATGTCAGTATAGTTCTATCATTTTCACATGGTGTATTCAGGGCAACTTAAGAGCATATGTATAGAGTAGTAAATGTGATATTCATTAAACATTCATTGCAGGGGATTTAATCACTGTAATTTAAAACACATGCACCTGTAAAATACACCTGCAGTGAATACTTAAAGTCACATTCACTGCTTTATAATTATGTTATTTTCATGTACTGCAGTATGTAACTACTGTCCATTGTATTACATATAGATGACTTTAAAGGCAGTTCAAGCAGTAATGATGATGTACAAAGACCAGTAACCCTTCAGTAATCAATCAGATTTCAGATGCAGTCTAATAAATTAAATATGACTTCTGATTGGTTTCTATAAATGACTGCACTTTTGTACATTGCTCTTTGCCTTATTAAAAAGCCCATCAGTGGAAAAAAAGACATTCGGAAAGAAAACATTCAATGTATTTGAATGTTAATTTTTTTAAAAACATCTTTAGGAATTTCTATATCAAGGACATATGATGGTTTCAAAAATTAAGTTTTTAGTGTGAAATGATAGCAATCTGTTGAATCCAATTAACTCCAGAAAACAGGGCAGTAATACAACATAAAAAGATTAGATTGTAAAAATGATGATAACAGATGGTTGGAAATGGAGTCTTTCCATGTTTTTTTTTTTTATAACTTCTGTTAATTTATTGCTGCTTCAAGAATTAATTATATTTTTTGATGCTTTTTTCTACATGTGGGGCAAATCAAATAATCTTAGAAAAAAATAAAATTGTGCAACTTTATGCAATCCAATTTGTGTTAGTTTGAGTATTTTATTGTTTTTTAGTTTTAGTTTTCACATTTATAAAGAACATGTCCTTACAGGCTACACTTCTAGTGCTCTGTTCACGATTTTGTCAGAAAAAAAGAGATGAAGGCTCCAGTATAACAATGAGCAGCGAGAGTATAGGCAGTAGCAGGACATGTACAACCTGTACATGTACTTTGTCCCACATGGGACAGAAAGGAAAAATAAAAATTATAATGATAGATGTTCTTTTATAGTGTCATAAAAAACAGTCTCATAACTACAAATCAAAAAAACACATAGCCGATAATTCTTGCATCTTCCTTAGATAACCTTGGGTATGATTGTCAACAATCACATACTTGATATCTTTTTGAGCATTAAACGTGAAGTATGGCTTTAAAAAAACAAGCAATCATACTTAGAAAATTCGGTGGGTAGACCCTGTAACCAAAAAACCTGGCACTATTCCCTACGCAAATAGAAAGGTTAAAGGGTAAGTCCCCACTTCTCCTCACACTGAAGAAATGATGGGAAAATGGGATTTTTAAGTGGCTAAAAAGTAACACATAAATACAATATATCTAAAAACTAGGGTTGAGCGGACACCTAGATGTCCGTGTTCGACGGGTTCGGCCGAACTTTAAAAAAAAGTCCGGGTCCGTGTCCCGGACTTTTACCGAACTTTTCCCGGACACCGAACCCCATTGAAGTCAATGGGGACCCGAACTTTAAGGCACTAAAATGGCTCTAAAACACCAAAGGAAAGGGCTAGAGTGCTGCAAATGGCAGCAAAACGTAATTAAGAGCATGGCAAGTGCTCTGCAAACAAATGTGGATAGGGAAATAACTTAAAACAACAAAAAAAAACAGAAAAATAAAACAATGTTCTTCTTCATCTCTGAAGGACGAGGCCCATATGGAGTAGGAGGGAGGTTGAGGTGGTGGTGGATGTGGCGGTGACATAGGCGTGCGCACAGGGTGTGCTGGGTGTGCCTGGGCACACCCTAATCACCTAGGGCACATAGCATTGCCAGTGAGGAGATGGGAAAGATCTCCCTGGGACCTGCTCTGCTCTATTTCTCCTTGCCTACAGGTACATGGCCCCGATACATTACTCTCCCTGCTGGCAAACACATGCATGTGTATTTCAACTTTGGGGTGCACACCTTAATGCAATAGGCTGCGCACACCTATGGGCGGTGTAGGTGGAAGCGGCGGTGGAGGAGGACCAGGGCCGGATTAACAGCATCATGGGCTTGGTGCTGAGGATTTTGAAGGGCCTTAGGGCCGTGCCTTGCCATGCACCCAGAGGAGGAAGGGTGCAGCCATGCATGCCTAATTCAACATGGGATGCTGTCTCTGAAGCCCATAAACACATCCATGCATCGCCAACTGTCCCTCCTTGTCCGGCCTTCACGCTGTGTGGGGAGGTTCTGAGGGTGCTGCCTGGGGAAGCGAGCATAGAAGCCAGACTTCTGTGTTTACAAGTGACAGAAGAGCGGTAACAGTGAATATGGCCAACCCGGGGCCTATATAAAAGGTAGGGGCCTGGAGCTGCAGCTCCAATAGACCCTACATTAATCTGGCCCTGAGGAGGAGGACGAGGTAGCCAACACTGCTTCTTTTCACAAATTTTAAATGAGGGTACACCCCAAAAGAGTGAGAAAGAGCAAAAATGGAACAATGGGTGGGTAAGGTCGGTATCCATTGCTATTCTGCATAAGGTACGGAAAAGTCCCGTGGGATCCATGCCTGGTTCATTTTAATGAACGTGAGCTTGTCCACATTGTCTCTGGACAGGCGGCTGCGCTTGTCTGTTATAACGCCCCCAGCCGTGCTAAATACCCGTTCAGATAATACACTGGCTGCAGGGCACGCCAGCACCTCCAAGGCGTAAAGGGCAAGCTCAGGCCATGTGCCCAATTTGGAGACCCAGAAGTTGAAGGGGGCAGACCCGTCATTCACTACATGTAGGCGTGTGCACACATACTGCTCCACCATGTTGGTAAAATGCTGCCTCCTGCTAAGACGTTCCATCTGAGCTGCTGGTGCTGCTGTTTGTTGTGGCGTGCTGACAAAGCTTTTCCACATTTCGGCCATGCTAACCCTGCCTTCTGAGGTGCTGGCGGTGCCCTGGTTGCGTTGGCGACCTCCTCCTCCTCCTCCTCTGCCTTGTGCTTCCACTGTGGCCCCGCTGTCAGATGGGAATGCCAGCAGCATGGCGTCTACCAGCGTGCGCTTGTACTCGCGCATCTTGCGATCGCGCTCCAGTGAGTGAATTAAGGACGGTACGTTGTCCTTGTAACGGGGATCCAGCAGCGTGGCCACCCAGTAATCAGCACAAGTTAGAATGTGGGCAACTCGGCGGTCGTTGTGGAGACACTGCAGCATGTAATCGCTCATGTGTGCCAGGCTGCCCAGAGGCAACGAAAGGCTGTCCTCTGTGGGAGGTGTATGGTCCGTGTCCTCTGTATCCCCCCAGCCACGCACCAGTGATGGCCATGAGCTGGCCTGGGTGCCACCCTGCTGTGAACATGGTTCCATCTCCTCCTCCAGCTCCTCCTCCTCCTCATCCTCCTCATCCTCCAGAACTGTGCCCCTGCTGGACAATTGCGTCCCTGGCGTTTGCGTGTGCAGGAACCCACCCTCGGAGCCCCTTGCGAATGACTGCCCTGAAAGCCTTGGAAATGTTACCTCTTCATCCTCCTCCTCCTCCTCATCCTGTGCCACATCCTCTTCCATCATCGCCCGAATTGTTTTTTCAAGGAGGCATAGAAGTGGGATAGTTAAGCTGAGAACGGCGTCATTGCCACTGGCCATGTTGGTGGAGTACTCAAAACAGCGCAACAAGGCACACAGGTCTCGCATGGAGGCCCAGTTATTGGTGGTGAAGTGGTGCTGTTCCGCAGAGCGACTCACGCGTGCGTGCTGCAGCTGAAACTCCACTATGGCCTGCTGCTGCTCGCACAGTCTTTCCAGCATGTGCAAGGTGGAGTTCCACCTTGTGGGCACGTCACATATGAGGCGGTGAGCGGGAAGGCCGAAGTTACGCTGCAGCGCTGCCAGGCGAGCAGCAGCAGGGTGAGAACGCCGAAAGTGCGCACAAACGGCCCGCACTTTCTGCAGCAGCTCTGACATATCGGGGTAGTTTTTAAGGAACCTCTGCACCACCAAATTCAGCACATGCGCCAGGCAAGGGATGTGCGTCAAACCGGCTAGGCCCAGAGCTGCTATGAGATTTCGCCCGTTATCGCACACCACCAGGCCGGGCTTGAGGCTCGCTGGCAGCAACCACTCATTTGTCTGCTGTTCCATGCTCCTCCACAACTCCTGCGCGGTGTGTGGTTTGTCCCCCAAACAGGCAAGTTGTAAAACTGCCTGCTGTCGTTTACCCCTGGCCGTGCTGAAGTTGGTGGTGAAGGTGTTACGCTGTCCGGATGAGGAGGCGGTAGAGGATGAGGAAGCGGAGTAGGAGGAGTTAGGAACAGGAGGCAAACTGAAGCGCCCTGCAATCCTCGGTGGTGGAAGGACATGCGCCAAATTGCTATCCGCCTCAGGCCCATCCGCCACTGCATTTACCCAGTGTGCCGTTAGGGAGATATAACGCCCCTGACCGTGCTTACTGGTCCACGTATCCGTAGTTAGGTGGACCTTGGCACAGATGGCGTTGCGCAGTGCACACCTGATTTTTTCCCCCACTTGGTTGTGCAGGGAAGGGATGGCTTGCCTGGAAAAGTAGTGGCGGCTGGGCACGACGTACTGTGGGACAGCCACCGACATAAGGTTTTTAAAACTGTGCGTCTCCACCAGACGGAATGACAGCATTTCAAAGGCCAATAATTTTGAAATGCTGGCATTCAGGGCCAGGGATCGCGGGTGGGTAGGGGGGTACTTCCTCTTCCTCTCAAGTGTTTGGGAGATGGAAAGCTGAACGCTTCCACGGGACATTGTGGAGATGGTTGTTGGTGACCCAGGTGGTGGTGTTGCTGACAGATCGTCTGTTTGCGGGGTGGCAGGTGCCGGTATCACTACAGATGTGGCTGGAGCGGCCGAGACTGCAGCAGAAGAGGAAGCAGGATGAGCCAGAGACGTTTCTTGGTTTTGAAGGTGTGTACTCCACTGCAGCTCGTGCTTTGCACTTAGATGCCTGATCATGCAGGTTGTGCTCAGGTTGAGAAGGTTCATGCCTCGCTTCAAGCTCTGATTGCACAGGGTGCAAAGCACTCGTGTCCTGTCATCAGCACATTTTCTAAAGAACTTCCACGCTAGAGAACTCCTTTGAGCTGACTTTGGTGCGCTCGTTCCCTTGCTGCGTTGGGCAGTAGCGGGCGTAGTGTCTAGGGCACGGCCGCTCCGCTTCTGCACCCTGCTCCCTCTTCTGCTGTGCTGGTGGCTCTGTGCGACCACCGCCTCTTCCTCCAAACTACTCAGTTCACCTGCATGACGTTCATTCCATGTGGGGTCGAGGACCTCATCGTCCTCCACATCATCTTCCACCCAGTCTTCACCCCTGCCCTCCTTGTCGGTCTCCACAATGCTGAACGCCGCAGCAGTTGGCACCTGCGTTTCGTCATCATCGGAGACGTGCTGCAATAATCCTTGCATGTACTCATCTTGAGGAATAAGTGGTTGGGCATCGCTGCACTCAATCTCTTCCACTTCTGGGGCAGGGCTAGGTGGATGGCCCTGGGAAACCCTGCTGACAGAGTCCTCAAAAAGAATAAGAGACTGCTGTATGGCTTGGGGCTCAGACTGCTGGCCTGATTTGCAAGGGGGTGAGGTGAAAGACGGTTGGACATTGGCTGCAGGTGCCAACTCTGACCTTTCTGCAGTAGACTGGGTGGGAGACAATGTGAAGGAACTGGAGGCACTGTCAGCAGCAAACCAATCTACTATCGCCTCAACTTGTTCTGGCCTCATCACTTCTAGGGGCGTTTGATGCCCTACCAAATACTGATGCAGGTTCTGTCGCCTACTCACACTTGAGGAAGGTGTTTCACTTGTGCGTGTAGCTGGCACAGATCGACCATGTCCTCTCCTTGCAACAGGAGCTCTACCAGCAGCACCACGACCCAGGCCACGGCCCTTATTTGACGGTCTCCTCATATTTCTGTAATTTAAGATCTTGCCCTAGAAAGGTTTTTATTGAATAGCGGAATAGAAAATATGATCCAAAAAAAGTGTATGTATATCACACGTACACAACCACACTAGGCCCCAATTACTATTGTTTGTACCCCTAAAAGGCTAGATGAGGAGTAGGGGGAGTATGGAACAGGCAGCACCCTCAAACCTTCAGAAGTATGAGATGAACCCCAACAACTTGGAAAGGTGGATCTCTCTCACACGTACCGACACAGACTATCCCGCAATTCAATTGATCCTCAAAGGTTTTTATTGAATAGCGGAATAGGAAATATGATCAAAAAAAGTGTATGTATCTCGCACGTACACAACCACACTAGGCCCCAATTACTATTGTTTGTACCCCTAAAAGGCTAGATGAGGAGTAGGGGGGGTATGGAACAGGCAGCACCCTCAAACCTTCAGAAGTATGAGATGAACCCCAACAACTTGGAAAGGTGGATCTCTCTCACACGTACCGACACAGACTATCCCGCAATTCAATTGATCCCCAAAGGTTTTTATTGAATAGCGGAATAGGAAATATGATCAAAAAAAGTGTATGTATCTCACACGTACAGAAACACACTAGGCCCCAATTACTATTGTTTGTACACCTAAAAGGATGGATGAGGAGGAGGAGGAGTATGGAACAGGCAGCACCCTCAAAGCTTCAGAAGTATGAGATGAACCCCAAAAACTTGGAAAGGTGGATCTCACACGTACCGACACAGACTATCCCGCAATTTAATTGATCCCCAAAGGTTTTTATTGAATAGCGGAATAGGAAATATGATCAAAAAATGTGTATGTATCTCACACGTACAGAAGCACACTAGGCCCCAATTACTATTGTTTGTACACCTAAAAGGATGGATGAGGAGGAGGAGGAGTATGGAACAGGCAGCACCCTCAAAGCTTCAGAAGTATGAGATGAACCCCAAAAACTTGGAAAGGTGGATCTCACACGTACCGACACAGACTATCCCGCAATTTAATTGATCCCCAAAGGTTTTTATTGAATAGCGGAATAGGAAATATGATCAAAAAAAGTGTATGTATCTCGCACGTACAGAAACACACTAGGCCCCAATTACTATTGTTTGTACACCTAAAAGGATGGATGAGGAGGAGGAGGAGTATGGAACAGGCAGCACCCTCAAAGCTTCAGAAGTATGAGATGAACCCCAAAAACTTGGAAAGGTGGATCTCACACGTACCGACACAGACTATTCCGCAATTTAATTGATCCCCAAAGGTTTTTATTGAATAGCGGAATAGGAAATATGATCAAAAAATGTGTATGTATCTCACACGTACAGAAGCACACTAGGCCCCAATTACTATTGTTTGTACACCTAAAAGGATGGATGAGGAGGAGGAGGAGTATGGAACAGGCAGCACCCTCAAAGCTTCAGAAGTATGAGATGAACCCCAAAAACTTGGAAAGGTGGATCTCACACGTACCGACACAGACTATCCCGCAATTTAATTGATCCCCAAAGGTTTTTATTGAATAGCGGAATAGGAAATATGATCAAAAAAAGTGTATGTATCTCGCACGTACAGAAACACACTAGGCCCCAATTACTATTGTTTGTACACCTAAAAGGATGGATGAGGAGGAGGAGGAGTATGGAACAGGCAGCACCCTCAAAGCTTCAGAAGTATGAGATGAACCCCAAAAACTTGGAAAGGTGGATCTCACACGTACCGACACAGACTATTCCGCAATTTAATTGATCCCCAAAGGTTTTTATTGAATAGCGGAATAGGAAATATGATCAAAAAATGTGTATGTATCTCACACGTACAGAAGCACACTAGGCCCCAATTACTATTGTTTGTACACCTAAAAGGATGGATGAGGAGGAGGAGGAGTATGGAACAGGCAGCACCCTCAAAGCTTCAGAAGTATGAGATGAACCCCAAAAACTTGGAAAGGTGGATCTCACACGTACCGACACAGACTATTCCGCAATTTAATTGATCCCCAAAGGTTTTTATTGAATAGCGGAATAGGAAATATGATCAAAAAATGTGTATGTATCTCACACGTACAGAAGCACACTAGGCCCCAATTACTATTGTTTGTACACCTAAAAGGATGGATGAGGAGGAGGAGGAGTATGGAACAGGCAGCACCCTCAAAGCTTCAGAAGTATGAGATGAACCCCAAAAACTTGGAAAGGTGGATCTCACACGTACCGACACAGACTATCCCGCAATTTAATTGATCCCCAAAGGTTTTTATTGAATAGCGGAATAGGAAATATGATCAAAAAAAGTGTATGTATCTCGCACGTACACAACCACACTAGGCCCCAATTACTATTGTTTGTACCCCTAAAAGGCTAGATGAGGAGTAGGGGGGGTATGGAACAGGCAGCACCCTCAAACCTTCAGAAGTATGAGATGAACCCCAACAACTTGGAAAGGTGGATCTCTCTCACACGTACCGACACAGACTATCCCGCAATTCAATTGATCCTCAAAGGTTTTTATTGAATAGCGGAATAGGAAATATGATCAAAAAAAGTGTATGTATCTCGCACGTACACAACCACACTAGGCCCCAATTACTATTGTTTGTACCCCTAAAAGGCTAGATGAGGAGTAGGGGGGGTATGGAACAGGCAGCACCCTCAAACCTTCAGAAGTATGAGATGAACCCCAACAACTTGGAAAGGTGGATCTCTCTCACACGTACCAACACAGACTATCCCCCAATTTAACTGATCCCCAAAGGTTTTTGATTAAATAGCGGAATAGAAAATATGATCCCAAAAAAGTGTATGTATATCACACGTACACAACCACACTAGGCCCCAATTACTATTGTTTGTACCCCTAAAAGGCTAGGAGTAGGGGGGAGTATGGAACAGGCAGCACCCTCAAACCTTCAGAAGTATGAGATGAACCCCAACAACTTGGAAAGGTGGATCTCTCTCACACGTACCAACACAGACTATCCCCCAATTTAACTGATCCCCAGAGGTTTTTGATTAAATAGCGGAATAGAAAATATGATCCCAAAAAAGTGTATGTATATCACACGTACACAACCACACTAGGCCCCAATTACTATTGTTTGTACCCCTAAAAGGCTAGGAGTAGGGGGAGTATGGAACAGGCAGCACCCTCAAACCTTCAGAAGTATGAGATGAACCCCAACAACTTGGAAAGGTGGATCTCTCTCACACGTACCAACACAGACTATCCCCCAATTTAACTGATCCCCAAAGGTTTTTGATTAAATAGCGGAATAGAAAATATGATCCCAAAAAAGTGTATGTATATCACACGTACACAACCACACTAGGCCCCAATTACTATTGTTTGTACCCCTAAAAGGCTAGGAGTAGGGGGGAGTATGGAACAGGCAGCACCCTCAAACCTTCAGAAGTATGAGATGAACCCCAACAACTTGGAAAGGTGGATCTCTCTCACACGTACCAACACAGACTATCCCCCAATTTAACTGATCCCCAGAGGTTTTTGATTAAATAGCGGAATAGAAAATATGATCCCAAAAAAGTGTATGTATATCACACGTACACAACCACACTAGGCCCCAATTACTATTGTTTGTACCCCTAAAAGGCTAGGAGTAGGGGGAGTATGGAACAGGCAGCACCCTCAAACCTTCAGAAGTATGAGATGAACCCCAACAACTTGGAAAGGTGGATCTCTCTCACACGTACCAACACAGACTATCCCCCAATTTAACTGATCCCCAAAGGTTTTTGATTAAATAGCGGAATAGAAAATATGATCCCAAAAAAGTGTATGTATATCACACGTACACAACCACACTAGGCCCCAATTACTATTGTTTGTACCCCTAAAAGGCTAGGAGTAGGGGGAGTATGGAACAGGCAGCACCCTCAAACCTTCAGAAGTATGAGATGAACCCCAACAACTTGGAAAGGTGGATCTCTCTCACACGTACCAACACAGACTATCCCCCAATTTAACTGATCCCCAGAGGTTTTTGATTAAATAGCGGAATAGAAAATATGATCCCAAAAAAGTGTATGTATATCACACGTACACAACCACAATAGGCCCCAATTACTATTGTTTGTACCCCTAAAAGGCTAGGAGTAGGGGGAGTATGGAACAGGCAGCACCCTCAAACCTTCAGAAGTATGAGATGAACCCCAACAACTTGGAAAGGTGGATCTCTCTCACACGTACCAACACAGACTATCCCCCAATTTAACTGATCCCCAGAGGTTTTTGATTAAATAGCGGAATAGAAAATATGATCCCAAAAAAGTGTATGTATATCACACGTACACAACCACACTAGGCCCCAATTACTATTGTTTGTACCCCTAAAAGGCTAGGAGTAGGGGGAGTATGGAACAGGCAGCACCCTCAAACCTTCAGAAGTATGAGATGAACCCCAACAACTTGGAAAGGTGGATCTCTCTCACACGTACCAACACAGACTATCCCCCAATTTAACTGATCCCCAGAGGTTTTTGATTAAATAGCGGAATAGAAAATATGATCCCAAAAAAGTGTATGTATATCACACGTACACAACCACACTAGGCCCCAATTACTATTGTTTGTACCCCTAAAAGGCTAGGAGTAGGGGGAGTATGGAACAGGCAGCACCCTCAAACCTTCAGAAGTATGAGATGAACCCCAACAACTTGGAAAGGTGGATCTCTCTCACACGTACCAACACAGACTATCCCCCAATTTAACTGATCCCCAAAGGTTTTTGATTAAATAGCGGAATAGAAAATATGATCCCAAAAAAGTGTATGTATATCACACGTACACAACCACACTAGGCCCCAATTACTATTGTTTGTACCCCTAAAAGGCTAGGAGTAGGGGGAGTATGGAACAGGCAGCACCCTCAAACCTTCAGAAGTATGAGATGAACCCCAACAACTTGGAAAGGTGGATCTCTCTCACACGTACCAACACAGACTATCCCCCAATTTAACTGATCCCCAGAGGTTTTTGATTAAATAGCGGAATAGAAAATATGATCCCAAAAAAGTGTATGTATATCACACGTACACAACCACACTAGGCCCCAATTACTATTGTTTGTACCCCTAAAAGGCTAGGAGTAGGGGGAGTATGGAACAGGCAGCACCCTCAAACCTTCAGAAGTATGAGATGAACCCCAACAACTTGGAAAGGTGGATCTCTCTCACACGTACCAACACAGACTATCCCCCAATTTAACTGATCCCCAGAGGTTTTTGATTAAATAGCGGAATAGAAAATATGATCCCAAAAAAGTGTATGTATATCACACGTACACAACCACACTAGGCCCCAATTACTATTGTTTGTACCCCTAAAAGGCTAGGAGTAGGGGGAGTATGGAACAGGCAGCACCCTCAAACCTTCAGAAGTATGAGATGAACCCCAACAACTTGGAAAGGTGGATCTCTCTCACACGTACCAACACAGACTATCCCCCAATTTAACTGATCCCCAAAGGTTTTTGATTAAATAGCGGAATAGAAAATATGATCCCAAAAAAGTGTATGTATATCACACGTACACAACCACACTAGGCCCCAATTACTATTGTTTGTACCCCTAAAAGGCTAGGAGTAGGGGGAGTATGGAACAGGCAGCACCCTCAAACCTTCAGAAGTATGAGATGAACCCCAACAACTTGGAAAGGTGGATCTCTCTCACACGTACCAACACAGACTATCCCCCAATTTAACTGATCCCCAGAGGTTTTTGATTAAATAGCGGAATAGAAAATATGATCCCAAAAAAGTGTATGTATATCACACGTACACAACCACACTAGGCCCCAATTACTATTGTTTGTACCCCTAAAAGGCTAGGAGTAGGGGGAGTATGGAACAGGCAGCACCCTCAAACCTTCAGAAGTATGAGATGAACCCCAACAACTTGGAAAGGTGGATCTCTCTCACACGTACCAACACAGACTATCCCCCAATTTAACTGATCCCCAGAGGTTTTTGATTAAATAGCGGAATAGAAAATATGATCCCAAAAAAGTGTATGTATATCACACGTACACAACCACACTAGGCCCCAATTACTATTGTTTGTACCCCTAAAAGGCTAGGAGTAGGGGGAGTATGGAACAGGCAGCACCCTCAAACCTTCAGAAGTATGAGATGAACCCCAACAACTTGGAAAGGTGGATCTCTCTCACACGTACCAACACAGACTATCCCCCAATTTAACTGATCCCCAGAGGTTTTTGATTAAATAGCGGAATAGAAAATATGATCCCAAAAAAGTGTATGTATATCACACGTACACAACCACACTAGGCCCCAATTACTATTGTTTGTACCCCTAAAAGGCTAGGAGTAGGGGGGAGTATGGAACAGGCAGCACCCTCAAACCTTCAGAAGTATGAGATGAACCCCAACAACTTGGAAAGGTGGATCTCTCTCACACGTACCAACACAGACTATCCCCCAATTTAACTGATCCCCAAAGGTTTTTGATTAAATAGCGGAATAGAAAATATGATCCCAAAAAAGTGTATGTATATCACACGTACACAACCACACTAGGCCCCAATTACTATTGTTTGTACCCCTAAAAGGCTAGATGAGGAGTAGGGGGAGTATGGAACAGGCAGCACCCTCAAACCTTCAGTATGAGATTGTGTTCACTGTACCCCACAAAGATTGAGTTCACTGCACCCCACAATGATTGTGTTCACTGCACCCCACAAAGATTGTGTTCACTGCACCTCACAAAGATTGTGTTCACTGTACCCCCCAAAGATTTTGTTCACTGCACCCCACAAAGATTCTGTTCACTGTACCCCACAAAGATTGTGTTCACTGCACCCCAAAAAGATTGTGTTCACTGCACCCCAAAAAGGATGTTGTTCACTGCACCCCAAAAAGGATGTTGTTCACTCCACCCCAAAAAGATTGTGTTCACTGCACCCCACAAAGATTGTGTTCACTGCACCCCAAAAAGATTGTGTTCACTGCACCCCAAAAATGATTTTGTTCACTGCACCCCAAAAAGGATTTTGTTCACTGCACCCCAAAAAGGATGTTGTTCACTCCACCCCAAAAAGATTGTGTTCACTGCACCCCAAAAAGATTGTGTTCACTGCACCCCACAAAGGATTTTGTTCACTGCACCCCAAAAAGATTGTGTTCACTGCACCCCAAAAAGGATGTTGTTCACTGCACCCCAAAAAGGATTTTGTTCACTGCACCCCAAAAAGATTGTGTTCACTGCACCCCACAAAGGATTTTGTTCACTGCACCCCACAAAGATTGTGTTCACTGCACACCAAAAAGGATTGTGTTCACTGCACCCCAAAAAGATTTTGTTCACTGCACCCCAAAAAGATTGTGTTCACTGCAGCCCAAAAAGATTGTGTTCACTGCAGCCCAAAAAGATTGTGTTCACTGCAGCCCAAAAAGATTGTGTTCACTGCAGCTCACACACAGAAAAATGGATGTGGATCACTGACACCTGCCTATCTCCAATCCCACACCACACAGCAATATCGATTGTAGTTTGTAGAACACAGTTTCCCTAAAATTCAGCAGACTCTGTCCCTAACAGGATTGAGAAGAGATCGTAGATCAGGATTGAGTGCAGATTCACCCCACCCCCCACACAGCAATATCGATTGTAGTTTGTAGAACACAGTTTCCCTAAAATTCAGCAGACTCTGTCCCTAACAGGATTGAGAAGAGATCGTAGATCAGGATTGAGTGCAGATTCACCCCACCCCCCACACAGCAATATCGATTTAAGTTTGTAGAACACAGTTTCCCTAAAATTCAGCAGACTCTGTCCCTAACAGGATTGAGAAGAGATCGTAGATCAGGATTGAGTGCAGATTCACCCCACCCCCCACACAGCAATATCGATTGTAGTTTGTAGAAGACACTGACCCTATATAATTCAGCAGACTCTATCCCTAAAATGCCTACAACTCGCCCTGCCTAAACACTCCGACCTGTCCCTCAATTCTATCCGGACACAAATGGTTTTTTCCTGCCTATCTTTCCCTAATCAGCAGCCAGCACGTTGATGTGTGCTCTCTGTCCCTGAATCTAAGCAGCATAATGACGCCGCTGCGGCTGCCTCGAACTTATAAAGACTTGGTCACATGCTTCAGACGGCCAATCACAGCTACTGAGACATTTGCAGGCATGGCTGGGATGGCTTAAGGCACACCAGTTAAACGATTGTTGATTGGCTGTTGAAAGCCCGCCATGAAAAGAGCGCCAAAGCATGCAAAACCCGGAAATAAAACGACCGAACACGGATTTTTACCCGAACATACAGTAAAGTGTCCGTGTCCGTGTTCGGGTACAAAAAATCCAATTATTCGGTACGAACACGAATAATACAGTCCGTGTTCGCTCAACACTACTAAAAACCACAAGTTTTATTTATATAAATATCTATTCATTAAAAAAATATGTATCATGATATTAGATCAATGTTATCAACATGTATTATGACCATTCCATGCAATCAGTGTGTGGTCTGATGCATATGGATCTGATGTATATGAATTAATGCATTTCGCCCAAATGAGGGGCTTCTTCAGGATCCATGTTTTAATATTGGTAAGTCTAATACCTAGTAAACAATGCAAACAATGCATTAATTAAACATAGTACATAAACATAAAAAATACATATATATCAAAGTAAATCATAAAGCAAAACACATTTTATTGTTATCATATAACTAGTGAGCCATGTCTAACAGGAAAGGGGAGGGCTGAGGGGGAGGGGGGGGGAAAGGAGAAGAGGGGGGGGAGGAAAATGGAAGAGAAAAAAGAAGGGGGTAGGCAAGGGAAGGGAAAGGAAAGGGAAGGGAAGGAGGGGTTATAAGATTAAAAGAGGGGTATGATCTGAAACGGTATGAAGGACCTTATAGAGTCATCAAATTGAGGGGAACAGAAGCAGAAAAGACCACAAGAATGTCACCAATTCATCATTCCTTATATAACTGCAGCCAAACAGAAAGATATACTGTATGTCCACAAACATGTCAATACTCAATAAAATCAAAAGAAGAGTCACCAATAGATACCCGCCATCTAATAGAAAACACAGAGGAATGCCAATTATACAGAAAGTGCAGAGGCTTATCCTCCTATTCAGTAGAAACAAGGGTATATATATGAACAATAACATATTGGGGGCAACTTACCGACCGAGTTTGATTTGGAGGTGATAAAACAAGGTAAGTGATGTAAGAGAAAAGTGAAAAATGTTATCCAAATAGGAACCAGTATATGTGGTTTAGACACCAAGGATCCAAATAATTGGACCAGACAGGAACCACAGAGGAAAAAACATCCCAGGTTCCTAAAACAAAATGAGAAAAATAAAAGAATATATACATATAATATGGAGGAGCCCAGTATAGGTCAGAATTTACATGCCACAATTAGAGAGAAAAAAAAAAACAATCATACTCATCTAGATGGCTACAGCACCTTTCCAAGCTACAGCTGTCCCCCACCACCTCTAAGACCAATAACTGAGCAATCAAAGAATGCTGATCGCTCAGTTCTCAGTATTCAGCATGTAGAGAGCTGGTGACTGTCAGTATCTAAATGGCTTGCTGAGAGGCTGAGCCAGCTGCTGGTCCTGGTTGGGCTGAATAACATCAGCCAACAGCGGGCTTTAGCCTGCTGTCGGATGAAAATGGGTCACAGGAGTGCAAAACAAACTGCACTCCTGTCATCCATGGGAGAAGCATAGCCAAAATTGCTTTGGCTATACTTCCCCTTTAAAGAAAGCTTTTCCAGAAAGAAACATTGAAACTGCCATTGCTGACTGCTCGAATTGCAAGTGCTTATTTCCTGGATATCATACTAATTCTTTGGCATCATAACTTTGAGATGCTACCCCAGAACAAGCATGTTGATAAGATCTTTGGATTTTGCCCTGACTTTCAAATAAGGCATAGTCTTTCCAGGTCAGTGACTCACAAAAGTGTCAAAGCCAGAGATTAGCAAGGCAGCCAGGAAACTAGAACATTTTTTGAAGGAGGTTTGCAATAAAATTCCGCATTTACTTTAACCACCTCAAGACCGGGCACTTTTACCCACTTCCTCCCAAGGCCATTTTTCAGTGCTGTCACACTTTGAATAACAATCACTCAAGCATGCTACACTGTACCCAAATTACATTTTTTATATTTTTTTGAGTCAGAAAGCGCTTTCTATTTGTGATATATAGCTACTGGGTTTTTGATTGTTTGCTATATAAGTGAAAAAATACCAGAAATGTTTAAGAAAAAAAACACGTTTTTCTTAGCTTCTGTTGTAAAATTTAGCAAATAAATAATCTTTCTTTATATATTTAGACCAAAATTTATTATGTTACATTTCTTTGGTAAAAATAACCCAAATCAGTGTCTAAACCAGACAAACTTTGGGCCCATTTCAAGCTCTCATCCCCCCATGCTTTGGTTTCCTTGGACACTGGTTTAGGCTGCCTGCGTAAGAAGAGCCCGTTCCAGCTTAATGCACACATTCAATATGAGAAGACAGGAGAAAAAAAAACTGCACTCCGAAAAAAACAGCCCATGTGTAGAGAGAGTAAGTAGAAGTGGCTTCAGCCTGCCCCTCCTAGGGGGAGTGGCCTGAGAGGAGCCTGACTACTCTCTCTACATCTGGGCTGTTTTGTAGGAGTGCGGCATTCTTTCTCCTGTCTTCACAAATCAGTGTATATATTTTAGTCTGTACGAAAATTATAGAGTCTACATACTATGGTATATACAGTATATTTGAAAATTGGTCAGTCCAGATGTAATGAATGCCCATCTCATTTCTTGGGCCCCTAATATTCCCAAATGACTCCTTTTTGAAATGTCGACAGTCCAAGGTATTTAATAGGATGCACTGTAAGTTTTTTTAAAGCTGTCATTTTTTTGTCACAGTTTTTTGGAAAATTAAGAAATGAAATAAAATGTGTTTTTTTCCCCACAAAGTTATTTCTCACACACCATAGGCATACTTATTGTTACACCCCAAAACAGCTATGCCTCCTGAGTATAGGGATGCCACATGTGTGAGACTTTTTCACAGCCTAGTTGCATAGAGGTCCCCAAAAACCAAAAAACACCTTTGGGCTTTCAAGGAGCATAAATTACCCAACTAATTTCCTGACTACCGATCACAGTTTTGGAAACCCTGGAGCATCAGGGCAGTGGAAACACCCACAACATGACCCCATTTTGGAAAACAAACACTCCAAGATATTAAATTACACATCTAATTACCTGACGATTTGTAACATTTTTGGAGGCCCTGAAGCACGAGGACAGTTGAAATACCCATACAATTACCATATTTTGGAAAGCAAGTACCCCAAGGTATTTTCTAAGAGGCATGATGAGTCTTTTGAAGACTTCCTCTTTTTCCCAAATCTTTTGGGAAAATGCAGACACTCTTCAGTGTCTGGACTGATTATATTCCAGACATTGCATCTTGTGCATTACACAAATCAACCTAATGTGTCAAAACCAAAAATATGACCAACATACAGATGCAAGGTCAAAACATGCTTGTGTCTCCTTTAAATAGAATCCTCCATCCTCCAGTAGGTTATGCCACTTACACTCTACATGTGCTTTTCCACATGACAGCATCAAGAGAAAAGAACAGACACTATATAGTGCTTCTCCATTTTAAAAATGTAAAAATATCTTTGAGGCGAGAGCGCAGCTGTTGGTGGAAGTGCACAGAAGGTGAAAGAGTGCAAGGGTGTACATTTTTGCAACATTTTGTTGCAACATTTTGTTTTATAAAATGGAAGAAGCATAAATGTTTTTCCTTGGGACATATGTTTTGCGTGTTCTGGTTTATTATTTGAAACAAATATGCATTAATAGGCTGATGTATTTATAAGGCTACACCATTTTGCATTTTTATTTAATTGATACACTGTAATGGTCCCCTCGGTAGGAGTGATCAGGGAATATAGCTTAGTGTAGCATCACCTATAGTAGTCCCAGTTCCTATAAACCAATCAATCTTAGTCTACTGGTACATGGCTGCCCTAAAAGCCATGGAAAGTTCTTGAGGTTCCAGCACTGCAGTTGTCTGCAGAGAATAGCTGGGACTGGTGTCTTGCAGGAATGTATTCACCGGGATGTGCAGATGGGTCTGTTCAGGCGCAGCCAGACACATGGTCAGCAAACAGACAAAGGATCGGTCCAGGCAGTAGGCAGAAACATGGTCAATAAGCAAGCCAGGGTTAGTACAGGCAGAGGCAACACTGTACTGGTGTGGCACTGGGGACTAGTGAGTCAGCAATCGAGAACACTGCTGCTGACCTAAACTGGACTGGTGACACTGGGGCTGATGTGGAAACAATTAGAGACACCGTTGCTGACTTACACTGGTTAGGTGACACTGCAACTGGTGTGGCGGTGATAAGGAACACTATTGCTGGCATACAATGGTCTGATGGCAATAGAAGAGGTGTGGTGGTGATCAGGGACATTGTAACTGGGGTGGCGGTGATGTTGAACAATATGATGTCACTGCGTATTGTAATTCTTGAAAGACGGGCAAGTGCATATCAGCCGGCCAGCTATTCTATAAACATGCAGTTTTATGCCACACAATTGTAAGTGCAATCTTTTTTTAACAAATAAAGTTATAAGTGATTTTATACTATGGCGAGTTTTGTATTACATTTTCAGGGAATGTTACTATGCGAGAGGATCTGAAGTTGGACCATCACCTCTCACTCAAGAGGTCCTATTTGTCTGATAATTGAGGTTTTATCACTAATTTGGTGGTGGAGGGTGCTATTTACACGTGGAAGATTTTTGTTGGACTTTTTCTTAATTTGTAATTTTGCACAGGTGTTTATCACGGCAGTGAAAGGAAATTAAGGTTCAATTAAAACAGCCTATTTTTGTTTGATGCACAAAATATTAGTCCATAGTAATTTCAGTATAGCGCAACTTTATTCCAGTTTAGTTGGACTTTTGTGTCTATCTCACAATCAAGTTGCAGCTCTATTTCTATATATTTTTATATTTTATTTAAAGTGCAGTTATTATACTTCTTCCTTTGATATATATTTTTTACATTTTTTTTTTACATACTGTCTCTAGAGTAGTGCAGTGTCACCATAATGACACTGTACTTCTCTAGGAGGGTGATCAGGTTTTATTTTTAAACTACGATTGCTTTTACAATGATGATCACTGTATAAGCATCTGTATTTAACTGTGTTTAGCATCCATACATAGTGCCATTATTTTCTATATTGATTTCTGTTTTTGGCCGCAGCTATCACATAGTACAGGGATGCTGTAGTTGGCCCTGTACCATGTGATTACTGTGACCAATCACAGAGATCACAGTAATAAACAATTGCATCACAGGTGCAGCCTCCCAGAACAATGCTTGTCCCACATTGCCACATATTTGCAATGACTGGGTGGGAAGTGCTTGAAGCAGAACTTCACCGGTCCGGAATTACCTCCCCTAATGGCTCTTATACACTGCCATTTTTAAAGGACCTGCACATGTGCAGAGACACCTCGGGTCTCTTCCAGGCATTTGGGAGCTGAAAGAGACCAGATGCGTATCTGAGTATGCGAACAAAGGCCACCAGCTTCTGGTATATGGGCATTGTAGTGCCCAGCAGCATTTGTGTGCATGCACAGAAATGTGCCACACATGTCCCACAACTTAGTAACCTTAGTAACCTACTGCCTCCTGGGATAGCTGTTATGTACAATCCCAGGCAGCAGGGCCTGGCCTAGGCTATACACCAGAAAGTGTTGCCTTGCAGCACAAAAAAATCAACTGAATTGTAAAAAAATGAATACATTTTGTTAGCATCTGTGTAAGGGAGGAGGAACAAAATAGGAAATAGTTGTTTTAGTAAGTTAGTTCTGCTTTAAGTATGCCTCTGTTCCCGCTATAAATATGCCTCTCAACCCTTAAATGTGATATAATGCTGCAGAAAAACTAATATTTAGTTTTTGCACTGTTCTTCTGCTTTTTCTGACAAGAGGAATTTACTAAGGCATTTCTAAAAATGTGCGTTCCTGGAAAGCAAGAGACTGCTAAAATATGTTTTGCTGAATTGGTGGGATGTTTGAAGTGGTTCTTGCTTCTCTGGATTGAAGATACCATTTTATTCCAACTAGGCAAGATTCCTTACATATTTGCATTCTTTTTCAAAAGATTGTTCATAGTTTTAGAGGATATTTCATTTTCCTTTTGAAAACATTCCAAGTATTAGAATCATGTATGTATCACATTTGATCTTTGCGGATAAATACTCAGTGGCAAGAAAAATCTGATTTTTATTCTTACTGTGAAATCCTTTTCTTAGAAGTTCATTGAGGGACACAGGATTCAGAGACAATTTGGCTATATAACCATCTACAAAAATAGTGACCAGCCCCATGCATCTCTATGGGGGAATCGGATGAGAGCGGACCGCCTGTCCGCTCTCATCCGATCCCATTCAATCCAATCCCCTGGACGGATGGAAAATAGTGTTTCCATCCGTCCAGATTTCACAGACAGAATTGGATGCGGTTGGCAGCAGGTGTCAGCAGACATGTCTCCGCTGACATCTGCTGCCCCATAGGGATGCATGGGGGATCCGATCAGATCCGCCTAAAAAACTGACAAGGGGTTCTGATCGGATCACTTGTGTGAAAGGACCCTTTGGGTATTCCTCAGTTCGAAAAAACAATAAAAAATGAAAAAACACAACAATCCCAACTGTAGTGGCAGCACCAATACCCCTCGATCAACAAGTATAACAGTATCCACATGACCCAGGTATGTAATAAAGAGGTTAAAGTTAAGTGCTTTTATAGTGATTAGGAACATATCAAATTTCAAAACTAGAAGCAAGAAAATTAGGAGTGTAACACAATTAAATAATAAAGTGCAGTATGAGCAAAATACAATCCCAGAGAAATGCTAAAAAGGTAAAGAGGGGGTACACAGAGGGGACCATGTCAGGTCAACCCCCACATAGCCCCTTACCTTCAGAGGAACAAAGAATTCACACACTATCCGCTTTAGTCAAGCACAGTATCGTCTTTAGCATTAGTAGTGGAGGGAGATTCCATCCAAATGTTCCAGACCTTGTGAAATTTTTTGGGGCATCCTCGGGAAAGATATGTCATTTTATGCAATGGGACCACTAAATTAACCAGTTTCTAACTAGCTTTTCTAGCATAGAACAGAAGAAGACCCAAAAGCGATCTGTAGGCCCTGGAAATGGCTAGACAGTTGATCAAACCTAATTGCCAAACAAGCATCATTTGAAGAATGGAAATTGTGGTTACTAGGGGGCGTGGCTTGCGCATGGGCGAGATGGCCGCTTTAGCTCTGAGCGCTGCAGAGCCGAACAGAGAAAGTCAGCAATACAGGGGACATCCGACTCTCACACCGCCCGCATCAAGCTGACCATCCTCTCCAGCACACAGAGCAACAATGTCACGGAAAAGGAAGGAGGAAAGGTGCCCAAAGAAGCTGACCGCCTTGTTCCCACTGCCAGCGGTGAAGGGAGGGGGTGGCAAAGATGGCGCCGACGACCAAGCCTCGCAACTCTCCTCCTCATACACTGACCTCCCAGATGAGAATTATCGATGATCCAAGGCTTCTCCAGACCCTTTCACATCTGTCACATGTGCTCAGGATTAACCTGCTCTCATCAGTGAAAAGCACAGGGCGCCAGTGGTGGACCTGCCAATTCTGGTGTTCAATGGCAAATGCCAGTCGAGCTCCACGGTGAGCACAGGGCCCACTAGAGGACGTCAGGTCCTCAGGTCTTCCTCATGAAGTCTGTTTCTGATTGCTTAGTCAGAGACACCAAACCAAAAAACCAAAGAATAGACGTGGAGGTGACAGAGAATTAACCCTTAAAAAAGGAGAAGTACAATGGATTTATCATTTAAATACAATTTTTCCTAATGGAATGTGTGCTCATATATATTTGTAAAAGTTTTTTGTGTTCTTATTCTGAAGAAGCGCTAGCAGTCCAGCCCAAAACTGTTATATCATGGACACAGAATTATGGATTATTGGATACTAAAGGAATTGTCTTTTTTGTAATGTTGTCTTTTCTACAATAAATTTTAAGTGCAGCAATCCCTCTTTTGTCGTTGACACCCACCGACATATGATCTAATCTTGGCTGCTAAAAACAGACGGATGTCGATTGGATGGTGGACAGAACAAGTGGTTTGTTTATATGATCCAACCACCCTATAGAGGAGAGCAGGCTGTGCCTGTGTCTGTGTCCACTCTACATAAGCAGAGTGGACACGGACCAGCCATCTGCCTGCTCAGCGGGGATCAGTGGACAGATTCACCACTGAGCTGGCTGAGGGCTTTAGCAACTCACAGTTTTAACACAGAATAAACACTGTGTGCAATACCCAAACTCCAAAGCTGCTACTCAAGCTACAATACACACACTAAAGCAGGTCATACATGTATCAAAATTCAGCTGGTTTAGCAGGTGGCTGAATTTGAAACCATGTGTTGCCACTCTGGTTAAACAGAAGTTGATCTATAGGCTGAAGTGCTGATCAATAGGCTACAGTGCCAATCTCTTTATCTCCCCATTATTAGAATAAATTGACACAGTGTAGAGGATTCCAGCATTTACATTGAATGTGTAGATGGGGGAATTGGGTCAGTTTTTTTGGATTCAATCTGCTGGCAGAACGAAAAAACTGACCCATATATGGACAGCTTATATATAATAAAAAATGCAGCGCTTGATCGCAATGTGCAAATAAATCTCCCCTCATATATAACACATGTAACAGTGATATAATAATACAGAGTCAAAACAAAATCTAACAAAATGAAATAAAAATATTTAACAGTCCAGAGTGTGCAAAATGTCATGTAAATAAATGTTTTTGAAAATTCCTAAACTGCAAAAATCTAAATTTCCCCTGCATCAATGAAAATGTTCCTATACTGTTCACCTCATGCACATTCACCAAATGCACTTGACCTCCAAATTATAGGTAGGTCAAAAGAGTGTTGTTTTCAAATGGATGAACCAACATATCATATCGCCTCCTCCAATATCTTAGTATATCCTCCAATTGTATATGGAAACTACAAATAAAACACCAGAAACCACACATGGTATAATACTGCTTTTATAAAAAAAAAAAAAAATGAAAACCAATAACAAATGGACATTCACACTGAAGAAGTGCAAAAGCTTGTGGGTGGGGCCAGCTCCTCCGGTGAACACAGGGACTTTTTGCTCTTTCTCACTCTTCTCCATCCTCTAGGCTCTCCGGTGTACATGCGTGCCAATGCCTGGGACCAGGTGGCCACATTCATGGGACATCAACATTTTGGTAGTACCCCCACTTAGAAGTGAGCTGTACACCTTGCTGTCTCTGTATCATAACCTGAGGCTGTCATACAGGTGCCTCATGGTCCCACAATGCATACACCTACTCAGAATGTGACATTTTGAAGGAGACACCACAGAGCAGTGTCCCATTCCACCAGTCCAGCTTGACTCTGCCAACCATCTCCCAGTGACAAAATAGTGGCTAGGTCCCTAGCGTCTCTGCCACATGGGTCCAGTCCCTATTGCTGAGACACTGACTACTTCCCTTACTATGCATGAGACCCGTCACCCCTGCTGGTACTGCTCTCCTGCTGTCTGGCTATCATCTCCTCCATCTCTGGTACTTGCTGCCCCTAGCAATGGCAGGTGACTACTTAACCCCTTGTGTGTGTGTGCATTACAGGCCCTGTTCTTCAATATGCCATTACAACCATGCAACCCTTTAAGTAATTTCAGACCAGGCATGACAAAGTTTCAAAAGCTTTACAGGGAACTCGCAGCATAATAGGTCCAAAACAAATTGCAGTCTTTTCCCTAAACTATTCCCTAACTCAAGCTTGGGGCTGCCCAGCGTACCTGCACAGGCAAGAGTCCATACATAGCAGAGTCCACAGTGGCAAATCTCCAGAGGAGAGGAGTGCAGGTCCCAGCTTTTCCCCTAGATGTGGAAGGTTCCTAGAGGCAGGTGAGGCCCTCTCTGGTAGCTCTGGCTGGATGTTGTGTCGTGTCTGTGTCTTCTCTCCCATGCAGACTGTCACACTGGGCAGAGGCCTCATGCCTTTCATTATTAGCACGGGCAGAGAGGCAGAGCTCAGTAGAAAGTGTGCGAAACAGGTTAGTTGTTTCCCTCCAGCTGGGGCAGCAGCTGTCCCACTAACCAGCATTTCAACCTGCCTACAAGCTGCACTAAACTGTCATGGGCATCATGAAATGTCTGAATGTAACCTACTTCCTACTACCACAAGTGACAGAGACATCACAATTATTCTCACCCCCTCCACTGACAAGCAGAGTACCAGAGGTTTTAACAGCATTCAACATCCCAGAACTTACGTTTTTAGCACTGAGATGGGACTTTGTGTTAAAGAGTTACTAAAGCCTCATTTAAAAAAAAAATGAAAATAACAAATATGCATATACAATACTTACCTGCTCTGTGCAATGGTTTTGCACATAGATCCTCTGATCCTCTTTTTCTGGGGTCCCCCGCCGTTGCTCCAGGCCCCTCCTCTTCGCCGGATGCCCCACGGAAAGCCACTTTCCACGGGGGGCACCTGTGCATGCTCGCTCCCAAGTCCCGTTGACTCCATTGATACAGATAGCGGGACTCGGCTCTGTCTCTCACTTTAGTGTCACCGGATTTGACTGACAACAGCGGGAGCCAATCGCTCTCACTGCTATTAATTTGTACAATCAGGAGAGAGAGACAACTGGATCTGATGGGCTCAGGTAAGGAAAAGGTGCAGCAGAGAAGGTTTTTCACCTTAATGCATAGAATGCATTATGGTGAAAAACCTCAAGGCCTTACAACCACTTTAAATTTGGGCTAGAATAGAATTCATGAGGGACAGAATTCATGTAAATGTAGCGCACCCCACGTAGAAGAGTCAAGAAACAGTCCAGTGCTTGTGCTTATGTTTTATTGAGGGGATGAAACTTGGATAGGGTAGAGGGAAAAAATGGGATGCCCACTTGACTTTAGAACTCTTCAGGGACAACTTAGCTATTTACAGTCTATATATAGTTTATATACACCCCTGTTCCTCCAGCACCCACTTGTTTGCAGAAACAACACAGATCCAGCTCAAACAATGTTTGATGAATCTGTCAAAAAGGCACTTAGATTTAGGCAAAAGCCCTTTACAGGCAGGGACCTTGGGCCCATTTGGTTGTGTAGAGAAAAACAACATACTTTCTTGTGGCTACTGATTCTAGCACCGCCCGTCTGGCTGAAGCTGTCTCTTTCACTAGCCCACCTGGCTATTTCCCACAGTCCTCCCAGACTGCACACTCATAAACCCACCTGGCTGACTTCTCCTGGAGACCTCCCGGACATGCTAGCTGGCTCCTGCTGTCCTCACTCTTACTCTTGAGCATCCTGCACAGAACTCCTCTGTGTATTTTAAGAGGATCGCTACGGCATCCAGGACTGAGGTCACCCCCCCAGACTAGAGGCCACCCTCTAGGGCTCTAGGGCCACCGACAGCCTCCTCAGCACACCATATCCATCTTCATCCCCACTCCCCTTGCTGGCATGACCCCAGAGTATTTAAGAGGTAAGAGGTGACAGCCCACTTTCTGGGGATTTGCTAGGGCCCTCATCAATACTCCAAGCAGCTCCTCCTAACCTCCCTCCCATTCTTCTGGAAACTTCTCCAAGGTTTCAGCAAGTAGGGGGGGGGGTACCGAAGGTGCTGCCTGATGAGTTATCCAGCCTCCCTTAGTCTCTCACCCTGACCCAGATTCAAAACAAGTTACTGTAACTATTCCTGAGAGGTAGGTCTACACTAATATATCAATTTAGGAGCAGAGATTAAGATTATTACAAATGCCCTTTTATGACTTTATTTATATTTTAGCCACACAAGCGGATGATGAAATGAACAACAAGACCTGCACAAAAGTTACAGCATGTGTTTTGTCATTAACACATAACATGGAACGTAATATAAAGTCACTTATACTAGTACATTCTTTAAAATTCTTAGAAAAGAAAAAGTCCTTGGTCTACCTAAAGTTCCCATGGACATTCTGTTTCTCTTAACTACAGCTGATAGACTACTTTTTTTTAATAGGAATCTCCTGGGCGTAACTCAGTGTGAGTGTAATTTTAACAGTTTTATCTTTTCTTCTTTTGTCCTTGCTTGTTTTTTAACTTTCCTGCTGGCCAGTTCAATGTGCTAAGAAAAGTTCAATAGTTTCCTGTGGATGCTATTAGCTGATCTTGAAGAAAGAATGCTGTAAAAGTGACAGGCACTTATACTGACCTCTCCTAATATGCTGTCTGCCCTGGTGATTTTCGGTTGGTACATGCAGTAAGTATTTATGTGTTTCAGGGAATCGTGGCAGTTGAGTATAACGGTTTTGCAGGTTATATGCATGTAGTTTTATCAGTACAAGGGCTAGGAGTTGGCAGATGAAGCATCTGCCAAATAGGGGTTGTAAGTGGGGTGCCATATTTTTATGTACTCATTTACAAAAGCCAATTGCTTATCCAGCTATTTAGCAGTATTGTCCTTTTCCCATATTCTTTAGATACTTCTAGGTCCAAGGCTTTATAAATGTAATAGACTAGTGTTTAGATTATTATCACTTTTAACTGCACAAACCAATTACGCTGCCTACTGTAATGCTAAACCCTTTTCTTAGATAAGGGGTTCTGCTATTGTACAAATCACCAAAAGAAATACAGTATATCCTTGTCCATGATGTTTCATGTCTGTTTTATGGAGTTGTGAATAAATATATCCATTTTTTCATGCTGCAGTGCGGTCCTTCGTCTTTTGTGTATACATACAGTATATCCTTGCGTGGCCTAGTCAAAGCCCAGTCTTAAACCCCATTGAAAATCTGTAGAATGACTTGAAGACTGTAGTCCACAAATGGTCACCATCAAATTTACCTGAACTTGAGCAGTTCTGCAAAGAAGAGTGGGCAAATATTGCAAAGTCTAGATATGCAAAAGTAGTAGAGACATATTCCAACAGACCAAAGGCTGTAATTAACCACTTAAGGACCGCCCGCTGCAGATTTACTGCAGCAGGCAGCCACTCCTGTGCAAACCGATGTAGCTCTATGTTGGTCGCGGGCCTGCAGCTACAGCTACTGCACCTGCTTAGCAGCGGGAACTCTGATGCACGGGGCCGGCGGCTCCGATTGCCGACAGGCACCCATGATCGTTCCCCACTGAGAGATAAGGACGGTCAGCTATTGTAAACACAGCTGACCGTTCTTCTCTCTGGAATGATCACAGAGCACATGTGATCCTTCTATATAGGATCACAGGTCTCTGTGATCATTTCAAAAGCCCAACCCCATACAGTTAGAAACACTCCCCTAGGCTTACATTTAACCCCTTGATCACCTACTGTGTTAACCCCTTCCCCGCCAGTGTCATTATTACAGTAACAGTGCATATTTTTATCACTGATTACTGCAGTAATGTCACTGATCCCCCCAAAAGTGTATAAAAATGTCAGTTAGGGGTCCGATCTGTCCGCCACAATGTCACATTCCTGCTAAAAATCGCAGATCGCCGCCATTACTAGTAAAAAAAAAAAAAAAAAAAAAACAATAAAAATGACATAAATCTTTCCCGTAGTTAGTAGACGCGATACGTTTTGCGCAAACCAATCAAAATACGCTTATTGAGATTTTTTTTACCAAAAATATGTAGCAGAAAACAAATTGGCCTAAAATGTAAAAAAAAAAAATAAATTTTTTTTTGGGGGGGGGGGGGGGGGGGGAATGTCATATAGCAGAATGTGAAAAATATTGTTTCTTTGTTTTTTCAGAATTTTCAATTTTTTTGTTTATAGCACAAAAAATAAAAATCCCAGAGGTGATCAAATACCACCAAAAGAGAGCTCTATTAGTGGGGAAAAAAAGGACATCAATTTTATTTAGGTACAGCATTGCAAGACTGCGCAAATGTCTGTTAAATTAATGCAACGCCGAATCACAATAAATGGCCTGGTCATTAAGGGGGCAAATCCTTTCCGGTCCAGAAGTGGTTAAAACAAAAGCTGGTCCAACAAAATACTGACACAAGGGGTGATCTTTTTTCAAATTCTGTAATTATTTTTTTCTGACATGTGTGTTATCTTTCACTTGGATGTTAAAAGTTGCAGCTGGTAGAAAACAAAAACTATGTCTCTCTTCATTTCAGGCAGCAAAGCAACAAAATGTGATTATTTTATAGGGGCGTGATTCTTTTCTATACCCACTGTGTGTCACAAATTGATGTGAGTTGGACTATATTAGATGGACAGCATTTTAACTTTTCATTGGTATAACTGGTGCACGTTGTGTTTTTATTTTGGTTTGATAGTGCTGCAGCCCCTATTGGATTTTATGTTGATTATGGGTATTCACGTATTTACATATGTTGAACAAGTTGTAAATGTTTAAAATGGAGCCCTCCCTGACCTCTGTAGCCTTAAGCGATCAATCCAATGCGTTTCGGAGGAACAGAGACTCCCCCTTCTTCAAGGCTATCAGAGAAAAATAAAAGAGTTCAGAAACACACACATATATACAGTATATATATACATATATATATAGCAGAATGTAAATATGTAAAAATAGAGGTTAAAGATAACAATCGTTTACATGAACTGTATATCAGAACATCATATAAAAAGGTGACGCATATAGAGACTATTTAAGAAACATACATGAATATATATTTTGCATAATCCTATTGGTATATCCAATAGGATTCTCTTTAGCACAGTCTGGGTTATCGATTATAATTGATGGATTCTGGAATCTGATCTATAATTGTAGCGGCTGTTAGGTCTAGGTTTTGATCGTGTTGCATGGAGAACTGATGGGAGACACTGTGTTCCTGGACTGCATTCTTGATGTTGAATCTTTGGCGAAAAAGTCCTAATGGTTCTTGTGACATTGCATGTTGAATCAGCAAGTCAGTAGGCAAATGATATATTGGTAGGAGCCGTCTAGGTGAGAAATGATGAGCCAGGTTTTAGGGCCGCTTGTCGACTAAAAGGTTTTGTTCCCATTGGTAAAAGTATGGTGCAGGAGAGACATCTGGATGGGTTTGGGGGGAGGGGGGGGCAGTGTGGATTAGAGGAGTGGATCTGATTGTACAATGTGCCAATATGTAGAGAGGATGCCCCTCATTAGGGTGTGATTTGTGTTGTACTTCCTGATGAAATTACACTGTGTGGGGAGATTTGTTGGACCATTAGCAGTGGACAGTAGTTTCGGCCAATCTTTATGTGGAATGTTTTAACCTATTTTAAATGCTCCCTTGTTGGTTGTGCAACTTCTTCTAATTCTTTTAAATTGACCAGATGAACCTTAGTCTTATAGAAGCCTCCTCAGGATTAATGTGTTTGGCTCACCTACTCTGGATATGGGTCCCAATGGGGCTCCCATAGAGATATATGGTCCCACATTCCTTTAAATAAGCTGCATTTATCCATTTTAGTGTTTTTCTTTTCTTTCACTTCTGCTGTTTTTATCAGCTTTTGAGTATTATGCAAAAAATATATATACATGAATGTTTTTTAAATACAGTCACCATATGCTTCACCTTTTTATTTAATGTTCTGATATACAATTCATGTAAACAATTTTTAGCTTTTAACATCTATTTTTACATATTTACATTCTGCTATAAATATATATACAATATATATATATATATATATATATATATATATATATATATATATATATACAGTATCTCACAAAAGTGAGTGCACCCCTCACATTTTTGTAAATATTTTGTTATATATTTTCATCTGACAACACTGAAAAAATTACACTTTGCTACAATGTAAAGTAGTGAGTGTACAGCTTGTATAACAGAGTAAATTTGCTGTCCCCTCAAAATAACTCAACACACAGCCATTAATGTCTAAACCGCTGGCAACAAAGGTGAGTACACCCCTAAGTGAAATGTCCAAACTGGGCCCAAAGTTTCAATATTTTGTGTGGCCACCATTATTTTCGAGCACTGCCTTAACCCTTCTGAGCATGGAGTTCACCAGAGGTTCACAGGTTGCCACTGGAGTCCTCTTCCACTCCTTCATGACGACGTAACAGAGCTGGTGGATGTTAGAGACCTTGCGATCCTCCACCTTCCATTTGAGTATGCCCCACAGATGCTCAATAGGGTTTAGGTCTGGAGACATGCTTAGCCTGTCCATCACCTTTAACCTCAGCTTCTTTATTAAGGCAGTGGTTGTCTTAGAAGTGTGTTTAGGGTCATTATCATGTTGGAATACTGCCCTGCGGCCCAGTCTCTGAAGGCTGGGGGATCATGCTCTGCATCAGTATGTCACAGTACATGCTGGCATTCATGGTTCCCTCAATGAACTGTAGCTCCCCAGTGCCAGCAGCACTCATGCAGCCCCAAACCATGACACTCTCACCACCATCCTTGACTGTAGGCAAGACACACTTGTTTTTATACTTCTCACCTGGTTGCCGCCACACACACTTGACACCATCTGAACCAAATACGTTTACCTTGGTCTCATCAGTAGGGATAATCAAACTTTTCAAAAGTTCGGTTCGGCCAGAACATCCGAACTTCCCGATTTCAGAACCCCATTGAAATCAATGGGACCCGAACTTCGGTAATTAAAAAACACCATTTTGAAGCCCTAAAACCCAATAAATGCCTCTAAAAAGTGCCTAGGGTTCTGGGTCATACCCCAGGGACTATTAATCACACAAAAAAAGTTCTTAAAAAGTGTCATTTTTGATAGAGAGCCAATTATTGAAAAAATTAAAAAAAAAAAAAAAATTAAAAAAAAAAAAATAATTCTTTGGATTTAGTATCTGGGGGGTCTAAAAAGTGTATCTGTGAAGTTTCAGCTCTGTAGCATGTCCAGAACCATAAAAAAAAAGATTGTTTGTATTTTGTCACTTATAAAACAGGTTAGTAGCTTCTCGCTTTTCACATATTGCCGATTTAGTAGCAAGCGTTTTTTTGGGAATTTATTGGGTTCTTTGGAGGCAGGAAAAACATCTGAACTAGTGTATAGTGGTATATATACCACTATACACAAGTTCAGATGTTTTGCCTGCCTCCAAAGAACCCCAAAAAATGCCCAAAAAAACGCTAGCGTCAAAAAACAAAACGCCCAGGTGTGTTGTTGCAGGCATTTTTTTGGGGTTTTTGGAGGAAGGCAAAACATCTGAACTTGCGTATAGTGGTATATATACACACATACTTATATGTATTTCACACATAGACATATATAGGTGTGATAGGAGCGTAACTATATTGGTGTTAATTATTTCATTAGCGCAAGTAGTTTTTTCTGCTCCTTTCACACCTATATATGTCTAGGTGTATATATACACATTACATGGGTGTGTATACATACCCCCTATACACATGTTCAGATGTCATGTCTGACTCCAAACATGTGTGAAAAGCGAGAAGCCAACAACCTGTGTTCTAAGTGACAAAATACAAACAATCTTGTTTTTTTATGGTTCTGTACATGCTACAGAGCTGAAACTTCACAGGTACACGTTTTAGACCCCCCGCCCTCCCCCCAGATACTAAATCCAAAGAAATTTTTTTTTTTTCAATAATTCGCTCTCTATCAAAAATGACAATTTTTAAGAACTTTTTTTGTGTGATTTTGTGTCTGGGGGGTCTAAAAGGTGTACCTGTGAAGTTTTAGCTCTGTAGCATGTCCAGAACCATAAAAAAAATATCATTTGTATTAGTGCAATTATAGAACAGGTTGTTTGCTTCTCGCTTTTCACACCTTGCCAGTTTAGTAGCAGGCGTTTTTTTTGGGCATTTTTTTGGGTTCTTTAGAGGCAGGCAAAACATCTGAACTTATGTATAGTGGTATATATACCCATATACACAAGTTCAGATGTTTTGCCTGCCTCCAAAAACCCCAAAGAAATGCCTGCAACAACACACCTGGGCGTTTTTTTTTTTTTGACGCTAGCGTTTTTTTTTGGCATTTTTTTGGGTTCTTTGGAGGCAGGCAAAACATCTGAACTTGTGGTGTATATACACACATACTTATATGTATATACACACCTAGACATATATAGGTGTGATAGGAGCGTAACTATATTGGTGTTAATTATTTCATTAGCGCAAGTAGTTTATTCTGCTCCTTTCACACCTATATATGTCTAGGTGTATATATACAGACATGGGTGTGTAGATATTCCCCTTATACACATGTTCAGATGTCATGTCTGACTCCAAACATGTGCTCAAAAAATCACTAGCAAGGCCTGCAGCCAAAAAGAATGCTGGCGGCGGCGAAGGCATATTACTGAAGCGAAAGTGACTTGAGAGAAACTAGCTTTTCTCTATAGCGGTCACCCTGATATGGAAGGGTTTGGTCACCCTGCCATAGCAGTCACTGTCAGTTAACCCTACACTACACTACTGCCCCCTTACACTTAACACTTTCCCTACAGAAACTGAATAAATTAAAGCTAACTAAAGTGTAAAAGAGCACTCTAACTACACTAGATATCCCTTTCCTCACACTAAAAATTTCTAAATGACACTTTGTAACACTTTGTAACAGAAGTAACAGAACAGCATTCCACTCTCTTCCATGTCCCGTATAAGAATGCTAGGAATTTGGCGGGGGCTATCTTATATACTGGGGGGGCGTATTCACTAATGATTGGTCTATGGACCCCCTAGTCACTCCAATCACATTCCTAGCATTCTCCTGCCCCCTCAATTGGCTTTTGCTAATGGTTCTGGTCCAATCATGGGCTTTTAAAGCTCATTTCCTGTCCCATTGCATTTTGGTCAGTTCTGGTTGCCTAATTCCGAACTTTTTGGGCAAAAAGTTCCAAATTCGGCCGAACCTCGAACAGCCAATGTTCGGGCCGAACCGATGGTTGACCCGAACCGTTCGATCATCCCTACTAATCAGACCACAGGACATGGTTCCAGTAATCCATTTCCTTAGTCTGCTTGTCTTCAGCAAACCATTTGTAGGCTTTCTTGTACATCATCTTTAGAAGAGGCTTCCTTCTGGGATGACAGCCATGAAGAGTGAAGACCAATTTGATGCAGTGTGCGGCATATGGTCTGAGCACTGACAGGCTGACCTCCCGCCCTTTCAACCTCTGCAGCAATGCTGGCAGAACTCATACAATCTATTTCCCAAACGCAACCTCTGGATATGACGCTGAGCACGTAAACTCAACTTCTTTGGTCGACCATGGCGCGGCCTGTTCTGAGCGGGTCCTGTCCTGTTAAACCACTGTATGGTCTTGGCCACCGTGCTGCAGCTCAGTTTCAGGGTCTTGACAATCTTCTTATAGCCTAGGCCATCTTTATGTAGAGCAACAATTCTTTTTTTCAGACCCATAGAGAATTCTTTGCCATGAGGTGCCATGTTGCACTTCCAGTGACCAGTATGAGAGAGTGAGAGTGATGTTACCAAATTTAACACACCTACTCCCCATTTACACCTGAGACCATCTAATACTAATGAATCACATGACACCGGGGAGGGAAAATGGCCAATTGGGCCCAATTTGGACATTTTCACTTAGTGGTGTACTCACTTTTGTTGCCAGCAGTTTAGACATTAATGGCTGTGTGTTGAGTTATTTTGAGTGGACAGCAAATTTACACTGTTATTCAAGCTGTACACTCACTACTTTACATTGTAGCAAAGTGTCATTTCTTCAGTGTTGTCACATGAAAAGATATAATAAAATATTTACAAAAATATGAAGGGTGTACTCACTGTATATATACATATCTATATGTATGTATATATATATATATATATATATATATATATATATATATATATATATATATATATATATATATATATATATATAGATATCTGATAGCCCAAAAGAAGAGGGAGCCTCTGTTCCCCCGAAATGTGTGGGCTTGATTACCTGTCACTACTTTCAATAAAACTATTACAAATTCACCTTTCAGGTTGCATCTCATTGGATATCGGGTGCTCCTTTATACCTACCATTACAAGTACTGTACCTGCGGAAACTACCTCGAGGCCTCGAGGTAACAAAGCCCCCAAAAAGGGTTTACTATTAGGTGTAGGAGAGATTGGAATCTAGGTTCATATTTATGAAAATAATTCAAACTATATACATTTAAATTTATATTTATAATGTAATGTCATTTATAATTTATATTTACATTATATATTATATGAAAGGATACAATTCCAACCTGATATGAATTCATAGTGGTACTAGACAAGGCTGTCCTTTCTCTTCTATTCTTCTCATGTTGCCCGTCATTAGGGGAAATTAAAACATCAGGGAAATCTATTATGGACAATTTGAACAATAATGCTCTTTGTTTGTGGATAATGATTAATTAGCTATCCCTCATGAATATATTTAGGCTCCTTTACCATTTTGAACTGTTAAGGTTAAAGTGGTTGTAAACCTCAAACATGAAATTTGAAGAAAGCATATCCCTCTATAATGTGTACTTGTCTTAGTTAGGAGCACTAAGTGTCATTACTGTCTGCTGCTTCATTCCTCTACTATCAGAATTAATCACTTCTGACAAGTTTTCGTGACAGAGAGAGAAAAAGTGACAGGTTAGGAATTACACAGCTTGTGATTGAAAGCTTCATCTCTGTTCCTTTGTACTGTGGGAAGGGGGTATGTCCGTTTCCTTCTAATCATCTCTCAGAGCTCTCTATACTGAGCTCTGCAGTGTGTAATTTTGGCTTTCTGCTCTCTGTTTTCTGAAGCCTCAGACTAGCTTTATAAATTTTACAATTTGAATGGCTGTAGAGAAGAGAAGACTGTGGATAAACAGGTGCAATGCATGAGGCCATTTACTTCCCTTAGTATATGTGTAGTGCCCTCTAGTGTACAGTTTAGTGGGGAATTTTTTCTTTTTTCTCACAGTAGCTGTGTGGGTCTGGTAATTGGTTGGGGCTACTGTAGGTCAGGCTGGAGGGCTCTACAGGTCAGGCCTTTGATGCCTCTCACTGGTTCCAGAAGCTGCTAAAAGTTTCTAGAACCTAGTGGGTGGAGGCGAGGAGGCCATGATCTGCATTATAATGGGAATCTGACCAATCCCCAGGCAAGAGACCTGGCAAAAGATCTGACAGGGGAGACCTGGCAGACCTGGCCCATAAATGTTGTGGAGCCCGGCCAGCAGGGTGGTAATTGGGTGGAAGAGGGAGTGCTGAGGCTGTGTCATAGAGCCTGGGAGGGGAACCTGGGGCTTAAGGGGCTCTGCCTCTAGGCTGGAACTGGGGAAGAAGAGAAGCTGCACAGAGGGATCCCCACTACCCTTCAGTCTCTGCTAGGTGACACCCTTTCTAGAATGGGAGAACTTGGACAGCAGGAGGCCTGAACAGCAGTCTTTTCTAAAGTAGCAGGATTCCAGGGACAGTGTGGGTACCTCAACACCCCCGGGGCCTAAAAGGGAGAAGGCTGCCAGATGCAATATCCATCAAGCTTTCCAGGAACAGTGTCAACAGCTAAACCCAATCCCTTGCCCTGAGAAACTTTTTAAGGCAGCCAGGTAGGCTGGTATTTTCACAAGAGGGGCCATAGAGCTCCTGAAAGTTAGGGAAACATATAAGGGGAATTCTTACTGCCATTTCCAGAGAGACTGATGATGTTCCAGAGGCAATACAGTCCAGGGTTTGCCATTTTTCATTGTACACAGTGAAGGAAGTTGTCCTTGTGTTGTTCTATCGAGTCACGTTGGGCATCCCATATTTCCTATTCTCCATCCACGTTTTTTCCCCAATAAAACAACAAAAACAAGCCCATGGACTGATTTCTGTCTTCGTGTGAGAGTTGGAAAATGCGTGTTGTCCAGCTGTGGCTGTGCATTGATAGGGGGACCCAAAATCCAGCTGCCCTCTAGGGAGTAGTGCTACATATGTAATGGTTTACAACCACTTTAACAGAAATAAATCTGAAGCACTAACATTTTTTCTCTAAAGTTTTTATTTCCCTAAAGTGTAACTTTAGAGCAGAAGTAAACCCAATCAATTTAACAAATTTCCAAAACAGTTACTTTCAAGGCATGCTAACTAAGGCAATAATAGAATTACATTTGCTTGTGCTCTTTACCAAACTGTCAAGCCATCAAATGGTTGGCATCATAACTGATCACGAATGTAGCATCATGGCAACTGCAGGTCCAACAGAGACTATAAAGGCAGCTTCATTGGCTGTAAAGCATAGGAGGGTTTAGTTCTGCTTTCAATTTTGGATAGGGTAGGCAATGGTTAGAGCACCTCTCTTATTTTAAGTGTCATTTATAGCCCCATAAGTGAGGCTGACTTGTACCTACTGTCCCAGAAACATTTTAGAAAGTGTGAATCTACACAAAATGAGGAAATATCCCACATTTGACAGTTATCAATAGAGCAGAAGTCCCCATTGGAAGATATCCAATTTCCATTGCCTGACAGTTGTATATTTTTCCATTCCCCCTTACAAATGATAGTTGGTCTCCCCAACACAGACAAAGACAGCAGAAAAACTAAACCTGAAAAAGATTACAACCCTTTCATGCTCTATTTAAAGCACAAATAATTTGGCTGGAGTTCTAAGATAAGTGCTGATTTATAGCAACCAATCAGAATTACATCTGTTCAATTCAGATCAGTACATGATGGATTATGATTAGTTGCTTTAGATTGCTATAATTTAAACCTTTCAGAATCCTGGACAATTTAAATTGAGCATGTTGTACATAATCATACAGTACCTTCAGTGAAACGCATATGGTAAAACAATCAGTATATCTTGAAAATGGTGCATGAAGTCATATGCAAATATCACCTTTTTCTGTAAAACTAAGCTTGACTCTGCTTTTCATGCATCCCTATTGGACAGTAAGGCAGGCCATACATTATACTTTTTTTTTCATTCAACCAAGAGGTTAAACAGAAAAAAATTAAAAAGGTGCTGATTTCCCTCATCCATATATTTGAGGTGGATGGGGGAATCACTCCTGCTGTGCTATTATGTTCTAACGGCGGGTAGCCTTCCCCACCATCAGAACACAATGATCAGTGTTGCTGGCAGTGCTCATCCTTAAAAAAAAGTAATGTAAAATCCAGTAATTCACAACAGACCCAGTGGGAAGGTACTAGACTGGGAACACTCACAGAATATATCAGCAGGGTGTAGCGGAGCAGGTCTCAGTTGTGCCGACAGCACTTGATTTGAGGAGCGGAATATGGCCTGGCTGGTCTTTACCCATATAGGAAGGTTTCCAGGAATTATGGTGTGTCCCTATTATTTTCCTACTCGTCTAGAACCTCTCCCTGACACTAATCACTGTCCCTGTGATCTGTCCCTACACTACAAAACATGCAAAATGCACCCCAAGCTTGGGAGCCAGAGCCTTAAATAGACTCTGCCTGACCCAAGATGGCTGCCAGAGTCATATGGGAAAGCAACATCAAATCAGATAACTTACCCAGTGACCCAGTGAGTTTCTCTTGACTTCCTCTCAAACAGCAATGCTGCTGCAGTCTGGGTCCATCTACAGTGGAGAAAATAGAATGCACCTGGCTACACTCCCCCCCCCCCCACCCCACACACACACCTTTTACAGATGCTATCTTTGGCATCATAATACAGCAAGGAATAACATTGGAAATGCAATGAACATAATTAAAGCACAATGGGAAAAAGTTCAAACAACATAATCAGAGTACCTTGCAGGAAGCTGGCCGCAGTTAGACCACACAAGATGACCAGGAACAGTGTCTTCTGCGGAGTCAGATTGCAGGTAATCATCACCCCATCACATGGGCCCAAGTCAAAATCCTTGGTTGCTTCTTGACAGTCTGTGGAACTTGCAGGAGTGGCTGGACTGCCTGTAGTCACTGTACTTGGGGTTCCTGCTTCCAGATCCGGAAGGGATACAGGCTCGAGCAGGAGAGGAGGCAGGTAACATTTAACTGGTACTTCCTGTATAGGTGGGACATCCACAGGATTAAACATTTCTCCTGCTGGTTTGGCAGAGCAGTCGCTACACAGGTTCTCAGCAGGCTGCGGTGGAAACATCCCTTGACAGGATTAAGTTCCTCTGAGATTACGTCTTACACTAAAGTAGGAGGAAAGCGTTAGTGTTCAATCCGATGGTGTACGCTCCCACTTTTTCACTCAAGTTTACTGCCTTGCTCATTCTTGGTATTTTTCACCAACACCCAGTCCCCCCATTGCAACTGCAGATCATCAAGGACAGAGTCCTTGGGCAAGTTCTTGTGTCTATCCAGTACTACCTGCTTGGCTTTCTATAGCCTATCCCAGTGCTCCTGCACCCAGGTGCTAGACATCCGGGATGTTGCATCTTCAGGAGAGCCCAGTGAGAGATTCACTGGTAGCTTGCCATAGGGTGCAAATATTAAGAAGGGCATTTGACTAGAGTTGAGCGGACACCTGGATGTCCGTGTTCGGCGGGTTCGGCCGAACTTGAAAAAAAGTCCGGGTCCGTGTCCCGGACTTTTGCCGAACTTTTCCCGGACACCGAACCCCATTGAAGTCAATGGGGACCCGAACTTTCAGGCACGAAAATGGCTCTAAAACACCAATGGAAAGGGCTAGAGTGCTGCAAATGGCAGCAAAACGTAGTTAAGAGCATGGCAAGTGCTCTGCAAACAAATGTGGATAGGGAAATAACTTAAAACAACAAAAAAAAACAGAAAAATAAAACAATGTTCTTCATCTCTGAAGGACGAGGCCCATATGGAGTAGGAGGGAGGTTGAGGTGGTGGTGGATGTGGAGGTGTCATAGGTGTGCACACAGGGTGTGCCGGGTGTACCTGGGCACACCCTAATCACCTAGGGCACATAGCATTATCGCTCTGTTTGCCAGTGAGGAGATGGGAAAGATCTCCCTCGGACCTGCTCTGCTCTATTTCACTTTGCCAGCAGGGAGAGTAATGTATCGGGGCCATGTACATGTAGGCAAATACATGCATGTGTATTTAAACTTTGGGGTGCACACCCTAATGCAATAGGCTGCGCACACCTATGGGCGGTGTAGGTGGAAGCGGCGGTGGAGGAGGACCAGGGCCGGATTAAGAGCATCATGGGCTTGGTGCTGAGGATTTTGAAGGGCCTGAAGGGCTGTGACTTGGCATGCACCCAGAGGAGGAAGGGTGCAGCCATGCATGCCTAATTCAACATGGGATGCTGTCTCTGAAGCCCATAAACACATCCATGCATCGGCAACTGTCCCTCCTTGTCCGGCCTTCGTGCTGTGTGGGGAGGTTCTGAGGGAGCTGCCTGGGGAAGCGCGCATAGAAGCCAGACTTCTGTGTTTACAAGTGACAGAAGAGCGGTAACAGTGAATATGGCCAACCCGGGGCCTATATTAAGGTAGGGGCCTGGAGCTGCAGCTCCAATAGCCCCTATGTTAATCTGGCCCTGAGGAGGACGCGGTAGCCAACACTGCTTTTTTTCAGAAATTTTAAATGAGGGTACACCCCAAAAGAGTGAGAAAGAGCAAACATAGAACAATGGCTGGGTAAGGTCGGTATCCATCGCTATTCTGCACAAGGTACGGAAAAGTCCCGTGGGATCCATGCCTGGTTCATTTTAATGAACGTGAGCTTGTCCACATTGTCTCTGGGCAGGCGGCTGCGCTTGTCTGTGATAACGCCCCCAGCCGTGCTAAATACCCGTTCAGATAATACACTGGCTGCAGGGCACGCCAGCACCTCCAAGGCGTAAAGGGCAAGCTCAGGCCATGTGCCCAATTTGGAGACCCAGAAGTTGAAGGGGGCAGACCCGTCATTCACTACATGTAGGCGTGGGCACACATACTGCTCCACCATGTTGGTGAAATGCTGCCTCCTGCTAAGATGTTCCATATGAGCTGCTGGTGCTGCTGTTTGTTGTGGCGTGCTGACAAAGCTTTTCCAAATTTTGGCCATGCTAACCCTGCCTTCTGAGGTGCTGGCGGTGCCCTGGTTGCGTTGGCGACCTCTTCCTCCTCCTCCTCCTCTGCCTTGTGCTTCCACTGTGGCACCGCTGTCAGGTGGGAATGCCAGCAGCATCGGGTCTACCAGCGTGCGCTTGTACTCGCGCATCTTGCGATCGCGCTCCAGTGAGTGAATTAAGGACGGTACGTTGTCCTTGTAACGGGATCCAGCAGCGTGGCCACCCAGTAATCAGCACAAGTTAGAATGTGGGCAACTCGGCGGTCGTTGTGGAGACACTGCAGCATGTAATCGCTCATGTGTGCCAGGCTGCCCAGAGGCAACGAAAGGCTGTCCTCTGTGGGAAGTGTATCATCTGTGTCCTCTGTATCCCCCCAGCCACGCACCAGTGATGGCCATGAGCTGGCCTGGGTGCCACCCTGCTGTGAACATGGTTCCATCTCCACCTCCTCATCCTCCTCATCCTCCAGAACTGTGCCCCTGCTAGACAATTGTGTCCCTGGCGTTTGTGTGTGCAGGAACCCACCCTCGGAGCCCCTTGCGAATGACTGCCCTGAAAGCCTTGGAAATGTTACCTCTTCATCCGCCTCCTCCTCCTCCTTCTCCTCCTCCTCCTCATCCTGTGCCACATCCTCTTCCATCATTGCCCGAATTGTTTTTTAAAAAAGGAATAGAGGTGGGATAGTTAAGCTGACAACGGCGTCATCGGCCCTGGTCATGTTGGTGGAGTACTCAAAACAGCGCAACAAGGCACACAGGTCTTGCATGGAGGCCCAGTTATTGGTGGTGAAGTGGTGCTGTTCCGCAGAGCGACTCATGCGTGCGTGCTGCAGCTGAAACTCCACTATGGCCTGCTGCTACTCGCACAGTCTTTCCAGCATGTGCAAGGTGGAGTTCCACCTTGTGGGCACGTCACATATGAGGCGGTGAGCAGGAAGGCCGAAGTTACGCTGCAGCGCTGACAGGCGAGCAGCAGCAGGGTGAGAATGCCGAAAGTGCGCACAGACGGCCCGCACTTTCTGCAACAGCTCTGACATATCGGGGTAGTTTTTAAGGAACCTCTGCACCACCAAATTCAGCACATGCGGCAGGCAAGGGATGTGCGTCAAACCGGCTAGGCCCAGAGCTGCTATGAGATTTCGCCCGTTATCGCACACCACCAGGCCGGGCTTGAAGCTCGCTGGCAGCAACCACTCATTTGTTTGCTGTTCCATGCTCCTCCACAACTCCTGCGCGGTGTGTGGTTTGTCCCCCAAACAGGCAAGTTTTAAAACTGCCTGCTGTTGTTCACCCCTGGCCGTGCTGAAGTTGGTGGTGAAGGTGTTACGCTGACCGGATGAGGAGGCGGTAGAGGATGAGGAAGCGGAGTAGGAGGAGTTAGGAACAGGAGGCAAACTGAAGCGCCCTGCAATCCTCGGTGGTGGAAGGACATGCGCCAAATTGCTATCCGCCTCAGGCCCATCCGCCACTGCATTTACCCAGTGTGCCGTTAGGTAGATATAACGCCCCTGACCGTGCTTACTGGTCCACGTATCGGTAGTTAGGTGGACCTTGGCACAGATGGAGTTGCGCAGTGCACACCTGATTTTTTTCCCCACTTGGTTGTGCAGGGAAGGGATGGCTTGCCTGGAAAAGTAGTGGCGGCTGGGCACGACGTACTGTGGGACAGCCACCGACATAAGGTTTTTAAAACTGTGCGTCTCCACCAGACGGAATGACAGCATTTCAAAGGCCAAGAATTTTGAAATGCTGGCATTCAGGGCCAGGGATCGCGGGTGGGTAGGGGGGTACTTCCTCTCAAGTGTTTGGGAGATGGAAAGCTGAAAGCTTCCACGGGACATTGTGGAGATGATTGGTGACCCAGGTGGTGGTGTTGCTGACAGATCGTCTGTTTGCGGAGTGGCAGGTGCCTGTATCACTACAGATGTGGATGGAGCGGCCGAGACTGCAGCAGAAGAGGAAGCAGGATGAGCCAGAGACGTTTCTTGGTTTTGAAGGTGTCTACTCCACTGCAGCTCGTGCTTTGCACTTAGATGCCTGATCATGCAGGTTGTGCTCAGGTTGAGAAGGTTTATGCCTCGCTTCAGGCTCTGATTGCACAGGGTGCAAACCACTCGTGTCCTGTCATCAGCACATTTTCTAAAGAACTTCCACGCTAGAGAACTCCTTTGAGCTGGCTTTGCTGCGCTCGTTACCTTGCTGCATTGGGCAGTAGCAGTAGCTGCGTTGCTCCCTCTTCTGCTGTGCTGGTGGCTCTGTGCGACCACCGCCTCTTCCTCCAAACTACTCAGGTCACCTGCATGACCTTCATTCCATGTGGGGTCGAGGACCTCATCGTCCTCCACATCATCTTCCACCCAGTCTTCACCCCTGCCCTCCTTGTCGGTCTCCACAATTCTGAACGCCGCAGCAGTTGGCACCTGCGTTTCGTCATCATCGGAGACGTGCTGCAATATTCCTTGCATGTACTCATCTTGAGAAATAAGTGGTTGGGCATCGCTGCACTCAATCTCTTCCACTTCTGGGGCAGGGCTAGGTGGATGGCCCTGGGAAACCCTGCTGACAGAGTCCTCAAAAAGAATAAGAGACTGCTGTATGGCTTGGGGCTCAGACTGCTTGCCTGATTTGCAAGGGGGTGAGGTGAAAGACAGTTGGACATCGGCTGCAGGTGCCAACTCTGACCTTTCTGCAGTAGACTGGGTGGGAGACAATGTGAAGGAACTGGAGGCACTGTCAGCAGCAAACCAATCTACTATCGCCTCTACTTGTTCTTTGCTCATCACTTCTAGAGGCGTATGATGCCCTACCAAATACTGATGCAGGTTCTGTCGCCTACTCCCACTTGAGGAAGGTGTTTCACTTGTGCGTGTAGCTGGCACAGATCGACCACGTCCTCTCCTTGCAACAGGAGCTCTACCAGCAGCACCACGACCCAGGCCACGGACCCTATTTGACGGTCTCATATTTCTGTAATTTATGATCTTGCCCTAGAAAGGTGTTTATTGAATAGCAGAACAAAACAACAACAGTATCGCACGGGTGTATCTCACAGTCAAATATGCAAACTATGCCGCAATTTAATGTTTTTTACCCCAAAAGGGTGTATATTGAATAGCGGAATAGGAAAAAGGATAAAAACGGTGTATCTCACACGTACAAACACAGACTAGGCCCCGATTAAAATTTTTTGTTCCCTAAAGGGAGGATGAGGAAGAGGAGTAGGAGGAGTTGGGAACAGGAGGCAAACTGAAGCGCCCTGCAATCCTCGGCGGTAGAAGGAGATGCGCCAAACAAATTTAAAAAGGTGTATCTCACATGTACCGATACAGACTATCCCGCAATTTAATTTTTTACACTCAAACAGGGTGTATATTGAATAGCGGAATAGGACAAATTTTACAAAACGGTGTATCTCACATGTACAAACACAAACTAGGCCCCGATTACAATTTTTTGTACCCTAAAGACAGGATGAGGAAGAGGAAGAGGAGGAGTTGGGAACAGGAGGCAAACTGAAGCACCCTGCAATCCTCGGCGGTAGAAGGAGATGCGCCGAACAAATTTAAAAAGGTGTATCTCACATGTCCTGATACAGACTATCCCGCAATTTAATTTTTTACACTCAAACAGGGTGTATATTGAATAGCGGAATAAGACAAATTTTACAAAACGGTGTATCTCACACGTACAAACACAAACTAGGCCCCGATTACAATTTTTTGTACCCTAAAGGCAGGATGAGGAAGAGGAGGAGTTCGGAACAGGCAGGAGGCAGACTGAAGCACCTTCAAATCCTCGGCAGTATGAGATGCGCCCCAAAAATTGGAAAGGTGTATCTCACACGTACCGACACAGACTATCCCGCAATTCTATTGTTTTTAACCAAATGTGTAGATTGAATAGCGGAATAGAAAATATGATATCAAAAGGTGTATGTATCTCACACGTACCGACACAGACTATCCCTCAATTTAATTGTTTATACCCAAAGGTTTTGATTAAATAGCGGAATAGAAAATATGATATCAAAAGGTGTATGTATCTCACACGTACCGACACAGACTATCCCGCAATTTAATTTTTTTTACCCAAAGGTGTAGATTAAATAGCGGAATAGAAAATATTATCAAAAAAAAGGTGTATCTCACACGTACAGAACCAGACTAGGCCCCAATTACTATTTTTTGTACCCCCAAAGGCAGGATGAGGAGTAGGAGGAGTTCGGAACAGGCAGCACCCTAAAATCCTCGGAAGTATGAGATGCACCCCAAAAATTGGAGAGGTGTATCTCACACGTACCAACGCAGACTATCCCGCAATTATTTGTTTATACCCAAAGGTTTTTATTGAATAGCGAAATAGAAAATATTATCAAAAAAAGGTGTATGTATCTCACACGTACAGAACCAGACTAGGCCCCAATTACTATTTTTTGTACCCCCAAAGGCAGGATGAGGAGTACGAGGAGTTCGGAACAGGCAGCACCCTCAAATCTTCAGAAGTATGAGATGCACCCCAAAAATTGGAAAGGTGTATCTCACACGTACCAACGCAGACTATCCCGCAATTTAATTGTTTATACCCAAAGGTTTTTATTGAATAGCGGAATAGAAAATATTATCAAAAAAAGGTGTATGTATCTCACACGTACAGAACCAGTCTAGGCCCCAATTACTATTTTTTGTACCCCCAAAGGCAGGATGAGGAGTAGGAGGAGTTCGGAACAGGCAGCACCCTCAAATCTTCAGAAGTATGAGATCCACCCCAAAAATTGGAAAGGTGTATCTCACACGTACCAACACAGACTATCCCGCAATTTAATTGTTTATACCCAAAGGTTTTTATTGAATAGCGGAATAGAAAATATTATCAAAAAAAGGTGTATGTATCTCACACGTACAGAACCAGACTAGGCCCCAATTACTATTTTTTGTACCCCCAAAGGCAGGATGAGGAGTAGGAGGAGTTCGGAACAGGCAGCACCCTCAAATCTTGAGAAGTATGAGATGCACCCCAAAAATTGGAAAGGTGTATCTCACACGTACCAACACAGACTATCCCGCAATTTAATTGTTTATACTCAAAGGTTTTTATTGAATAGCGGAATAGAAAATATTATCAAAAAAAGGTGTATGTATCTTACACGTACAGAACCAGACTAGGCCCCAATTACTATTTTTTGTACCCCCAAAGGCAGGATGAGGAGTAGGAGGAGTTCGGAACAGGCAGCACCCTCAAATCTTCAGAAGTATGAGATGCACCCCAAAAAGGTTTTTATAGAATAGCGGAATAGAAAATATTATCAAAAAAAGGTGTATGTATCTCACACGTACAGAACCAGACTAGGCCCCAATTACTATTTTTTGTACCCCCCAAGGCAGGATGAGGAGTAGGAGGAGTTCGGAACAGGCAGCACCCTCAAATCTTCAGAAGTATGAGATGCACCCCAAAAATTGGAAAGGTGTATCTCACACGTACCAACACAGAATATCCCGCAATTTAATTGTTTATACCCAAAGGTTTTTATTGAATAGCGGAATAGAAAATATGATATAAAATTGGTGTGATTTATCAATAGCACACGTGAACAGCAGTGTCTTATATCAGTCAGCTCTGCTGCAGGCTATGGAGGGAAAAAAAAAATTCCCCTTTTAAGTTTGTAATTTTTAACCAGATTAGTACAGACTATGCCACAATTTCATTTTTTTAACCCAAGGGTGTATATTGAATAGTGGAATAGAAAAAAATGTATCATTTTTGAAATCACTCAATAATAGCACATGTGAACACAGCAGTGTATTATCACAGTCAGCACAGCAGCACTGAAGGAAAAACGCTGCACACAGTGACTGATAGAAAAAGACTTTTCTCCCTCCTCCTCAGTGGGCAAAAAAGATTGTTTTCACTGCACCCCACGCACAGCAAAATCGATGTGGACCAGCTCTGCTGCAGGCTATGGAGGAAAAAAAAAAATTCCCCTTTTAAGTTTGTCATTTTTAACTAGATTAGTACAGACTATGCCACAATTTAATTTTTTTAACCCAAAGGTGTATATTGAATAGTGGAATAGAAAAAAGTGTATAACTTTTGAAATCACTCAATAATAGCACATGTGAACACAGCAGTGTATTATCACAGTCAGCACAGCAGCACTGAAGGAAAAACGCTGCACACAGTGACTGATAGAAAAAGACTTTTCTCCCTCCTCCTCAGTGGGCAAAAAAGATTGTGTTCACTGCACCCCACACACAGCAAAATCGATGTGGACCACTGACACCTGCCTATCTCCAGCCTCTCCCTAAAAGGATTGATAAGATCGGTCACTGCAAACCCCCCCCCCCCACACAGCAAAATCGATTGTAGAACACTGACCCTAAAAATCAGCAGCCTCGCCCTAAAATGCCCCACAACTCGCCCTGCCTAAAACACTCCGACCTGTCCCTCAATTCTATCTGGACACAAATGATTTTTGCCTGTCTGTCCCTAATCAGCAGCCAGCACGATGTGTGCTCTGTCCCTGAACTACACAGCATAATGACGCAGCGGCGCTGGCTCGAACTTATAAAGACTTGGTCACATGCTTCAGATGGCCAATCACAGCTACTAATACATTTGTAGGCATGGCTGGGATGGCTTAAGGCACACCAGTTAAACGCTTGTTGATTGGCTGTTGAAAGCCCGCCATGAAAAGCACGCCAATGCATAAAAAACCCGGAAATAAAATGACCGAACACGGATTTTTACCCAAATATACAGTAAAGTTTTCGGGTCCGTGTTCGGGTAACAAAAATCCAATTATTCGGTACGAACACGAATAATACAGTCCTTGTTCGCTCAACCCTACATGTGACCAGTAGTCTGGTGAATGGTATTGTTGTATTCCCACACCACAGCCCCCACATGTTGGTGAAATCTGTCTCATTACCCTTGTTTGAGAGTCCATTGCATGCCCAGCAGGGTGCAGTTGAACAGTTTACAACCTCCATTACCCTGCGAACAGTATAGGGTGGTGTGACGTGAGTCACTTTGGTTGGGGGGCTTGTGGAACCCAGATTGCTTTAGGGAGGTTGGGAGACTCCTTGTCCAGCTTCCCCAGCCCCTCTTATGTGTAAGTCACCCTGTGTCTATTAGGGACACAGGATGACCAAGTACCCCAGTTGGGTCTGCACTAGTCAGACTCGCTGTACAACCACACTGGACTCAGCCTTTCGTGTTACCCTGGTTATCCTAGATTCTATATGTGTGGTTTGTGTTGAAAAAGTGAAGGGCCGCTTTCACTTGGGACAATGATATTTCTGGACAATGTCCCTCAAAAGATATATAGAGATAGACAATTTGACTTTTCAGATTGCTAGAAAATTGCAGGAGTGTCTCATAGACCCTTGCTAGATAATGAGGAGGGATGGGGTTTGTTATTGTTAAGTACCTTTGTTCCATTGTTCTATTGTTTCTGTTTGCCTTAAGATCAACCTATTATGGGATGCATATGTGTATGTGGATTGGCTGCTAAGGGGGAGGGGGGATTGTCCCAAAGTGTATATCTCTTTGTGCCTGTGTGTGAATAAACAGTTTATTTTCTGGTTGACTCCAAAACTTGTACTGTCGAGTTCTTGGGGTAACTATAGCCACATTCACGGATCTCGTGTTCCAGAGCTTAGGAAGCAGCTTCTTGGCGGAGATGCCCAGTCGGGGTGTCCGTTTCCGTCACAGGTGGTATGTGACTTCCTGATAACATTAAGGTGGCATAGCTTGGACACAATCACTGACTCAAAGTTTGGCCCTTGGTCTGAGAGTATCCTTTTAGGGCACCCATAGGCTTGGACCAAATGCTCCCAAAATAATTGCCCTAGTTGGGGCCATCTGGTCCTTCGTGGGGACTACCACTGCGAACTTGGTGAAGTGGTAGACAAAAATTTAAGGCATATCGATTTCCTGAGGGTGTCCTGGAGATGGTTAAAAATTCCATGGTGACCAGCTCAAGGGGCTCCAATCTGGTAATGGTCATTGGTGTGGTCCTTTCAGGCGGGGGCTTAGCAAGTTTCCCATTCCCGGCAAACCTTCTGGACCCGATCTGCCAGCCACATGTAGAGGAAGTATCTTCTGACCAAAGACTCAGTTCTGTCCACTCACAATGTGTAGTACTTTGCAGACTTGGAGGATGTGCGACAGGGGGACCACAATAGGATGTCCCGCTTTTCAGTAGGAATGCGCACCTAGCAATGCAGCACACTGTCCCATGTCTCGAGTCAGTCCCATTGCCTTAGAATCACTTGAGCTGTGTTGGACTAGTGTTGGGTGAACAGTGCGAGGCAAACAAAAGTGCGACTCTGAACAGTGGCTATTCACTTGGCTTCAGCGAACACCCAAATTGGCAGGGCATTTGACCGCTTGTTCGGGCTACTGGACGCCCCACAATGCACTGCACGCCACACAGTGCATTCTAAGCCCTGATTGGGTGAAGCAATGAAGGCTTGCCCAACCAGGGCACAGAGCACTGTCACAGCCATGATTGGGGAAAGTCATGATGACTTATCCCAATCATGGCTCATTGCTTATACACCCACCCCACACTATAAAAGGTTCCTTCCCAAAGGAGTGTGATGTTGGAGTGGAGATAGATAGCATATTGCTGTGTTTATTGGCTCTAGCGATTTAGTGTGCTATAGTGTGCTATTGTGATTTTATTGTGAGTGTAGAGTGTCAATGTAGTGTGAATAATTGTGATAGTGCAGCATAAGTGTAGTGCATCTGTGCAGTTTTACTGTGGTGTCAGTGTAGTGCATCTGTACAGTTTTACCGTAGTGTTAGTGTAGTGTGTCCGTGCAGTTTTACTGCAGTATATTGAAGTGCGTCATTGCAGTTTTACTGCAATATATTGTAGTGCATTAGTGCAGTTTCTACACATGTGTACAGAGAAAAAGTAAAAAAAGTTTGGATAGCGGCAGGTATGTGTGATTCTCAGAAAACTGCTACACAAAGTGTAATATTGCCCATATCTGAGGTCTGGAAATACAAATTCAGTATGTGCTATAATCCAGTATTAAGTACATTCAATCTTAATATACACCACTTATGAAGATACTAAAATGTATATAAAAATAAAAGATACATAAAGTAGCAAGTGCTGTAAAAAGTGCACAAACTTTAAAAAAGCACAAATCCGTACTATATGACAAACGATATTATTATAAAGTGGCAAGTGTTAAATTAAAGTGCTTCACAAAACTACAAGAATCCGTGTTAAAATGTAAACAATATCATATACAGAAAAACTCCTTTAGAAATAAAGTGACAAGTGCTCTTCAAAGTGCTCCAAGTGATATCCATGACATTGGTGGTGCTGCCCAAGCCCTGCTCCCCCTAATAGTCCTACACTCACCAGAACTCAGTCCCCTCTAGGCAGTGTCAGGCCTGTCAAACACTTAGCTCCGACTGGGTTAGTTGACTCTGGATCCACAGCCAAATGTCACCTTAAATCCCCTTCTTAGTACTTATGTACATGCAAAGATATAACAGCCCATAGCTCATACCAGTTGGATAAATGTATTGTATGCCAAAAAATAGCACACTTACTACAATGTGTACTCAAACAAGCATGCAGAAAACAGACAGGAAATGAAACAGGAAATCCAGGTTCCGTGCATTCCACGGTCCGAAGTGATGCAAAGACGCTCGTGGCTCTGCCCTACACGTTTCATCACAATGATGTCATCAGGAGCGGCAGGCCCAGAGGTGGTTCACGCCATGCCAGCTTGAGCCAGGAATGTTGGTGTGCGATAATGGCACAAACCTCCTGCCCGCCCTTAGACAGAGAAAGTTGACACATGTGCCATGCCTGCATTTTGGTGGTGCAGCGTTTATTAAACTGGTACCCAGGGTTGCAAGAACTTCTAAAGCAGGCCAGAAGAGTCTGTAGCCATTTCAGGCAGTCATACGCAGCCAGTGTTCCGAAGATGTCACATTCTGATGAAACGCGTCAAGTTGGCACGCACGTTGCCTCGCTCTGAAGTCCGCTGGTGGAACGCACGCTGTAGACCGCACTTCCGGGTCCGGCGAAGCTACCGCTACACACGGAAAAAAAACAACCGCGAGGCTGGAATATATACCGGTGAGGACAGGAGCAATTTACTCTTATACCTTTTATCCGTTTGAAGGACTGTTTTTTTGGACTTTGTTGGATTGATTTTATATTTTAACATTGCACATGTTTTGAAGTGGGGTTTTTATATTGAGTGCCACCCATTCCGGAATGTTTTTAAGGAACTTGCAGTGGTTTTAATTATTTTGTGTGGATGAAATAAAGGAGTTTTAACACTCTGCACGAGGAGAAGTCCTTTTGTTTTTATCCCCATACTCTGAGCCACCAAGTATCTGGGGGAGAGGAGTCCTGTGTCCGCCAGCCCACTGGGAGATCACCATACCCTGAGGACCCTAGCTGAAGTTAGGAGCTTGGAGGCATAAAGATCAAGCCCATTTTGATTCCTTGTTGGCGTATGCCATCAGGAATCCACTCCATCTGGTAAGTGAGCCTTCTTACCATTTGAGCACCAGTGGGGATCGGCGAAGGGACACAACACAGCCACTTTAATACAGAGACTTTTTTGCACCATTGCACTTTTTTTCTCTCTTCACTAGAAGATTTCTAGAAGCTTGTATTTATTGTCACTGATATTGTATACTATGATAATGTTTTAGGCAACTTTTACATCTATCGTTTATTGGCTACCATGTTTTAGTACCATAATGTTTTTAGGCAACTTTAACATTGTGTACATTTTTACTGTATAGCTGTTTTTTTATATAAGGTTTTTATATTTGGGTTTTACATGGTTGATACCCACTACGAGTCCTTTGAGTGGTATAGCGCAGTTTTCTAATCTACATTAATTGCCATAACTATTTTAGTTATTTAACGTGCAGCTTACCATAATACATATACCAGTGGCGTGAAGTTATTTCTTATCACATAACTCAGTTACAGTCTTTGGGGGTTCCAGTCCTGCACCGCCTGTACCTTAGCGGGGTCTGGGGAAACTCCTCTAGCTTCTAAAATATGCACCAAACACTGAATCCTTTGTCTCATTAAGTGGCATTTACTTGGTCTGAGTTTTAACCCTTACTGTGCTAATTGGGTGAACACCTAGTCCAGGTGCTTGATGTAACAGTCTTAGAGAAAATGATGATGTTGTCCAAGTAGACTAGAACAGTTTCAAAGTTGAAGTCCCCCAGGCATCTCTTCATTAAGTGCTGAAACCTGCTGGGGGCATTACTCAGACCAAAGAACATACGGTTAAATTCGAACAGTCCCAGGGGTGTAACAAAGGCAGTCTTTTGATCACTCAATGGAACTTGCCAGTAGCAGCTTGCCAAATGAAGGGTGGAGAAGTACTTGGGTTGACCCAATGCCATAAGTGACTCCTTTACCTGGGGTAATGGGTAAGCATCCTGATAGGTACAGGCGTTTAACTTGCATTAGTCTACAAAAAACGCAGACTTCTGTCTTTCTTTTGCACTAGAACTCCTGGGTCACCATGGACTATGTTTTTCTCTAATAATTCTGCTCTATTGCATGTTGCAGAGCAAGTTCTTGACCTCCTTGCACAAAGCTAGGGGAATATGATGGCATTGCTCTTGAATAGGTGCATCCTCCCCCCGTATGGATTGTGTGATCAATGGCCTCAGTGTAACCGTAGTCTTCCAGGCTGGCAGCAAAAATTCCAGGTCCTTTAACATGTTTATGCCCAAAACAATAAACACTGTAAAGCTTCCTGTGCCATGAGTCACCACTACTACTACTCGGTCCATAGTGGTCAATCTGGATCCTCACCCAGGTGACACCATCTACTAGAATGAGAAAATTGTTGGCTGTCTTAAGGAAAAACCAGGAGGAATTCAGCTGGTCATTTGTCCCAAACCGCTTGGTGTAAAAGTCATGCTCCATGACAGTGAACTGGAATGGACTTGGCGCAACCATAGATTCAAGCTTGCTGGGACCTTGAGTTGACTGTTGAGGGGTTGTCCCTCTGCTCCAGGAGCCAGTAGTGTAATGGCTGCCTGTGTTAGCTTTTGAATTCAGACCACAGTTCTTGCTTGCATGCCCAAAGCGGCAACACTGCCAGAGTTTCCGGTCCTCATCTGGGTCCATCAATGATGGATTCTCATTATCCTTAGGGGAAGAGTTTCATTAAAGTGAAAACAGTTCTTGTTTCAGGGAGGCCATGGAGGCACTGAAGGTTATAGTTACGCCACTGGCAGACAGAGTCTGTCCTGAGGGGCAGAATGTGACCTAGTTGGTCTGGAGCCAAATGGGGAGGTCTCCAGATAGCATGGCGTGTTCTTATTCTTTCCCTACTCATCTGGAACCTCTCCCTGCCACTAATTACTGTCCCTGCCAGACAGGTGACACCTACACTACCCACGTGCGAAATGCACCCCAGGCCTGAGAGCAATAGGCTCTGCCTGACCCAAGATAGCTGCCAGAGTCACATTAATGTACTTTTCAGAGTTATACAAAAAGGCCTTTTTCAGGGAGGACATAATGGGTTAATACACTGGAGGAAACTCTGTCAGGAGGAGGTCTGGCAGACCCAAAGCCACAACAGAATCAACATCAGCCTGCATGTGGCTCACAGGACAACATCTTCAAGCACAGTTCAAAACTGATTGAAGTAAGCATGTTTCAGTTTCAACTGTGAGAAGAACAAGAGAAGACTTTGAACTTCAGATTTGACAGTGGCTGTAAGAAAGCTAATGCTAAGATGGCAAAATAAGAAAAAGAGGAAGCACCACCAAGTCTAATGGACCATTGAATCAAAATTTGAGCTCTTGGGTTCATAATGCAGGGTTTTTGTATGCTGTTGATTAGGTGAAGGGATGGTTCCTCAGTTTGTGACACCAACTGTCAAACATGGAGGAGGAAGCATGATGGTCTATGGCTCTTTTGCTGGATTCAGAGTTTGCGACTTGCAAAGAGAGAGTGGCATCCTGAACCAAAACTACTACCACAGAATTTTGCAATGTCATGCAATATCCTCTGGAATATGTCTGGTTGTCCAGGGGGTTATAAATTATTCTCAAGAGAAAATCAATCTCTTATTTTTTTGGCCACACAACAAACTATTGCTAAACCCTGGAGAACTCCATCCCTGAATGTTAGAGAGGTAAAACAGAATTATGGGCAGCATGGTTCAGAAAAAATTAACATTTATTCTACTTGATGACCATTGTAACTTTTTACAAGGTTAATTTCTTTCAATTTCTTTCTTTAAAACTTTTGACCAGTAGTATGGCTAATGAATAAACAAATAAATAAATATATATAAAGTATATATATACATATATATATATATAAATATACATATATATTTATAAAGGTCCCGTCACTTTTTATAAATCTGCTACGTGAAACGCAGGTATTTTGCCAATGCATGGATCTGCTAAAAAGCAGCACGTTTCTCTCACGTGTTGAGAATGCGCATGATTGTGCGCATGTTCCCGACACATTATAATGTGAACCTAGACTAAAGCTGGCCATACACTATACGAAAAATCGTTCAAACTAATTTTCGAAAAACGAAACATTCAGCCGTGAGAGCAGACGATCGTGCCATCATGTAATGACCGAATTTTGAACGCTAAATCGTTCAATGGACATAAATGAATACATTTTTCATTCATTTTGTCACATATGCACTGTGCAAACAGTTCAGGGAGAAACACATTAACCTTTCAATTAATCGTTCGTTCAGCCGAATTTTCCAAACTGTTCCTTCGATTTTTTGGCTCTGAAAAGTTAAAGCCAATTTTCTATTGGTGCCCATTAACTGGACGAAAAATGAACGAACGGACCAAATTACAGATTTTTGAACGCATTTTCAGCTAGTGTATAGCCAGCATTAGTCTACTGATTTTATTCTGCAATTCTTTACTTGTAATGCAATACAATAACAATGCTATTGAGCACATAATGTAAAAATGTAAACAAGATTTACTATACATAAATTGAAAGATCTAACTTTTTTTTTCAAAGTCCCGGAGTTCGTCTTTAAAGAATTCTACCCAAAAGTGGAACTTCCGCTCATTTGTTTCCTCCCTCCTCTGGTGCCACATTTGGCACCTTCCAGGGGGGGAGGGGAGAGGGGGGAACGGGTACCTGTTTTTGATAGGTGTCCTTCCCCACTTCTGGGAGACAGAGTCGTGGAGCCGTCCACCGGAAGTTCCATCCTCCTTCTCCCGCTGGCACAGCGCACTTCACGCATGGCTTCATTGCTGATTTCTCTTAGAAAGAATGGCGGCGGTAGCACCTGGCACCTGATCCGAAAATCGGCTGGGGTGCGGACATCGTGGGCTCCCAGGACAGGCAAGTGTCTATATATATTAATAAAATATATTAATATTTTCATTTTTTTTTCTTCAAGGGGAACTCCTCTTTAAATTTACTAAATTTACTCTTTTCGTTTATTCTATTTTTTCTATTTACTGAACAGTACTAAGCACTGGCTCACAAGAAACTTACAATGAACATACTGTAGCACTGACATCTGTGCCTCCAACCTACATTCTTAAGGAAAATCTTGCTAATGAGACTTAACATGACAATATAATAATTAATACTGCTCTGCAATAACTGCTTTCATAGTAATCTGACAGTGTTAGACTATACATATATATATACGTACATCCATTTAATCATAATTGCTAACAAATTACATTTATCTCTAGGTAAATCATTAAAGTAAATATAAACCCTAACTAATTGACATTTATTTTGTAAAAGCATTATGTGTTTTGATACAGCCACTAGTAGTCTCCACCAGAAGCCCATGTTGCAGGGTGACAACACAGGAGCCAGGTGACAATTAGAAGATAGGTACAAAATGTTCTCCAGAACAACACAATTAAAGAGGCGTAGGAACTTTCAAACTTGCAATTAAGGTCATATGAAGAAAAACTTAAAACAAGCTCAATAACTTTGGAAAGGCAAATCTACTCATCAAGGCTTCCCCCAATGGATATCCATCAGTAACTCAAACTAAAAAAACACAGAAAGGCACGGCAGACCAAAAATTGTATATAGAAAGGTTCGTTTTTTAAAGTTCTATATCGCGATATAGAGTGGAAAACCCCTATATGACCTAGAAATGTGGGAATGCAGAGAGGTGGAAAGTGCTACTATTGCTCTTATATGGTGGAAGGGAATAGACTGGTCTTGTCGAGGGGATGGGCCCTCAGGTGCAACCACAGGATGACGTGTGATACCACGGGTGTCATTTATGTTATCGTGTACCCCGGTGGGTCCTTCTACGTTGGCAAGACCATTAGAACAGTTCGGAAACGGTTACAGGACCATATATTCATGATATTGAAACATATCTCCTCAAAACACCAGTTGCACATCATGTGTGTTTGCAACACAACAGGGATCCAAGGTGTCTTAGTATGTGGGTTATTGAAGTCGCCCCCCACAACAAACGATGGGGCGAATATGATGGCATTGTTTTGCAACATGAAACAAGATGTATTTATGAACTGGAGGCAACCAAACCTCCTTGCCTCAATGACAATCTAAGTTTCTCCTCATTTCTTCCCTAAATATGTGTGAACCTCGAGAAGAATGATTTTTTTTTTCTTTATACCTTATGTGTGGTTACATACAATATTGATCATTAGGTTGCAGACCGTCTGTATGCATCAACTCAATCATATTCATATGCTATTTCATTTGAAGAAACTGTAATGGGTGTATGAATACCAAGGAAGGTAATTGATAGGATAGAGTTCTCCCTGCTTACTCCCGGTGAAGAGGCATAACGATGCAGCAAAGTAATATATTGCACAGACGTGATTTCACAATGTGTTTTTCTGGCAGACAACGAGGATGGAGTGTGATGCCACCCTCTGCATGCCTTAATGGGCGCATTGCTGTGACATTCCCACACATGCATATTGGCGTACCTCCAGGTCACTGTTGTGGAGATGGTTGCCTGGGACACCAGTGCCTTTGTCTCATTCATGGACGCTGAGTCGTGATGTCACAATGCAGCGTGCATGCGCAGGTGGCCGGTTTTCGCCCATTTTTGCCTTTATAAACAGGAAGTGAGACAGGGAGTACAGGCAGCCTCTGAAGCAGCTGGGTCAGGCAAGGCATGGAATAGCAACCTGTTCACCTGCTCTTATGGCCCACCTTTAACTTTGTCTGCACAAGAGGAATATGAGAAGCATTGGCAAACTGGATGGCATTTGCAGGAATATTGATTATGAGTGGTGACACCAGGAAGATAAGTATTGAGTGACTCGTTGGATGTTTATTCACATATGAATGCCTGTCCAAAATGGAGGATATGTTTGCTTACATACTAAGATGATTGAAATGTGGAGTGAGATTATACATTTTGATTTAGAGCTACACATTAGCCTATGAAAGGCCAGAGCAGTGGAAGAAGCATAAAAATCTGCTAACCAAGGTTCATTTATGAAGGGTGTTTACCGCCTTCCCTACAAGGGTGTATCTCTCCTCATACAGGAGTTACATGGGTGTGTGACTGAAGATACCCCTACGTGAACGGGACAATTCTCAGACATTTTGTGTGAGGGAGCTGAAGAGCTTAAATATCAATAGGTTCTTATGCTATGAATGAAGCCTCCTCTAGACCACATGTGTCATATAAATCCAACTTGGTGTTACGTACATCTTATACTCTCTGGATTTAAAGGGAGAGACTGAAATTTCTGTTTGAAGCTTGATGGGCGTTATTTACAAATCCTTTATTTCTGTTTAGAAACAAATGGAAATTTCGCTATATTAGTCCACTCCACTTTGTCACAAACGTCAATCCCCAAATAATCTGGAATAAGATCCTATTGGACATTCATTAGGGATGGACTGTACAAAAAAGGAAACTTTATAACCTCATTTCCTCCTTAATTGCAGTCATGTAGGAGTTATATATAAGATTGGATACAAAGTATCCGGAGTGCCGTGTGGATGTGTGCCCTTGAATTGTGGTGCCTTTGAATATATTGTGTGTCTTTGAATATATTGAACAATATAATAGCGCACACATACACAGAAAAAAGTTGTTTTCAAATCTTGCAAGGCTATTTAAATTGTTAAATTTGTATATTGGTCTTTTAGCAGCACCAACCTGAAAATTTTGCGTTTAGGGTGTGCCCCCTGATATCTTTTTTGTTTCATGTATAGTCCTGACCAGACTTATGGGCGGAGCACCACACTCTCCCACACCAAGAGCCCATTAGCATTGTCCACCTGTGAGTAGTTACAGGAGGTGTCCCTTCATTGCAGTTTTAGCAGAGGAATCTGCAGCTTGCAAACTTCTCCCATGACAGGAGTGAGTATGCCCTGTGGTTTTGAGAAGTGGGGTTATCTTTTCTATAAATAATGTAGGACCCACTGAAAATGGGGTACTTTGACATAGTGGTGGGCTTAAGCACAGCATGGCCATATGGTGTGACAAAATCCCCATATTTACTTTATAAGAGCAGGTGTTTTTAAATAGCCTTGCAAGATTTGAAAACAACTTTTTTCTGTGTATGTGTGCGCTATTATATTGTTCACTTTGTATAGTGGTCTTTTAGCAGCACCAACCTGAGAATTGTGCGTTTAGGGTGTGCCCCCCCCCCCCCAATATCTTTTTTAGATTCCTTAAGAGTTCTGACTCATGCGGCAGAATCAGATAGTTCTTATTTGCATCACTTTAAGAATGTCTCACTATGGCTGTGACAAATTCAAAAAGAATTGTTGCCAGTTCACAGATAAGCAAACTAATGGTTTTTAAGATCATCTCTAAAATGGTGTACAGTGCCAGTGCTCAGAGTGGGGCATGTTTGTGCTGGGAATATTTGTTGAAGTCGAGTCACACTGATCCTTCCATAATTATCTTGACTTGACTTTCTGAACCTTTCCATTATTACTTTGCGTAGTCTTTGTAATGAGCCTCAGGCCAGAGGTTGTGGTGGCCATCTTTTTCACCCACTTGAAGGCTGGGTTTGCTAGCCATTTGCCACAGCCTTAAAAATTGCAAAGGTACTCATTCTTTCAATTACTCAAGAAGACTTTGACAAGGTGCTAAACTGGCTCTTGATTAGGTCAAACCAGCAGTGCAGTGATGTGATGTCAACCTAGAACAGTGATGGCAACTTGGCACCCCAGATGTTTTGGAATTACATTTCCCATGATACTTAACTACACTGCAGAGTGCAAGAGCATCATATGAAATGTAGTTCCAAAACATCTGGGGTGCCAAGGTTTGCCATCAGTGAGCTAAAGCAGTAAGGGGATTCAGTTCCTCATTTAACAGATTGGACTTCCCTATGCAACCTTCAACTTGAATTACCTTGTTATGATCAATCATTGGGTTCAATTTGTACAGTGGACTATCGTTCGAAAAGTTGAGTCCTTTTAATATGTTATCACTGTCTCCTGTGAGTACACTTCATGTTGAGCACATCGAATGATGACCTCTTCTGCTTGTGAAATTTCCTCGATAGTGGGAGGCCCTTTACACAGATGCCATCCTCAACACTCAAAACTGCACTGCACTGCAAATTGATGAGCAAAATGGATAAGTCATGTGATAGCTTGTACAATAGAAGACCAATTCATTAAGCGTTTAAAACAGTAAGAACACAGCCTCATCTTTGACTTCACAGAAGTGCTGAATACAACGGTTTTAGCTTTAAATCTCTTATCAGACTCAGGATTACCCAGTTTAAATATAGAATCAGTGAGAATTGTGATAGGTTCATCATTATTAAGATACCATCAGAATCTGGGAAAGATTCTCCTGTCTTCTTGAACAATGAAACAGTGGAACATTTGCTAAATGTTGGTCCTAACACCAATTGGTTCTACTCTGAAGCGGAGCAAAACTCCTATAGGGTGATTGTTCAGGTTAGGCCTGGTGAAAAGGACATTGTTAAGGGAAACACCTGCATATTGAGTACTTGAGTCAATGACCACCCTGATCTGATCTGGCTTGTGAGAATGGTACATACTAAAGTATGGGAGGTATCAATATTCCTCTCCTTCCCTAAGAGGTGGTGCAGGCTCAGCGTGACCTCTCTCAAACACCTTTTGCACAAAGTAAGCAAAGTGTGAGGTTTTATGTTCAGGGTACACTGTAAAGAAGTAAATCATGCTTCTGCATGCTGACTATTATTTGGTAGTTTTTTTCTTGAGGCACAAAAATAGTAGCGATGAACCCCAGCTGTTAGAGTTTTCCTGATGCAACTACTTACTCTTACTTCTTACACTTAGTTTTTATTGTGGTTATCAGCTCATTGTCTTTAGGTGTTACTTCGAACTCTGTGGTGCAGCAATTATAATCCCAGAAAAGATGGGGCCTTTTTGTCTCATTGTGTGAAGAACAGTTGCATGCTTTAGTCTTTCTTTGGTATGGTAACGGTGTGGGCACTGCTTGAAAATGAGACTATTTGGCAGGATATGTCTTAAAAGAAGAAACTGTGGAAGACCTCCTGACATTATCCAGACAGATGTTGCCTATGATGATCCAGCCTGGGTCCAGGCAATGGGTATATGGGGCATCATATGGATCATATTTTTTGTTGGTAAACCTTGTGTAGCTTTGGGATGCCTCTGTCAAGAAATATGAGTATATTGGCATTTCTGTAAAGAGCTAGTATGTCCTCAGTTGTACCTCTCAAGTGAAAGTGATTAGAAGCAGTTGCAGGAGTAGGTGTCTCCTCCCTGTTGATTGGAATCTGATAATGGGTAATGGTAATGGTATTTCTACATTGTCATTCAGGAGAGCTTCTACAAGACCACTAACTCTTCCTGAAATCTCTGTAATGCCAGCACAGATACCCAGGGTTTATGGTAAGGTATCCACTGCTATGTTTAACAGGTTGAATAGCTTTGACCTTGCAAGAGCCCTGGTAATCATCTAGAAAGGTTTAAGATCTTACAGCTTTTTCAGGCTAAACCCTTGGGGGTTTGTCACAAAGTCCTTCTCCACAGATATGATTGGTCTGTTCTCTGCCCGCTATGCTCCATGGAAGCACAGCAATTGAAGCAAACCCCAAATTTCTTTAAAGGGTTTTTTTTATCTGAAGCCAATACATTTCCTAAGCAAGTGTGGATTGCTATGTATGGGACATCAGTGATTTGGGTTCTCAATTTTCTTGTTCTGATCAGTCTTTTCAGGGACTGGTGTAGGTTTAGATAGAATATCAATCCTTTTCAGACACAGAACTTCTGTGGTCTCTATGTGAAATGTATGAGCTTGCAGTCCTTGGAGAAGGTGAACTGAGAGGGTTGGATGCCACAAAGGATAAACTTGGATTATTCTTAGTACAGTATCTGCAATTCTCCCAATGAACTCACAGAAGTAAGAAAAGGGAGGAGAGCAAACTTACTTTTTTCTTCTTTGTACCTTGATCTAAGTGATGCCCATTTTTCCTTTATACCATAAGGTAACATGGAGACTATTGCGTTAACCCAATGAGTGGTATCTAAGTAAATGAGGCTGTGTAGGTGGATATCAGCTTTGGTGAGTTGAAGTTGCAAGAGAAGGTCCCTGAGCTCTTGAAACTTTATATTGTCTCTGCTAGATATTGTTGGGAAGCTTTGTAACCTTTTAAATAAAGCATCCTCAATGGTTTCTAGGCTCCTGAAGCTAAACTCAAATCTGTTCCAAGCAGACCTGTGGCAAGGTTATCAAAGCTGTGACTCAAAGCTCTGCCTGCTGCTTTTAAGTCCTTCACTTTCTCTAACGGCTTGCTCGAGAACCTTTAACCTTACCATGGCTTTGGCATGCTCACATTGTTTCTCCAAAGCTTCCAACTCTGCTTCCATCAGTGCTTTCTTGAGTGCAACTTCAGCAGCTTTTACTTCCTCCACTGCTTTCTTTTAGGCAAAGGCTGCCTGAATTTTAGAAGCTTCAGCATAAGCTTTAGTAAGTGTGGGATGTCACAACAAGTCAACCCATGTATGGTGCAATGCGGTAATGCTTGCCTGGTTTAATAAATGCTTTTCTAGGGAGGCCCAGGCCAAAGGGTGCCCTGTCAGAGAGAGATCACAGACATACAGCCTTTTATGCTATAATGTATCTTGGAAATTGAAAATGGATTAGAGTTAATAAATAAAGTCCGTTTCTATAGGCACTGGTATTGGGCAATATAGCTATTAATATTTGTGTCACCAAGCTTGGACCTGTGTTACCAGAAGATTGCTTCTGCTGGAGGGGTGGCTCCATTGGGACAGCACTCTGATGATGCTACAAAAAGCCCCACTTCACTGTTCTGGATACTGGAAAGTTTCCTCTACAGAAGTGTTGTCCTTGAGCTGACCTTACTCACCAGAAACCTCTCTTTAATGTAACTATTAAGCACACCTGTTAGTGTGTGAAACGTGTCTATTTTTGCTCTGTTTGTGCACTTGGGATGTTCGTTTATTAAACACGAATTTTGATGGATCTTGGAGTGTGGCCATTTCTTCCACATTTGCTAGCAGCTTGCTATAGAACTTTTACCATTGCCGTGGTTATGGCGTGTTCTCCAAAGCTTGTAATAGAAACCCCAGGGAGGGAACCCAGGGAAAGCAGCGGTTGATCCTTCCCCAGGTGGCTTAAGCAAGCTATTGCGTGCTCACATTGTTTCTCCAAAGCTTCCATCTCTGCTTCTGTTAGTGCTTTCTTGAGTGCAACTTCAACAGCTTTTGCTTCCTCCTCTGTTTTCTTTTGGGCAAAGGGTGCCTGAATTTTAGAAGCTTCAGCATCAGATCTTGATTGCAAACACTGTTCTGGAGGAGTGTCTCGTAGATGCAGAGCATTTAGATTTACATTTCTGAAGTTGTGTGATTCTCCCATCTGCCTTTGTCTTTATTTGTAGTACTAGTACTTTAAAAAGTTTATATATTTAGGTCACAGTCTTTGATAACTCAAATAGGTAACACTGAATTGTTTGAGTGCACCCTCTAGTTGCAATACTTTATGAGATGGCTGAGAAAGGGATAGTATCCAATTGACCATCTTAGGACATAAGTGATTAATATTAACTAGTAGTTCTTTTTAATCAGATTCATAATTCTGTTAAACCCTCTAAGTTGGTTTAACACAAAAATTACTTCTGCCCGAAATTGTGATATATTCCCCAAGAGCGGCACATATATACCAACCGAATACCAAAAGTGTTGTTAAACATATATACACAAATGATAGTGTATCATTGGGTTTAATCAAGTGTTTACCTTATCTGCTTAGTTCCTGATCTGGAAAGAATCCTGGCTCTTACTGTGTTTCTACATCCACAGAATATTTTATGTTTTTCTGTGACAATGTGCTAATGGAAGAATTAAAGTGGAACCTCACCCACTTGCTTGCATCCTCCTCCTCTCCACTACCACATTTGACACTTTTGGGGGGAAGGGGGAGCGGGTACATGGTTTTGACAGGTACCCACTCCCACTTCTGTCTCAAATCGCCACAGCAATCTGAGTAGGAAGTTCAGCTTTCCCCGTAGTCCTCTGGGATACATCCCAGAAGACTATAGGAACATTTAAAAGGCGCAGCGCCACTTGCGCAAGTGCAGTAGGAAACCAAATGTAAAGCCACAAGGCTTCACTTCTTGTTTCCCTTACTAGAGATACTGGCGCCTGCACCCAAATCTGATTGAGGAATTGGCTCAGGTGAGGACATCACTGGGTCCCTGGAAAGGTAAGTGTCCTTATATTAAAGGTCAGCAGCTACAGTATTTCTGCTGCTGACTTTTAAGTTTTGGGGGGAGCCTGGAGCTCTTCTTTGATTAGAAGTCCATGAGAAATATATCAGTTCTTTATCTCTGTAAATTATATATAAAAATTGTCCTAGGTGCTAAATTCTGTGTTACATATTGAGAAAAAAAAAAAACAAAAGACCAAAAACAACAGCTGCACTCACAAATACCCCAACACTTTGGTATACATTAAAACATAAACCTCTCTAGTATGTTGCGCTATTGTATCTTCATAATGACATTTAAATAAATAACATGATTCATAAATCCATACAGATCTTAAAAATGACAGTGCACATGTCCATCTGTAAATAAGAAAAAAACGCTGGTGCTATTTTTTTCACATGCTTCCACCACTTGTGTTGTGAACACCCCCACCATTAAGATGCTCTTACTAAATTGTTAGACCCGTAAAAGCTAAGGTCAAATTACGCTAATTAAATCAATTTCCATGGCTGGTGGCTCCAAAAGACTTCACTGCCTTTAAAAACATCTATTTCTGTCCAAAGGAGGGACATTGTCACACCAGAACGAACTCTCTTCTCTTTCCAGTAATCGCCATAAATCACTCAGAGAAAAGGAAAAGTGTAGTAAAATCGGATTTGTTTATTTGAGTAATTAAAAATATATTTACAAGCTACACAAGCATAAAAGCATTCAGATACAAAGATGTTGGACCTTGCCTACATGATGACATCACCACTACAGATCCCACCCTGACATGTTTTGTTCCAAAAAACATCTTCGGAGGATTGCCGGAGTAGCGGAGACGTATCAGACGCCATCTAATATGCTGTATATTCTAATACACAGACCAGCAGAGGGCGCTCGTGGGCAATGATCAACTACATTTTCCTTCCTAGCATAATCCACAGAGCTCAATTAATACATGAACCAATCAGACAGTTTTAGAACTCAAAATGTAGGTTAAAACTTTAAATGTACCAATTAATCCCTCCAGGGTATCAATACGAGACAAGTAACAATAATTTAAAATCATCAAAAATTCATGTACAGTTAGAAAATACAGAACATATCTATAAAAAATCCATCTGTTCAAAAATATATCTTTATAAAAAATTGATATATACTTTTCTACTGCCCCAAATGAAAAACATGCCCTCTAATGAACCAATCTCATTTAAAATATTGAACAAATTTACAAATAATAAACATATAGAGTATATATGTGTGTATAGATATATATATATATATATATCTATACACACGGTATCTCACAAAAGCGAGTACACCCCTCACATTTTTGTAAATATTTTATTATATCTTTTCATGTGACAACACTGAAGAAATTACATTTTACTACAATGTAAAGTAGTGAGTGTATAGCTTGTATAACAGTGTAAATTTGCTGTCCCCTCAAAAAAACTCAATGCACAGCCATTAATGTCTAAACCGCTGGCAACAAAAGTGAGTACAGTGTGAAAATGTCCAAATTGGGCCCAATTAGCCATTTTCTCTCCCCGGTGTCATGTGAATCGTTAGTGTTACAAGGTCTTAGGTGTAAATGGGGAGCAGATGTGTTAAATTTGGTGTTATCGCTCCCACTCTCTCATACTGATCACTGGAAGTTCAACATGGCACCTTATGGCAAAGAACTCTCTGAGGATCTAAAAAAAAAGAACTGTTGCTCTACATAAAAATGGCCAAGGCTTTAAGAAGATTGCCAAGACCCTGAACCTGAGCTGCAGCACGGTGGCCAAGACCATGCAGCGGTTTCACAGGACAGGTTCCACTGAGAACACGCCTTGCCATAGTCGACCAAAGAAGTTGAGTGCACATGCTCAGCGTCATATCCAGAGGTTGTCTTTGGGAAATAGACATATTAGTGCTGCCAGCATTGCTGCAGAGTTTTAATAGGTGGGGTCAGCCTGTCAGTGCTCAGACCATACGGCACTCACTGCATTAAATTGGTCTGCATGGCTGTCATCCCAGAAGGAAGCCTCTTCTAAAGATGATGCACAAGAACCACAAACAGTTTGCTGAAGACAAGCAGACTAAGGACATGGATTACTGAAACCATGTCCTGTGGTCTGATGAGACCAAGATAAGCTTATCTGGTTCAGATGATGTCAAGCGTGTGTGGCGGCAAAAGGGTGAGGAGTACAAAGACAAGTGTGTCTTGCCTACAGTCAAGCATGGTGGTGGGAGTGTCATGGTCTGGGGCTGCATGAGTTCTGCCAGCAATGGGGAGCTACAGTTCATTGAGGGAACCATGAATGCCAACATGTACTGTAACATACTGAAGCAGAGCATGATCCCCTCCCTTTGGAGACTGGGCCGCAGGGCAGTATTACAATGTAATGATCCCAAACACACCTCCAAGAAGACCACTGCCTTGCTAAAAAAGAGGGTAAAGGTGATGGAGTAGCCAAGCATGTCTCCAGACCTAAACCTTATTGAGCATCTGTGGGGCAGGAGCTCAAGGTGTCTAACATCCCCCAGCTCCATGATATCATCATGGAGGAGTGGAAGAGGACTCTGCTCTGGTGAACTCTATGCCCAAGAGGGTTAAGGCAGTGCTGTAAAATAATGGTGGCCACACAAAATATTGACACTATGGGCCCAATTTGGGCATTTTCACTTAGGGGTGTACTCATTTTTGTTGCCAGCGGTTTAGACATTAATGGCTGTGTGTTGAGTTATTTTTAGGAGAAAGCAAATTTACACTGTTATACAAGCTGTACACTCACTACTTTACATTGTAGCAAAGTGTAATTTCTTCAGTGTTGTCACATGAAAAGATATAATAAAAGATTTACAAAAATGTGAGGGGTGTACTCACATCTGTAAGATACTGTATATATCTATATATATATAGATATAGATATATATGTGTATATATATATATATATATATATATATTTATATATATATATATATATATAGCAAATTTTAGTCAAATCTTTCTATTAAGGCAAATGTTCCTTATACCAAACCTCAGCTATTAACAATGAAACCATTAATGTCTAAATCTATGTTCAGACCTTCTGGGTGAAAAGTTTTTAGTAGAGAGATCCATTTAATTTCTCATTTCAAAATCTCCCTTTCATTATTACTAACCCTCCAGTGTGGTGAGAACTTCTCGATTCCAATAACTTTCAATAAGGAAGGATTAAAGCGGAGTTCCACCCTGGATTTTTTTTTTTTTTAAATACCCCCGGGACAGTCAGGGCTAGTGCATTCCACAATGGCTAGCCTCAGATCTGTCCCGGGTTGCACTTACCTGTTAGGACAAATACTTACCTTGAAAACGTCTTGTCCAGCGCTGCCATCTCAGATGTGGGCAGCTTGAAGCCAGCGAGATCCCCTTCGGCGTCTTCTTCCGCCTTCTTAGGTCCCACGATGCCCTGCGCCGGCCCCGCCGTCACTTCCGGGGCGCGCGCATCATCCCTCCACAGCTTCTGGGCATGCCCAGAAGCTGTTTAGAAGGGGATGACGCGCGCGACCCGGAACTGACGTCGGGGGCCGGTGCAGGCGCAATGATTCCTGGGAGCGATGACGTTCAGCTCCCAGGAATCATTGCAGAGCCAGGAAGTGACGACGGGCCGAGGAAGGAGGAAGAAGGAAGTAAGGTAAGTATATTTTCTTCGCTACGAGGTAAGTAAAAAAAAAAAAATATGCGATTATCCATTTCTTTTTCAGGTGACCAGGAGCGAGAAGATGGAGGTAAGTATTAAATTAGGTTGGAACTCCACTTTAAGGAAGGATCCTTGGAGTGATGTGTTGCAAAATGTCTCGACAAGCTGTGACTACAAAATCCTTTCTTGATGTATGCCACTTGTTCTGCCAATATATTGCAACCAACAGGGGCACTGCAGAAGATATACTAAATTGGTCGTAGAACATGTAATAAAGTCATCAATGCCATAAGTACATTGGGTAACCTCAGATTTAAAGCTATTAGTCCTACTGATATTCTGTTTACAATTTTTGTATATGTGACACTTTTTACAAGGTAAAAACCCTTTTTATAGAGCCAAAAAATCAAATACGTTCTGGTTGTTCAATCAAATTGGGTGCAATCCTTTTTTGCATTTTTTTAAAAATAAGTTTGGGTTTTACTGGTAATTGGGGGCCCAGTACCTTATCATTTTTAAGAATAACCCAATATTTATTCAAAACTCTATTATCAACTTTATACTATTCACAAAAAGTAGCAACAAAAGCCCATTAAAATTATCATTTTTAATTTTAGGGACCAATAAATCTTCTCTGTTAGTATCTCTTACTTAGGACATTCATTCTTTCAAGGACTGTGCAGAATTTCCCTTAGCTTTTAATCTTTGGCAAAGTGGCTCTGCCTGAGATAAAATATCCTCCATTTGTGAACCAATACGTCTTATGTTGAGGAACTGTCCCTTGTGTATATCGCACAACCATGACTGATTATGAAAACTTTGGATAGGTATATATCTATTATGATCTGTTCTCCTAAAGAACGTTTTTGTAATAAAACCATAATTTTTCCTATGAGATGTTAGATCTAAAAAGTTCACCTCAGTGGCACTAAAGATTATATAGTAAAATAGCTGGTATATAAATTGCTAAAAACACTTGAAATAGCTATTCATATAAAAATACAGCTATATATATATAAAGATGATAAAGTGCATGTGCTGAACAGTGCTACATATATGCATGAATCGGTTAAATAAATATATACCACAAAATTAATTCATGTGCAATTGGGCAATATGTGCAAATGATACAGCAATTTATAAAAATAATAATAAAATTATAACATTAATAATATAAAATTATGAAACTAATAAAGGTGCAATTGTGTGACACTAGTAGTCAAAAATTATGACTTAATAGTGACAAAACGTGAATCACTCAAATGTGATATTTTAAAGTGCAAAATGTGCTCTTATGAACAATAGTAGAGTTCATATAGTGATTGTAGAGGTGAACAAGAAGTATCACCTCTACAATCACTATCACTAAATATCACATTTAAGTGATTCACGTTTTGTCACTATTGAGTCATAATTTTTGACTACTAGTGTCACACAATTGCACCTTTATTAGTTTCATAATTTTATATTATTAATTTTATAATTTTATTATTATTTTTATAAATTGCTGTATCATTTGCACATATTGCACAATTGCACATAAATTAATTTTGTGGTATATATTTATTTATCCGATTCATGCATATATGTAGCACTGTTCAGCACATGCACTTTATCACCTTTATATATAGATGTATTTTTTATATAAATAGCTATTTCAAGTGTTTTTAGCAATTTATATACCAGCTATTTTACTATTTATATCAGCACCCTTACACCTGTCACTTATACACTATTTTATCAGTTTTACACTTTTAAAAACTCTGGGGCAGCAGATATAATATCGTTCAGCCTTTTCACTTCATTTAGGACTGAGCGCCTTCACATTGTTTACAAACTAAAGATTATATATGACCATCAAATTCCCCTCTCATTAGAATTAAGGTAAGTCATGAATTCTTTCAAAATAGCTTTACAGCCTCCCCAGATTAACAGGTCGTCGTCACTGAAGCTCCTCCAGAACAAAACCTTTGGTCTACATTTCTCAAAAATGATCTCCTCCCAGTTGGCCATAAATTAATTGGCCACCCTAGGAGCAAACTTGCACCCATAGCTACTCCAGTATCAGTAGTTATGAGTCATACAGAAACTAAGTAAATCTAAAATGAAACATTTTTGTCTCATGGGGAGAGAATGATCAATCCTCAAAAAATGTTGAACTGCTTCAATCGCTCTATTGTGAGGAATAATTGTATATAAAGGTGACACATCGACTGTCACCAAAAAACATTCACCTTCCTCCTGTATATTACTCAAAGCCTTTATTGTAGCACCTGTGTCCTTCAAAAAATGCAGGTGTATTTTTCACTAAAGGCTGCAAGAAATAGTTCATAGATTTACCTGCCCTAGAAGTGACGAATTCTGTTCCACCTACTATTGGTCTTCTGTGGAGGTGTACCAAATATTTTATGAATCTTGGGCAGGTAATAGATATTCGGGATTCTAGTGGTATTAGGAACTAAATATATTTTTTCTTTTTTATTAATATATCGTTTTAATATGCTTTTTCTACAATCTTAGTTACCTTATTTTGGTACTGTCTAGTAGGATCCCTCCTCAAGACCTGATAAGTATTCCTATCAGACAGCAACATTTTAATTTCCTCTTTATATTCTGTTTTACTTTACACAACAATTGAGCTGCCTTTTTCGACCGGGCAGATGACTAACTCCTTATGATCACATAAAGATTTTATACTTTGCTGCACCCAGTGATCTGGTCTGTTTCTCATTTTTATTTCTTTCAGATCTTTTAATACAAGGTGTTTAAAAACTGACAAACTCGGGGGCAATTTGCCTGGTGGATTAAATAGAGAGGCATTCCTCAGGCCCGTATAAATAGCTTCCCCTGGCACCTCCTTTCTAAGTCCTACTGTATTAGACTCCTTTAAAAAATATATTTTTACATTCATCTTCCTAACAAATTTATGAACATCTACATAAGTTTCAAATTTATTAAGTTTCCTGAAAAGGGCAACCTTCAAACCCTTATTTAATAGGGCAATTTCTGTAGGAGTAAGTACAGTGCCATTTAGATTAAATATCACACGTTCTTTTTCTTTTACATATTTTCCTTTTTGAGACAACTTCTCTGGTGCCTCTCTTTTTTTTTTTTTTTTTCCTTCTTGCCCATCCTTTCTCATAAAAAAGAGGAATGCATGTTTCTTTACGATTGATAAGGTTGTCCTTTAGGAGTTTGATGGTACCCTGATCTCCATCCTCTATTTTTACTCATAGAAGGGGGGGAACCTTATATGATTTTGGTGAGTATGATTATCGCGTACCTGGTGAAGACTGGGATGTTGTGGAGGTCCCTCATTCACCTCCTGCTTAACACTCCTGAAGGTGGAGACAGAGAGTGTAAAGGCAAGGGGTGGCATGAGTGCCGTAGCAGGTAGCTGGTGATGTCCACTCTGTAGGTGGGTAGCGCTAGTGGTCGTAGTCCTCAGGACAGGATGCAGGAGCAGCTTGGCACCAGAGCCTGGGTTGGAAGCAAAACCAGCAGCAGTCAGTGCCAACTGGGCAGCAAGGCACCAAATCAGCAGGCAAAGCAAGTCCATGGGATAGGCCAAGGCCGTTAACAGCCAGGCAACATGGTACAGAGTCAGCAGACAGAGCCAAGGTCAGAGTGGTAGGTAACAGAGCTAGAGCGAGAGCAGAGGCAAAGTTCAAAGACAAGCCCGGTCATACACAAGTAAGCAGGTACAGCAGATCAGGTCTTGGAAACACAGGAAAAAGCTGAAGACCATTCAGCATTCACTCACAGTGATGGACCAGTTCAAATAGGCCAGTGGGCACCAGATGCTAATTGTTATGTGCACTTGCACATGTTGGTGTATATATTTGCACATGTGTACAAATATATGCGCAATGAACTGGCACTGCACAAGTGACATCAGTGTTTCACTCATTAATATTAGCATGTGTGCAATGTGCACAAGCATGAACATGAATCTGCACTTGTCTTTTGGTGCTAGAAATCCAGTTTACCTTGCAATATTCTTCTGAAGTAAGAGGCACAAACCTATTTTTAAAGGGACAGGACTATTTTGATAAAGTCCTGTACACACGGGGCGAATGTCAAGCGGCATTGCCCGGTTCAATAGAAACCGGCCGACCATTCAGCCCATGTGTACTAGACATGTGCAATTTGTTTCTATCCGAATGTAAATTTGGACAAATTTTTGGTTATTTGGAGATTCAGATGTGCTCAAATCTCTGAATAAAATAGTAATAAAATAGTAACGAATATTTGGATGTATCCGAATCTCCGAAATAAATAGTAATGAATAGTAACGAATTTAGTTGAAATCCATTAAAATTAGTTTTGTTTATTCATTTTCTAACGAATTCCAACTTTTCAGAAAGTATAGGATTTGGATTGGTCGAAAAACGATCAACTGATTTAAATTCTGTGTGAAGAAATAGCTGGTTGTTAAGCAGCGGGCCAGGAAGCATAACAACCATGAGTCATCATCTGTCAGCAGGCTTCCCCACTGACAGATAAATGTAAAGAAAAGAATACTGACAATTGCCCGGCAATAAAAAAATGTTAAGAAAAAGGCCTAGATTCCTGCACGCCCCCAGAACCCCCCCCCCCCCCCCATCCATACTAGGTCCTAATCCAAGCATGCAGCCTGGAGGGGGGAGGAAAGGGGGGGATTAGTGAGCGCTTCCCCTACTGAACCATACTGGGCCACATGCCCTCAACATGGGGATGGGAGCTTTGGGGCAGGGGGGCTCTGTGCCCCACCCAAAAGCACCTTATCCCCATATTGATGGGAACAAGAGCCTCTTCCTGACAACCCTGGGCTGTGGTTGTCGGGGTCTGCGGGCGGGGGGGAGTTTAAATTTTTCTTACCCCCAATCCACAGAATATTAGGGTCAAAGGTCAAGGGTTAGGGTTGCCATTAGGGATAGGGTTAGGGCTAGGGTTAGGGTAGGGTTAGGGTTAGGGTTGCCCTATTGCTGGTTCAGACACAGAAGAGGGTGTGGACTTAGGACAAGGTTTATGGACCCACCTCAAAGGTCAAATGTCAGGAGGTGTGATCTTAGAGGTCAAAGGTCAGGGGGGTGGCTGACCTCCCCCATAAGCATGGACACAGCTGAAAATCAGAATCTGGAAGCCCCCTTTAACCATGGGGCCCCCAGATCCTAGCCCCCCCCCCCTTATCATACCCCTACCAATTCACCAAAAAAGTGTCAAACAGTGAGAGCCACAGGAAACAGTTTTTGACAAGTCCTTTATTAAAAATAAAAAAATAGTGCCCCTCGATGTAAATCCATCGTCAATCACGACGCTCGCCAGACTCTAAAAATAGAAAAAAAAGAACGCTTTTGCCTCCTGGGAGGCTTCCTGCTGTCTGCCTCCTGTCTGCTTTGATAGTTCTTTTATAGGCAAGGGGCGGGGCCACCTGGCCTTCACATGACGTCAGAAGGGGTGTTGCCACCGGGTGAAGTAGCCGGTTGGCCCTGCCCCTTGCCTATGAAAGAACTGTCAAAGCAGAGAGGAGGCAGACGGCGGGAAGCCTCCCAAGAGGCGAAAGTCTTTTTTATTTTTTCGTGATTGATGATGGATTTACATCGAGGGACACTATTTTTTTTACTAAAGGTCTTGTCAAAAATAGTTTCCTGTGGTTTTTACTTTTTGACACTTTTTTGGTGAATGGGTAAGGGTATGATGTACTCGATACCCATTCACATGGGGGGAGCCCGATCAGGGGGCCCCCTTGTTAAAGAGGGCTCCTGGATTCCGATAAGCCCTCCCGCCTGCAGACCCCGACAACCACGGGGTTGTTGGGAAGAGGCCCTTTTCCCCATCAACTTCTAATTCATTATCGTTTTTTTCAGAATAAACATTCAATCTAAGACTTCTGGGGATCAAGGTTTCAGCAACATACGTCTCCAAAAAAGTTACATCCCGTTGTGTGTCTATTCGTGTAACCAAAACATTTTTTTAGGTGCTTGAACATACCTATTAAATCAGTGTTAATGGTAATTGCCAGCGCAAAAATATTTTTAATATGTTTATCCCTGTCTCTGGATGTTTTTTGAGAAGGTATTATAAGCAAAAATCAGAATGGCATGTAGTAATGCAGGCATTTTCTACTATATACATGTATGATGCACAAATTGACTTGTATAACAGGTCCATCAGAAAGACACTGGATTATTGCTCTCTTCCCAGCATCTCACAGACCTCAGGGAGCTCACCTTCCTGCATGCATCTCTTCAGGTATCCCACCAGTTTACAATGCCCTGGTAGCTCCACTTCCCTGCATGCCCCCTTTCCCCATTTATTTACTTTGAACCCCTGGCCACCCCTTCACTTGCATTAACCTCTCAACTCCCACTCCACACCTTGCTCCCTACCCATCTCTTCCTACCAACTAATACATCTCCTCAACATTATTTTAATATATCCAACCTTGTCCATTATGGCACAGACACACTTTTGCTTGTGTAGTACCCTCTAGTGTGTGCTACTAGAAGGGTAGTGTAGGAATATCAAACTCTGACTGTAAACTTGTGAGTCCTAATTGGGTCAGGGTTATTAGAGTTCAGGGTTGGATGACTCATCCTGGTAGCTCTCTGGTGCCTCTCCCCCAGTGGGTGTCTGGAAGCTTGGAGACCCTTCTAGAGGGTGGGGGTTAGAAGGAGCTGCCATGAATGTTCAATGGGCCTTAGCCAATACCCATATGTGGGTTGGCAGGGAGCAGAGACAACCCCATAAATAGACATGGGCCATGCCAGCAGGGGCAGTTGGGTGGAAGATGAAGATGCAGTATTGAGGAGACTATCGGTAGCCCTGAGGGGTACCCCTAGTCTGGGGGGTGGTGTCCTGCCTTTGGGCAGGGCTCAGGTGCTAGAAGGATCCAGCCAAAGACACAAGGGAGGAGACTTTCCTGAAGCACTGGAGCAAGAGAGGACAGAGTAAGTAATTTAACACTGGTGGGGGACTAACAAAGTGGGGAAACTGCCACATGTAGCCAGTCTCCTTTGAAGACAGTGGCAGGCTTAAGTCTTCTGCCCTTTCCTTGGGAGAGCTCCAAAGAGTCAGCCAAATGGGCTGGTGAAGAGTTAGCCGGGTGGGCTGCTGCAGCGGCAGCTGCAGCTAGGTGGGCTAGCATTGCCTGAATAAGTGGTGCTGGGATCAGTGGCCACAGAGGAAGCAAAAGGAAAGGTTTCCCACTGTTTCATTCCACATGTGCTATTTTAAGCGACTGTTAGTTCCTGCCTGTAAAGGGCTGTTACAAAACTGACAATGAGTCTGTCACTTCCATCAGGAGAGAATCAGCAGAAGTTGTGCAATAAAGGAGCAAAGTTTGTGCAGGAGGAAAGCTAATAAGGAGTCTGTATATAGGAAGTTGTCCTTCAAGTTCCTGTTAAAGTGAAGTGGGCATCCCATAACCTCCAATCCCCATCCAAGTTGACAAACCCCCTAAAAAACAACAAAAACAAAGTTGCGCACTGTTTTGTAACTTTGGGGTTGATTTACTAAAACTGAAGAGTGCAAAATTTGGTGAAGCTCTGCACAGAAACCAATCCGTTTCCAGGCTTTTTTTTTTTTTTTTGTCAAAGCTTAATCGAACAAGCTGAAGTTAGAAGCTGATTGGCTACCATGTACAACTGCAGTGGATTTTACACTCGCCAATCGATTCTAGGACAATATCCCCCCCGACAATATCCCCCAGACAATATCACCCAGACAATATCCTGCCGGACAATATCCTGACTGGATAACATCCCCCTGGACAATATCCCCCCGGGACAACATACCCCCCGGACAATATCCTCCCTTGACAATATCCCCCTAGACAATATCCTCCCTTTAACCCTAACCCTCTAACCCTAACCCTATGTCCCGGGGGATATTGCCCGGGGGATGTTGTCCCGGGGGGATATTATCCGAGGGGATGTTTTCCCGGGGGGATTATGTCCAGGGGGATGTTTTCCGGGGGGATATTGTCCGGGGGGATATTGTCCTGATATCCGCCAAGTCTTAGTAAATCAACCCCTTTGTGTGCCTGTGAAGATTCCATGTGTCTGGTTGAGTAGGGGTGTGGTATCCCTGTTCATCTGCAGCTCCTATGTGGGGTTTACTACACTAGTGTAATATTATTTAGATAAAACGAGGTTTAAAAAAATGCAATTTACCTGCCCTAAGAGTATGACTGAATGTTCAGCTATGTTTCTGTGCTCTTACACAAAGAAAGACAAAATTTGCCCAGTATCAACAAAAAAAAAAAAAAAAAACAATGTTTTTGTATAAAAATGATTCATAAATAAACACATCTGTTTTCAGACAAGGCAACAGTTGTCAATTAATTTATAAAAATAAATAAATTAATAAATAAAGAAAATAAATAAATGAGAGTTTGCTGACCTAAAATCAGTCTCTTTTCTTTTAAAATTGTATGTTTTTGTCAGTCAACTGAACATTTGATAGGCGTGGGACACGGGCAAGCATGATTGGACATACATTAGAATTTTATATTAGTTAAAAAGTAGACCCTGTCATTTATTTAAAGGAGATGGGTAACGAGTCAGTATGGAAATCAACGTGAAAACATCGACTCAGCTAAAATGTGCTGTCTAAACACACATTTTCTTCTATGTTAAGTAGATACTATTGTCAGATTTTATGTCAAATACAGTTCTTTACTGTATAATAATTAATCAGGTTTTGTATATTTTCATTTGAAACACTTGCCCAAGATAAATCCTTTGATTGACATTCATTACAAAAACATTTCTGTTGGCATTTGTTTTGGTTATTTGACTTTAAAAGCATTCAGCCACCAAGAAAACAAGTGCCAGTGCGATATATTCAGACATAGAGAATAAAGTACAGTGTATCTGGAAAGTATTCACAGCACTTTACTTTTTCCACATTTTGTTATGTTACAGCCTTATTCCAAAATGGATTAAACTTATTATTTTCCTCAAAAACCTACAACTAATATACCATAATGATAATCTGCAAGACGTTTGTTTAAAATCTTTAAAAACCACATGTACACAAGTATTCATAGCCTTTGCCATGACACTCAAAATTAAGCCAGGTGCATCCTGTTTCCACTGATCATCCCTGAGATGTTTCTACAACTTGATTGAAGTCCACCTGTGGTAAATTCAGTTGATTGGACAAGATTTGGAAAGGCACACACCTGTCTATATAAGGTATTTAACTACCTCCCACCCGGGCCATAGTACATATACGGCCGGGTGGGAGCTTCCTCCTTCTGAATGGACGTTCCGGAACGTCCTTCAGAAGGAGAGAGATCGGTCCGCCGCGGGCACGCGCAGCGGCGCGATCTCGATGTGCCTGTGTCCCTAGGACACAGAGCAACGAGACTCGGCAGGAGGGCCCTGTGATTGGCCCTCCTGATCACATGACGGCTGTGACCAATCACAGCCGTCATGTAATGTCAATACAGCCGTTGTAACGGCTTCGATCTCTTCTCCTCCTGACAGATCCTGTCAGTGAGGAGAAGATCAGAGGATCGTTTCTGCAGCCGGGGTGATCAGTGAGTATTTCTAATTACTCACTGATCACAGGGGGGGTCTGTGCTGGTAATCAGATGATTGATTACCAGTGCAGCCCTGGGGGGAGGGGATGCCACTAGAGCCACCAGGGATGCCCACCCATGACCACCAGGGATGCCCACCATGGCCACCAGGGATGGGAAACAGGGCTCAGAGAGCCTGCCAGTGGTGCCCCCCTATCAGTGCTGCCCACCAATGCCATCTATCAGTGCTGCCCACCAGTGCCCGTTATTGCCATCTATCAGTGCCGCCCACCAGTGCCCATTATTGCCCACCAGTGCTGCCTATCAGTGCCCATCAGTGCCCCCCATCAGTGCCGATCAGTGCCGCCCATCAGTGCCACCCATCAGTGCCGCCTATCAGTGCCCATCAGTGCCGCCGATCAGTGCCCATCAGTGCTGCCTATCAGTGCCCATCAGTGCTGCATATCAGTGCCCACCAGTGCTGCATATCAGTGCTATCTATCAGTGCCACATATCAGTGCCCATCAGTGCTGCATATCAGTGCTACCTATCAGTGCCCATCAGTGCTGCATATCAGTGCCACCCCATCAGTGCCACCCCATCAGTGTCTCCTCATCAGTGCCTGTCAGTGCGGCGTCATCAGTGCTCATCAGTGCAGGAAAAAACGTATCTATTTACAAAATTTTATAACCTAAACAAAAAAACTTTTTTTTTTTTTCAAACTTTTCCTTCTTTTTTTATTTGTGCACCAAAAAAAAAAAAAAAACCTGGCGGTGATCAAATACCACCAAAAGAAAGCTCTATTTGTGGGGAAAAAATGACATAAATTTGGTTTAGGTACAGCGTTGCATGACCGCGCAATTGTCATTCAAAATGCAACAGCGCTAAAAGCTGAAAATTGGTCTGGGAAGGAAGGGGGTTTAAGTGCCCAGTATTGAGGTGGTTAAGGTATAAGGTAGTCAATAGTGCATATCAGAGCCCAAGCCACGCCATGAAGTCCAACGAATTGTCTGTAGACCTCCGAGACAGGATTGTATTGAGACAGAGATCTGGGGAAGGTTACAGAAAAATTTCTGCAATAAGCACAGTGGCCTCCATCATCTGTAAGTGGAAGAACTTTGGAACCTGTTGTCTGATGAAACAAAGATTGAACTCTTTGGCCTGAATGGCAAGCGTCATGTCTGGAGGAAACCAGGCACTGCTCATCACCTGGCCAATTCCATACCTACAGAGAAGCATGGTGGTGGCGGCATCATCTTAAGGGGATGTTTTTCAGCGGAGGAACTGGGAGCTTAGTCAGGATCAAGGAAAACATGAATGCAGTAATGTACAGAGACATCCTTGATGAAAACCTGCTCCAGAGCGCTCTGGACCTAACAGTGAACATTTTAGTTGCAGAAAAGAAAATTGCATCATCTACTGTATGTGTGGCACCCTCCTAGTCATATGCTAGGATAGGTAAATTTAGTTTGGGCCTAGTGTAGTCAATGGGGTTGATCTGTTCTGTTATGCAAAGTCAGTTTGGCTCACTATACCCAGTGAGGCTGGAATTCTGTTTGGGATTTACAGTTAACCACTTCTGGACTGGAAGGATTTGCCCCCTTAATGGCCAGGCCATACAGTATTTTGCGATTCGGCACTGCATTACTTTAATGGACAATTGCGCGGTCGTTCAACACTGTACCTAAATAAAATTGATGTCCTTTTTTTCCCACAAATAGAGCTTTCTTTTGGTGGTATTTGATCACCTGTGCGATTTTTATTTTTTGCGCTATAAACAAAAAAAAGAGCGACATTTCCGAAAAAAAATAAACAATATTTTTCACATTCTGCTATATAACATTCTCAAAAAAAAAAAAATCAAAATTGTTTAACATTTTAGGCCAATTTGTTTTCTGCTACATATTTTTGTTAAAAAAAAATCACAATAAGCGTATTTTGATTGGTTTGCGCAAAAGTTATCGCATCTACTAACTACCGGAAAGATTTATGTCATTATTATTGTTTTTTTTTTTTACTAGTAATAGCGGCGATCTGCAATTTTTTGCGGAACTGCGACAGATCGGACACCTGACTGATATTTTGGACACTTTTGGGGGGACCAGTGACATTACTACAGTAATCAGTGCTAAAAATATGCACTGTTACTGTAGTAATGACACTGGCAGGGAAGGGGTTAACACTGTGGGTGATCAAGGGGTTAAATGTGTACCTAGGGGCGTGTTTCTAACTGTGGGGGGCGTGGCTTGTGAAATGATCACAGAGACCTGTGTTCCTATATAGAAGGATCACAGGAGCTCTGTGATCATTCCAGGGAGAAGAACGGTCAGCTGTGTTTACAACAGCTGACTGTTCTTATCTCTCAGTGGGGAATGATCACGGGTGTCCCCGCTGAAGAGCGGGGGCGGGAGCGCATCGCCGGTGGTGCGCACTCGCCCCCTAGCTGCAGGTGGGTGACCAAAGTATACCTACATCGGTTCGCGCAGGAGGGCCTGCCTGCCGCAGTATTACTGCAGTGGGCGGTCGGCAACCCGTTAAGGGATGAGTTCACTTTTTAAAAAAATAAATGCGCATATTTTTGTAGGTAAAAAAAAAAAAAAAAAAAAAGTTTAAATTATTATTGGAAGCCTGTAAAGTATTGCACCTGCAATCAGCAGATTGCGGGTGCAATGCTGGGCTAATGAAGACTGTCGGTGTATCTGTCTGCTCATACCTCATAAGGGCAAGGGGTTACACACTAACAGGGAGTACCAAAGAACTACCTAGAGTGCTCCACAGTGCCTTGGTAGCTCATTTAGAACTACAGTACAAGCTGTCAGCCGCATGTGAATAAATTACATGGACAGGTGTGCAGAGCCCCACACTGCTGCATCCTTTGACAACCTATGGCCCCTTTATACGGGCGGTGCACCCAACGGACTCCATTTTGCTCAGCGGGAATCGATCCACTGAGCAAGCGGATGACAGCTTTGTCTCTGCTCTGTGTGCAGAGACGGAGCTGTCAGAGCCCCGCTCTCCTCTATGGGAGATCGGATGATAACGGACCGCCTGTCCGTTTTCATCTGATCTTATCCGATCTGATCCTCCAGACGGATGGAAAATAGGGTTTCCATCTGTCTGGATTTCACGGACAGGATCGGATCGGATAGCAGCGGGTGTTAGCGGAGATGTCTCTGCTGACATCCGCTGCTCTATAGGGCTGCATGGAGCATCCGATCCGTCCGCCTGAAAAACTGGCAGGCGGACCGGATCGGAAAGCCCGTTTGAAAGGGGTCTTTCATTTAGGAGTCAGTGTGGGTAAATTTAGTTTAGTCCACTGCAACTAGTGGAGCTGGGTTTGATTGACTACAGCAAATCTGGGACAGTTTGCAGGTATGCCTTTTCTTTCACAGCCAGCCAGGTTGCATGTTCTGATAGATGTCTGATATTGATTTGTGGGGGGATCCAAATTGTCTCTGTTTTTTTACATGGGGTGCCTCCTTAAAATTCATACCAGACCTGAAGGAGGGGACCCAGCACTGTTATTTTTTATTTTATTTATTTCATATTGGGTACCTTCTTATAATTCATAACAGAACCCTATCTAGGATAAGGGCCTGATATAGATTTGGTGGAGAAGCCAATGTCATCCACCACACATTTGGAATTTCAAATTTAGTGGTAGTTGTGATAGTAGAAGTAATGAATAATATCCTGCTGCTGTAGCAGTCAGAGGTCAAACCTGGCCATTTAGTTCAACTGTTCCACAAATTGCAAACATGCAGAGTTTAGTGTGAATCCTTTATGACCACAAACTTACCAATACACTTCTGGTCAGGAGGGTAACTTAGTTACCTTAATCCAATTACTATAGAATGTGTTGAGTCAAATGTTGATGTCCAAGAACATTATGGAATGAGTTTATATTACATGTTGTACATAATCCAATTCAAAAGTATGGGACAGTGGCTAATCATTCAAGTTATATGACCGTAGGTGGAAATTGTTCTTTAGCCCATGTTCACATGTCAATTCTCACATGTCAATTGATAGCAATGGCTCAGACCGAATCGGTACGATGCAGACTTCGCTGCAACGATTCCCAAAAGTAGTTTCTGCACTACTTTTGGGGCAACTTTGGGAGGCGATTTCAATAGACATCTGTGCAGGAACCCGTACAGATGTCTGTGAAATCGCCACCCGAAGTCAGACTGAAAATGCTGGTTTGAAATCATGTGAGTTCAGCTGAACTCGCATGATTTCAAACTGGTCTCAGTGTGAATCTACACTAAATGGTTCTCTAAGGTCAGCTGACAGTGCCTGCACCCAATCTCCATACATCTCAGGTTTGAGGAATAGTATCTGTACCTTATGTGCCAGCGTACCTTGTCCCACCACTGGCTGTATTGGTTTGGGTAAAGGGGCATGTCTGTTCTCTATTATAAGGAAGAGGACTGAAGGACTTGGTTTTGACATACCTGGAGTGATATACAGTATCTACTGAAAGCTTATGCTGTACGCTATCTGGTGCCTGCTGTTTTGTATTTTTATTTCACCAAAATGTTTGCCTTAAGGGTGTAGGCAGGTTGCCTACTGTGTTTAGTTAGCTAATTCTGTTGCCCAGATTAGGGGGAAGGGGTTAATGCCTTTCCTGGTCATGTTCACTGGATTTCTAGGATTCAGCCTCCCTTCCCATGTCATATAAAAGGGAGGAAGTTTGGGTCCGGAGGGCATGACAAAATGAGTGAAAGGATGGGAACAACTGAAGAAACTTCCTTGGACCTGTGGTCCACTTTCAGGACCGACTCATTGGAACACCCAAACAGGGGAGGGCTGGCAGCCCTAGGCCTGGGGGGGCAAGTTCAGTCAAGTGGCCCATTGAACCACCGAAACAGCTCCCCATCCATGCCCACCTGATTTTATAATGGATATTGATGTTTTGAAGCAAGCAGTGCCCATTGATGCAGCCTCACCAGTGCCCATCAATGCAACCTGATCACTGCCCATCAATGCAGCCTCACCAGTGCCCATCAAAGCAGCCTGATCAGTGCCCATCAAGGCAGAATCTTCAGTGCCCATCAGTGCAGCCTGATCAGTGTCCATAAATGCATCCTAATCAGTGCCCATCAATGCAGCCTGATCAGGGCCCATCAATGCAGCCCCACCAGTGCCCATTAATGCAGCCTTATCATTGACCATCAATGCAGCCTCACTAGTGCTCATCAATGCAGCCTCACTAGTGCCTATAAATGTAGCCTGATCAGTGCCCATCAATGCAGCCTCACCAGTGCCAATTAATGCAGCCTCATCAGTGCCCATCAATGCCCATCAATGCAGCCTCACAATTGTCCATCAATGCAGCCTCACCAGTGCCCATCAATGCAGCTTTACCAGTGTCCATCAATGCAGCCTCACCAGTGCCCATCAATGCAGTATCACCAGTGCCTATCAATGCAGCATCACCAGTGCTCATTAATGCACCCTGATCAGTGCCCATCAATTCAGCCTGATCAGTGCCCATCAATGCAGCCTCACTAGTGCTCATCAATGCAGTCTCACCAGTGCCCATCAATGCAGCCTCACCAGTGCCCATCAATGCAGCCTTTATCAGTGCCCATCAGCTCAGCCTCACCAGTGCCCATGATATCAGCCTAATTAGTGCTAATCAATGCAGCATCACCAGTACCCATCAGTGCAGCCTGATCAGCGCCCATCAATTCAGCCTGATCAGTGCCCATCAATGCAGCCTCATTAGTGCCCATCAATGCAGCCAGATCAGTGCCCATCAATGCAACCTCACCAGTGCCCATCAGCTCAGTCTGATCAGTGCCCATCAATGCAGCCTGATCAGTGCCCATCAATGCAGCCTCACCAGTGCCCATCAGCTCAGCCTCATCAGTGCCCATCAATGCAGCCTCATCAGTGCCCATCAATGCAGCCTCACCAGTGCCCATCAATGTAGCCTAATCAGTGCCCATCAATGCAGCCTCACCAGTGCCCATCAATGCAGCCTCACCAGTGCCCATCAGTGCAGCCTGATCAGTGCCCATCTAAACACCCTGATTAGTGCCCATCAATTCAGCTTGATCAATGCCCATTAATGCAGCCTCACCAGTGCAAACTCCCTGGAGCGCCCTGCCTCTGCCTGCCTCCAAAACTCTGGGAGTTGTAGTTTCCTCTGTGCTGCTCTTAGTTCTCCACCCCCTCCCATTCTGCACACTTCCCTCCAGTCTGCCCAATCCCTCCTTCCCCCAATCTGCACAACACCCCCTCCCCCTAGTCTGCACATACCCCCCAGTTTGCAAAAATTCCCCCTCCAGTCTGCCTAATCTCTCCAGCCCCCAGTCTGAACAATCCCCCCATTCTGCGCAATTCCCCCCAGTCTGCACAATCCCCTCTGCCCTAGTCTCCACAACCCCCCCCCATCTGCACAATCTCCCCTCCCCTCAGGGTGCAAAATTCCCCCTCCTCCTAGTCTGCACAATCGCCCCTCCCCTAGTCTGCACAATCCCCCTACAGTCTGCACAATCCCCCCTCCCCTAGTCTCCACAATCCCCCCCAGTCTGCACAATCCCCCTCCCACCGTCTGCATAATCCTCCCTCCCCTAGTCTGCACATACCCCCCCAATTTGCACACCCCCCCCCAATCTGCCCAATCCCTCCAACCCTCAGTCTGCACAATCCCCCCTCCCATTTTGCACAATTCCCCCCAGTCTGCAGAATCCCCCCTGCCCCTAGTCTCAACAATCCCCCCACCATCTGCACAATCCTCCCCTCCCCCAAGTCTGGACAATTTCTCCTCCCCCTAGTCTGCACAATCCCCCCTCCCCTAGTCTGCACAACTGCCCCCCCCCCCAGTCTGCACAACCCCTCTCTCCCCAGTTTGCACAATTACCCCTCTCCTTAGTCTGCACAATCCCCCCCCCCCCAGTTTTCACAATCCCCCTTCTCGCCATTTGCACAATCCCCCCTGCCCCAGTCTACACAATTAAGCCTAAGCCCCCAGTCTTCACAATCCCCCCTCAGTTTACACAATCCCCCCACCACAGTCTGCATAATCCCCCCCCAGCTTGCACAATCCCCCCTCCCCCTAGTCTGCCCAACCCCCCCCCCCTTTTGGACAGAGGGAGTAAGAAATGAGAAGGGAAAATAGAGGTAAAGCAAAAAGGTGGGGGGGAGAGAGGGCGGTTGTGCAGGGTTCAGATAGCTCACTCACCAATTGAGTTTGCCCCCTCAGGCTAGTCTCCACAGGAAGGCTGAGCACAGGGCATGCAGGGGGCTGGAGTGTGTTGGCGGAAACAAATGGGAAAAGGAGTGTCTAATTATACAGGTGGCCTTGTGAGGGAGGAGCTAGGAAGACAGTGGGCGGCGATGGGACAGGCTACAGAGCAGACTCCTGGGAAAGCTAGCTTTCACTGCACTATCTTCAGTATTAGCACTGACTGGAAAAGCGTCAGTGATTCCCTCCGCTGCCCGAGGTTAAGCAACCAAAAATAAAAAAAATCCCATGACTGCTGTGGCGGAAGCGGTGCAACCTTTTCACAACCCATCAGAGCGGCCTGGAGGGCAAATGCATCCCTGCCCCCCAGTCCAGCCCGCCCCTGCCCACAAACAATGGACACCTCCACTCTGGACTCTCACACCATGGACTACACCAGTAAGGACTTTATCTGCACAGGTACTCTGGGGCAGCCGCAATTAGAGTTTGACCTTCTTGCATTAATCATGCTGAGTTTACAGTAAAGGTATTTCAACTGCTTTGAGTCTGGGCTGAAGTTATTCATGTTGGGTCTTGGCATATTCCTGAGCCCGTAATAGCACTATGGGGTATGTGTAACATTGCTACAAAAGGTTGACTTGTAAAGCAAAAAGAAATGTAGTTGCTCTGGGTAACTGAAAGGAAGAACAGCTACAGCAATTAGTCGTTTGGCATGGTAACTGCTTAGTTGACAGGTCCTCCGTTAGCAAGAGGTTCAGTGCTCCAGGAAGGAAATAGTTAATGAACATGCATGTGGCCCGCTATGTGCTCGGTGGGACTCCATTCTGTTACAGATAGTGAGATAACAGAGGTACGCTGGACTGGTGGAGAAGGCGAAGGCTCTGCATGTCTCTCCGAATGCAAACATACATCAGTTACAAGTGTGTGGTCACATGGAACAAAACATCTTACTGTATAAGTCTCCAGTACTCAAGTGGCTCATCTCTGAGTTGGGGACATGATGGCAGCCTCCACCTGGTCCCAGGCATTGGAGAGCTTGCCTTCAAGCGAGGTATTACCCCACATGCATGGGCACCATGGATCCCATCCATAAGAGGGTGCCAACTCTATATTTTATATATTATATTTTAGATATTTTGGCAATGGCATTGACTATATTTTTCATGTTCATTCTAAGCAATGTGTAAGTGTAAAATGTCAGTATAATCACAGAATTCCCAACTTATACATAGCTTACAGTCTTCACACTGATACAGATTAGCTTCCAACTGCCACTAACCTTGTTGTCAGTGCACTACACAGTAGATGGCCACTGAGAGAGAGCAAGGAAAACCGTCTCCTTTGCTGCAGCAGACTGATTAACCTTTCTCCCTCATTGTGGCTCTTGAGAGACCATCACTAGGCACAGTCACTTGACTGGATAATCAGTCACTGCTTTGAATGGTAAAAGTTTTTTTTTTTTTTAAATACATACTGTTACTCTACATTTTAAATGCCAGGAATTTATGGAGACTTCAGAAGTTAATGGGAGGCCCACTTTAAAACAAAGTAATTTTCTCTATTGATTCAGATCACTCTACAACAGCATGGTCTCAATCTAAGGAACATTTCTAATCATTTTAAATTCCTATTGTGTAGATAGGTTATTTTTCTTACTTTCCTTGCTAAGAAAGAATTTATCGTTGGAACAATGGATTCCTTTACATTTCAACAGAAGGAAAAAAAAATATCATATATTGTATGCATTAAATTTGCTCGGAGCTGACCAAAGGGGATGACTGCTTACACAAAAAGTTGTGCCAGGTGAGTAAAAATGTTGGTTTTACTTATTTAGCATATTGTAAGTTAATATATGGGTACATGTTTTCACGCTTGTTCAACAACCATCTTGAGATCCTTAAGCCTCGTACACACGCGTCGAAAATCGGCCGGGAATTTTGGTCCAACGACCGATCTGCCGATTTTTGGCTTGTTAGTATGATGCTTCCGACAAACGACTCCGACTTTTCAGCCGAAAAAAAATCTGGTGTGCAGGCTATAAAATTTTTGTCCACCGTCATAACACGGCCGATTTTCAGTAAATCAGTACAGATTTCGAAAGGGAAAAATCTAATGAGCAAGACTGGGCATGCTCAGAGAAGAAAGAACACAAAGAAAGCAAACCAACACATGGCATCACTTCTGAAGTAGAATTTTGTCGGGCGAGAAAATTTGTGTGCAGTCTAGGCACATTCCAACCAACAAAACACCACTCTGGACAAAAGACGGACGATCGGTCGGCCGATAATCGTTGCGTGTGTACTAGGCTTAACTGAGATATTTGTGCCCCAGCTAAGACCAGATGACCACTGCTGTGCTGCATTTAAAGCATAGCTCCAGTCTCCCAAGTAATTTGCTTTTATAAAAAACACCTGTGATTACTACTACTGTATAATTTGGATAATTTGGATGTCTTCATGTTCTGTATTTGTAAATCTTTAATTACTTACATGATCTCGGTAGGCATCTGAAGCCCACTCCTATTTATTTCCGGGATTCAGTGCGGCTGGCTACCCAGCATGCACTTCCCAATCTTGCGCAATAAAGACACTACATGGTGCACTTTAGTTATTACAGTTTGCCATAGCGATGGTGGCATCTGCAGAAGTTCCTGCCCCATTGTTATGGAAACCTGTCAATCAAAATGTCAGCTATTAGGCTTTTCGAAGACTCCTGGGATAGATGATGCTGATATCCCAGGAGTCCTTGGGAATCGCCTAATGACGAAATTGCCTAGGCAGTCGGGACCGGAAGTGCCGTCTGCATACATTAAAAAAGGTATTTAGAAAATTTTGAAAAAAAGCTGCCCTTTGAGAATTGGTGCTCCAGAAGGGCTAAATTATCGGTTTTTAGCAAGGAAACTGTTTCCCGGGAAGGATAAGCTAAGTAATGTGGAAAATGTGGGATGGGTAGCCAAATGTTTGATATACTAAAGGGCATTTGTTGCCAAAGGATGAGGCAAAAGCATAGTCAGAAAGAGTTTGTGAAAATTGTTGACAGGGGGAAAAGGAACCAAATATCAAAACCATAAAAAAGGACAAACATGTAGTCAGAAACACAGCTGAGGTCAGAGGAGGCAGAGTACTAAGTCAGCAGAGAAGTCAACAAAAGAAGTAAATCTGAAATGCAAAGTGGAGTCACACCCATGAGCAAACAAACTTTACAAAGGGCAACCTGTGAGTTTCCTAAATTTCTGTTACATAGAAAGCTTGACCAGTTAGGATGCACTCCAATACTTGTGGACAAGTCAGTGTGCCTTATTACACCCTTCCTCATGTGGACACTGAAAGGAAATCTGGAGGACCCTGGAATAGACCCAGAAATACCCAGAAATACCAAAAGGTATTTTTTGCAAAGGGAGCTTAATGAAAAGTAAACATAGGAGTCAGTGAAGGCTGTGTGTGATGTGGATGGACTCCAGGTGCCAGACAGAATAAGAGCCCCTCACACCTACAAAATGTTTTGCTGCTATATAAGTTTAACACAGGCCCAAAGAAGAACGTAAAGGATGACCTTTCTAAAAAAAAAAAAAAAAAATGAATGGGTAAATGCACATCTTTTTGCAGGTAAAAAAAATTACTAGGAACCTGCAAAGCATTGCAACCGCAATTAGCAAATCGCAGGTGCAATGCAGGGCTCTCGCAGACTAGTCAGACTCGCAGTCAGTCTAAGCTGTCTGTTCGTACCTCGTAGGGGCAGGCAGTTACAAAATGACAGGAAGCATCAATGAACTACCTAGAGCACTCAACAATGCCCTGGTAGTTCATTGAGAACTAAAAGCTGACAGCTGCAAAGGATGTCGGTACTTGTAGTTCTAACATTTACAGAACTCTGTAAATGAATGACACAGCCAGGTTGGCAGAACCCCTCACAGTCGTGGTTTTTTTAAATTGTGTCACAACAGGGGATCAGGTGGTGCGAGGATTTCTGCATCTGTAACATGTTACTTGTTAAACACTGATAATGGGTGTAACATGTCACGAAAGGTGAACTTATCCTTTAAATGTTGTTGTGCTGTTCCCTGTTTATTCCATAGAATCATTAAAGCAAGTTGATGCATATATCATCTAGAAGTTCTACTACTCATTGGTCTACTAGAAAATAAAAAAAGTAAAAAGTGAGGAGATTTGAAAAGATATGTTTATTTTATTAAGAGAGTAAAGACTAATTTGTATCATCCTCTCGACTCCCTCCAGCCACCTTAGTTTTAATAAATAAAAGCATGCATACTTTAAACCTAGGTGTCATCCAGGCAGTCACATATTGCTTGCTGTCCCTCTCTCTTTTCTCCAGTGTCTGCAGTAATAGGTCTTTACTGTTGCATAGAACAGAGTTTGTGTGATATATGTACCTCTACTTACTGTACATGTAACTATGTAAATAACTCAACACACAGCCATTAATGTCTAAACCGCTGGCAACAAAAGTGAGTAAACCCCTAGGTGACAATGTCCAAATTTGGCCCAAAGTGACAATATTTTGTGTGGCCACCAATATTTCCCAGACCTGCCTTAACCCTCCTAGGCATTGAGTTTACCAGGGCTTTACAGGTTACCACTAGAGTCCTCTTCCACTCTTCCATGACGACATCACGGAGCTGGTGGATGTTAGAGACCTTGCGCTCCTCCACCTTCCATTTGAGGATGCCCCATAGATGCTCAACAGGGCTTAGGTCTGGAGACATGCTTGGCCAACCCATCTCCTTTACCTTCAGCTTCTTTAGCAAGGCAGCGGTTATCTTGGAGGTGTGTTTGGGGTCATTAGCATGTTGGAATACTGCCCTGCGGCCCAGTCTCGGATGGGAGGGGATCATGCTCTGCTTGAGTATGTCACAGTACATGTTGGCATTCATGGTTCCCTCAATGAACTGTAGCTCCCCAGTGCCGGCAGCACTCTTGCAGCCACAGACCATGACACTTCCACCACAATGCTTGACTGTAGGCAAGACACACTAATCTTTGTACTCCTCACCTGGTTGCTGCCACACATGCTTGACACCATTTGAACCAAATTAGTTTATCTTGGTCTCATCAGACCACAGGACATGGTTCCAGTATTCCATGTTCTTAGTCTACTTGTCTTCAGCAATATGTTTGTGTGCTTTCTTGTGCATCATTTTTAGAAGAGGCTTCCTTCTGGAACAACAGCCATGTAGTCCAATTTGATGCAGTGTGCAGCGTATGGTTTGAGGACTGACAGGCTGACCCCCCCCCCCACCCCTTTAACCTCTGCAGCAATGCTGGCAGCACTCATGCGTCTATTTCCCAAAGACAACCTCTGGATATGACACTGAGCATGTGCATTCAACTTCTTTGGTCGACCATGGCGAGGCCTGTTCTGAGTGGAACCTGTCCTTTTAAACCGTTGTATGGTCTTGGCCACCGTGCTGAAGCTCAGTTTCAGGGTCTTGGCAACCTTCTTTATCCTAGGCCATCTTTATGTAGCGCAACAATTCTTTTTTTCAGATCCTCAGAGAGTTCTTTGCCATGAGGTGCCATGTTGAACTTCCAGTATGAGTGAGTGAAAGCGATAACACCAAATTTAACACACCTGCTCCCCATTTACACCTGAGACCTTGTAACACTAATGAGTCACATGACACCAGGGAGGGAAAATGGCTAATTGGGCCCAATTTGGACATTTTGACTTAGGGGTGTACTCACTTTTGTTGCCAGCGGTTTAGACATTAATTGCTGTCGAGTTATTTTGAGGGGCCAGCATATTTACACTGTTATACAAGCTACACACTCACTACTTTGCAATGTAGCAAAGTGTCATTTCTTCAGTGTTGTCACATGAAAAGATATAATAAAATATTTACAAAAATGTGAGGGGTGTACTCAATTTTGTGAGATACTGTAAACATTTGCTGTTTATGACAGACGCAAAAAATACTAGGGCTGTCTCCTCATGAAGTGGACATTGCTCCATGAAATGCGTAGAGACTTCATCACAAAGCACATCAACCCAAATGTTCTCTCATACACTATATATGTTACTGCTAGTAATGTATGTATATTGTGCTTGTTTTTATGACACATGTAGTGTCTACCTTGTCTGATTTTAACTTTATATGAAATTAAATGTACATGTTTTTACATATTTATCCACTTTATTTTGGCCTATTTCTCCTTTTAATGCGATATGTGGGTGCTATTCTCTGCAACATTCAACTGTGATCCAAGACTGCATGAAGACACTGGTCCAGGAGGTGTGTCACTGACACCTGGGCTCACAGAATGTGCTTGAATAAAACATCATTTATTAAGGTTACACATTTTCTAAGCAACAGAAAGGGAACATTATACATTAAAGCCCAATCACCTATCTATGCAGTTAAAAAAACATACAGTATGTATGTTTTACCTTCTTATCTATGTTCAACCAGCTTGTGATTTATGTAGGTAGGTGGTAGGTAGGTAGGTGACACAGTTTTTTTGCTGGTTAGCAGTTCAAAGTCTGCAGTGTTTACAAATCAACAAGCCTATACATCTAATGGTAATCACTTTAAGCTGTATACTACTGTATGTACTGTAGGCACTGGATTTCAAACTAAATTTGCTTCCATGGGGGGTAGATAAAAGACTTGATAATTTGAATTATTTTCTGCCACTGATCCAAAATTGTCGTCACATTTAAAAGATTGGAAGTGGTGTCACCAAGATGAGAGGGAACTAACATCAGCAAAACTACAAGCAAAATGATCAGATAGAACATTGTCCCTGTGAAACCTTTCTAGTACTTACTGTATCAAGTGAGACTATTTTTTCTGATATAAAAAAAGTCTAATGTTAAGCTAATAGCAGTTTGGAACTGTATTAGTGACAATATGGTTGCCCTTTTAACCTTAAAACCTATTAGGGATCAAAAGCAACCCTTTCAAAATACATAAATTGAGGGTGCTCTCAATTACTTTGGTAGTTATGCTAGTGTGGTAAACAAGGGCTCGAAACGAACAACAATCATATACAGAAACTAAGAGATTTTCAAGGATCCTTGGAGACAGATATTAAACTGAAAGAACACATGGTTGCATATAAAAACAGCAAATGTTAAATTTATATCAGAACACAGCTTTTATGAAGCAGAACAGCAGAAAAAAAACTCTGCTAATATCAGAACTGATAAATTCAAGGCATCTGTTAATTCCTTTATTTTAAAAAATCCTAAGGATAACCTAAATATTGATAGGCATATACGAAAGTGATCAACTTCCTGGGGGATGATTTTTTTAGGATCTAAATTATAATAAAATAATATCTGTAATGTAATGTTGGCACTTTATAAATCCTGTATAATAAAAATAATAATAATAGTAATATTAATGTTTAAAGGATTTTGATAGTAGATTTTAAAATGACATTCTTTACTTTCCACTGCAGTATTTTTTAGGCAATACCAAAGAAAGATGCATTGATCTTTGGATTGGATTAAAACATGCCGAAAATGGTTGTGAAGGCTAAAGAATTTAAAAAATAATAATAAACAGGTTTATACTTACCTGCTCTGTGCAATATACCCTCCTCTTCTTGGCGCTTCTGGCTTCTCCTCTCTGGTTAGTGCCCCCCATAGAAAGTGGCTTCTTATGGGGCACTCGCTTTCTAGTCCCAATGCCTGCGTCCATAGACACAGACGGCAGGGCTTGGCTTTGCCTTCCACCCTCTCATCACTGGCTTCGTTTGGCAGCAAAAACAGCCCATAACAACCACTACAGGCATACCCCGCTTTAAGTACACTCACTTTAAGTACACTCGCAAGTAAGGACACAGCTTGTTCAGCTTGGCATGACACTACTCCCGGTGTTTAACATTGGCGTCTATAGGAAATCTTGGTCAGCTTGACATGGCACTGCTCCCAAACCATAAGTGACAGGGATACCAAACTTAGGGAGCACCGAGAGGGGACACAGGACTACAACATATCATGTTTGTGGCTGGCCAGCTTGCCTAGGTAATCTACCATGTCATAGTCCTGGATCCCCTTAACATGCTCCCCAAGCTTGGTGTCCTTGTCACATGGTTTGGGAGCAATGCCATGTCAAGCTGACCAAGATTTCCTATGGAGCTCATGTATTTACATGCATTGAGAAATGAAGAAAAGGTATTGCTTCACTTTAAGTACATTTTCGTTTTACATACATGCTCTGGTCCCATTGTGTACTTAAAAGTGGGGTATGCCTGTACTACAAAACAATAACAACCTAATGCAGTTTGATACAACGCAGAAAAATTACACAAAAGTGGGGCAGAACAATTATTATACACAACAAATGTTCGGTGGTGGCTGATTCCCTTTAATAAATAATCCCATGAGTTTAAAGGGTGACGTGTACAAAAAATATTGTGAGTATGTTTATTTACAAGTTTAAGCCTTGAATGATTTTACCACTGTAGTATACAGTAAGTCTGTGTTGCTTATGCAGGCTTTCTGGTAATAATACTGTATGTTAACCACTTGCTGACCCTGGCTTTTTCTGACATTGTTTACAAGTAAAAATCTGTATTTTTTGGTCTTTTTTGGAAAAAATTCCCTTTAACCACATAAGGACAGCCCGCTGCTTATTTACAGCGGCAGGCAGCCTCTCCTGCGCGAACCAAAGTAACCCTACGTCGGTCGTGCGCGTGGTGCTGGGGGGCAGCGGGGATGCCGATGCACGGGGCTGGCAGCCGCGATTGCCGCCGGCCACCCGCGATCATTCCCCGATGAGAGAGAAGGACGGCCACCTGTTGTAAACACAGCTGACCGTTCTTCTCCCTGAAATGATCACAGAGCGCCTGTGATCCTTCTATAGGATCACAGGTCTCTATGATCATTTCACAAGTCCATCCCCCCACAGTTAGAAAACACTCCTCTAGGCTCACACTTAACCCTTTGATCACCCCTAGGCTAACCCCTTCCCTGCCAATGTCATTATTACAGTAACAGTGCATATGTTTAGCACTGATTACTGTAGTAATGTCACTGGTCCCCCCAAAAGTGTCAACAATGTCAGTTAGGGGTCCAATCTGTCCACCGCAATGTCGCAGTCCCGCTAAAAATCGCAGATCGCCGCCTTTACTAGTAAAAAAATAAATAAATAAAAATGACATAAAACTTTCCCCTAGTTTGTAGACGCGATAACTTTTGTGCAAACCAATCAAAATACGTGTATTGCGATTTTCTTTTTACCAAATTTATGTAGCAGAATACAAATTGGCCTAAAAGGATGAGAAATTTTGATTTTTAAATGTTTTTTATTTGGAATGTTATAAAGCAGAAAGTAAAAAATATAGTTTTTTTTTTCCAGAAATTATGCTCTTTTTTTGTTTATAGCGCAAAAAATGAAAATCGCACAGGTGATTAACCACTTTACCTCCAGCCACCGTACATGTACGGTGGCAGGCTGGCTCTCCCAGGCAAAGTCCCATACATGTACGGCGCTCGCCTGGGAGGAGCTAGGGGGCGAGCGTGCGCCGCCGGCGGGCTGCTCCCGCCCCCGCTCGTCAGTGGGAAAGCTGGCGCAAGTGTCAGGCAGCTCCCATGGCCGCCGGCCACTCGCGATCTCTCCCCGCTGACAAAAAAAGGACGGATGGCTGATGTAAACACAGCCGTCCGTCCTGCTCCCTGAGATGATCACAGAGACCATGTGATCCTGCTATATAGGATCACATGTCTCTATGGTCATCTCACAAGCCCAACCCCCCCACAGTTAGAGTCAATCCCCTAGGCTTACATTTAACCCCTTGATCACCCACAGGGTAAACCCCTTCCCTGCCAGTGTCATTATTACAGTAACAGTGCTTATTTTTTTAGCACTGATTACTGTAGTAATGTCACTGGTCCCCCCAAATGTGTAAAAAATGTAAGTTAGGGGTCTGATCTGTCCGCCGCAATGTCGCAGTCCCGCTAAAAATCGCAGATCGCCGCCATTACTAGTAAAAAAATAAACAATAAAAATTACATTACTCTTTCCCATAGTTAGTAAAAGCAATAACTTTTCCGCAAACCGATCAAAATACGTTTATTGCGATTTTTTTACAAAAAATATGTAGCAGAAAACAAATTGGCATAAAATGTTATATAGTTTTGATTTTTAAATTTTTTTTTGGGGGGGGGGGGATGTTATATAGCAGAATGTGAAAAATATTGGTTTTTTTTCAAAATTTTCGCTTTTTTTTGTTTATAGCGCAAAAAATAAAAATTGCACAGGTGATCAAATACCACCAAAAGAATGCTCTATTTGTGGGGAAGAAAGAACCTCAATTTTGTTTGGGCACAAAATAGGGCCTGGTCTTTAAGCAGCAAAATTTTCAGGTCTTAAAGTGGTTAAATACCACCAAAAGAAAGCTCTATTTGTGGGGAAAAAAATGGCCTGGCCATTAGGGGAAAATCCTTCCGGTCCAGAACTGGTTAATGAATTAAAAAAAAAAAACAAAAAAAAAACCAGTAAAGTTAGCCCAATTTTTTTGTATAATGTGAAAGATAATGTTACACTGAATAAATAGATACCTAACATGTCATGCTTTAAAATTGCGCACGTTCATGGAATTGGCGACATACTACGGTACTTAAAAATCTACATAGGTGATGCTTTAAAAATGTTTACAGGTTACCTGTTTAGAGTTTCAGAAGAGGTCTTCTGCTAGAATTATTGCTCTCACCTAACAAAAAAAAAAAAAGATGCTGGAGTTATGGCAGCTAGCTGCTGCCAAAACCCCAGTATTTATTATAAAAGAAAAGTATAAGTATTTAATGTCATAACTGTATAAGTATATTTACAAATAGGCGGTCGGCTAGTATCCACCTTTGGGAACACGTGACATGTTCCACCTGTTTTTAGTAACATGTTCCTTCTTCTACAACCGCTCTCTGATCCCTGCAGTCCCTGTCACAGCAGGCCGGGGATCTTCTTCCTGTACTTGCTCTCACTATTTGAAAAGCGATCGGCCACGTTGGGGGTCTATCCACCCAGCCGCGTCGTTCATTCACAAATTTCTGGGAATGAATGAACTACAAGTACTGACAACCTTTGCAGCTGTCAGCTTGTAGTTTTCAATGAACTACCAGGAAGCTGTGGAGTGCTCCAGGTAGTTTATTGATTCTTCCTATCATTGTACACCTGCCTGCTCCTACAAGAAATGCTTACACTGAAGACCGCCACGGCATCAGCAATCTGCTCATCATGGGTGCAATGCTTTGGCTCCTACAAAAAAAAAAATGTGTAAATGCACATTTTTTTAACTGCAAAAAATGTGCATTTATTATTTATTTTTAAAGTTGAATTTATCATTTAAAATGATACCTAAAGAAAAGAGGATACTTATTTCTACTGCTGTATTTATGGGAAAAAAAAAATAGGGAAATATAATTGCCTGTCTTTTACCTGCAAATCATGAAATATATTTTGACTAAATATATGATTTTTTTCCATCTTTCTTTCTCCTATATTTAGATATGTATTCACATGATCAGATGCAGCTTTATAGTTTTGTTACCCTGGGATACACCGCATAGCTGTTCTCCTAACGTCATTTGAATACAATGTAAAGCTTTTCTCTAGAGTTAATTGTGCATACTGCAAGGAGTACTGCAGAGCTCTGTTGTGATGAATCGCAATGAAATGCTAACAATTATGTCAGTTGATGCAAGGCTAAACTAGAAAAGGAATAATAAATTCAATTGTGATGTACTTGGTAAATGCTGAGACGGATTGTAGTAAACTTGTCATCTGGAAAAACAATTGGAAGCAGAAAAACGGTGTGAAATTTATCAACAAAAAGGATACACAACAGTAGTTTTTGGTACCGAATTATCAGTGCTGGTAGATTTTGGAACATGACGTCATGCACACTGGGCATAAAATATGCCGCTTTTATAGACATTGAGTGGTTTTTTTTTAGCTTGTAAAGGCACCTCTGTGTAAGCCTATGGTTTCATGCACACATAGGTGTTTACAAGTACTGTATATTGGAAGAGGAGCTTTTCAGGTTGAAACAAAAGCCACTAAAGGAGTGTTACGGAGGGAAGCTGAAGAGCAGAAAAAACTCAGAGCATACCTAAGCACATGTAAATGCATCTAAATGCACCTAAATGCTAGATGCCTTTCAGCACCAATGCATTGCAGTGGCCAGAATAAATTAATATTCTGGCCAATGGAATCAATTATGCTTGATGCACCTAAATGCTTGTGCTATACGCAGCTTTAAATGTGTTTTTTCAGCACTGTAAAACACACACAGGAAGGTGCAGACACCTAGCGCATTACCACCATTACCATTTATTAAGATTTTTAAACGATATTATTTTATACTGTTAATTTGACAGTATTTCTAGCAAGTGTCTATCTATTCCAGCAATTTTAGATCTACCAGGTGTATGTGACTAATTTCTGTGCGCCTTAGGTATATGATAGAAATTTGGCATCTATATAATCTTTCTCTACCCCTCTTTGTACTTTACTGAATTTCCACGGGGAAAAATGCCCAGGTCTTATATTTCTCTGGTTTATTCTGACTATCAGCATTCCTCCTTTCAATACTTTACACCTGGGTGGTAGGTGTTTTAGGCTTCCACACTTTTGGCCATTGGGCCATTTTTTAAGACCTGGTTCACACCTATGCATTTTTTTTTATACTTTTTTGAATTTCGCAGAAACACACTACAGTCCAATTAACATGGTTTCCCATGGGTCACGCTCACATCTGTGCGTTTTATGGAAAGGGCCAGGGACCAGCAGGTTGTGTTTTTGGCTCCATAGACTTCAAAAATGTGTATTGAAAAACATAAAACGCACCTAGAATATGCATCAGACCTGCAACCTGCATAGGTGGGAACCAGGCATTATAGAGGTTTTTTTGTCTTTTCAGTTTCCAGTGCCTATTTTCATTGTAATTTTTGGCACACTTTAGGATTTTGCCCTGGTTTCCTTTTTGATGGCCCCTTTCCCCTTCACAACTCCCAGGGAGAATTATGCAGACCGGCGGGTCCTTCATTTTGGTTGCTTTTTATTCACTCCTTCGTTTATGTTTAGAACGCTCATAAGAACCATTAAACTTGAAGATTGCTGACCTTGTCCGGAGTTTCTAGGATATTTTGACATAATTCTAAGTAGGAGTCCTCCCCTTTTCCCTTTTCTTCAGGTGTTTTGTTTTTTGTGCTCTAACAACCTGGTCTCTGATTTCGGACATCTACAGGTATATGTATTTCTCCTGAGGAAGCGAGTGCTGTCTTGCGCAACGCGTTGAGATTCAATACACAAGCATCTGCTCCCTGGGTTACCAGTGAAATCATCGTTTATATAACTATATAACTATGGATATTTATGTACATATACTGTACCTGTAATACTGTCCTAGGATTTAAAATGTGTAAAAAATTCCTTTAGTGTTTGAATAAAAAATGCTGTACATTTTACGATCATTGTTTGTGTCTCTCAAAGTCCCTTGGGCAATTCTTCTTTGTATTTCCGTATATACAGGGACTCAGACAAACTCATGCCCTACACATGCCTGATCAATCTTTGATCTATATAAAAAAGCCCCATTCCTGTTTGGTAAGGATTTTTTCCTTCAAAGCTTGATCAAGCAGCTCCTTTTTTGCCAACCTATATGATTCTACAGGGTCCCCTGGAAGCCTTTCGTAACTATCTGTGTCTCCTAATAACTTGGCAACTTCTACCAGGTACACCTCTTTATCCTGAATCACTAGTCCACTGCCTTTGTCCGCCTGCCTGATCACAATATTTGGATTCTTCTTAAAACTCTCCAAAGTCCTTCTTTCCTCTGAAGACATGCATAAGGAATAGTCCTCTATGGTTTTCTGGCCAATAGTTTTGTCCTCCGAAACGTGTAAGCCTCTAAACTGTGTGGCATTGAGACAGAATACGTGGCCTACAGCTGGAGTTATTTGTGTGATAAGTTTTTTGTTATTCATGTTTGTGAGTATAATATTGTTAATGATTTTTAACTACTTCCCGACCTCCCACCTGCAATGTACTGCAGGCGTGCTGCCGGTGTAGGCCAATGATTCATGATTGGGACCTGCTGATTGGCTGTGTACAATCACAGCCCAGATCTGAATACATTTTGGCCAAAATGTTAAAAAAATATATATATATTTTAATTTTTTCATTGGATATGTTTTATAGCAAAAAGTATAAAATATTGTGTTTCTTTTTTTCAAAATTTTCAGTCTTCTTTTACAGTTCACAGTAAACAGCTGCGGCTTCCTTATCAGACCCTGAGGCATGATTCTTCCAATTGCCATATATAGAATTACTGCCCATGATCTGATGTTTGTGGTGATACCTCACATGTGTGGGACGATTGATTTTTTCGTGCGTGCGGGACCCACACATGAGTTTGTTTTTGCATGCGAGCACAGGAGGAGGACAGGGACACTTTCTTAAATTATTCATTTTTTTAATCTTTTTTTTTATTTTTAAACTGTTACTTTCATTTATCTTTTTTTTGTTTCAATCTTTTTTATTATGAAAGAAAGTCAAAATACAAAGGTTTCCTTGTATAAAAAGGGTCATACAGGCCCAGCCAAATTAGAATGTAAATACAATGTCAGCATCAACTTGAGTATAATGAAATGAATATAATGAAAAACAACAGACACTTGAAGAGTAAATAAACAAGTAAGAACTAGAATAGTCCGACTAACCAAAAAAGGGAGTTCATCCCACCCTGTGGACCTTACTCCAAATTAAAACGATCATTTTTTTCAGGAGTTGTGATTTTAATTATATTTAAAGTGCAACAAAAAAAAAAAGAAAAATTCCTCTAAATATAGTGCTTGGTTGGTCCCCTTAATGGGCCTGTAAAGTGGCACATCTGTAGCATGCATGAAAACATGCTACAGGGAAAATTAGATTTCTTAAAAAAAATTTTGGTCACGCTAAAATTTAAAAATAAAAATGGCATGGGGCTCTCGCCAAATTTCATACTAGACCCTTATCTTGGCATGCAGCCTGGCAGGTCAGGAAAGGGGAGGGAGGGTGAGCGAGCACCCAGCATGCACCAGTCTGTGACATCAGAAGGGGGCAGTGCTACTGGGTGACGTAGCCAGATGGCCCTACCCCTTGCCTATATAAGAAATGTCCCAGGAGGTGAGAGCATTTTTATTTTTTTTTATTTTTCGGGTTCAGCAGGCGGTGTGAGTGACAATAGATTTACATCGAGGGACACTATTTTTTTTTATTTTTTAATGAAGGATTTGTCAAAAACTGTCTCTTGTTTTTATTACTTTTGACACTTTTTTGGGATTAGGTAGGGGCACTATGTACCCAATACCCATTCACACGGGGGGGGGGAATCTAGGGGCCTTCCAGTTAAAGAGGGCTTCCAGATTCTGATAAGCCCCCTGCTTGCAGTGCATTGTAGGGTATTCGTCGGGGCGAACATCCAGCAAACACCCTGCAAATTTGGGTGTTCGCTGAACAAGCAAATGTTGGGCCTGAATGTATGCTTGGGCTGAATCGTTCGCCTATCCCTAAAAGCAATATGAACTGAGGGGCATTTCCAGGATCAAGCTATGGCAAGTTTGCGTCCTCCCAAGCCCTGCTCCCTGTACGTAGCATCCTCCCAAGCCCTGCATCATGTACATAGCATCCTCCCAAGCCCTGCACCCTGTGGGAGGACATACCAAATCAAGTAAAACTACCATACCATACAATAAAAAAATCTCAAAAGCAATAAGAATCTTGTTAGCTGGTTCCTTCATCTAATGCAAATCAATAAAAAGCAAAAAATGCAGCACTGCCCTACAATTCATCTATGAAATTGTACAAATGGACTTATACGTGCAATGGGAAAACCTATGAATGTATATCTATTGCAAATCAACCAATGTATTACAATATAGTAGTGATGGTGTTACCCCCTCTGCAAAAATATTTTGAGAAATTGCAGAGCTTCAATGTGCAAATAAGGGTGAAATCCCCCACAATAACAGAGATGCTAATCAACCAGTGTGATAGAACATAGTAGTGATGGTGTTACCCTCTCTGCAAAAGGTAAGAAATATTGCAGAGCAGCAATGTGCAAATAGTGGTGACCCCCCCCCCATATATAACCATAATAAAATGTAAAATATGCACATCAATTGTTCCTTTTTTTTTTATGATTATATATAGGGGGTATCACCACTATTTGCACATCGCAGCTCTGCAATATTTCTTCACTTTTGCAGCTGTGCGCTTAACTCCCGCATTAGCACCCTCGCTTTTACCTCAAGCACCACCATAGCACCCTCAAAAAAATTGTCTTGAGCCGCCCCTGCCCGGATTGGCTTTGAATTTTGCCACCCTGTCCCTTCCTCCAAGCTTTTTCTCTATCTTATCTTCTTAACATTTGGTAGTCCTATCCCAAAAAATTCTTTTTTTTTGTTATCTCATAAACGAAATGTGAGAAATAATGTTTATTTCATACAATCATTCCATAAACACATCCCACATACACTGCATATATCATTTGAGGAAAATATACTTATAAAATAATTTACCATTTGCCAATAAAAAATGTCCCCCGAATTTAATTTTAAAAATCTGGTCACCTTACTATACTGCAGTGCAATGGTTGCTCTCGCCGCCCGGCGTCTAGCAACCAGTGACGTCATCTGAGGAGGAGGAGAGCGAGGCCCCAGCATTCACTGCGGAACCTTCTTCCTCCTCTGCTGCGCGCTGAGTGGAGTGTTAGCTCCACCCACCTTCTCCCTCCAGCTACTCCAGGCCAGGCCAGCACAGTGAATCTGAGTGTCAGCCTAAAAACGTGAGTAGGAGAAGTTCTGGGGACCCTGATGTGAGGGGGGGGCTCTGTGGGGACCCTGATGTGAGGTGGGCTCTGTGGGGAACCTGATGTGAGGGGGGGCTCTGTGGGGACCCTGATGTAAGGAGGGGGGCTCTGTGAAGACCCTGATGTAATAAAAAGAGGGCTCTGGGGGCCCTGATGCATGGGAGGGTGGCAGTTTGTTTTGCAATACAGTTCTGTAAGCAACAACTTATTTTCTGGCAGTGCCCCTCCCGAGACTAGACTCCGGATCCACCTCTGTGAGCAATGCAGTACAAACCCTTGTGGAGCCACCAGCAGAAAGCTTCAGGGCTTCAACCAGGGGGGAAGGCTGGGTTATTGAAAAGGTGGGCCAGTGGAGAAAAGGATGAGACCAGATTGGGGTTGTGCCAGACTCTATCCTAAAGAGCCGGGGAGGTAAATAACGTAGGGACAAGAATAGGAAGCTTATTCCTTCCCGATTGCCATTTAAAGTAATCTATTGGAATTTTATTAGTCAATGTCCTCTCCATAGCCCCCCATTTAGGTTTTTCACCCTGGGAATATACTACAGATAGTTGAGCTATCTGGGCGGCTTGATAATACAGCATAAGATGCAGTCGGCCAAAGCCGCCATTTGTTTTGCAAGCAAGAAGCACTTGTTTAGAAACTCTGTGGTTCTTGCCATTCCATACAAAATGTATAAGCTTAGATTGGAATCTCACCAGGTCAGATGTCACTTGCACTATTGGTAAGGAACGAAAATAGTACAATAAACATGGCAGTGTCATCTTTAGTAGATTTTGCCCAACCAGGACAGACCACGTGACATCCACCCCCCAGATCCTCTTCCAATTTTTTATAGAGAGGTGGATAATTCGTCTTATATAAAGCTGCCAAAGAGTGCGTTAAATGGACCCCTAGGTAGTGGATAAAATTGGATTTACAGTGAAATAGAAACGTTGCTTGCAGACAGGACACCTGGGGAGGCAAAGCTTGTCTTCATTGCTCTCAGTGGTGAAAGAGTGCACGTTTAAGCGTAGTTTTTTTTCCCCCCTCAAATTGGTGGATAATTGTTAGCAGGCAACAATTCCAGTGCTCTTTTGCTTTTAGAACATGCAGTCCTTCGCGGTTAGTAATTCAATGTAACACTCCGTAATGTTTATACTGTTTTGATATGTTTTGGTCACTTAATGATATTTTTCTTTTATTGTAGAAGTATATATACTCTGTTAACCATATACCCCTGAAGAAGATCATAGAAAAAACTATTTGGAAACACGCTGTGTGCTTTTTTCTGTCATTCAGATCCAGCAATTGACATATTTTTTTGGTTTTCATGTTCAAAAATGTTTGCATAAGGACTGCATTTATTGTATGTTTTAGGATTCTATTCATATTGGTTTTAATAAAGATTTAATCAATAAACATTATATTTATATACAGTATCTCACAAAAGTGAATACACCCCGCACATTTTTGTAAATATTTTATTATATCTTTTTAAATGACACTTTGCTACAATGTAAAGTAGTGAGTGTACAGCTTGTATAACATTGTAAATTTGCTGTCCCCTCAAAATAACTCAAGAGACAGCCATTAATGTCTAAACTGCTGGCAACCAAAGTGAGTACACCCCTAAGTGAAAATTTGGGCCGAATTATTATTTCAGGTACTTATACAGCACTGTCAATTTACGCAGCGCTTTACATATACATTGCACATTCACATCAGTCCCTGCCCTCAAGGAGCGTACAATCTAAGGTCCCTAACTCACATACATAGTAGGGCCAATTTTTCATACAGGATCCAATTAACCTACCAGCATGTCTTTGGAGTGTGGGAGGAAACTGGAGTGCCCGGAGGAAACCCACGCAGGCACAGGGAGAACATGCAAACTCCAGGCAGGTAGTATCATGGTTGGGATTTGAACCAGTGACCCTCTTGCTGCTAGGTGAATGTGCTAACCACTATACCACTGTGCCACCCAATTAGCCATTTTTCCTCCTCTGTCATGTGACTCGTTAGTGTTACAAGGTCTCAGGTGTGAATGGGGAGCAGGTGTGTTAAATTTGATGTTATCGCTCTCACTCTCTCATACTGGTCACTGGAAATTCAACATGGCACCTTATGGCAAAGAACTCTCTGAGGATATGAAAAAAAGTATTGTTGCTCTAAATAAAGATGGCCTAGGCTATAAGAAGGTTGCCAAGACCCTAAAACTGAGCTGCAGAACGGTGGCCAAGACCATACAGCAGTTTACCAGGACAGGTTCCACTCAGAGCAGGCCTTGCTATGGTCGACCAAAGAAGTTGAGTGCACGTGCTCAGCGTCATATCCAGAGGTTGTCTTTGGGAAATAGACGTAAGAGTGCTACCAGCATTGCGCAGAGGTTGAAGGGGTGGGGGTGAGGGTCAGCCTGTCAGTGCTCATACTATATGCGGCACACTGCAGTTTGCTGAAGACAAGCAGACTAAGAACATGGATTACTAGAACCATGTTCTGTAGTCTGATGAGACCAAGATAAACATATTTGGTTCAGATGGTTTCAAGCGTGTGTGGCGGCAAGCAGGTGAGGAGTACAAAGACAAGTGTGTCTTGCCTACAGTCAAGCATGGTGATGGATGTGTCATGGTCTGGGGCTGCATGAGTGCTGCCGGCACTGGGGAGCTACCGTTCATTGAGGTAACCATGAATGCCAACATGTACTGTGACATACTGAAGCAGAGCATGATCCCCTCTCTTTGGAGACTGGGCCGCAAGGCAGAATTCCAACATGATAACGACCCCAAACACACCTCCAAGACGACCACTGCCTTGCTAAAGAAACGGAGGGTAAAGGTGATGGACTGGCCAAGCATGTCTCCAGACCTAAACCCTATTGAGCAGCTGTAGGGCATCCTCAAACGGAAGGTGGAAGAGCGCAAGGTCTCTAACATCCACCAGCTCCGTGATGTCATCATGGAGGAGAGGTAGAGGACTCCAGTGGCAACCTGTGAAGCTCTGGTGAACTCCATGCCCAAGAGGGTTAAGGCAGTGCTGGAAAATAATGGTGGCCACACAAAATATTGACACTTTGGGCCCAATTTAGAATTTTCCCCTAGGGCTGTACTCACACTTGTTGCCAGTGGTTTAGACATTAATGGCTGTGTGTTGAGTTATTTTGAGGGGACAGCAAATTTACACTGTTATACAAGCTGTACACTCACTACTTTACTTTGTAGCAAAGTGTTATTCCTTCAGTGTTGTCACATAAAAAGATATAATAAAATATTTACAAAAATGTGAGGGGTGCACTCACTTTTGTGAGATACTGTATATCTATATCTATATATACTGTATATATGAGGGTTCCTTCTTCTTTTGTATAGTTTACCAGGGATTTGGGCATCTCCAAGTTCTCCCTATAAACAGATTTCCCCATATTGTAGCACTGTTTGTTAGGAGGTCTGTATTACTATATTTTAATCACTCTGTCCTACACTTTTTCCACATGGGCCACAGTTTTAACCCAAATTTACCAAAAGTGAGTAACACTGGCTACCATAATAGGTTTGGAAGGCTCACGGGGCTGGCAATGAAACATTGGGAGGTTTTCCTAATGATAAATTGTTTTCCTTGCAAATTTCACCAAAGCAAGCTGTGTGGTGAAACTAGAGGGTAATTTCAGTGCAATTTCAGCAAAAGCTACTTCAGTAATTTCGCTGCTAAATCAATTTTACAGAAATTGCTACACTTATCTCTAATCAGCAGGGATTGACTGTAAATGCTTCATAATCTACTGTTTATAAACCATTATCATTTATGTACTGTCAATAAAATGTTAACATTATTCTTATAATACAATCTAAACTGTTAAAGAATATGTCCAGGCAAAATATTTTTTTTTCTTATGGCTACAGAGTGGTTAGAACAACTGTCATTTTTTGCATTTATCCAGGACAAGGGATATTTCCCTTCACTTCCTGTCCTGATGACAATAGTTTCACTGAACAGAAAGTGAGGGTAAACTTCAACAGCAAGTGACTTAATTACAGTATCTTACAAAAGTGAGTACACCCCTCACATTTTTGTAAATACAAACCCAATTCCAAAAAAGTTGGGACACTGTACAAATTGTGAGTAAAAAAGGAATGGACTAATTTACGAATCTCATAAACTTATATTTTATTCACAATATAATATAGATAACATATCAAATGTTGAAAGTGAGACATTTTGAAATGTCATGCCAAATATTGGCACATTTTGGATTTCATGAGAGCTACACATTCCAAAAAAGTTGGGACAGGTAGCAATAACAGGGCGGAAAAGTTAAATGTACATATAAGGAACAGCTGGAGGACCAATTTGCAACTTATTAGGTCAATTGACAACATGATTGGGTGTAAAAAGAGCCTCTTAGAGTGCCAGTGTCTCTCAGAAGTCAAGATGGGCAGAGGATCACCAATTCCCCCAATGCTGCGGCGAAAAATAGTGGACCAATATCAGAAAGGAGTTTCTCAGAGCAAAATTGCAAAGAGTTTGAAGTTATCATCATCTACAGTGCATAAAATCATCCAAAGATTCAGAGAATCTGGAACAATCTCTGTGCGTAAGGGTCAAGACCGGAAAACCATACTGGATGGCGGTGATCTTCAGGCCCTTAGACGGCACTGCATCACATACAGGAATGCTACTGTAATGGAAATCACAACATGGGCTCAGGAATACTTCCAGAAAACATTGTCGGTGAACACAATCCACCGTGCCATTCGCCGTTACCGGCTAAAACTCTATTGGCCAAAAAAGAAGCCATATCTAAACATGATCCAGAGGCGCAGGTGTTTTCTCTGGGCCAAGGCTCATTTAAAATGGACTTTGGCAAAGTGGAAAACTGTTCTGTGGTCAGACAAATCAAAATTTGAAGTTCTTTTTGGAAAACTGGGACGCCATGTTATCCGGACTAAAGAGGACAACGACAACCCAAGTTGTTATCAGCGCTCAGTTCAGAAGCCTGCATCTCTGATGGTATGGGATTGCATGAGTGCATGTGGCATGGGCAGCTTACACATCTGGAAAGGCACCATCAATGCTGAAAGGTAAATCCAAGTTCTAGAACAACATATACTCCCATCCAGACGTCGTCTCTTTCAGGGAAGACCTTGCCTTTTTCCAACATGACAATGCCAGACCACATACTGCATCAATTAAAACGTCATGGCTGCTTAGAAGAAGGATCCGGGTACTTAAATGGCCAGCCTGCAGTCCAGATCTTTCACCCATAGAAAACATTTGGCACATCATAAAGAGGAAGATGTGACAAAGAAGACCTAAGACAGTTGAGCAACTAGAAGCCTGTATTAAACAAGAATGGGACAACATTCCTATTCCTAAACTTCAGCAACTTGTCTCCTCAGTCCCCAAACATTTGCAGACTGTTATAAAATGAAGAGGAGATGCCACAAAGTGGTAAACATGGCCTTGTCCCAACTTTTTTGAGATAAGTTGATGCCATGAAATTTAAAATCAATTTATTTTTCCCATAAAAAGATACATTTTCTCAGTTTAAACATTTGATATGTCATCTATGATTTATTCTGAATAAAATATTGAAATTTGAAACTTCCACATCATTTCATTCTGTTTTTATTCACAATTTGTACAGTGTCCCAACTTTTTTTGAAATCGGGTTTGTATTTTATTAAATCTTTTCATGTGACAACACTGAAGAAATTACACTTTGCTACTATGTAAAACAAAAATTGTTTTGGGACTTTTTAGGCATTTTTATGTTTGATCAGTGCCTAAAGAGTCCCAAAACTCAGAGGAAACAATTTTTGTATAGCCTATGAGGAATGTGGTACAGGCAGAGTCTAACCACTAGTTTTTTGACTTTGCTACAATGTAAAGTGGCGAGTGTACAGCTTGTATAAGGCCCCTTTCACACTAGCGGACCATTCAGATCTACCTGTCAGTTTTTCAGGTGGATCTGAACGGAGGCCCAATGCCTCACTATGGGGCATCGGATGTCAGCGGAGACATGTCCGCTGACATCCGATCCGGTCCGTCAAATCTGGACGGATGGAAACCCTATTTTCCATCCATCCAGCGGATCGGATCAGATCGGTTGAGAACGGACAGGCGGTCCGTTCTCATCCGATTCCCCCATAGAGAACAGCGGGGACCTGACGGCTCTGTCTCCGCAGACAGAGCTGCCATCCACTTACTCAGCAGGGGATCGGCAGATCGATCCCCTGCTGAGAAAAATGGAGTCTGCTAAAGGACTCCAAGTGTGATAGGTCCTAACAGTGTAAATTTGCTGTCCCCTCAAAATTACTCAACACACAGCCATTAATGTCTAAACCACTGGCAAAAAAAGTGAGTACACCCCTAGGTGAAAATGACCAAATTGGGTCCAATTAGCCATTTTCCCTCCCTGATGTCATGTGACTCTTTAGTGTTACAAGGTCTCAGGTGTAAATGGGGAGCAGATGTGTTAGATTTGGTGTTATGGCTCTCACTCTCTCATACTGGTCACTGGAAGTTCAACATGGCACCTCATAGTAAACAACTCTCTGAGGATCTGAAAAAAAATTATGTTGCTCTACATAAAGATGGCCTAGGCCAGTGAGGGCAAACCTTGGCACCACAGATGTTTTGGAACTACATTTCCCATAATGCTCCACTACACTGCAGAATGAATGAGCATCATAGGAAATGTACTTCCAAAACATCTGGGGGGCCAAGGTTCGCCATTACTGGCCTAGGCTATAAGAAGATTGCCAAGACCCTGAAACGTAGCTGCAGCATGGTGGCCAAGACCATACAGCAGTTTAACAGAACAGGTTCCACCCAGAACAGGCCTCACCATGGTTGACCAAGGAAGTTGAATGCACATGCTCAGCATTATATTCAAACGTTTTTTTTTTTGGGAAATAGACATATGAGTGCTATCAGCATTGCTGCAGAGGTTGAAGGGGTGTGGGTCAGCCTGTCAGTGCCAGACCATACGCCGCATACTGCATCAACTGGTCTGCATGGCTGTCATCCCAGAAGGAAGCCTCTTCTAAAGATGATGCAAAAGAAAGCTCAAAAACAGTTTGCTGAAGACAAGCAGACTAAGGACATAGATTACTGGAACCATGTCCTGTGGTTTGAGACCAAGATAAACTAATTTGGTTCAGATGGTGTCAAGAGTGTGTGGCAGCAACCAGGTGAGGAGTACAAAGACAAGTGTGTCATGCCTACAGTCAAGCATGGTGGTAGGAGTGTCATGGTCTGGGGCAGAATGAGTGCTGCTGGCACTGGGGAGCTACAGTTCATTGGGGAAACCATGAATGCCAACATGTACTGTGACATACTGAAGCAGAGCCTGCCGCAGGGCAGTATTGCAACATGATAACGACCCCAAACACACCTCCAAGACGACCACTACATTGCTAAAGAAGCTGAGGGTAAAGGTGATGGACTGGCCAAGCATGTCTCCAGACCTAAACCCTATTAAGCATCTGTGGGGCATCCTAAAACGGAAGGTGGAGGAGCACAAGGTCTCTTACATCCACCAGCTCTGTGATGTCGTCATGGAGGAGTGGTAGAGGACTCCAGTGGCAACCTGTGAAGCTCTGGTGAACTCAATGCTCAAGAGGGTTAAGGCAGTGCTGAAAAATAATGGTGGCCACACAAAATATTGACACTTTGGGTCCAACTTGTACATTTTTACTTAGGGGTGTACTCACCTTTGTTGCCAGCGGTTTAGACATTAATGGCCCTGTTTTGGGTTATTTTGAGGGGACAGCAAATTTACACTGTTATAAAAGCTGTACACTCTCTACTTTACATTGTAGCAAAGTGTAATTTCTTTAGTGTTGTCACATGAAAAGATATAATAAAATATTTACAAAATATGGGGGGTGTACTCACTTTTGTGAGATACTGTAAATACATTTTTGTAGAACAGGGGCAGGATATAGATAACGTTAACCTTTTTATATCAGTAGACATTGTTGTTGCTATTTGTGTCCCTGTTTGTGAAGAATACCTACTTCCTGTCCGGTAAAACTGTTGTCACTGGGACAGAAATTGAGGTAATCATAAATACCAGCAAAAACCTGACAGGGGTTCTTTCTTATCCTTCCCCACGCTTTACAATAAAAAAGCTTTAAATACCAGTAAAATCTGATGGGGGTTCTTATCCTTTCCCACTCTAGTCTAAAAACGAAACAAACGTCTTGCTGGACATATACACTATATTACCAAAAGTATTGGGACGCCTACCTTTAATGGCATCCCAGTCTTAGTCCGTAGGGTTCAATATTGAGTTGGTCCACCCTTTGCAGCTATAACAGCTTTAACTCTTCTGGGAAGGCTGTCCACAAGGTTTAAAGGTTTAGGAGTGTATCTATGGGAATGTTTGACCATTATTCCAGAAGCATATTTATGAGGGCAGGCACTGATGTTGGAGAGAAGGCCTGGCTCCCAGTATGCACTATAATTCATCCCAGAGGTGTTCAATAGGGTTGAGATCTGGACTCTGTGCAGGCCAGTCAAGTTCCTCCACTCCAAACTCTCTCATCCATGTCTTCCATTACTCCCAACTTTGTGGGAACAGTTTGGGAAAAGCCCTTCCTGTTCCAAGATGACTACGCACCAGTGAACAATCGAGGACAATAAAGACATGGATGAGCGAGTTTGGGGTGAAGGAACTTGACTGGCCTGCACAGAGTCCTGATCTCAACCTGATAGAACACCTTTGGGATGAACTAGAGCAGAGACTACGAGTCAGGTCTTCTTGTCCAACATGAGTACCTGACCTCACAAATGCACTTGGAATGGAAAAATGGTCAAACATTCCCATAGACAAACTCCTAAACCTTGTAGACAGCCTTCCCAGAAGGTATGAAGCTGTTATATCAACAAAGGGTGGACCAACTTAATATTGAACCCTACGGACTAAGACTGGGATGCCATTAAAGTTCATGTGTGTGTGTAAAGGCAGGGGTGTCATTTGTTTTGGTAATAAAGTGTACCTTTAACTTCATTGGGCACCATATCCCCAGTGCAGTATGTGAATTAGGTACACAGAAATCTTGTTCCTGATGCTCCCTACAGAGTAGTGAGGGGATCATTGTTGGGGATGTAGTGCCCTGTCTTCAACAGGGGCTATTGCCTAAATTTAGTTTTTGGCTGGGTGGTAATTAGCCCAGACTAATTGTATAGTTTTCCCCTTGGTCTTTCCCTAAGCTCAGTGGGATTGTGATTTCTCACTGCTGCCAGTAGGTGTCACTGGTAGCACTAGCAATAGTAAGAGATGTCATAACAAAAATGAGTTATGTGTATTTCCTTCAGCCAACCCAGTGGGAGGCTCTTGTCCACTGGTGCATGCTGTTGGAGGATATAGATTTTTGGGACAGGCCTTGTAATCTCTCTCTCTTCCCCCTAGGCTAAGGCCAGGGGAGGTTTTGCTGGATTGAGCTCTGCTATTAGACCCCATAGCCTGTGCGGGGCCTAATATGTGCTTAAAGTGTTACTAAAACCATTCACTATATCTGGTCTCCCACAGAACACAGAACATGGAAATGCAATAGTTTTCATAAATATAAACTGATATGTCCACAGAATGTTGTAACCACAACTAGATTTTAAAGTGTCAAATGCATATAAGTGCTAAAGTACAATAAATAATCACAATTCATCAAAATAAACATAACTATAGAAATAGTGCCAATTGTGCAATAAGTGGTATTGTGCAGTGTATGGCATCTAAATTAATATCAAGAAAGGTGACATAATGTGCATATATAGGTAACCTCAATGTGTAAACCACTGTAAACATATATTTAGAAGAACACTAATAGTTCCAATCAATAGTGGATGAACAATCAAAATATTACCTGATAAGTGGTGAGGTAGTGAAATAAATCCATGGAATAAATTGATAAAGTGACTAGTGCAAATGTGGCCAAGTATATATATGGCAATAATTGCAATTAGCAAAAAATAGGACAACCAAACTATTATGTAGTAAAAGGCGAAGTGGTTTAAATAAATACACAATTATAATTGATTAAGTGACTTGATTAAGTTAATTGAAGAGATGGCCAAATATTTAGTTTAACATTAGTCCATCAGGTGAATAAATATATGGAGTCCCAAAATGTTAAATCTTGAGGTGATCCAAAGCTGGCCGTGCAGGTGAGGAAACAGCAGTGCTCCCCTCTCAATAATGTAGCAAAACAGGTATATATAGCAGTGCGGACATCCTTTTTGTATTCCCCTCTCAATAATGCCCGCACTCACTGAAACTAGATACTCCTACAGGGGTAAAAAGCGTGGTAATTAATCAGGGGTATGATTCCATCAGGTAAAGGGCACCTGTCTTATTGGCTCAGGTCATCCAGTTGGATCCTCACTCAAGGGTACAGGGTAATACTCTCCAATGAATACCAAACTCAATCAATTGGTCATCAGATATTATAAATGTTGGGAGATCCGGACCATATGAAGGAAAAAGAGCGCTCACATAGTGAAGTATAGCTTCAAATTAAATAAGAAATATACTCACATTTAAGAGATAAAAAACGAGCGTGGATAACAATACAAAGACCGCATCTTCCTGGTTCACGGTAGACTTCCGAATTGCGATGCGTTCCACCCACCGGATGTGCGTTTCAACCTAAAGCAGAAATAACGTGATGACGCTTTACGCGTTTTGTCAGATTGACGTCATCAGGAGCTCCCTTCTTCTTGGAGGGATGGGTTATTTAAATTTTTATTTTATCTTATTTATTCAAATTTTTATTTTTACACTGTTCCTTAAAAAAAAATTTTTTTTGATCACTTTTATTCCTATTACAAGGAATGTAAACATCCCTTGAAATAGAAACAAGCAGGACAGGTCCTCTTTAATGTGAGATGTTGGGTCAAAAAGACCTCAGATCTCACATTTACTTTAAAAGGAATAAAAAAAAAAAGCAGCAGGCGGTGGGAGAGAAGAGGAAGGAAGCCAGCAGTGCTGCAGAAGGATCTGGGGCAGTAGGGGAATCTGTGATGCACGGGGTGATTAGGATGTGCCCAGACACACCTGGCACACCCTGTGGCACATCTATGGCTACACTACTAAAAAGAACACAGAACAAAAAGTTATTAGTGGGATTTTAGGAAACAATAAAATCCCATTAAATACTTTTTGCTCTGTGAATATTATTCCAGGGATGTGTTGCCTAATAACCATGCCACCTAACCACATTAACAAGAGATACCAAAAAGAACAGGCTACGGTTTACACAAGGCACAATATTGCACCAAATACCACACACAACAGAACAAAAAAGTGTAAAAGGGCCCAAAATGAGAATTTAAAATTGGGTAGAGACAGCTGAAAAATAAGTCAGCTGGCTGTGACATGACATGAAAGACATTAAAAGACATGAAAGTCTGTTGACATCTGCAGAGCAATTTAGCGCAGTGGTAAATGCTGCAGCACCAATAAATGGCTGAGAATGGCATTTTAGAAAAGTGCGCAGACATCAAATTATTTAGCTGGCCATGATAAAAAAAAAGAAAAGCTTGATAAGTCTGGACAGTTGTTAACAGTAGGCTGCTATGAGGTTAGTCATTTCTTGGCAAATGTAAAAATAAAATGTAACTTGTATGTAATTGGGTTCTGCTGGCTTGTTATATACTAATGCTTAAAGAATAACTCCACTTTTGATTAAAAAAAATATAGCAATTAAAACAATGTGCCATATTGTAATTAAAAATGATTAAAAATTACTTTTCCATTTCAATCTGCAGTCTCTGTAATTTACAGTAAAACTCAATGCAAAAAGGCAACTTGGATGCATTCTGTAAACAGCTGGCATAGGAAATCTCCCCAGAAATGTAATTTCTGTGTGATTGGCTGACTTTTTTCCCCAAAAGTCTACACGAAGATAAAAGGCATATTTTAGGCACCCCCTGCAATAGGAATTTCAGTTTTGGTGAAATACTCCTCAAGGATTCACTACTTCTACAGGGATGCAGACCCTGCATCTTTCGTCATTAGTGCCAGATTATTAAAATGAAGTAGATCCTCTAGGGCCCTTTCACACTGAGGAGTTTTTCAAGTGCTTAAAAAAAAATGCGCCTGAAAAGCTTAAGAAAAAGGCTTCCCTTTAAAAATCAATGAATGTTTTCATGAGGCGGTGCGCTTTCGTTGCGGTGAAAAAAATCCTGGTTGCAGCATCTTTGGAGCATGTTAGGGAAGATAAAAAAAACATACCAAAAACGCTCCTCTTCATTGAAATGAATGGGAACTGCCATAAAAGGGCCTCAAAAATGCCCCCACTAAGCATTTTTGGTGCAGTTTTTGAATAACATGTCCTTTAAACACCACACCAAAAGCGCCGTAAAAGCACTCCATCAACTCATAGGCGTCTTACTGGCAGTTTTGAAGCGAACCAGCGTGAAAGTGCCCTGAGACTGATTGCAGTGAGACTGCAATCAGTCCGGTGAAACAAACAGCTATTTCTTCTGAACAAAAAAAGGTAGGAATTTGCAATGAAGGTTGTTGAAATCCCTGCAATGTACATTGATCAGCCAACAAAAGTGAAGCTACATTTAAAATCCCAATTGAACTTTCAGTTTAAATTAGCTGAAAACATTCAAGTCCATATTATCCAAGTACGCTGGTTTGAATTGGCCCATACAGATTGTTTTTTTTTTTTTAGAGAGTATGTAGACGAGGCCTAAGACCAAGGAGAGATCACACACACAGACAGTTTTTGATGTTGTCATTTATCTTGGGTGTTATACATGGTTTACCAAGATCGGAATGAGACTATTTTTGAAGGTACTGTTATAAGGTAATATAGCAGCTGGTCACCAGGCTTGGGCCTGTATTACCAGAGATTGGTTTGCCCTTAAGATGTGGTGGTACTATAATACTGCTGGGAAGAGTGCCAAAGAATCTAGATACCGGGATGCTTGTTCAAAACAGGCGTAGTCCCTAAGCTGACCCTACTCACCAGAAACCTTTCTCTGTGCTATGCACTTTCCTTCACCAGTGGGGTCTCTGTCCTTAACCTACCACTCATTTCTGGTGTGCTCTAATGACAGGGGTACCCTATTACATAAGGTCCCACGCCAAGATGGTCTCCTGGTATCTTGAAAGGTTACAGCATCCAATTAGACTACTGACCTCTCTGAGAGCTTGAAGAGTCCATATGGGAACATTTCCCTAATAGGCTCCACTTTATCTGTAATAATGGCACAGTGTCACCTGCAGGACCGAGGGAAACCCACACCTGCCTACAAGTAGCCATTGCCCTAGTAGAAAAGCAACCCCCCTACCAAAATACTTCAGAGAAGGACCATTGCTCTCTGTGTGAAAGCAGAATCTCTTTGCAAAGGTCTGACACACATGCTGCTGAGTAAGAGCTAATAAACACAAAACATGCACATTACTAACTGCAGAGCTATAGTTTTGACTGGTCAGGGATATGTAGGACCCCTACAGTGCGACCACTGCTTTCACATAAAACTATAAGACTCGCCTTTTGTTTTGATGCACTTGGATTTTGTTTAGCTGACTTAAAGTGATAGTAAAGCCTCGTTATAAAAAAAAGAAAAAAACAAACATGTTATACCTACCTACTCTGTGCAGTTGGTTTTGCACAGAGTGGCCCAGATCCTCCTCTCCTTGGGACCCTCTTCAGTGCTCCTGGCCCCTCCTTCCTGTTGAGTGCCCCCACAGTGAGCAGCATGCTATAGGGACACCTGAGCTGAGTGACAGCTCCCTGTGTCCATTCAGACACGGAGCTGCGACCAGCCCCTGCCCCCTCTCTCTCCTGATTGGCTCATTGACAGCTGTGGGAGCCAAACGGGCCATGCTGCTGTTTTAGCCAATGAGGAGGGGAGTCCAAGGCAGGTGAGAAAGTCCTGCAACATTGCTGGATAAAGATGGGATCAGGTATGAATTAGAGGGGCTGAGGGGGGCTGTGCACACAGAAGGTTTTTTATTTGAATCACTTAAGGGCTGCCCCCACGTACATTTACAGTCGCAAGGCGGCTCTTATGTGCAAAATCCCCTGCCTGTACGTGATTCACATCATTGGCTCTGGGGCGCGCACGCACGCCACCAGAACCATGCTCCCACTGTGGTTGGATACAATGGCCACTGGGACCCGCCGATCATTTGTAGGAGAGACAGAACAGTGTCCCTTTTTAAACAAGGAAGGCCGCCGTTCTGTCATGGAGGGAGAGAGGCATCTGCTAATCAGGAACACAGATGTCTCTCTTCCTCCAGTCAGTCCATCCCCCACACAGTAATAAAGCACACCCAGGGAACACAGTTAATCCTTTGATTGCCCCTGATGTTAACCTCTTCACTGCCGGTGTCATTTATACGGTGACAGTGCATTTTTTTTGGCACTGATCACTGCATTGGTGTCACTGGTCCCCAAAAAGTATCACTTTGGGCCTAATTCACCATAGCATCTAGTCGGCAAAAGAGTGAACAAATGGTCACAAGTGACTAAAATCCATAGAAAAGGACTAAATCTAGTCAGAAACGGTATTCACTATACACGTGGGGAATATTTACTCACAAAATAAAATTCACTATACAGTATCTCACAAAAGTGAGTACACCCCTTACATTTTCGTAAATATTTTATTATATCTTTTCATGTGACAACACTGAAGAAATTACACTTTGCTGCAAAGTAGTGAGTGTACAGCTTGTATAACAGTGTAAATTTGCTGTCCCCTCAAAATAACTCAACACGCAGCCATTAATGTCTAAGCCGCTGGTAACAAAAGTGAGTACACCCCTAAGTGAAAATGTCGAAATTGGGCCCAAAGTATCAATATTTTGTGTTGCCACCATTATTTTCCAGCACTGCCTTAATCCTCTTGGGCATGAAGTTACCAGAGCTTCACAGTTTGCCACTGGAGTCCTCTTCCACTCCTTCATAATGACATCACGGAGCTGGTGGATGTTAGAAATGCTCAATAGGGTTTAGGTCTGGAGACATGCTTGACCAGTCCATCACCTTTACCCTCAGCTTCTTTAGCAAGGCAGTGGTCGTCTTGGAGGTGTGTTTGGGGTCATTATCATGTTGAAATACTGCCCTGCGGCCCAGTCTCTGAAGGGAGGGGGATCATGCTCTGCTTCAGTATGTCACAGTACATGTTGGCATTCATGGTTCCCTCAATGAACTGTAGCTCCCCAGTGCCGGTAGCAGTCATGCAGCCCCAGACCACTACACTCCCACCACCATGCTTGACTGTAGGCAAGACACACTTGTCTTTGTACTCTTCATCTGGTTGCCGCCAACACTCTTAACACCATCTAAACCAAATACGTTTATCTTGGTCTCATCAGATCACAGGACACGGTTCCAGTAATCCATGTCCTTAGTCTGCTTGTCTTCACCAAACTGTTTTCGGGCTTTCTTTGGCATCATCTTTAGAAGAGGCTTCCTTCTGAGACGACAGCCATGCAGACCAGTTTGATGCAGCATGCGGCATATGGTCTTAGCACTGACAGGCTGACTCCCCACCCCTTCAACCTCTGCAGCAATTGTGGCAGCACTCATACGTCTATTTCCAAAAGACAATCTCTGGATATAACGCTGAGCACGTGCACTCAACCTCTTTGGTTGACCATGGCGAGGCCTGTTCTGAGTGGAACCTGTCCTGTTAAAACACTGTATGGTCTTGGCCACTGTGCTGCAGCTCAGTTTCAGGGTCTTGGCAATTTTCCTATAGCCTAGGCTATCTTTATGTAGAGCAACAATTCTTTTATTCAGATCTTCAGAGAGTTCTTGTTGGCATGAGGTGCCACGTTGAACTTCCAGTGAGCAGTATGAGAGAGTGAGAGCAATAACACCAAAATTTAACACACCTGCTCCCAATTCACACCTGACACCTTGTAACACTAATAAGTCACATGACACCGGGGAGGGAAAATGGCTAATTGGGCCCAATTTGGACTTTGTCACTTAGGGGTGTACTCACTTTTTGTTGCCAGCAGTTTAGACATGAATGGCTGTTTGTTGAGTCATTTTGAGGGGACAGCAGATTTACACTGTTATTCAAGCTGTACACTCACTACTTTACATTGTAGCAAAGTGTCATTTCTTCAGTGTTGTCACATAAAAAGTTTAATATATATATATATATATATAATATTTACAAAAATGTGAGGGGTGTACTCACTTTTGTGAGATACTGTATATATTTTGTTAGCATATTTGAGATAGATAGATAGATAGATAGATAGATAGATAGATAGATAGATAGATAGATAGATAGATAGATAGATAGATAGATAGATAGATAGATAGATAGATAGATAGATAGATAGATAGACATATGCATTCTCTGCAGTATATAGTGTATATATTTGTGTTTATGCTGCCATGTGCATTGTGTATGCCTAGGGACTTTGCCATTTGTGAAAAATATTTTGCTACACTGAGCATGCTCAGCCACTTTGCCATTTGAGCCATATCTCTGGGTAAACTGAGCATGCTCATAAACTTAGCTGTTTGACATCTGATAAGTAAATGGTAGATGCTGTGATGCACTTGTTGCTCTCCATCTCACAAATCTGAACGCAAACTCCCACAGGTGTCTTCACAAACCACAAACAATACCATTGCTGATGCAAATTTAAAATGAGTAACAATTTTGTGTGTTGTTTAGTATTTCCAAATGATCATCATTTTTATCACAAAAATGTAATATGTGTACCAACATTGTTAATCCAAATCAAAATGTCATTACCAAAATTCAGAGGGTAACACCCTATTCTACACTCACACTCCAATAAACAGCAAATATCACAGAATAACTAAAGAAACAGAACTCCTGCTTGATGTAATTCCACTACCTATAGGTAAATGCCTAAAGAAATGTAATATTTAGGAGTAGGAGGGTTCCACCACCATTGCAAACCTTGCCATATGTGTTCCATAGGAGCAAGAAGCAGCTTTCTGAATTCCACACCAGCACCAATTGCAGCCTCTTTCCAAGCAAAAAGACCCAAAATTAGAGATGGTCCTATAGGAGCAAGCTGTCAGTAATCAGCCATACCCAGCCTTGGAAACAGATGACATATTACAGAAACAGGTTGGTCAATGGCACTCAGGACTTCCAGGGTGCATCTGCATTGATTAACTTTTTGCACCCCAGGGACTTGGGGCTGTTTAACACCACAAAGATGGAGGCTCTATGCATGTAACAGCACAGTGGCTAGCTGGTTAGCACTTCTGATTTGCAGCACTGGGGTCATTGGTTCAAATCCCAAGCATGCCACTATCTGGTTAGAGCTTTGTATGTTCTTCCTCTGTTGTGGTGTTATATCTTCTTGTTCACAAGGTATTATATTTCTGATGGGTTTCACATAATGGAAACAAAAGAAATGACATTGTAAATAAAGCAAGTGTGGGTTTTACACCAAATCTATACGTTTTTTTTTTTTTGGTCAGATATGGATTTATTATTATGGTGTGATCCTGCACCCATATTTATAAGTTGGATGCTGATGACTAACTTGCTTTTCAACAATTTGTGTTAAGCAGTCCTCACAAAGTTGACATTCCCTGTTGTGTACCCTCCACATGCCCAACAACTTACAAGTTGAATTGTTTTGTTTTTGATATAACTGATCATTGCAAGAGACTTGGACATTTGATCTTTTCCATTATACACTTTACAGATACATATGCTTATATGTCTGATGCATTCCTTCATTTGCCAAGAGTGTGTGCCCCTGATCAGCAGGTGTGAGTACTTGAGGCATACACGAAGAGACAGAATAAAGGGCCATACACACTATAAGATTTTCTGAAGACTTTTTCCTTCAGATTTACCTTTTCTATGTAGTGCAAGGTCCTGCCAGATTGCATTCAAATTGAAAGTGTTTAGGTTTGACCTCATATTATATGGTTTTTGGTAAGTCTAAAGGAAAAAGTCTTCAGAAAATCTTATAGTGTGTATGGCCCATTAATTACACTGGTGGGTGTGTCCTTTACTAGGTGGGTGTAGGTGTGCTATCAATCCAACCTATGTTATATAAAGGCCTGCACTAGTGCGGTTTGCTTTGCCTGAGAAGAGGCCAGATTATTTGTGGGCAGGGTGCTATAGTGTGCATAATGACCCACACCGGCTGTGGTTTGATGAATGTTTTGTCTGTTTGTTGTAATTGTTTTGCCTTTTGGCCCTCAAAAGTGGATTTTTGTGTGTCTTTGTCCAGTGTGACCATGCACTTCTTGTTTCTGAGCATCAGCTAATCCTTCTCTTTTGATCGTTACTTACAAATCTCACATGTTAGACAACTCCTAATGTTGATCTAGTTTCCTAAACTGTTTTTATAAAAATGAAGCTTCCGGCTAACCCTAACCAGAAATGTGTGTGTGAATTTGGTGGGGTGTAGTTATTGCGCTGCCTTTTATTTTGTCAAATGTTATCTTGTTTGTATTGTTTGTTTAATCCTGCACTTAAACTTTTGATGGGGGTGGGGTGGTGAGAGTTGTTATACCCCAAAATGTTTGACATGGTTAGTGCTCATCTTATTTTTGTCCCTGCTGTACACTATGAAATTTAAGGTGTCCAATTTAGGTGTTTCTTTTATAATGTAAGCTCTTTAGAGCGTGGCCCTTCTAACTATATTTTAAAGTGCTGTTAAAAAAATGTTGCAACATTAAATTCCAGTAATTGTTTTGGGCAAAGTAACTGAATTAACAAAATAATGTAGAATTGGTTTAAAATTTGTTTTTTTGTTGTTTTTTTTGTTGAGGTTTATTAAAATATTTTAGAAGTGGAAGGTCTTGTTAACACGCCTTCCAGTCTCTATTAAATCTACTTTGCTACAAAATTTTATTCTGCACACAAGCAAGTAATTAAATAGAGAAAGGGAAAAACAACTAAAAGAGCAAGCTTTTAAAAGCTCCAATGCTGATTTTCAGGTTCCAATGATTTTTGCTATTGCCTAGGTAAACTATTAAGTATTCATTTTCATTTTCTCTAATCACCAGTTGCCCACCCCATAAACACCATTTTTATGTTGAATCTGTTTTTATTAGAACAAGCAGTTGCACAGAGAAAGTTACATAATGTACATTGCTTACAATATCAACAAATCACATGGTAAACCAATGCCAGATAGGTAATGAACATCTATATGAACATCAACCATAAACGACATAACCGGGATAGTGGCTAAAACAGTATAGTGTATTGCATGATTCCAAGTTCTCGGTTTGACCGTGATGGGGAATCATAAGTGTTAATAAAGACTATATACGGAACTATGCAAATTTAATTTAGTAAGGGAAAGCCAAAAGAGTTAGAGCATAGAAAGAAAAAGGAGGAAAAAAGGGGGGGGGGAGCCTATGGGGGATCGCCTGGAGAGTCAGAAACAAAAGTATCAAATTCGCTAGAAAATGAAAATTGAGCCATACTGACCACATGATAGTGTGAGAATCTGATTTACCATTCTCCCAAGACACCATTCTTTCAATATGTTCAATCCTGTCCACCTCACATGCCCATTGAGCCATAGGGGGCGCCAGTGGTTGACGCCAATGTCTGGCAATCACCGATCGCACCGCGGTGAGAAAGTGGCGGAGAAGGCTTTATAAACACCATTTTTAAATAATTATTTTGCAAAATAAGCATATTGAACATATGTGAAAAGATGTTAGCAAATGTGAATTTTTTTCGATATCGCATTTCTTTTCGCAATGGCACTCAACTAGTTGCCCGGGCCGGCTCCTGGCCTGGAAATGCATCCTCGTGTGTGGAAGGACATTCGGACACACTTGCAAGTGTTGGTGCTGCTCAGATTTGTCAGCAAGTTAACATGGTAAGATAACAGGGTAAGATAACTTTTTTTTTTTTTATCATGAGGAGATGTTGCAAGGTGAGTGTGGGAGATGTCTTGGTGTTCCCAGGGATTAGGGGGATGTAGTGTTGGAATTTTCTGTTTAGTGTTCCTTAGAACACAGGTCAATTCCTGATTCTACACAGTAGATTTCCTGCATTTGAACATGTTCCTGTAAATAGTGTGGAATGTGTGTATGCATTTTAGCTAGTGCTCTGCATACTGTTGGCTAAAATCAAATCCTGTATAGTCCTAATGAACTACGGAAGTGTAACTTGGCTAACAATTTTCACCACCCCATACGTACATGTCTTGTTTTTGGGTAAATAATCCTGGTGCTGTTCATATGTCAACCAATCAAAAGTTTACCATTCACAGAAAATGCCAAAGAGGAGTCGTCTTTGGTCACATTTTAACAGTTTTTCCTGACAGCTGAGTGTGTCTGCATATGCCTCAACTAAAGGCTATGCTCACTTTTCATTTTGCTAAATTCCAGCTAACAATATACCATAAATGTACCTCTGTTGCAAAACAATACACAATTTCTTTAATTGAGAGAAGGCCTTACCTGTGCTTTTGCTATATTTCCTTAGAAGGCTTCATCTCTTGCTGGTAGGTAGATATTAAACATAGAAGCCAGTAATGCTGGCTATACACTATACGAAAAATCGTTCAAATTCGTTTTCGAAAAATGAACACTCGGCAGTGAGAGCAGATGATCATGCCATAAAGAAATGACAGATAAATCGTTCAATGGACATAAAAGAATCCTTTTTTCATACGTTTTTTTTACATAAACCTAGTGCAAAGAGTTTGGATGAGAAACACATTACCCTTTCAATTTATCGTTCATTCGGCAGAATTTCCAAACTTGTCCTTTCTTTTTTGTGGCTCAAAAACATCACAACCGATAACCGATTTGTGCCCATTAACTGACCGAAAAACAAACGAACTGTCCACATGACTGAATTTTTCGTATAGTGTATGGCCACCATAAGATACAGGATGGAATTAATCAGCTTACCTCATTAGCACACACCTGTGGTTCCCTCCTTTCAGCAGATCCAAACCACCCCCAGCTAGGTGCACGCTTTCCTAATACAATTTATCAGTGATCACTGGTTTCACTAAATACAGACATTTTTGTTTTGTCTTAAATTCATCTTGCATAGATCTACTCATTTGGAGAGTGCAGGAAATGAGAGCCCAGATAACCGCCTATATGGATAGAGCTGTAGTATTGAAAACAGGAGAAGCGTGTCCTGGGTGCTGTTAAGTTCAGCATACACTATACAATCTGATTGTACAATCAAGTGGGTGTAACAATACAAATTTGATCAGAAAAAACAAATAAGTGTGGGGATCCCCTCCAATTTCAAACCAGGATCTTAGGTCTCTATTATATGATAAACAATTGTCAGTGTCTGAATAGAATTTAATTAGAATGTTGACTTCTAGTTATATATGTTTATGCTTATGCTTATGCTTTTATCATGGTACTACTGTATATTCATGGTATAAATCTGGCCAACACAGTGGCTTAATGTTTAGTGCTCTGATCTAGCAGCAGTCAGGTTATGGGTTCAAATCCCAACTATGCTACCTATCACCTCCCCAAAGTTTCAATGGTGAATGAATACGCGTGTAGGCAAAAGCATATTTGCCATCAGCGTGATACAATTTATCTCTCACTAATGGGTCTAATGGGTTTGCGAGTTCGCGAAAGCGCATTTGCCATTGCAATTCTAAGGAGGTAGTAGCCTGACTGGGATTTGAACTCATAACCTGAGTGTTAAAAATTAGGCAACTGTGTTGAGTACAAATATACCTAGAATATAAAGAACCATGATTACAGAATGAACATAAAAAGAACTCAACATTTTCATAAAATACAAATTAGACATAAAAAATATTTGACAGATAAAAGAATAGAGATATAACTCTTACATCAATAATATATATATATATATATAAAATTTTAATTTTTGAAGATTTAGCAATGATCTTGCATTTGTTGTGTATTCAGACTTACAGAAGTAGCAGCACCATTATTTATTTCAGGTACTTATATAGCGCTATCAATATACGCAGCGCTTTACATATACATTGTACATTCATACCAGTCCCTGCACTCAAGGAGCTTACAATCTAAGGTCCCTAACTCACATACACAGTAGGGTCATTTTTTTATACAGGATCCAATTAACCTACCAGCATGTGCATGTCTTTGGAGTGTGGGAGGAAACCGGAGTTCCCAGAGGAAACCCACGCAGGCACAGGGAGAACATGCAAACTCCAGGCAGGTAGTGTTGTGGTTGGGATTCGAACCAGCGACCCTCTTGCTGCTAGGTGAAAGTGCTAACCACTACACCACTGTATATATTTCTGTAGATGTAATGAGGATGAACCCATGTTTTAAGCCCATGGAAACAGCAGCATCAACCCAATATTTATTAATTTATTTATTAACTTGGACAAATGGAATGAAGAAGAGCTTCTACTATAAAGTAGTAAAAATTATTTAAAAGGGAAAAAACACTTAAAAGGTTTTTGGATGATTCCTTTTTTAAAAGTATGGTAGTGTAGCTGGTGTTTTATGTTGATTATATTCTTTTTTCTAACGTTGATCATTCACACACACTTTAATATTAATTATGATTACTCATAAAACCAAATATATTTTGCAAGCTTGCTATGAATATAATACAACTGTGCTGAATTATGAATTAGGAAAACGAATCTAACCATTCCCCCTGAATTATGATTTATCATATTAATTAATTAATACATTTAAACATCATTCATATCCCAAACACACAGCCTTGTATCAAATGATCAGACATAACATTTTTAAGAACTAAACCGGCAAGAAATAACTCTCCTTCTAAACTCTTTCACCTTACTTTAGTTCCTCTTTGATTTATCTATAAAAAATCCTAAAATAATGATGCTAATAATAAATTATAATAATAGTAATAAATAATCTAACAAGTGTACAGAGTGCAGTGGTTAGAAATATGTAACGTTTTCACTTACATTGCCGGTCAACAAGTGCAAAATAGGTTCTGTAGATGTTGGGTGTTAAAAGTAACCATAGTTGCTAATAGCGTTGCACCGATACCGATACTGGTATCCATGCCTATACTAAGCATCTGCATGAGTACTTGTACTCGCACAAATGCTCATAAAACCAATACCGTCAGATTCAGTTCACATATGTGCAGGCCAGTTTGCAGTGGGATTTCGTTCAGCGGTTCAGTTACGATTACAATGCAAATTGTAGTGTATGAGATTAGAAATCGCACCTGAATCGGACTGAAATTGCACAGGACTCTTTTTCAAAGTGCACTGTGGCCCACACATACACTATATTGTCAAAATTGACACCTTTCTTTACACGCACATGAAATTTAATGGCATCTCAGTCTTAGCCTGTAGGGTTCAATATTGAGTTGGCTTACCCTTTGCAGCTATAACAGCTTCAACTCTTCTGAGAAGGCTGTCCACAAGGTTAAGGAGTGTGTCTATGGAATTTATTTTTTTTAAATAATTTTTATTGGTTTTTACAAGGTAACAAAGAAAAGCGGACGTAGCCGCCAAAACTTGAGGTTGATAAACAGTACAACATAATCAGAGTAAATACAAGATTGACATTACAAAGCCGTATATTCTCCATAAGATTAAGAGGAGAAGAGGAAAGAGAAAGGGTTGAAAGAATAAGCAGGAAGGAAGAGGAGAGGAGAGAGAGAAGAGGTGTTAGAAAGGGAAGGCTCAAGTAGGTGGGGCATTAAGATCTATCAGCAGGGGTGCGTCAAGAGACAGAAAACATTATAAATCCAACAGTGTACGAGTTTCAGGTTAAGCAGTATACCATTCAGACCACGGTTTCCAAATTAGGTCAAATTTGTGAAGTTTGGTTTGTAGTGCTATGGATTTTTCCCATATATAGTGTTGATTAGGGATTATCGAACTTTTCAAAAGTTCGGTTCGACCAGAACACCAGAACTTTCAGAAAGTTTGGCCCAGATTTCAGAACCCCATTGAAATCAATGGGACCCAAATGTCTGTAATCAAAAAACACCATTTTGAAGCCCTAAAACCCAATAAATGCCCCTAAAAAGTGCCTAGGGTTCTGGGTCATGCCCCAGAGACTATTAATCACACAAAAAAAGTTCTTAAAAATTGTCATTTTTGCTAGAGAGACATTTATTGAAAAAATGAATGAAAAAAAATGAGATTTCTTTGGATTTAGTGTCTGGGGGGTCTAAAAAGTGTACCTGTGAAGTTTCAGCTCTGTAGCATGTCCAGAACCAGAAAAAAAAGATTGTTTCTCTTACGTCACTTATAGAACAGGAATATGGCTCCGCTATTTTCATACCTTGCCGGTTTTGTAGCAAGCGTTTTTTTGGGCATTTTTTGGGGGTTATTGGAGGCAGGCATAACATCAGAATTCTGTGTAGTGTATATATATACACACACTTATATGTATATATACACATACACATATATAGGTGTGAAAGTAACAGAACACTATGCTTGCGCTAATGAAATAATTAACGCCCATATGGCATATATATGTGTATGTGTATATATATATACATATAAGTGTGTGTGTATATATACCCCTATACAGAAGTTCAGATGTTTTGCCTGCCTTCAAAGACCCACAAAAAATGCCCAAAATAACGCCTGCGCCAAAAAAACGCTCAGGTGTGTTATTGCAGGTGGGTTTTTTTTGGGCATTTTTTGGGGTCTTTGGAGTCAGGCATGACATCTGAACTTGTGTATAGGGGTATATATACACACACATGTATGTATATATACACATACACATATATAGGTGTGAAAATAGCAGAACAATATACTTGCGCTAATGAAATAATTAACAGGCATATGGCTTCACTCCTATCACACCTATATGTGTGTATGTGTATAATACATATAAGTGTATGTGTATATATAACCCTATACAGAAGTTCAGATGTTTTGCCTGCCTCCAAAGACCCCAAAAAAATGCCCAAAAAAACGCCTGCGCCAAAAAAAAAAAAAAACGCCCAGGTGTGTTATTGCAGGCGTTTTTTTTGGGCATTTTTTTGGGGTCTTTGGAGTCAGGCAAAACATCTGAACTTCTGTATAGGGGTATATATACACACACATATACATACACATATATAGGTGTGATAAGAGCGGAGCCATATGCCTGTTAATTATTTCATTAGCGCAAGCATAGTGTTCTGCTATTTTCACACCTATATATGTGTAGGTGTATATATACATACATGTGTGTGTATATATACCCCTATACACAAGTTCAGATGTCATGCCTGACTCCAAACATGTCCTCAAAAAAGCCCTATAAACGCCTGCAGCAAAAAGCAGGCTGACCGGCGAGAAGCCATATCGCTGTTCTATAAGTCACCTAAGAGAAACAATCTTTCTCTATCGCTCATTGACAGACGTAGTCTTCTTGATTCTCAAGAGCTGGGTTATGTTGTCTCCGCAGGAGTAGGACTAGGCAGAAAGACAAAACGTTCTGGCTCCACCTTAGGGGCAGTCCCTGAGGGTATATCCTCCCTCTCTCTGCTACAGGGAATCAGTTTTTTTCTGTCTAGTCAGGAGTAAGGACCTAAGTTCCTTGCTGGGATCTTTTGGTCCTGGCAAGACTTTTTTCTTTAGAAAAAGACATTTTTTAGGTAGTTTTTCTCCAGTGTTTTTCCTGTGAGATCTTCAAGCAAAAATGCCGGACTGGGCGACACTTGTGGTCACCCCAGCCGGCCTACGAGCGCGCGCAGACCATGGCATTGCGCTTGGTCGGCCGCGACACATTCAAGTAAGTATGCGGGGCCGGGCGACGGGCTGGATGTTGAGATCCAGTGGTCACCCCGGTTTCTGCCTACGAGCGCGTGCAGACCAGAGCTCCGCGCTGGGTCGGCCGCGACGGAGTCCCAGTGGAGGGACTGACCTTGCGAGTTAAAAGTCTCGCTTGGACGCCAGGAAGTCGAGGCGTCCGGAGTGGTCCACAACCCCCCACCCCGGTGGAGAGGGTATTGTGAAGAGAGGGTGCCTGTCGGTTCGGTATGGTGAGTAAACGTTCCCTTTTTTTCTTTCCTCGTTATGAGGCAGTATAATTTATGGGCCCCTCCATACATGGTCAGTATATATCTGACACTAAAGTCCCCCTTGTAAATACAGTATGTGTTTGTGGGAAGTGGACTTGGTTTGAGAGCTAACACTCTACCCAGCAGACTGTAGCATTACAGCAGACATAGGAGGTATAATCCTACCTTATTGGTAGTGTATCTCCTGTAGATCAATAAATCGCCACTCAGCAGAGATGCAGGTGGATGTGCTGGGAAAAACGATTTCGGCGGTCCGCCGCCATTTTGCCGTAGACCAGGTGCATGCATGTCCTCAGGTCACGCCGGCCGCCATGTTTTTGGAGTCTAATGTCTCCTGTATGGGGGCGGCCATGTTTCATGAGCCCAGCTACCTCGTGGAGAGCTGGGAACGCCGGAAGGCGTACACAGGGGGCGGAGTCACGTCCTTCTACCCGGGAAAAAGCAACAGCTCCTTCCAGTCTGTAAAAGACAGACGCTGACTGCAGTTGGTTGGAAACTTCACTGCATCGGTTGGTGAGCCTTGGGGGTCCCTCTCTCTCTCTGTGGGATCGAGAAGCAGGTACTCTGAGGGGCGCTATTGCGCTAGGGGGAGACACATAAAAAAAAAAAAAAAAAAATTGGAAAAAAAAAAAAAAAAAGAGGTATTTTTTTATTTAAAAAAAAAAAAAAAAAAAAGTTTTTTTTTGTGTTTTTCTGGCAAAGGTGTCCTGAATTAACATGGACCCTGCCACTCATGTATCTCCACCGGATCCCCTCGAGGGGTCTGCAGGATCCTCCAGCACCCCACTGACGATTGAATCATTGTCAGCTATTATGGAAACTTTTGTGTCCCGGGTGGAAGTGGCTTGTCAGGGACAAGTAAGCGACCCCCGCCTAACCCCTTATTATCTGAGACCTCGGATTCAGACTCTGAGCCTATTTCTGCAGTTGCAGGTACTTCATCTGGGATTGGTGTCTCGTGTACTGTCTCTTCAGACAGTTGTTTCGGCATCAGCCATAGCCAAAGAGGAAGCGTTGGTAAACGCACTCATTGTATCTGTTCAAGAAACCTTAAGATTACAGGGTATTCCGTCAGAAATAGCTGAAACTGAAATCCCTTTTGGGACTAAAAAACGCATCAAAGTGGCGAAGGTTTTTCCATTGCCCAAATGTTTTGGCAATCCAATCAAAGAAGAATGGAGTCTGCCAAAACGCACTTCTACTATTTCTAAACGCATTAACAGGCGTTATCCGTTTGAGGAAACCCTCATTAAGAAATGGACAGAACCACCTGTGGTGGATTCACCAATTGCTAGATTGAATAAAGCCACGGTTATTCCTCTAGAAGACGCTCCGTCTTTTAAAGATCCAGTGGATCGCAAGATAGAAGCTATGTCTCGCACCATGTTTACCTTGATTGGATCAGCTTTCAGACCAATAATTGCTATTGGTCTGGTTTCGCAGGCTGTAACTGTATGGACCAAGTGGTTACGCCGGGACTTAGAAGAGGTCCCTCAGGCGGTATCAGATTTGTTGGAACAAATGATACAGGGGTTACAGTTTGTGTGTGATGCGGCGTTAGACGCCACTCCATTATTGGCGCGAGCATCAGTCTCAGCGGTGGTTCTCAGGCGTACACTGTGGCTAAAAGGTTGGTTAACCGACCAAGGTTCCAAAAAAGCATTAGCTAATATCCCCTTTTTAGGAGAGCGTCTATTTGGAGCCAACTTAGATGAGATCATTAAGGATCTCACGGGTGGAAAGAGCACCTTTTTACCGCAAAATGCTAGGGTAAAGGAACTCGTCAAAAACGAGGGCCTTCTTTTTCTGCTCACAAAAAAGTTTTTTCGTCCCGCGGGTGAAAAAATTAAGTCCTCCAAAGCTCCTTCAGGAGGCTTCAGGGGACGTTGGTCGGGCAAGCAAAAGCCCGCCCCCTCCAGACCTGAAGATAAATCGTCCAAAGCCTGAAGGTGCGCCCCCACCCATATTTGGGGTGGGGGGACGTCTTCGCCGGTTCCCGGATCCATGGCTTTCCAGAATCCCGGACAAGTGGGTTTGCGAAGTCATAAGGTCAGGGTACAAGATCGAGTTTCGATCTCTCCCACCGGCGCGATTCTTCCCTTCCAATATCTGACTATCCCCGGATCGTTTAGAAGATCTGCGGAGAGCAGTCACGGATTTACTACAACAAGGAGTGGTAGTCCACGTTCCTTGGACAGAACGGTTTCAAGGGTTTTATTCAAACCTATTTACAATACCCAGGAAAGAGGGCAAAGTGCGTCCAATTCTGGACTTAAGGGCACTCAATTCCTTTCTCGACATAAGGAAATTCAAGATGGAATCCATTCGCACAGTAGCAGCCTTCCTGCATCCAGGGGATGTCCTAGCGTCCATAGATATCAAGGACGCATATCTTCACATTCCCATGTTCGCAGGACATCAGCGGTTTCTACGCTTTTCCGTAGAAGAGAAGCACTATCAGTTTGTGGCGTTACCTTTCGGTCTCGCCACGGCTCCTCGGGTCTTCATGAAGGTGTTGGCCCCAATGTTGGCACTACTGCGCCAAAGAGGCATATCGATTCTAGGTTACCTAGACGATCTCCTGCTTCATGCAGAGTCTCCTCAGACCCTGCTACAAAACATAGAAATTACTATAATTTCTTTACAGGAATTCGGGTGGCTGGTGAACCAGCAAAAGTCATTTCTGGTTCCCACCCAGAGGCTCGAATATCTGGGTCTAATTCTAGACACAGTCAGGTCAAGAGTTTTCCTTCCGGTAGGGAAACTCCGGAAGATTCAATCAGCAGTCCAGTTGTTACTATCCAACAGCTGGTCTTCTCTTCGAACTTGCATGAGGGTTCTGGGGTTGATGGTGGCTTCCTTCGAAGCAGTCCCATTTGCCCAGTCCCATACCCGAATTCTTCAGCAAGAGATTCTTCTCAGATGGAATCGGAATCCGGAATCCCTGGACAATCAGATCCGATTGAGCAAACAGACCAGAGAGTCTCTGGTCTGGTGGCTTCGGTCTCCGATGCTCAGCCAGGGAAAGTCATTTCTGCCAATATATTGGACGATAGTGACCACGGATGCCAGTCTATCCGGATGGGGAGGAATTCTCGGTCAGTTATCTGTCCAGGGACTTTGGTCCCCGGAAGAATCCAGGTTGCCGATAAATGTATTGGAACTGAGAGCGATCAGACTTTGTCTGATTCACTGGACCGAGCAGCTCCAGGGCAGCCCGGTTCGGATCCAGTTGGACAACGCCACGGCCGTGGCTTATGTCAATCACCAGGGGGGCACCAAGAGTGTCCGAGCGGCCAAAGAAGTGGCTTGCATTCTTCGCTGGGCGGAACGATTTGTTCCAGCTATCTCTGTGGTGTTCATTCCGGGGGTGGAAAATTGGCAGGCAGATTATCTCAGCCGTCAGACTCCGGATCAGGGGGAATGGTCCCTCCATCCAGAAGTTTTCCACCAGTTGTGCCTACGTTGGGGCACCCGGATGTGGATCTGTTGGCATCACGATTCAACAGAAAAGTACAGAGATTCGTGGCTCGCTCCCGCGATCCTCTAGCAGAGACCGCAGACGCACTGGTCACCCCGTGGGGGCAATACCAGCTAATGTATGCCTTCCCTCCTCTTGGGTTACTGCCAAGACTTCTTCGCAGGATAGAGGAGGAAGGAATTCCAGTAATCCTGGCAGCTCCGGACTGGCCTCGTCGAGCTTGATACGCCGACTTGGTCAGACTGGGGGCGGACGTCCCGTGGAGACTTCCTCTCAGGGAGGATCTACTGTCTCAGGGACCGATCTTCCATCCTGCTTTACGATCGCTGGTTTTAAACGGCCTGGTCATTGAGACCCAGGTGCTGAAGGACAAGGGATTGTCAGCTTCAGTTATTCCTACTCTAGTTAAAACAAGGAAAGCGACTTCCAGAAAGATTATCATCGTACAGGGAAGTCTTATATTGTGTGGTGTGAATCCCTTGGGTTCCATCTACATCTTTATTCGGTAGTCCGAATATTGGCTTTTCTGCAACAGGGAGTTGAGCAGAAGCTGGCCTTGAGTGTTATCAAGGGTCTGGTTTCAGCATTTGCTATCTTCTTTCAGAAGCCTTTGTCTACTCATTCCTTGTTGCGGAATTTCATCCAGGGGGTGCGACACCTGGCTCTGCCAGTGCACGCGCCGTTACCATCCTGGGATCTTAATTTGGTGCTGTCGGTTCTTCAGACACCTCCCTTTGAAAATATCAGGGAGATTCCCTTGCTTACTTTATCCCAGAAGGTGGTCTTCTTGGTGGCTATCACTTCTGCACGCAGGGTGTCAGAACTGGCTGCATTATCCTGTTGTTCCCCAGATCTGGTGGTTCATAGGGATAAGGTTGTTTTTCATCCGAATCCATCCTTCCTTCCTAAGGTGGTTTCAAAGTTTCATTGAATGAGGACAGTGTATTGTCCTTCCTATGTCCTTAGCCCAATCATCCTCGAGAATTGCGTTGCATTCCTTGGATGTAGTTCGGGCGATCAGGATATATTTGAATACTACGGATTCAATTTGTAAGACGGATTCACTGTTTGTGATCACGGATGGCCCTAAGTAGGGGTTGCCTGTTCTGCTGCGACCATCTTTAGATGGATCAGACAGACGGTGGTATAGGCTTGTTTTATCTAAGGGTCGGGATCCCCCGTTCCCTTTTAAGGCGCATTCTACTCGGGCGCTTAGAGTTTCCTGGACCTTCCGCCATCAGGCGTCAGTGGTTCAGGTTTTCAAGGCGACTGTTTAGTCGTCGGTTCATACCTTTACAATATTGTATAAGGTTCATGTGATGGCATCATCAGATGCCTCTTCTGGCCGCAAGGTTCCTGCAGGCCACTGTCTGAGGAGACTGTTGGTCTACCTCGAGGATTTGTGGGGTAGGTCTCATCTGTTTACTCGATGAGTCCTTTGATACTTCTGGTTGGCTCCGGTTGGGCCTTCTAGATTGGATTTTGATTTCTGTCAATCCCACCCCTCATTTGTGGCACTGCTTCTGGATGTCCCAGCTCTTGAGAATCAAGAAGACTACGTCTGTCAATGAGCGATAGAGAAAAATGGATTTTTGTAAGATCTTACCGTAAAATCCTTTTCTCTTAAGCTCATTGACAGACGTAGTACCCGCCCCTCTATCATTGAGTTGGGTTGGGTTAAATTCTCTGTTACTGCTTTAGAACAGAACTGATTCCCTGTAGCAGAGAGAGGGAGGATATACCCTCAGGGACTGCCCCTAAGGTGGAGCCAGAACGTTTTGTCTTTCTGCCTAGTCCTACTCCTGCGGAGACAACATAACCCAGCTCTTGAGAATCAAGAAGACTACATCTGTCAATGAGCTTAAGAGAAAAGGATTTTACGGTAAGATCTTACAAAAATCCATTTTTTCTCTATAGCGGTCACCCTGAAATGGAAGGGTTTGGTCACCCTGCCATAGCAGTCAGAGTCAGTTCACCCTACACTACACTACGGTCACCCTGGCACTTAACACTTTCCCTACAGAAACTAGATTTTTGAAGCTAACTATAGTGGAAAATAGCACCCTAACTACACTAGATATCCCTTTCCTCAAACTAATAATTGCTAAATAACACTTTTGAAGCAGAAGTAACAGAACTGCTTCCACTCTCTTCCACGTCCCTGTATTAAAATGGTAGAGATTTGGCGGGGCTATCTTATATATTGGGGGGCATATTCACTAATGATTGGCCTCTGGACCCCCTAGTCACTCCAATCACATTCCTAGCATTCTCCTGTCCCCTCAATTGGCTTTTACTAATGGTTCTGGTCCAATCACGGGCCTTTAAAGCCCATTTCCTGTCCCATTGCATTTTGGTCGGTTCTGGTTGCCGAATTCCGAACTTTTTCAGCAAAAAGTTCTAAATTCGGCCGAACCTCGAACACCCAATGTTCGGGTCGAACCGATGGTTGACCCGAACCGTTCGATCATCCCTAGTGTTGATTAGTGGCTATAAGAACTTCCGAATAATTAGGGGATATATTTTGTTTCCAACGCCTTGCGATGGAAAGTTTCGCTGAAATGAGAATATTTGTTACAATGCCACGGCAAAGTATAGGAATTTTTCTATGCCTATGTTAAGTAGGGCTAAAGCTGGTTCTGGTTGGGTAATTACACCAGTTATTTCAGAGATGGTATTGAATACTTTTCTCCAACAACTTTGAATGCTAATTCACATCCATAATATGTGAAATAGAGTTCCAGTGGAGTCGCAACCTCTCCAAAAGAGTGGAGACGTGCTATATATTTTGGCTAGTCTTTGTGGAGTGATATACCATCTTAAAGTAATTTTAATGGATAGTTCCCAATGATTTGCACAGTGGGAGGTAGATTGGGAGTATCTTATAGCCTGGCTCCACTGGTACTCAGAGAAGGATGTGTTAAGGTCGGCCTCCGATTGTTGCATTTGTTTGATTTTGGTGAATACAGTTTTTCCTTTTAGGGAGTTGTAAAAGATAGAGGTACCTTTTTTCCTTTCTGGATGGCTTAGAAAGAATTGCCATATCTTTAGGCGGAGTGTGATTTTGGGGGGAGGGTTGGACTTCACGAAGTGTGGTATACGCAGGAGGGTAAAGGGAGTCGAGGGGGGTAGAAAAAATTTTTTGATAAGGATACTGGGGGGTTAGAAGGATGTCGTCCTTCCATAGATGATTTATCAAATCAATGTCTCGTTTCTCTAGCTCTCGTACTTTGAGGTCAGGTATAATGTGTTCTGGGGTATTTATTTCCAACCATGGGGGGGGGGGGGTGTTGGAGGCCCTGAACCAGTGTTTCAATTGATCTGCATGAACTGCTGTAAGATAATCTTGTATATCTACCATGCCCATTCCTCCGATAGATTTGTGCCTAATAAGTGAGATATATGAACTGCAAGCTCTCTTGCCCTTGAGTTGTGATGATAAGGTACGTATGTAGTTTTGATTGAGAGGGATTGGTAAGGTGCGAAAAAAAATAAAGGATTTGGGGCAGTATCTGCATTTTGTAGGCTGCTATTCTCCCCATCCATGAAAGTTCTACTTTAGACATTGTCTTTAGTTGCGCTTCTATGCTCGTGATCAGTGGCCCGTAGTTTTCATCGCATAAGTTAGCGTGGGAGGGGGTGAGTGTGATTCCCAGATATGGGATGCCTTTTTCAGCCCAGGTGTATGGGAAGGTCTGTTGGAGTCTTTGTTTAATTGATGAATGGACATTCATGTTCAATATGAGAGATTTGGAGTGGTTTACTTTATAAAAGGATATGGTACTGAATTTGTTTAATGTGTCATGAATGTGTGGAAGTGTTATTAGGGGGTCCGTCATCATAAGGAGGACAAAGCCAGACTGATCCGGCTGGATTAGGAGGGGAAGTATTTTCTCTAGCCTTTTGGCTAATGTTTTAGCATATATCTTCATGTCCACGTTGAAGAGTGAGATTGGTCTAAAGTTAGCCGGACAGTCTGGACTCTTCCCCGGTTTGGGTATAGTCACAATGTGAGCTTTCAGCATTTCTTGCGGAAAGCTTTGGCGTACTGCAGCCTTATTGAACATATGGGCCATTTGAGTGAGGAGGATATGTGAAAAGGTTTGATAGTATTCAGCAGTGTAGCCATCTGGGGCAGGGGACTTATGGAAATGTTTTTTGAAGTAATTTTTTTTGTCACAATTTTTTGGAAAATTAAGAAATTAAAATTTGATTTTGGAATAAATGTAATTTCCTAAACAAAAGCTACATACACTGTTATTTTTCATCCTGCTCCTTCTAGCTTTCTAGCTACTTCTAGGGATGATCGAACGGTTTGGGTCGACCATCGGTTCGACCCGAACAGTGACTGTTCGAAATTTGGCCGAATTCCGAACTTTTTGCGGAAAAAGTTTGGAATTCGGCAACCAGAACCGACCAAAATGCAATATTATACAAAAAATGCCCAATAAACGCCTGCAACAAAAATGCCCAGGTGTGTTGTTGCAGGCGTTTATTGGGCATTTTTTGGGCATCTTTGGAGGCAGGCATAACATCTGAGCTTCTGTATAGGGGTATATATAGACACACACATATATGTATATATACACATACACACATACAGGTGTGATAGGAGCGGAACCCCATCCCTGCAAATAATTTCATTAGCGCAGGGATGGGGTTCCACTACTTTCACACCTATATGTGTGTATGTGTATATATACATATATGTGTGTGTGTATATATACCCCTATACAGTAATTCAGATGTCATGCCTGCCTCCAAAGACGCCCAAAAAATGCCCAATAAACGCCTGCAACAAAAATGCCCAGGTGTGTTGTTGCAGGCGTTTATTGGGCATTTTTTGGGCGTCTTTGGAGGCAGGCATAACATCTGAACTTCTGTATAGTGGTATATATACACACACACATATATGTATATATACACATACACACATACAGGTGTGATAGGAGTGGAACCCCATCCCTGCGCTAATAAAAATTCTAAGAAAAATTATCTTTTTTTTCTGGTTCTGGACATGCTACAGAGTTGAAACTTCACAGGTACACTTTTTAGACCCCCAGACACTAAATCCAAAGAAATCTCTTTTTCCAATAATTTTTTCAATAATTGTCTCTCTATCAAAAACGACAATTTTTAAGAACTTTTTTTGTGTGATTAATAGTCCCTGGGGCATGACCCAGAACCCTAGGCACTTTTTAGGGGCATTTATTGGGTTTTAGGGCTTCAAAATGGTGTTTTTTGATTACCGAAGTTCGGGTCCCATTGATTTCAATGGGGTTCTGGAATCCGGACCCGAACATTCGGGAAGTTCGGGTGTTCTGATCGAACCGAACTTTTCAAAAGTTCGATCATCCCTAGTTACTTAGTTCAAAAAGGCACATTAGTTTGGTCCACTAACGCAGTGGTCCTCAACCCTGGTCCTCGGGGCCCACTAACAGGCCAGGTTTGCAAGATAACTGCAATACATCCCAGGTGATATAATTTGCTGCTCAGTGATTGCAGTACTCTAGTCTAGTCTGCATCTCCCCAAGGTAATACTTAAAATCTGGCCTGTTAATGGGCCCTGAGGACCGGAGTTGAGGACCACTGCACTAAGGAATAGAAAATGGAATGCGTGAATGTTGCAAAAACAAAACATTTTAAATGAAAATCTTTTAGTGTATGGTCAATTTTATTGATATTATTCTGTGTATTGCCAAACTAGTCCTTGCTTCCAGAAGGAAGGATGAAGCAGCTCATACTTTAGGTTACCCTATTTATTATTACCCTTTTATTTCACCTACAGAAGTTCATTGTAAATAGTAGCACCTATTATACTAAAGATTGGTATGTGGCACAATTAAACATCGGCATGTGGCAAAAGTAAACATTGGCATTTGAAAAAAAGTGCTACCTTACTAATCAATAATTTATCAATAATGGTGGAGCCTTCTAATGTAGGTAAATCTCAATAAACGTCATTATTATAACAATACTGACCTCTGTGATATGTAACTTAACATATAATACACATCAAACTGAAAATAAGACGTAGAAGATGAAACTTTGCAGGGATGGTGGAAACCCCTCATACGGATATTTTGCAGTGGGGCAATGGACAGAGTCAATAGGGCAATGGACAGTGTCAGTAGGGCAGTGGACAGTGTCAGTAGGGCATTAGACAGTGTCAGTGGAGCAGTAAACAGGGTCAGTAGGGCAGTGGAAGGTTTCAGTAGGGCAGTGGATGGTATCAGTAGAGCAGAGGACAGTCTCAGTAAAGCTATGGATGGTGTCAGGCGGGCAGTGGACAGAGTCAGTAGGGCAGTGGACAGAGTCAATAGGGCAGTGGACAGTGTCAGTGGGGCAGGGGACAGTGCCAGTAGAGCAGTGGACGGTGTCAGTAAAGCAATGAATGTGTCAGTAGGGCAGTGGACGGTGTCAGTAGGACAGTGGACGGTGTCAGTAGAGCAATGGACGGTGTCAATAAAGCAGTGCATAATCCCAGTAGGGCAGTGGATGGTGTATAAGTACTGCCTTATAAGTGCACCCTTATCAGTGCCCATCAGTGCAAACTCATCAGTGCCCATCAATGCAGCCTATTAGTGCCCATCAGTGTAACCCCATTAGTGCCCATCAGTGTAGCCTCATCAGTGCAGCATATCAAAGCAAGCCAGTGCCCATCAGTGCAGCATATCAGTGCTGCCTTATCAGTGCAGCCCCATCACTGCCCACCAGTGAAGCTTATCAGTGCCCATCAGTGTCACCTCATCAGTGCAGCATCATCAGTGCCCATCAGTGTAGCCCAATTAGTGCAGCCCCATTAGTGCCCACCAGTGCAGTATATCAGTGACAATCAGTGCAGAATATCAGTGCCCATCAGTGCTGCCTTATCAGTGCAGCCTTATCAGCGTCCATCAGTACAGCTTATCAGTGCCCCATCAGTGCCCATCTTGCAGCTTATCAGTGCCCATAAGTGCAGCATATCACTGCACAGGGATCACAAGGAGGAATCGGGAGGATTGCTGGCTGGATCACACAGAAAGGGGATCTCCCGCTGTAACACAGTTTGGAGCTGGAACGCCGGTCACTATCAAACAATGTCCTGCATCCTGGACCAGAACTGGACCAGTGTGCTGTCTATCATAGGAGCCGGTCCAGAGAGGATTTTGTTTGACCGAAGCCAGCGTTTCAGCTCCAAGCTGTGTTAAAGTGTGAGGTCCCTGCTCTGTGTTATCCGGCCAGCTCTCCTCCTGTGCAGTTTTTTTTTGGCCTGCAGTGACAGATGGCTGGTGGGTGGGTGGATACGGGGGGGAGGGATTTGGTTTTGGGACGGGGAGTTAGTGCTGGCAGGGAGCAGAGGAGGAGAAAGGGGGAGGAGGACACCACCTCCATAAGGCAATATAGACAGTGGGGTCTATGAGTCCTGGTCCACCCACTACAGCAAGCAGGGACGGAAGTATATCCCTGCTTGCTGTGGATAGAACAAATGGGTCATGCCAAAACCAGTGGCTGGGGGGATAGGAGGAATAGCAGCCATTAGTCTTACAAACAGGAAATCACTGGGCAGTAATGGTTTTATTTGAAAATCATCAGGCTATTACAGAGAAACTACTGAGCTAAGAAGAAGATGCATGGCGTATTCAGTGAAGGTAAGACATCAGCAACAAGGACATGTAAAAAAGTTTTTGCCCGGAGTTCTCCTTTAAGAAAAACTTCAGTCAATCACTCTCCATTAGGGGTAATATTGTATTAGAGAAGCTGGCAAATCCAGTGTATAAAATGAAAGTACACAGGATGTGGCAGTGAAAGAACAATGCATCATAATTCTGCAAAATTTCAAACAGCGCAGAGCATAAGAAGCTATTCACATGTTAGTAGCACAGCTGGAGAAAGGCTGTTTAATAATATGAAAGATCCATTGGAACAGTTTTCCTTAAAGTGATTATAAAGGAAATAAAAAAAAAAATAACAAACATCTCTATACTTTCCTGCTCTGTGCAATAGAATTGCACAGAGCAACCCAGAACCTCCTCTTCCTGAGTCCCCCGCTGGTGCTCCTGGCTGCTTCTTTCTTTCCAGTGCTCCCATCAGAAGCCGAATTCATTAATTTTCGCTCCCAAGAGATCGGATCGGATCGGGCTCAGGTAAGAATAAGGGGGGAGTGAGGGGATTCTGCAGTAGAGAAGGATTTTGTTTTACCTTAATGCATAGAATGCATGTCTATGAGTCCTGGTCCACCCACTACAACAAGCAGTGGAATGCATTAAGATAAAAGACTTTAAGGGCTTTAGAACCACTTTAGTTGTCATTTTTGGCTGCCTATTTGATGGTGTTGCCAATCAAAGTGGGAGCTTTAAATGAGTACAGGCTCACATAAAAACAATGCTGTGAAGTTCTGTATAAATGTAGCACCCTCCTAGGCAGGTGCTAGAGAGTGTATAGTTTTTGGGTTTCCCTGCTTACCAAGGGAACTGTCAGGCAAATTTAGGTACTCTCTGCCTAACAGGGAGCAGTGATCCATTGATGGGGTCTGCTAAGTGTGATCAGATGCTGCTTATGTTGTCTGCTTGTTTCACACTGGTCCAATAGGACGGGCATATTGGACAGTGGGAGGAAACTTGACAAATGGGAGCATGGGTGTAGATACAGCCCTGACCATTGGCAGAGGAAAGTGCCTCAATGCATGCTGGGTGACTATATATACCAAGAGAGCACATGTGTAAGGGCATCTTCGGCTGGAGAGCAAGGTCCTGGAGGGAGGTTGCTGCTACCCCTGCTCTGTACAAGCTGCTATGCTTCCTCAGGTGGACGACCTGAGGACCGAAGTTACAGAAGCTGAGACCCAGATGTCCTGCAGAGCTGACTGGGAGAGGGGAGGGGGGTTTACCTAGAGGAATCTGTTCCTGGTTGCTGTGAGTACAGATTCCCATCTAGGGGCCTGTTTTGATGAGGGCCATACCTTCAAGCTAGTGAAGTCAGTGGATGGGTGCCAGCTAAAGGGGATACTGGTTAGTGTCCTGAAGAGTCAGTGTTCATGGAGTCTGCTGCCAGACTGAGAAAAGGACTTTTCCTTCCATACACATGCAGTATGGTTTAGTAGATAGTCTGCTATTCACTTCAATCAAATGAGGCCAAGTGAGAGTTGTCCTCCTCTGTGCATAGTTAAAGGTGGAGAATCCCACTAATCCCTTCTCCTATCCAAGTTCTACCAATAAACACCAAAAAATCAAAAAGACTAGACTGATCATTGGATAACGAGCAGTGTGCTGATGGTCTGGTGAAAAGTACTCAAGTGTCTGGTGCAGGATAATCAGAGGGAGGCCCAAGGAAGGCTACTCTCAGCAAACCCTAAGGCTGCATTCACATGTCAGCTTATAATCGCGGGCAGAACCGCCGCGGTTCCGCCCGCGATTCAGAGATTTATTGCAAATCGCGGGACGCCTAGCGTTGCCCGTTGATTTGCAATAGCCCCCCAAACGCCGAGCGATGTTGCCGCGATTTACGCCCGCCGAATCGCGGCAACATCGCGCAAACAAAATCGCGGGACGCAATACGCTCCAAAAAAGTACAAGAGCTTCTTTGGAGCATATTGCGTCCCGCGATTTTGTTTGCGCGATGTTGCCGCGATTCGGCGGGCGTAAATCGCGGCAACATCGCTCGGCGTTTGGGGGGCTATTGCAAATCAACGGGCAACGCTAGGCGTCCCGCAATTTCCAATAAATCTCCGAATCGCGGGCGGAACCGCGGCGGTTCTGCCCGCGATTATAAGCTGACATGTGAATGCAGCCTAAGGGGCAGTGCTACATACACATGGTGCTATGCTCACATTCTGCGGTGATTACTGAAGTTGGTGATACTAGATGGGGGAGCAAGCCAGGAGCACTAAGTACCATCTTTGGTTCCACTGAAGATCAATCAGATACATTTTATACATTTGTGTACTGGTTAAAACATATTGCTGAATCCCCTAGATTTGACAAAAAAAATCTATGAATGAGGCCAAAAATTTACTTCATGCTATAATCTTATACCTTGCTTTATCTCCTTCCTATTTATGCAAAATTTTGATATTGGTAGTCTAATTTCAGAGTATCTCCAAACACATGGATTAGATGTTTTACAGTCATGGTGAGCTGTGGAAATTGCCAAAGATCAAATTATGACTCTCAGAGATTCATTTTCAGATTTTCAAACCTAACTGCTTTGGTAAAATCATTTATCACTAAGGCAAGCAGGACCCTTCTGGAGTATTCTGCTAATGATATAATTAAGAGCCACTTACCTCAGAAAAATCTCACAACGACAATGTGGCTGGCACCCGCCACATCTCCACAACAAATAAAGGAGCAGAGGTGGCTTGACAAAATATGACCACATATGACAGTAACACATGACAAATGACAGTGACACATGACAGTGAAAAAATATGGGTATGGCTATATTTGGTCAAAGAAATTATCCAGGAAATCCACCCCTTTGTTTACTTTTAGCGTTGGGGTTCCTAAAAACTGTGCAAGCAGTCATGTCTGTTGGTTGAAGGGATTTTTTGTATTTAGGCACCCACCATATTTAGCCGAGTTAGTGATTTTCGTTTGGGATCAATTTGGGATTGATGAGGATCTGCATCACTGGATGGTGTGATTAACGTTAAATGTACATCTTGAGACATTTTTTTTTTTTTTAATTTTAAAGGGCTTGTCAAAAAATTTGTCTTTATTAATACTGTACACATTTTGTGAATGAACATGGGGGGGGAGAGTGGTATCTGGTGGCCCACTTATTGTTAATAGGGGCTTCGAGGTTCCCTCTCCTGTAGACCCCACATCCACCTTCTCCTCATCAACATGCGGGCTCTCCCCTCCCAGTTTGAGGGCTTGTGTCCTGGTATGGTTCAGGAGTGGGAGGCACACTTGTTCCCCCCTTTTCTTGTATACTCAGACAAAGATGTGGTTGATTTTTTTTTTTGTGGGGTTCCCTCTTACAACTTACATCAGACCCAAGGGTCTGGTATGTATATTTAGGGGAAACCCAAAGCCTTTTTTGTGTGGGGGTCCCCCATTAACATTTACATCAAATCCTCATCTAGAAAAGGATTTGGTATACACAAAGGGAACCCATAGATGTGTGTGGCTAAAGCTGTCATTTGCTGACAATTTGAAAGGCTTTTTTTTTTGTAAATGTCAGTTATGCTGTAGTAGGTTGTATACATTGTAGAGAAGAGCCCCTTCACAGGCATGTTCCTTCTATAGCAGGGACGTGCAGTCAGGGGAGGCAGGTGGGGCAGAGCCTCACTTGCCATGAACATAAAAAATTATCAGGCTTCGAGGGTCGTAGCTCGGCAACCTGGGGTCACAGAGACCCCAAAATTGGGGTCTCTACTTGTCTTGCCTTGGACCATTGATAAAGCACCATCGGTCCAAGTTGTCCAATAAAAATTCTGCAGTGGAGACTCTCTTCCCACTGCAGTGTCATAGAAAGGGGCATGTGTCTAAAAGACAAATGCTCCCTTCCAGCCCAGCCTTCTTAACTACAAGGAAAAAACATGGGTTTATGGGTATAAGGTTTACCCATAATTACATGTTTTTCTCACACAGTTAAGAGGGAGAATCAGCTGCTGCTGAAAAGGTACTATTTTAATCAAGCAAAATAATATAATATTATGCTATATGTTATAACATATTAATAGTGTATTAATTATCTATTTCCTGTGAAATTACTGTTTTGAAATTATAACTTCAAATTTCAGTAATTTGTCCCCTAAGCCACCTGCTTTATTTTCACTGTTTTACCGTTTGTTTTAAATTCTCCTGCATTTCACCTTTAAGGAAATAACCCTGAACCCTTATTGTTTTCTTGTTTATTACTGAATAGTACTGTTATATTTATGGCTTCAGAAAATAAAGAGATATGTTTTATTTTTTCTACAGTCTTTATTGTCATCTTTGCTAGTAATATTGTTTCCAGCATCAACAAAAGGGTGACTTGTGACAGAACCGACTCAGACTCCGCTTGAGTGCTTCTGTCAGTATACCGCTTCCTCCAGTCTTGAACATAGATATCAGATATTATAGCCACATAACATACAAGACTAGCTGACAAATAGCTTGTATAAGATTTGGAACTCTTTATTGAACAAACTCACACAGAATATATACCCCACAGGAGGACATCCCCTCCTGATCATATTATACTAACAATACAAACTGTAACCAGAAACATAATTAACATGCGCTAATTACATAGTCACTTAACCCAGCCTGGATGACTAGTCTATTCGCCCCTACAACAGTGAATACAAAGGACACATTATTACAAGTATAAACACATACCTCCCAACTTTATGAGATGGGAACGAGGGACACTTATTAGCAAAAGTATATAGGCATAGGACACTCCCCTTGCCACACCCCCTTAAAGGAGAATTATAAAAAAAAGACTAGTTAAGGATTTATTTTTGTTTTGTTTACAACTATTATTCCTTTAAACTGGCTTTTGACATTGACAAATGCAGCAATTTAGAAATTGAATGAAAGGTTTAGCACTGGGAAACACTTTTTAAAAAATAAATATTGCATTAAATATATGACTATATAGATCAGACCAAAATGAGGAGGAAAGAGGGACAGAGGGACTTTGTTCCAAATCAGGGACAGTCCCACGAAATTAGGGACAGTTGGGAGCTATGTAAACACATCCCACAAGGGTTTGCTAGCAGAGACAATAGGTGTTCCAATTAACAATTAACCATGACATCCACATCTAAGCCATGCTTTGATTAATCAGGAATTGCAGACAGCATGGCAATGGTCTACAACGGCTATATGGCAAAGCTCAAACAATGTCCCATTTGAAGTAATCCAAACCACATTCTCAGTGTCCATTATGTAGTTGTGCATCATTTTCTTGGTCACCCTGTGCCCCTAATAGACACAGGGTGACTTACACATAGGAGGGGCATGGGGAGCTGAAACAAGGGTTTCCCTATCTCTTCAGCTGGGTTCCACAGGCCCCCCACCTAAAGTGACTCCCGTCACATGACTGAAAAACATCTTAAAGGGACAGCGTTTGTAAATATTTTTGTTAAATGAATACAACTAGTAGAACTAGTAGAACTGCAATTACCTACATAATGAGAATCAAATACGTAACTTGTGAATATGTAACCTGTGTGTATCTAGCTCTGATACTAGCCAGTGCCTATATAGTGTGTACTTGCCTCAATCCAAAGCATTGAGTGTGATTTCTGCCTGCAGTCTGGTTCCTCTGCTGTCATTTCTGACAGGCTATGCTAACTCCAAGAGATCAAGGGGGGCGCAGGAGGGGAGCTCCATCACACATCCTGTGATTGACAGCTTCAGCTGTGCATGTTTTCCTATGAGATGGTGTAGAGGGGGTGTTTTCCTCCTCCCTTCTTAGGCCCTGCCCCCTGCATCTGGAAGCTCAGAAGAGAAGAGGTAGATGCACATAATAAAGATACAACCTATGTAGGAGGATCTGTTTCATATCTGTGTATCATTTGTGACTAGTCACTTAATTGGGTATATGTAAAGGTTTACATCCCCTTTAAGGGTATCCCCCAGGCATGTTTTTTAAATGAATTATGCATTTGTAGTGTTGTCCTTGAAGCATTATTAAAATCACTGCTCCCCAAACTCAATACATGTTCCCCAGGGCAGTGCCCAGCCTTCCTATGTTATTTGTTTGACAATCCCTTGCCTAGATCAGCCTTTTTCAACCAGGATGCCGAAGCACCCTTGGGTGCATTGAGGTTTCTTCAGGGGGCCTTGGCAAAAAGGTGGATGAAGCCTGCCTTTTAGTTATACTAAGTCACAGGTTTTCATTGTGCACCATTACAACCTTCTAGCTTCCAACCTCCTAATGATGAATGACATCATCAGTCGATAAGGAGGATGTCAGTCACCTGTATAGCATCCTTGTTTGACCCAGCCCTGCCTCTCTCCACCAGCTTTGGGGTTACATTAGCTGAGTGATGGAGAAAAACGAAGGAAGAAGAGAAACATTGGAATACTAATAATTACTAGTTTGCACCTTTAACGTTGGGTCTCCTACGTGTGTGGATGTTGCTGCATTATGTAAAACTATTGGAACAGTGTTTACATCTTAGAATGGGGTGCCTCAAGACTGTCCATAATTTTGGAGGGAGCCTGGAGATTGTCAATAATTTTAAAGGGTGCCTTGACTGAAAATAGGTTGAGAAACACCGGCCTAGACAATCAGCCTAGAAAATGTCCATTACTGTTTTTACTTTAGTGGCATCTGAATTTGACACCCAAACTTGTGATCACCTTGTAAAACAACCCATTCAGTTTAAAATAGAAATGAAATGCAAACATTTTTGTATAGATATAAAAAATATTATAAACACCTTTTTTCCCTTTTTTATAAGTGATCACATTCCCTCTGTTCTCAACTTCATAAGAGCTGAGGAGAAGCAGCAGCACACGGAGCTTCCCAATAAATGGCTGTGCAGCAAGGCCATGCCAGGACAAGTCTGATCATTGGAGGAGAGCATACTAAGTTCCCAGCATAGCTAGAAAACTGACCACAGTATGCTCTCCTGCTTAGTGTGGTCATTTTTTAAAAGGAAAGCAGGAACACCAGGGATTTCACACAAAGGAAGCAATACTAAGAGAACAGAACACTTTCTCTTACAAGTATATGGTACAGCAGGCACATGTCGGGATTATGAAGTGTTGGGGTAACAAATGCCTAAATGCATGTTCTAGAAACATTCCTCGAACCAAGGCCAAGTATGTTCAGCTCATCCCTAAGGTCCAGCTCACACCAATAATCGCACAGGAACGTGCTGTGTTTTCTTCTGCGAATCACATGCAGTTCTGTGCAGTGAAAATTCAGCCCATTCACCTTGAATGAGCTAAAATTGCCCCGAACCAAAACAAAAGTACCATGCAATCCAGTGTGGGCAACCTGCGTTGGGGGTGTAACTAAAGTGTTACTAAATCCACAACAGTAAAATCAGTCTGTATATGCAGTAAAGCACGCTTGTTATACTCACTGTGAAAACTAAGGGCTTAATCCTATGCATTGTGTAAAAAGGCTGTTTGATCCTTCCTTCTCTGATCATACCCTTCTTCCACTGTCCCCAGTCCATCTCCTGATAAGACAGAGACTTTGGAGTCACTCTGCACATGCTCAGTTTGGTGTTGGTGCTAGAGAGTTTTTTTTTTTCTTGGGAGGGTGCATGTGATCAGCACAGGGCCAATCAGCACTGTCCAGGCAGGGGTCCTGCAGCCTCATAGGACAGTAAGAGCAGAATGAAAACTCTTCCTACAAGCTGGATAGAAGTCACAAGGCTGCTATATACTGCTGATGAGAAAAGGTATTTAGTAGTTTATATCTACTAAAATAATTGCATTTCCATGTTCTGTGTACTGTGAGAGAGAGACCAAATATAGTGAATGCAGAGTCCTGGGTTTAGTAACACTTTAACTTAAAATAAACACCTGCTACGATCGCAACTGCAGTGCGTTTTCAACGCGGTGCAGAAACATGCACAGAATACGTTTTTCCAGCACTGCGTTCTGATGTGAACTGGCCCTAATAGTAAAGTCCTATAAGATGTCATTAAACTGTAAAATGAAGGGTAACAAAGCCAGTAATAAATGCATATAAAAGGGGTTGACATTTTAGCTGAAAACCTTTTTTGGTACATTTACTCTTTAACTTTAAGGCTCTGTTCACATATTGGCTTCCCGAATCATGGGCAGAATCGCCGCGATTCTGTCCGCAAACCCGAATCAAGGAAAATCGCGGGACGCCCCTGCGACTCCCATCACTTCCAATGGCACCCCAAGCGCAGTGTGATTTTGCCACGATTGTCGCCTGATGGATCGTGGTAAAATCGTGCAAACAGAATCGGGGGACGCCTGTCGCCCAAATGAAGTACAAGAACTTCTTTTGTGCGACAGGGGTCCCACGATCCTGTTTGCACAATTTTTACCGTGATTCGTCGGGCGACAATTGTGGCAAAATCGCTCCGCGTTTGGGGTGCCATTGGAAGTGACATTTTTCAGCTAAAGCGCAGACCTTAATTGCCGGGAGGGTATACATTGACGTCCTTCCGTTCACAAGCGGCCTTACCACGTGATCAGCTGTCAGCCAATGACAGCTGATCATGTGAAGTAAACAGCAGCTGGCAATCAGCTGTTTTTTTTATCCTCACACTGTCAGTATGAGGAGAAAAAAAAAAACGATCACTGGCTGCTGTCAGAGGGACATCATTCCCGACGAGGAGAGGGCAAATTGTGCCCACCAGCACCACCTACCAGTGCCCACCAGTGCCAACTGCCATTGCCAACTAGTGCCACCTACCAGTGTCCACCAGTGCCACCTATCAGTGCACACCAGTGCCACATATCAGTGCCAATCAGTGCCCCATCATAAGTGTCACCTACCAGTGCCTATCATTGCCCATCAGTGCCACCTATTAGTGCCCATCAGTGCCCATGAGTGATGCCTATTAGTGCCCTTCAGCGCCACCTACCAGTGCCCTTCAGTGCCGTCCATCGGTGCCCATTGGTGCCACCCATGAGTGCTGCCTTATCAGTGCCGCCTTATCAGTGCCACCTTATTAGTGCCCATCAGTGCCGCCTTATGGGCTCTTTCACACGGGCGTTCAGTTTTTTTTGCCCGATCAGGTACTTTTTTTTTTTTTTTTTTTAAACGGACACAGTCCGTCTGTCTGTTTTTCATCCCATCCGTTTGCGGATGAAAAACTGACATAATGTATCTCTATGTAAATACGGATGTCAGCGGATGACACCACTGACATCTGTTTTTGCGTCCGTTACGTTTTTTGAACGGAAGAAAAAATAGGTTTCTCTTCCGTTCCAAAAAACTGAACTGAACTGAAAGGACGAAAAACGGATGTCAGCGGACGGTCATCCGCTGACATCCGTATTTACATAGAAATACATTATGTCAGTTTTTCATCCGCAACCGGATGGGATGAAAAAAGGACATACGGAACGCCCGTGTGAAAGAGCCCTATCAGTGTTCATCAGTGTTGCCTATCAGTACCCACCAGTGCAGCCTATCAGTGCCCATCAGTGCAGCCTAACAATGTCTATCATGGCCCATCAGTGCCGCCTCATCAACGCACATCAATGAAGGAGAAAAATTACCTGTTTTCAAAACTTTATAACAAACTATAAAAACTGTTTGTTTGGGGGGGGGGTTTCAAAATTTTCGGTCTTTTTTTGTTTGTTCAGCAAATAATAAAAACCCCAGTAGTGATTAAATATAGAAAGCTCTATTTGTTTGAAAAAAAATGATAAAAATGTATTTTGGGTACAGTGTTGCATGACTGAGCAATTGTCACTCAAAGTGTGACAGCGCTGAAAGATGAGAATTGGCCTGGACAGGAGGGGGGTTTAAGTGCCCAGTAGGCAAGTGGTTAAGGAAAGTGGTCATCCAATACTTATACTTAGTGACACTTTTGTAACCAATTGCTGTGTGTGTAGTTTTCCTGCCATCTGTTTCTTGACTGTTATATATATCTTGTTTATTGAGCACAGTAATGGATCTTTTGTCTGAATATATTTGAATGATTATGTCATAAACACAATGCAAAGTATAATTCTTTTGTGTTCAGTTGCGGCATCAGAAATAAAGACATTGTTGTTGGATAAAGGCTGTAGGTGTATGTGTGTAAAAATATAACCAGTTGGCTAGGTTCATTTCATTTTCCTTGTACGTGCCTGCTGTACCATGTACTTGTATGAGAAAGTATCCTGTTCTCTTTGTATTGATTCCTTTGTGTGAAATCCCTGGTGTTCCTGCCAGTCCCTCTGCTTTCCTATTAAAAACTGACCACACTAAGCAGAAGAACACACCATGGTCAGTTCTCTAGCTAAAATAATATCTCTGCGCTCAAGTGGTATGCGAGAAGGTGAGTGGTCTGAATGGTCTTTTTGCACTCCATCTACGGTCTTGCTGCCCCCTCAGGACCAAGGGTAGCCAATTACACTGAAAAACAACAACAACAAGAGAAATGCGCACCAACTTCGTGCATTTCCACTAAAAAAGTTTATAAAAATCCAAAAAAGGTAGCATACATTGTACTCACACACGTATAACATATGCATACATGTAAGAAATTGGGACTGGAGGCGACTGGTCCCAATTTCTTACATGTATGCATATGTCATACGTGTGTAGAATGTATGCTACCTTTTTGGATTTTAATAAACTTTTTTAGTGGTAATGCACGAGGTTGGTGCGCCCTTCTCTTGTTGTTCTCTTGTTTTTCGGTTCTCTAGCTATGTTGGGAACTCAGCCTGCTCTCCTGCAATGATCGGACTTGTCCTGACACCCTTCCCCCTCCCCCCTGAGAAGACCAGTGTACTGCTGTTTATCCTCTTCCACCCCTTATGCAGCTGAGAACAGAGGTAATGTGATCATTTATAAAAAGGAGAAAAAACGATTTATAAAGTTTTTTTGTATATATATTTCTATACACAAATGTTTTGTATTTAATTTCTATTTTAAACTGAATGGGATGTTTTACAAGGTGAGGGTTTACATACGCTTTAACTTTCTTTGGTGAGTCCCAAAGTCCCAGTTTGCCCTTGCTTTCGCACATGATTATGTGTTCAAAGTAAATATACTTTTTTAATTTTTTCAAAGCGAGCAGCCCCTTCAGTAAATCAACCTGATCAATGTAGGCATACCAAGGTTTCATTAACCTCCTTAGCGGTATTCCCGAGTGTGGCTCGGGGTGGAATTTTAGTGCCATTAGCGGTATCCCCGAGCCACACTCAGGGTACCGCCAGGGAGCATCGCTGGATCCTGGTAGAGGTTACTTACCTTGTCCCGGGATCCCGCCATGTGTCACTGCAGCATACGGCGGCCGGATATTCCGCCCGATGCTGTGAGCCCTGACTTCCGTCTCCTGCGATGTGACACTCGCAGGGGGGTGGAACCAGGGGCAAATTTGAAGAGTAAAACACACAAACACACTGATATATTGTAATCCTATCAGATTACATTACAAAATAAAATAAATTGACATTAGTTTGCCCCCCAGTGCCCTTTCCTGCAGTTTTACTGTACTTTAAATATAAATATATATATATATATATATATATATATATATATATATATATATATATATATATATGTGTGTGTGTATATATATATATATATATATATATATATATATATTTATATATGTGTGTGTGTTTATGTATGTATATATATATATGTATACTTTAACTTATTTATAGTTATTATATTATAATTTATGATTTTGTGTATCAAACTTTATCATACCCGAGATGTTAAAAAGAAGAACGCACAGTAAAGAAAAAATCATATGTAAATAGTTGGTTTGGGTTTTTTGTCCTTAAGAATAACATGCAAAATAATTGTACTGCTTTCAGCACCTAAAATCGGAAACAATCATACCGCCAGGGAGGTTAAAGCACAACTAAAGGCAAAACTTTTTTTTTAGTTTTGGACAGAGTAGAGAGGGATTAGAACTCCTGTCAGTTTTTATTGCTGTCTGTGCCCCCGTTAAGGAGATTCACCCTTTCTATTTGTCCTGTTTACTATTATCGTTGAAATTGAAAGTAAAAGAAAAACCCAAAGTTTGGGTTATCACCAGAAAAGTAATGGCGGGCAAATCTTCCAATGGGGACACTAGTTCTGGTGGCCTGGGGATCTCCAAGGAATTCCCTTAATTTGCAGGGATTTCCTCTCACTTCCTGTTTGGCTATTGGACAGGAAGTAAAGGGAAATCTCTGCAATGGCGAAAAAAAACTCTGGCAGGAGTTATAGCCTTCCCTTGCTCTATCCAAAATTAAAATAAACTAAATTTTGCCTTATACAGTAAAATCTTGGATTGAGAGTAACTTGGTCTGAGAGTGTTTTGCAAGACAAGCAAATTTTTTTTTTAATTTTGACTTAAACAAGCGATGTCTTGATATACAAGTAACGTCATGTCACAACTGAGTATAAAAGAGAAGAGAGGCTCCTCTAAGTGTAGCAATATAGTTACATTTAATGAAGGTATAACATTTAGCAACTCTCATGGTTAATGATTAAAAGAGGCACGTCTAAGTATGCAGGCATCCGAGTAACCCTGTCCACATAGACCATCCTCCTCACTGCCATCCCTTCCACGCTGCGCTCCACAAGAGCATCAAGTCCTGCTTTCACGTTGCTCTACTGCAGGATAGTCTTCCCAGGCATAATTGCTGACTGATAGGGGTGAGAGCTGGTGGTGTGTTGTACCTTCATTAAATGTAAACATATTGTTACATTTAAAGTCGATCCACACTAGCGTGACTTGTAAGGCGACTTGTCAGCCTGACAAGTCGCGCTCCCTCGCAGTCCATTGACTGCTACAGGACCCGTTCTAATAGGAGCGACACAAGTCGCTCCGACTTAGAAAAAGGGTCCTGTACTACTTCGGGACGACCTCGGAGCGACTTGCATAGACTTCCATTATGTGAAATCCATGCAAGTCGCTCCGAAGTCGTGGTGCATGGGAATGCACAAGTCGCCCCCGAAGTAGTACAGAGTCGTGTCGCCCCAGTGTGAACCGACTCTTAGAGGCACCTCTCTTCTCTTTTATACACTGTAGCTCCTACTGGATTTTGCTTCTAATCCATCCCCTTGTGGAGGCGCCATTTGTGGATGGACATTTTATGGTTACACAACCTATCACATTGCTATAATCTTTTTATATCAACTATAAACGAAAAGATTTATAAATAAATGGTTGTGGAACGAATCATCTGAGTTTCCATTATTATGGGGAAAATAATTTTGATATAATAGTGCTTGGATTACAAGTATGTTTCTGGAACAAATTATGCTCGCAATCCAAGGTTTTACTTTAGTTCTTCTTTAAGGTCAATTTAAAAAGATTGGTATTGCAATTTTAGTGATTGTTTCATTAGATAAAATTGTTCTGGGAAATGTATACATTTGTTTTCACTATTTCAGCTAATGGGAAAAATAAAGTGGGTTACCAATTTTAGGCACAAAATGAGAATCCAGTTTAAATGACTAACCCTATGGACGACATGATCTCCTCACTTAGAACTCCTGCTGATTCAACTGATTTGAAGGCATACGTCCAAAGCTGCCACTAATTGAGTAGTTTGACTTTCTTTATTCAAAAGGCAGATCAGACTCAGACGTCCTTTGCTATTTAGTGAGTTTCTAAAGCCCTGCATTAAAAAGCAATGGGTTTCCAAGGTGGGGTATCTGAATGGCTGCAGCCTTGGAGATGTTCATCAGTGCTGTGAAAACAGCAGGTCATCATGTAAGCAGGAATTACATAATGCCATGTTCAGTATGTTTTTCATTAGTGGTTTTGGTTAGGGCAGGTGCCTATGGAAAACACCTAGTCACAACACTGGGCAGCATCGTAAAGAGAGAAAGCATGTACTGAGGCATTAACCTCCCTGGGGTTCTGATTATGTCAGAATTTTTGTGCTACAAGCAGTACATTATTTTGCATGGAAATATGTTGTTTTATATTTTAGGTCTGTAATTCTTAGGAATAACTCACTTAAATCTGTCCAAACAAGAGTCTAGTAGACACCCCGGGTATGATAAAGTTTGAAACATGAAATCATAAATTATAATATAATAATAATACATTTCATCAAATTCTTCATTGTTATCGAAGGGGAGATATTTCATTATGGAGGAAGAATCTGTACTCTGACATGACCATGCCAAAGAATGGTGTGGCAAGTAATGTATTGGTTGTCCAATATCATTTCTGCAGGGGTTTCCCCACCACTCCCTGAAGAATTATTAGGCCCAGAAATTTCCAAATGTCATCTTTGGTCAGTGGTTCCCACTTTCTGCATCTTGCAAACTTCCGATGCGTAGCGCATTGTTGCTCTTTGTACCAGTTTGTCTCTGTAACTATTTTTTCAATACCCTAGGTCAGAAATAATTGTAGGTATGCCAAGGGGTTGTCATGGTCAACATCAACATTTCGACAACATTTCATACCAGGTGATTCAGGAAATGGGAATCTTGGGGGCGCTGCCTGATCTGTACCGCGGTCAGTAGAGCACCAAGTTTTCGCATCACTGAGCTTATTCGCAGAATCGTCGCTGTTGTCACTTTTAGTACCCAATGACGAATTTTCCCACGGATTGCTATCGTTCAGTTCTTCAAATGTTTCCAAATCACGTTGCTGTTTTTCAGTTCATCCAAAAGCGTTGTTGAGCTAAAAGAATGCTTTTTTGACACCATGCACGTTATAATTTTTCAGGCAAAGTACCACAAAAATTACAGGCAGGGCACAGGAAAAGTCACGAGGTGAAATGGCATGATACAAAGTTGTAATTCTAACAGATTACACTGTATCGTGTTATTTATTATTTTTTTTTTAATTTCCCTCCGGTTCCACCCCCCTGTGACGCGGCGATCGGAGGGAAGGGAAACAGAAGAAGGTGCCGGCATTGGCCGAGTACACAACACATGAAGGTGAGTTTTATTGTGGGGTAATCCCGAGTGTGGCTTGGGGGTTACTGCTTTTGGCACTGAATATTAACCCTGAGCCACACTTGAGAATACCACTAGGGAGGTTAATAGTTGATTGTCAAGTATGGAAGACATTATGCCACACAGCTTCTGGTTGTAAGAGTACATATACCCTTCTGTTCATGCAACCATTTAAGTGGAAAGCTTTTATCTTGAAAAGTCCGCTCCTGCTACTAATAACTTATTCAGCTCCAGGTGACCTACCCCCTTGCTTTTGGCTGAACTATAGAAGGGTTATTGGTGATGTTAGTATGAATCTAGGGTTAACATTGGGTTTAAGGGGTTAAATATAGTTAAAGCGTAACTCCGCTTTGGCTGAGAAAAAAACATTCCCCTCTGGGTGATCTCTGTACATTGCAAGAATTGTAACACACTTTGTTGCAGATTCCTACCTTTTGTTATTCTGAAGAAATCACAGTTTGTTCCTCTGTGCTGAGTGGGTCTAATGGGAGTGGTTTCATAATTATCAATCAGCTGTGGCAGCTGCAGAGCTCTAATGAGGAAAGCTGCTGGGCCTGCATTCCTTTAGACGTGTTCCTATTGGGAGTATCTCACCAAAAATGACATTTTTGTTGCAGGGTATGCCAGAAATCTGACTTGTATCTTAGTGCAGACTTCTGGGAAAATTGGTGAGCCAATCACACAGCCAGGAAATTATGTTTCTGGGGGCTGGTCAGTACACATTCTGTGTACAGAATAGCTCCAGGTAGACATATTGCATTGCATTTTCAGAAAATTACAATAGCTGCAGATTGAAAAGGAAAGGTCATTTTTAAAAACATTCAATTACAATATGATTTGTGTTGCAATTATATACGTTATATTGTATTTTCTTTATTTGCCATTTTTTTTTCCCCACGAAAGTTGAGTTACCCTTTAAATATTTTAGCGCTCTAGTAGCGAGTTTACCTTCAGAAATTTCTTCCATGTTTACTCGTTGTAAACTATAATGTTATACCAGTGTTTTTATGAGGGTTTCTTGTTTTCCTTCCTAAAAGTCACAACACCTATTTTTCTGATCCATTTTCTGCTGATAAATATTTGCTCGTTTCTACTGCTAGAAATGACCTAAAATTACAGAGGAAACCCACATTGTACTGATCTCCAGGGAACACCCGTCATTTCAGTAAAAAAATAAACTTTTTTATTTTGTTTATTTTGATCATTGCGACATAACCCTTCAAGGCCAAAAAACATCACATGAATCAGCTAGTTACAGTTACATAATGACAGTAAACAACCAACGGTTACTGTATGATGAACTGTATGATGTTTAAAGCTGAACTCCAAGCATGGAAGTCACACATGAAAGCATCTCTGATATCAGTATTACATCATTACATTTCTTTTTTTTTTTTAAAGGCATGCAGTGTAAGGATCTGAATTTTTGACTTGTATCTGCCTTTTTGCAGTCTATTGTAAAGCCTGTACAGCAGAGCCCCAAAAGAGGGAGGGAGAAACAGCACAAAGAGTCAATCATGGATGTTGGGGTGAAAGGTGCATGCTGATAGGAGGAGAAAGCAGAGTGACAGAGAGATGAGCTGATTTTTCTGCCACTACTTTATTTTCTACCAGACAGAGGGTGAAGGTCGAGAAAAAACCTGTAAGTGAAAGCAAAACTGCACTGCAGATACAACAGTGCTTACATATCATATATTTTTCATCTGTGTACTCAACTGGTTGCCTGCATTTCAGCTTTAAATATGGTAAAATGTGTATAGCTTACTGAAATGCACAATAAACCCATTATCACTATTATTATCACTATTATCACCATTATCCCGGTTAGATGCGGCTCCGATGGTGGGGAGCTGATTATTTACAGACATTGGAGTGATTTCTCACAAGGTCCATCTGGCAATTGCAAAGAAGCAACCTTACCCTGCTGAATGGTTTGCAAGAGGATATATCCTCTGTGATTTTGGTTATGCTGATAAGTGGAGAAGTCCCATTCATGAGTAAATTGGATACTGGGTGACTTCACCTGCTAACGGCTGATGTGGGATGAATGGTGGGAGCACTCTTAGATTCCAAAGATATATATTTTTCTTTTTCCCCCTTTTTTTTATGAATGCATATAATCCTGGATCCTGAGGAAGCCCCTATTAAACCGGCAAGGTGTTACAGGAGCGGAGCCAACCCCCTGTCAGAAAGTTTTCTAATACAAACAATCTTTTTTTTTTCTGGTTCTGGACATGCTACAGAGCTGAAACTTCACATGTACACTTTTTAGACCCCCCCAGATCTGAAATCCAAAGTAAAAATCAAAAAATCTCTCTTTTTTTTTTTATTTTTTTCAATAATTGGCTTTTTTATCAAAAATGACAATTTTTAAGAACTTTTTTTGTGTGATTTTGTGTCTGGGGGGTCCAAAAGGTGTACCTGTGAAGTTTCAGCTCTGTAGCATGTCCAGAACCAGAAAAAAAAGGATTGTTTGTATTAGAAAACTTTCTGACAGGGGGTTGGCTCCGCTCCTGTAACACCTTGCCGGTTTAATAGAAGGCATTTTTTTGGGATCTTTGCAGTCAGGAAAAACATCTGAACTTGTGTATAGTGGTACTGTGCACAAGTTCAGATGTTTTGCCTGCCTCCAAAACCCCCCAAAAAATGCCAGCAAAAACACACCTGGGCATATTTTTTTTGAAGCTAGCGTTTTTTTGGCATTTTTTTGGGTTCTTTTGAGGCAGGCAAAACATCTGAACTTGTGTATAGTGGTATATATACACACATAGATATATTTATATACACACCTAGACATATATAGGTGAGATAGTAGCAGAAATATATTACTGTAAATGATTTCATTAGCGCAAGCATATATTTCTGCTACTATCACACCTATATATGTCTAGGTGTGTATATAAATATATGGATGTGTGTATATACACCACTATACACAAGTTCAGATGTTTTGCCTGCCTCCAAAACCCCCCAAAAAATGCCAGCAAAAACACACCTGGGCATTTTTTTTTTTTGACGCTAGCGTTTTTTTGGCATTTTTTTGGGTTCTTTTGAGGCAGGCAAAACATCTGAACATGTGTATAGGGGGTATATATAGACATATATGTCTGAATATATACCCCTAGACATATATAGGTGTGATAGTAGCAGAAATATATTACTGTAAATGATTTCATTAGCGAAAGCATTTATTTCTGCTACTATCACACCTATATATGTCTAGGGGTATATATACAGACACATATGTCTATATATACCCCCTATACACATGTTCAGATGTCATGTCTGACATCAAACATGTCCTCAAAAAGCACTGACAGTGGCAGCCCCTGCAGCATAAAAAATGCTTGGCTGGTGAGAAGCCATATGCCTGTGCCGAAGCTATTCAGAGAAATGATCATTTCTCTATAGCGGTCACCCTGCTATGGAAGGGTTTTGTCACCCTGCCATAGCAGTCACTGCCAGTTAACCCTACACTAAACTACGGTCCCCTTACACTTAACACTTTCCCTACAGAAACTAAATTTTTGAAGCTAACTAAAGTGTAAAGGAGCACTCTAACTACACTAGATATCCCTTTCCTCACACTAATAAATAGCTAAATGACACTTTTAAAGAAAAATTAACAGAACTGCTTCCACTCTCTTCCATGTCCAGTATAACAATGCTAGGAATATGGCGGGGGCGATCTTATATACTGGGGGGCGTATTCACTAATGATTGGTCTAGGGACCCCCTAGTCACTCCAATCACATTCCTAGCATTCTCCTGCCCCCTCAATTGGCTTTTGCTAATGGTTCTGGTCCAATCACGGGCTTTTAAAGCCCATTTCCTGAAGCATTGCATTTTGGGCGGTTCTGGTTGCCGAATTCCGAACTCTTTGGGCAAAAAGTTCTAAATTCAGCCGAACCTCGAACACCCAATGTTCGGGCCGAACTGACAGTCGACCTGAACCGTTCGATCATCCCTACTCATCAGACCACAGGACATGGTTCCAGTAATCCATGTCCTTAGTTTGCTTGTCTTCAGAAAACTGTTTGCGGGCTTTCCTATGCATCATCTTTAGAAGGAGCTTCCCTCTGGGACAACAGCCATGCAGACCAATTTGATGCAGTGCTCGGCATATGGTCTGAGCACTGACAGGCTGACCCCCCACCCCTTCAACCTCTGCAGCAATGTTGGCAGCACTCATACTTCTATTTCCTAAAGACAACCTCTGGATATGACGCTGAGCACGTGCACTCAACTTTTTTGGTTGACCATGGCGAGTCCTGTTCTGAGTGGAACCTGTCCTGTTAAACAGCTGTGTGGTCTTGGCCACCATGCTGCAGCTCAGTTTCAGGGCCTTGGCAATCTTCTTATAGCCTAGGCCATCTTTATGTGGAGCAACAATTTTTTTTCAGATCATCAGAGAGTTCTTTGCCATGAGAACTTCCAGTGACCAGTATGAGAAAATGAGCGTGATAACACCAAATGTAACACACCTGCTCCCCATTCACACCTGAGACCTTTAACACTAACAAGTCACAAGACACCGGGGAGGGAAAATTACTAATTGGGCCCAATTTGGGTATTTTTACTTAGGGGTGTATTCACTTTTGTTGACAGTGGTTTAGAAATGAATGGCTGTGTGTTGAGTTATTTTGAGGGGACAGCAAATTTACACTGTTATACAAGCTGTACACTCACTACTTTACATTGAAAGTGTCATGTCTTCAGTGTTATCACATGAACAGATATAATAAAAGATTTACAAAAATGTAAGGGGTGTACTCACTTTTGTGAGATACTGTTCATATTTCTTACACAGGTTAGTTAGCATTGGTGTTTGAAAGGGGGTGGGGACAATTTTAAGATAAGTTGGGTGTAAGATGGAAATCCACTAATGAATAGACCCCATTATTGGCAACAGAAATGTGGTTACCGGTCTATTAATTTTTTGTTCTTTGTGTTAGCATTTCTGGATTTTCTACAGGGATCAGCAAATTTACCTGTCTGTGACATAACTGTTCCATGATTTTTTTTCCTATGCACATTAGATGTTTCTCTTTTTTTATTTAGCATTTATGGGTGAACATAACTTCATATGGAAAAATGTATTACAGTCTGTTTTGATAACACATTACTGTGTATGACAATCAAACATACACCAGCCCAAGAGGAATCTATAACTGAAAATACTTTTAAACTGAGGAGACTTAAAGCGGAACTTCACCCTGAAGGGGACGTTTCTGCTTTATACCCTCCTACCCCCTTCATTCCTGGTTTGCAACTTTTTTTTTAAGTGGGGGACCTGGTTTTGACCTACTTATACTTGTGGTCGAATCACCTCAAGTCCTCCCGCCCCCTGCAACCTTCTGGGACACATCACAGGTTCAGAGGTCCATGGGACCATTCACAAAGTGCAGCACAGCTCTCCCATGTGCAGGGGGTAGCCGGCTGTGAGGCTGTAAGTGCCTACAGTAGACATGCCAACGCCATGGACCCAAAGACCAGCAAAAAACTGGTTCAGGCGAGCACGGGGCTGGACCCCTGGACAGACAAGTGTCCTTTTTTTAAAAGTCAGCAGCTACAGTATTTGTAGCTGCTGAATTTTAATTTGTTCCAATGGGGCGAAGAATCGCTTTAAGTCTGCTAAAACTGCTGTTCCTATCAGCCTCACTTTAGTAATACACAAACTCCTACTATGAATGTATTTGCTGTCAAGGATAAATGTGTTCTCATTGTGCATGATGTATTTATTACAAAACACAGAGGTAATTTTAGGTGTCTGAGATTCTCTGTTCTTATTTACTTTAAATTGCTTTTGTTGCTCAAGGTTTGTGCAATGTGCAGTCAACCTCTCTCATTATTGTGTCCTAGTCAACAGAAATAAAATTGTGTATACTATTTTTAAATGCACATATCAGTTTGTATAAAAGGTAGCAACAGCAGTGCATATTATGACAAGCATTTGGCAAGAATGTTTAATTACATTTACTGATGATGTGACCTATGTTCTGTGTGCAATTCAGCCTAACCACAAAGGAATGTGAACCTAAAGAACCAGAAGACACGTGGTGATGTCACTGCTGTCAGAATATGATCCCATGTCTGGGACTGGGTGGGAAGATACTTTGATGAAGGACGCCTTTGTAAGCGCCCTACTTATCAAGATGGAATTGGATACGTTTTAATAGGGATTTCTACTTTAGCTATGGACTTGATAATAAAAAGATGAAGCTTTCACATGGCACAGTTTTTTTTGCTTTACACTCACTCTAGGGTACCATGCATGAAGATGAGATTCAGGTCCACCATAGGTTTGAGGTGAACCCTGTCTCTTTGTGGTTTGTGGACCCACTGAACTAATGCAGGATTGTGCTTTCATAGTATCTAGCTAAAAATAATACACTTTTTGGCCTTTGATTTTGTGTCAGATGATTCAAAAAGGCCAATAAAGGGACTTCTAGATAAGCCAGTCCCCGCATTATAAAAATGTGGGTACTTTAAAGCTGATGCCCATGTTTTATGTCACTTTAAATATTTTGTTTGGACCAAGCTGATTCAAGCAAACTATGTGCTGCAGTGTCTCTAAGTACAGTATGTACTGCATCTAACATCAGCTACATACAGTACACAGTGCTGGGTTCTGGCTGTGAGACAGAGACTTCCCGTCTTACACCCGTAACAAAACAGAGTCTGGATGAGCAGGGCTCAGCCATTCGTAGGCAGTTTTTTTTTCCTGTGAATGAAAACAAAGCTTTCTCTGATTGGCTGAGTGACAGGGGCGGGCTAATGACATCACGCCCTCAGACTCGGCCAATTAGAGGAAGTATTCATTCCCAAAATACAAAGCTGCCTATGAATGGCTGAGCCCTGCTCAGCCAGAATCTGTTATGTTCAAGGTGTGAGACAGGATTCACTGTCTCACAGCTGGAACCCAGCACTGTGCATTGTACTGTATGTAACTGAAGTTACATGCAGTACATACAGTGCCTAAAGACACTGCAGCACTCAGTGAAGCAAATTGTTTGTTTGGACCAGCTTTATCCAAACAAACTATTTAAAGTGACATGGAACATGGACATCAGCTTAACCACTTCTGGACCGGAAGATTTTCCCCCTTAATGACCAGGCCATTTTTTGCAAATTGGCACTGCGTTACTTTAACAGACAATTGCCCGGTTGTGCGACGCTGTACCCAAATAACATTGATGTCCTTTTTTTCCCACAAATAAAGCTTTCTTTTTGTGGTATTTGATCACCTCTGCGATTTTTATTTTTTGCGCTATAAACAAAAAAATTGCGACAATTCTAAAACAAATATATATATGTATATATACACCGTATTTCACTTTCTGCTATATAACATTCCCAATAAAAAAAATGTAAAAATCTAATTTTTTTCACCATTTTAGGCCAATTTGTATTCTGCTGCATGTTTTTGGTAAAGAAAATCTCAATAAGCATATTTTGATTGGTTTGCACAAACATTATTGCGTCTACAAATTAAGGGAAAGATTTATGTCATTTTATTTTATTAATTTATTTTTTTACTAGTAATGGCGGCGATCATCGATTTTTAGTAGGACTGCGACATTGCGGCAGACAGATTGGATCCATTCCCTAACTGTCATTTTTTACACTTTTGGGGGGACCAGGGACATTAATACAGTAATCAGCGCTAAAAATATGCACTGTTACTGTAATAATGACACTGGCAGATGAGGGGTTAACCCAGGGGCGTCAAAGGGTTTAATGTGAGCTTGGAGGGGGGGGGTTCTAACTGTGTGGGAGATGGGCTTGTAAAATCAACATAGATACCTGTGTTCCTAAATAGGAAGAACACAGGAGCTCTGTATTGATTCCTGAGAGAACAACGGTCTGGTGTGTACAACAGCAGACCGCCATTAGGGATAATCGAATGGTTCGGGTCGACCATCGGTTCGACCCGAACATTGGCTGTTCGAGGTTCGGCCGAATTCCGAACTTTTTGCTGAAAAAGTTCGGAATTCGGCAACCAGAACCGACCAAAATGCAATGGTTCAGGAAATGGGCTTTAAAAGCCCATGATTGGACCAGAACCATCAGTAAAAGCCAATTGAGGGGGCAGGAGAATGCTAGTAATGTGATTGGAGTGATTAGGGGGTCCATAGGCCAATCATTAGTGAATACACCCCCCAGTATATAAGATAGCCCCCGCCAAATTCCTAGCATTGTTATACAGGGACATGGAAGAGAGTGGAAGCAGTTCTGTGACTTCTGCTACAAAGTGTCATTTAGCAATTTTTAGTGTGAGGAAAGGGATATCTAGTGTAGTTAGGGTGCTATTTTCCACTATAGTTAGCTTTAATTATTCAGTTTCTGTAGGGAAAGTGTTAAGTGTAAGGGGACCGTAGTGTAGTGTAGGGTTAACTGACTGTGACTGCTATGGCAGGGTGACAAAACCCTTCCATATAAGGGTGACCGCTATAGAGAAAAGATTGTTTCTCTTGTGTCACATTCAGTGCACTAATATGGATTCTCACCTGTGAGCATTCTTTTTGCTGCAGGCGTTTATAGGGCTTTTTTGAGGAGATGTTTGGAGTCAGGCATGACATCTGAACATCTGTGTAGGTGTATATATACATACACCCATGTCTGTATATATACACATACACATATATAGGTGTGAAAGTAGCAGAAACATATGCTTGCGCTAATTAAATAATTAACAGGCATATGGCTCCCCTCCTATAACACCTATATGTGTGTATGTGTATAAATACATACTAGTGTGTGTGTATATATATATAACCCTATACAGAAGTTCAGATGTTTTGCCTGCCTCCAAAGACCCAAAAAAATGCCCAAAAAAATGCCTGAGCCAAAAAAAATGCCCAGGTGTGTTCTTGCAGGCGTTTTTTGGGCATTTTTTTGGGGTCTTTGGAGGGAGGCTAAACATCTGAACTTCTGTATAGGGTTATATATACACACACACACTTGTATGTATTTATACACATACACACATATAAGTGTTATAGGAGCGGAGCCATATTAGTGTGAATTAGCGCAAGCATAGATTTCTGCTATTTTCACACCTATATATGTGTATGTGTATATATACATACATGGGTATATATACCCCTACACAGAAGTTCAGATATTTTGCCTGCCTCCAAAGACCCCAAAAAATGCCCAAAAAAACGCCAGCTGCAAAAACACACCTGGGCGTTTTTGTAGCTGGCATTTTTTTGGGGCATTTTTTGGGGTCTCCGCTCCTATCACACTTATATATGTGTATGTGTAAATATACATATAAGTGTGTGTATATATAACCCTATACAGAAGTTAAGATGATTTGCCTGCCTCCAAAGACCCCAAAAAAATGCCCAAAAAAATGCCTGCGCCAAAAAAAATGCCCAGGTGTGTTCTTGCAGGCGTTTTTTTTGGGGCATTTTGTTGGGGTCTTTGGAGGCAGGCAAAACATCTGAACTTCTGTATAGTGTTATATATACACACACACTTATATGTATTTATACACATACACATATATAGGTGTTATAGGGGAGAAGCCATATTAGTGTGAATTAGCGCAAGCATAGATTTCTGCTATTTTCACACCTATATATGTGTATGTGTATATATACAGACATGGGTGTATGTATATATACCCCTACACAGAAGTTCAGATGTTTTGCCTGCCTCCAAAGTCCCCCAAAAAATGCCCAAAAAAAACGCCTGCTACTAAACCGGCAAGGTGTGAAAATAGCGGAGCCATATCCCTGTTCTATAAGTGACCTAATACAAACAATCTTTTTTTTTATGGTTCTGGACATGCTACAGAGCTGAAACTTCACATGTACACTTTTTAGACCCCCCAGATCTGAAATCCAAAGTAAAAATCAAAAAATCTCTCTTTTTTTCCAATAATTGGCTTTTTTATCAAAAATGACAATATTTAAGAACTTTTTTTTGTGTGATTTTGTGTCTGGGGGGTCTGAAAGGTGTACCTGTGAAGTTTCAGCTCTGTAGCATGTCCAGAACCAGAAAAAAAGATCATATAGGTGTTAAAGTTAAAGGAGGGTCCCGACCCACATCCCTGTTCTACTGAAAAATTATCTTTTTTTTTCCATGGTTCTGGACATGCTACAGAGCTGAAACTTCACATGCACACCTTTTAGACCCCCCAGATACTAAATCCAAAAATCTCTCTTTTTTTTTTTTTAATTTTTTCAATAATTGGCTTTTTTATCAAAAATGACAATTTTTAACAACTTTTTTTGTGTGACTAATAGTTAATGGGGCATGACCCAGAACCCTATGCACTTTTTAGGGGCATTTATTGGATTTTAGGGCTTCAAAATGGTGTTTTTTGATTACCGAAGTTCCGGTCCCATTGATTTCAATGGGGTTCTGAAATCCGGGCCAAACTTTCAGGAAGTTCGTATGTTCTGGCCGAACCGAACTTTTGAAAAGTTCGATCATCCCTAACCGCCATTCTCACTTCAAGGGGAGCGATCGCGGGTGCCCGGCGGCAATCGGTGCCACTGGCCCCATGGATCGGCTTCTCCGCTGGCGAGTGGGTGCGCGCACTCCCACAGATGCACTCCAGTGAACCGCCATACAGGTACAGTTATTCGCGGGAAACAGCCGACCAACCGCCGTAAAACTGTGGTAGCTGGTCAGCAAGTGGTTAAGCAGTAATAGGGAAAGCATAGATAGTGCTGCTGATTGTCTTACCTAACCCTTACGTAGGTGGTCAGGCACTATAGCTGGCTTCTATGTTCTTCACATATAGCAACCCCCTTTCCCATAAGGCAAGCAGGTGTACCAGTCCTCGGTTTCCCCTAGGTCTTATATACAATGCTACAGTGCCTAGTTTCAACACCAGAGCAGGCACAAACTGAGCACAGTGAACACAGCAAACAGGTACTTGAACTGAGCACAGGGAACAGGTATTTGCACTTGGCAGACAGTCCAGGTTGAGGACAGGCTGAGTTCAGAGAATAGTCCAAATTCCAATCTGAGGTCATAAACAGGGGAATCCAAACAGCACGGCATGGCAGACAAACAGGGAGCTGGAAGCACGTGTAACAAACACTATCACAAACATGAAACTAAAAGCTTGGCTGGCTTAAATTAAGTTTGATTTCCACCCAGAGACTGGCAACATCGATCACCTTGCAAGTGGACAGGCATACAGCCAAAACCAGGATGCTGTAATGACATTAGCAGCTGTCATGGAACAGGAGCGTTTGCATGCTCCTGACAGTGCAAAAGGAACGGAGTAGTGTAGAACTTGTAGGCACTGGCTGGTCTTGTAAAGTAGGTGTAAACCATTGCTAAATGCCTTGCAGTAGCAAATGGTGTACCCTGAAGAATTTGGGATGACGGGAAAAAGGGTTTTAACAATTTGAATACCAGACTCTTTCACTTCCTTCCCGCCCAGGCCAATTTTCAGCTTTCAGTGCTCCCTCACTTTGAATGAAAATTACTCAGTAATGCAGAGATGAGAGAGATAGAGATTTTTTTTGGTGGTATTTAATCACCACTGGGTTTTTTTGCTTTTTTGTTATATAGGTAAAAAATACTAAAAATTAAAAAAAAAAAAAAAAAAGAACGAAACATTTTTTTCTTACTTTTAGTTATAAATTTTTGCAAATAAATAATCTTTCTTCATATATTTAGGCCAAAATGTACTCTGCTACAATTATTTGGTAAAAAAAATAATCCAAATCACTATGCATTATTTAGTCTATGTGAACGTTATAGCGTCTACAAACTATGATATATACATATATTTGAAAATTGATTAGTCCTGATGTACTGACTTCCCATCCCGTTTCATGAGACAATAAAATGCCAGGACAGTACAAATACACCCAAAATGACCCATTTTGGAAAGTAGATAGTCCAGGGTATTTATTAAGAGGCATGGTGAGTATTTGCGAGTTGTATTTTTTTGTAACAATTTTTTGTAAGATGAAGAAATGAAATAAAAGATGTTTTCACAAAGTTGTAATTTTTAACAAATGATTTCTCACACACAGCATAGGCATACTTATAATTACACTCCAAAATACATTCTGCTATGTCTCCTGAGTATGGGAATACCTGATGTGTGAAACTTTGTCACAGCCTAGATGCATAGAGGGAGCCAAAATCCAAAGAGCACCTTTGGGCTTTCAAGGAGCACCTTTAGTGCTTCTAATTTCTTGACTACCTAACACAATTTTGGAGGCCCTGGCACCAGGACAGTAGAAACAACCAAAAAATGACCACATTTTTGAAAGCAAACACTCCACTGTATTTTCTGAAAGGAATAGTGAGTCTTTTGAAAATGTAATTTCTTTGACAAAAGTTTTTGGAAAATTCAGGAAAGAAAATAAAAATGTATTTTTATGCACAAAGTTATCACTGCATGTGTGAGACTTTTTCACAGCCTAGCCACACAGAGTAGCCCGAAATCCGAGGAGCACCTTCAGGGATTTTAGGAGATTTAATTTCCTGACTACCAGTACCATTTTTGCACCAGGACAGTGGAAACACACACAAAATGACCACATTTTGGAAAGCAAACAATCCAAGGTATTTTTTAAGAGGCATAGTAAGACTTTTGAAGACTTCATTTTTTTTTTTTTTTTTGCCACAAGTTTTTGGAGAATGGGGAACATTTAATTTTTTTACATAACGTTGTCAATTTAATAGGATATTTCTCACACACCACATAGACATACTTAGAATTACAATGCAAAAGACATTCTGCTACTCCTTCTGAGTATGGTGATACCACATGTTTGAGACTTTTTCACTTTTTGGACTGATAATATACCTGACATTGTTTGTTGTGTATCGCAAATCAGCCAGTTGTATCAAAATCAATGTACTGTAATGGTCGCCTCTACACAAGTGATCAGGGAATGTAGCTTAATGTAGCATCACCTATAGCAGTCCCAGTTCCTATAAACCAAGAAAGCCTCGCCTACTGGTACATGGCTACCCCCAGGAATGTTACGTTCACTGGCTAGGAAGTATTGAGGGAAAGAAGAACAAAAGAGTCTCTGTGGTTCCAGAAGTGCAGTTGTCCACAGGGGATGACTGGGGCTGTAGTCACAGGAACATAGTCAAACGAACGTGCAGATTGGTCAGTTCAGGCTGCAGGCAGAGACATGGTCATCAAAAAGGAAAAGGATCAGTCCAGGCAACAGGGAAAATGTGATCAATAAACAGGCGAGGGTCAGTAAAGGTAGCAGGCAGAGGCAACATTACACCAGTGTGGCAGTGATTAGGAATATTGTTTCTGGCTGCACTACTCTCATGAATAGTTTGGCAGCAATCAGGAACACTGCTGCTGACTTATACTGGTCAGGTGATAATGCAACTGGTGTTGCAACAATCAGGAACAACATTGCTGAATTAAACTGGTGTGGTGACACTGCAACTGGTGTGGCGGTGACCAGGGACACTCTAACTTGTGTGGCAGTGATCAAGGAAATTGTAACTGGTATGGTGGTGATCAGGGACAATATGACTGGTGATACATTGATTAGGGACAAAGCGACTGGTGTAGCTGTGATCAGGGACACTGGGACTGGTGTGGCGGTTATCAGGGACACTGGGACCGGTGTTGTAGTGATCAGGGACAATATGACTGGTGTGGCGGTGATCAGAGACAATACGACTGGTGTGGCGGTGATCAGGGACACTGTAAGTGGTGTGGTGGTGATTAGGGACACTGTGGGTGGGTAGCGGTGATTGAGGACAATGACTGGTGCGGCGGTGATTAAGGACACTGACTGGTAGCACTGGTCAGGCGACGCTGCACTGATATGGCAGGGATTAGATAATGATAATGGCTGGCGGCACTGATGTACAGTGATATCAGAGCAGCCAACCATTGATATATTATATTGTGTAAATATATATATATATATATATATATATATATATATATATATATATATATTAGCAATTTTTTTAATTACTACTCTAGGGAAGTGATTGTTTTTTTTTTTTGCACTATGATTGCTTATACAGTCATGATGGCTGTATTAGCAATAATTTCTGACAGCACTCGTATTCCTGCAGCCATTGAGAACTACTGTGATAAGCTGTCATTGCCTACAGCTATCACATGGACAGGTAGGTGGTGCTTGGCTTCTATACCATGTAATCACTGTGACCAGTCACAGAGATCACAGTAGTTCTGAATGGCTAAATGAATGACAGCCATGGTTACGACTGGACATGTGATCACTGTGATTGGTCACAGTGATCACATGGTACCAGGGCTGAGCATCACACAGCAGTCACATTATCGCACCAATGTGCACCTCGGGGTCGCGCATGACGTGCAGATCTGGGAGGACTATGGGTATGACCCCCCTGATCGACACTTGTCTCGTATGCCTATTTATTTGCAGTGGCCTGGAGGCAGTTGGTTAAACATCAATTGTGCTGATGTTCTGCAGCCTTTTTACAGCCTGTCTTTGTCTGCATGCGTTACAGTGATACTACAACTCAATCCATTAGAGTCATTCTTCCCTCTAATATCACTTTAAGGAAATGTAATTTATTAATTATAGCCATCACCTATGTGAGGTGAGTGTCTGAGCTGGAGGCCTTATCTTACAAGCAATCCTTTTTTGTTTCAGCATAGAGACAGGGTAGATTTGAGGCCTAGGACTTCCTTCTTGCCTAAGGTAATTCTCGTTTTTCTTTTGATGTCCCTACCCATGTTAGTTATTTAATATAAAAAATGTAATTCTGTAAATTATTTAGAAATAAAACATACTCTACATGCAAAACCATTGCCTCTCACTTTAGACTTGCTTGACATATTTTTTTTTTAGTAAAGGGGATTGCCTAAATCTAATGGCAGCTATGGCAATAAGGGAGATAAATATATGGTGCATTACTGCTCAAGCATGCAATGGCAAGCTGCAAAAAAAAAAGGGCAGCTATTTTTTCAGCAAAAAGTGTACGCTCTGTGGCCCTGAAATCCAAAATTTGGAGAAGGGTGAGTCATAGGAGTCTACACTTAATTTTGTGTGTGTCCCCCAATCTCCTCCACCCACATACAACTCCTGGGATTTGGGAGAGATGAAATATCTTCCTTGAAGTCTGCCCTATTTCCTTCTCCTCCTCACCTGCTGCCTTATTGTATTCCAAATGCTGGTGGAAAGCAGAGATGGCCTTCTGTGCAAAATAATGGTGGCTGGGGGATGGCCTTCTGAGCAAGATAATGGCAACTGGGTACCTGCCACCATGGTATATCATACATTTGTGGAAAGAGGTGTTTGACCAAGCTGGCATTAAAATGCTGGGCATAGAGATGATTTGGGGACATTTTTTTCTTCCACTCCAGCAGCAGATATGATAAAAAAAGGCTCAGAAAACACTGAAGAGCTCTGGGGTCATATTCTACAAAGTTGGGGGCTTTTATTTTGTAAGAGTAAATTTTCCTATAGATTTTAGACCTGTTGTGGCAGCAGCTCCTTCCAACATTCAATGCAGGCCTATTACTGCTGGAAACAAAATCAGGTATAGCAGCCAAAATTATAAGCTGCAATTAATTAGATCGGGGGGGGGGGGGGGTGCTGCCATTGTATTTATGTCAAATAAAAAATCTAAAAAAAAAACAATTATGCAGCCAAAATATGCCCTGCCAGTGTATGCTGACCAAGAGACTATCTGTGAAAATCATACCATTCTGTGACACCACATGCAGCTTTAGGCCAAGCATGGTAAAAGTATTGTGTACTTTTTGCCAATTAGGTGTACGTTTAGTAAACTGAGAAGTTTTCTCTCAGTTCACTTCTCGGCAGTTCTCAGAGAAAAAATATCTCCTCTGGCACCCAGTTTAGAAGGCGGAGAACTTCACTTCTCACAGGGTGATCAGAGGAGAATTTTTTTATCTCTGAGAACTGCCGAGATCTGTGTATAACTGGGTGGACTGCCTGTAATCTCACGAGATATTGTGAGATTACAGCCGCCCCTAAATTTAAAAAGTGAAACTAAAGTTTAAAAGAACTCGTAATGACATGTTCTGACACATGAAAACATATCTATACACACACACACATGCACAGTATATATACACATATACATACAGTATATATATATATATATATATATATATATATATATACACACACACACACACACACATATACACACACACATACATATATATATATATATATATATATATATATATATATATATATATATATACATACCAGTACATACAGTATATACAGGTCCTTCTCAAAAAATTAGCATATTGTGATAAAATTCATTATTTTCTGTAATGTACTGATAAACATTAGACTTTCATATATTTTAGATTCATTACACACAGCTGAAGTAGTGCAAGCCTTTTATTGTTTTAATATTGATGATTTTTGGCATACAGCTCATGAAAAAACCAAAATTCCTATCTCAAAAAATTAGCATATCATGAAAAGGTTCTCTAAACGAGCTATTAACCTAATCATCTGGATCAACTAATTAACTCTAAACACCTGCAAAAGATTTCTGAGGCTTTTAAAAACTCCTAGCCTGGTTCATTACTCAAAACCGCAATCATGGGTAAGATTGCTGACCTGACTGCTGTCCAGAAGGCCATCATTGACACCCTCAAGCAAGAGGGTAAGACACAGAAAGAAATTTCTGAACGAATAGGCTGTTCCCAGAGTGCTGTATCAAGGCACCTCAGTGGGAAGTCTGTGGGAAGGAAAATGTGTGGCAGAAAACGCTGCACAACGAGAAGAGGTGACCGGACCCTGAGGAAGATTGTGGAGAAGGACCGATTCCAGACCTTGGGGGACCTGCGGAAGCAGTGGACTGAGTCTGGAGTAGAAACATCTAGAGCCACCGTGTACAGGCGTGTGCAGGAAATGGGCTACAGGTGCCGCATTCCCCAGGTCAAGCCACTTTTGAACCAGAAACAGCAGCAGAAGCGCCTGACCTGGGCTACAGAGAAGCAGCACTGGACTGTTGCTCAGTGGTCCAAAGTACTTTTTTCGGATGAAAGCAAATTTTGCATGTCATTCGGAAATCAAGGTGCCAGAGTCTGGAGGAAGACTGGGGAGAGGGAAATGCCAAAATGCCTGAAGTCCAGTGTCAAGTACCCACAGTCAGTGATGGTCTGGGGTGCCATGTCAGCTGCTGGTGTTGGTCCACTGTGTTTTATCAAGGGCAGGGTCAATGCAGCTAGCTATCAGGAGATTTTGGAGCACTTCATGCTTCCATCTGCTGAAATGCTTTATGCAGATGAAGATTTCATTTTTCAGCACGACCTGGCACCTGCTCAGTGCCAAAACCACTGGTAAATGGTTTACTGACCATGGTATTACTGTGCTCAATTTGCCTGCCAACTCTCCTGGCCTGAACCCCATAGAGAATCTGTGGGATGTTGTGAAGAGAAAGTTGAGAGACGCAAGACCCAACACTCTGGATGAGCTCAAGGCCGCTATCGAAGCATCCTGGGCCTCCATAACACCTCAGCAGTGCCACAGGCTGATTGCCTCCATGCCACGCTGCATTGAAGCAGTCATTTCTGCAAAAGGATTCCCGACCAAGTATTGAGTGCATAACTGAACATAATTATTTGAAGGTTGACTTTTTTTGTATTAAAAACACTTTTTTTTTATTGGTCGGATGAAATATGCTAATTTTTTGAGATAGGAATTTTGGTTTTTCATGAGCTGTATGCCAAAATCATCAATATTAAAACAATAAAAGGCTTGCACTTCTTCAGTTGTGTGTAATGAATCTAAAATATATGAAAGTCTAATGTTTATCAGTACATTACAGAAAATAATGAACTTTATCACAATATGCTAATTTTTTGAGAAGGACCTGTATATATATATATATATATATATATATATATATATATATATACACATACATACACACCAGTACACACGATATATATATATATATATATATATATATATATATATATACACACATGCATACACCCACAAACACATACATACATACATACATACATACAATATATACATTCATTTTGAACCCACTGGTGCTGATATATAGGAAGAAAGAAGTCTTCTTCCTCTAATCACACAGCTTCTCCCCCTGATTCTCCACCTCTGAGCTGGAGAAGCAGGAAGAGGAGATCTTCAAAGAGAAGCACAGTGATAAGGTGACATCATGTGTTACTAAACTGGCCGTTTATATTGCAGTGAATGCAAGCCGTTTTTGTGTACTGAGATGAGAAGAGAAGAATATGTTCTCCACTACTCTTCTCAGTAATTTAAACCGGCAATGCTCTGAGACAAGCCGTGATCATCCAGATCTCGGCTTATCTCAGTTTACTAAACGTACACCTTAGCCTTGAAAATTACCAAATTTTGTATTTGCTTTGAGGTTTAATCATAGCTAGGGATTAAACCGGAATTCACTATGACAGAAGATCTATCATTTAAAGAAGAAGTATAGCCAAAACTAGTTTGGCTGTACTTCTCCTATGGAGTGCAATTCATTTTTGCACTCCTATGACCCGTTTTCAGCAGAGAGCGGGCTGCAGTCCGCTCTCTGCTCACATCACAGAAGTCAGTCCAGGCACCGTGTCATCTTGATAATGGAAGTTGTGATCCACCAGGTGCCTGGACCAACACCCTGATCAGCCTTTCAGAGAGCCTTCCTGCCCCTCAACAGACCAGCACTTGCCAGTGAGCGAGGAGGAGGGCAGAACGTAGGACTGCTGACTATCATATATTGTCAGGGAGCCGTCAGAACCGAGCAATCAGCAGTGTTCGATTGCTCGATTCTCAGTGCAGAGGCACCAGGGGACAGGTGCAGCATTGGCCCAATGCTGCATCCACCTAGGTAAGTATAATTCTGCAAAAAAAACCAAAGTAATACATCTCTTTTAAAGATAACAATTAGTGGAGTCAGGTTAGTGCTAGGTGTACAGGAGTGAAACCAGAATTTTTCAGTGCCTTTATGCATTTTTTAGGGGTCCCAGAAACCATGTGCTCTACTGGGTAAATTGACAGTGTTCTGTAAGAATTGACTGCTTCTCTTTCCAGTTTATTTCAGCTTCAGTGAAGCTGAATGTTTCCCATTAATACAAAAGTCTGCTGCATTCTAGCACTCTGGTGGTCAGTAATGTCACTCACAGTAAAGTTGAATAACGTGTAGGGCAGGCGTCTCCAATCTTTCCAAACAAAGAGCCTGTTTACTGTCCTTCAAACTTTAGGGGGGCCAGACTTTGGCCAGGGGGTTTGGAAAATGTTCTGGCATCTGTGACAGTAAACACTGCTCAATCATTGGTATTAATGGGAGGAAGAGTGCCTCATTGTTGGGATCAGTGGGAGGAATAATGCCCCATCATTGGTGTCTGTGATTGAACCATCCAGCACCCCACTTAGTTGCTTCCGTCAAGATATATAATATATAGCTTCCTTCAGTCTGGACATAGGAACCTTGTACATGCAAAATTGAACTGGAACTGTTTATTGAAAACTCACAGAGAATTTGTATACCACACAAAATCAGATGAACAATTGATCATTTTACCCTAACAATACAAACTGTAAACAGGGATATAATAAATATTACTAAGGCACAGCCAACATAAACTATAGACAGTAAGCTACTTAAACAACTAGCCACCTAGGTGACTCGGTGCTCACCCAGACAATTCAGCAACAAGCCCACCACCCTGGATACAAAGTACAATACATATCATCATAAGCACAAACATCTCACAATGGTTCAATAACAAGATACAGTGGTCACAATATCAATTATCTCTGCAAGAGGTGATCAGACAGAAACAAAAGGTGATTTAAGTGGATGTAAACCCTCTCCTATATCCAGTAAAGTGAACAACCTCAGATGATACACAGGGATGAAACAAATCTCCCTACATAAGTTTTACATGCATATCTGCTGTCTTCAGCTTTTTATATTCTTTAGAATTCTAACATTGTGTTAGAAGTTTAACTTCCTCATTCACCAGTAGAATTGTAGTCTTGGCATACACTGTGTGACAGCTGATTGGAGGAAAGGCATTCACCCCCCCCCCCCCCCCCACCCCCACAAAGGCAGAGGAAGGAAGAAATAAGCAGATGTGCTGTGCTGTGACAAGATAAGCTCTCTGCTAATTTAATTATAGCACCCACCCTGACACAAATTTCAGGCTGGTTTTATCTCAGTTGTCAGAGAACTTGTCAGAAGTTATCATACTAACCTCCTCCCACCCGCGCTATAGCCGAAAGATGGCTACAGCGCGGGCTTTAATTTCCCGGAGGCCGTCTTTAAATGGCCTCTCAGTAACAGGCTCCCCGCGCGCTACCGTGAGCGCGCATCGGGGAAAATCTGTGTCGGCCGTGTCCCTTGGAGACAGCCAATCACAGATCGTGGTGAATGGCCAATCACAGCGGCCATTTACCACGTGATCGGAACGTCCAATGAGAGATGATCTCAAATGTAAACATATAAGATCATCTCTTATTGTCAGCTCTCCTTCCTCACACAGAGACTGCGTGTGAGGAAGAGGTGAGCTGCTCAGCGACACAGAGAAATGTAATCAGGGCACTGATCACCAGTGCCCTGATTACACAAAAGGAAATAAATGCCATAACTGCCCACCATTAGTGCCCACAGTGCCCGCCATCAGTGCCCCCCATAAGTGCCCACAATCAGTGCCCATAGTGCTGCCAGTCAGTGCCCATCAGTGCCTGCTCATCTAGGCACTGATGGGCACTGACTAGTAGCACTATGTGCACTGAGTGTGGGCACTGATCAGTGCCGCCCAACAGTGCTCATCAGTGCCACCCGTCAGTGTCCATCAGTGCCACCCATCAGTATCCATCAGTGCCGCCTCTCAGTGCCCATCAGTGCCGCCCGTCAGTGCCGCCTCTCAGTGCCCAGCAGTGCCACCTCTCAGTGCCCAGCAGTGCCACCTATCAGTGCTCATCAGTGCCGCCTATCAGTGCTCATCAGTGCCGCCTATCAGTGCCACCTATCAGTGCTCATCAGTGCGGCATATTAGTACCTCCTCATCAGTGCCACCTCATTAGTGCCCATAAGTGCCACCTCATCAGTGCCCATAAGTGCCACCTCATCAGTGCCCATCAGTGCAGCCTATCAGTGCCCATCAGTGCCGCCTCATCAGCGCACATCAGTAAAGGAGAAAAATGTATTTATTTATTTTCAAAATTTACTCACAGAAAATAAGAAAAACTTTTTTTTTTTTTCAAAATTTTCCGGCTTTTTTCTTTTTTTTTGTAAGAAATAAAAAACCCAGAGGTAATTAAATACCACCAAAAGAAAGCTCTATTTGTGTGAAAAAATTATAAAAATTTCATATGGGTACAGTGTAGCATGACCGCGCAATTGTCATTCAAAGTGTGAGAGCGCTGAAAGCTGAAAATTGGCCTGGGCAGGAAGGGGGTGAAAGTGCCCTGTAGGCAAGTGGCTAATAACAGAAGAACGAAACAGCAGAAAGACACGGGACTTAGGGCTTTGGAGAAAGATAAGTAAACACTACAGATATATGTGCCTAGGTCAAATTTCATGAATCAGATTTACATCCACTTTAATTAACACAATTAACAATGGGTAAAAAACACCTGGGATGCACACTATGGGAGAGACCTACATACCATAAACACATTATATCAGGAAAACACAGACAGGTTGCTTTGAGCTGATGATATTAACATCTGTTCTGAGTCTTTCACAGAGCTGGCACAAGGGGGGGGGGGCAGGAGGGGAAGCTGCCCTGGGCGGAGTGGGGGAGGGGGTACCAGGTTGGGACCATGCAGAAGAATCTATCCACCACTGTACTCCCACCTCTGTTGCATCCCAAAAAGAAAGCTAAGGATGCCTTCATACCTATTGGCAGCCCCCTTTCTACAGCAGGATCCACTCCCCTTTATAGAAAGGAAAAACTCGCTCTCTTCCTGTCGTGGGTTCCTGTTAGTCTGGCTCGGCTGCATCTAAGCTATCATAGTAAGAGCGTCAGCTTGGGTGGGTGAAACAAGCAAGGCAACATAGTGCAGCACTTCTTCCTGCTCAGCAAACACCAGGGCTAGCTCCAGGGTGGACTGAACATGTCAGGGGACAGATGTTAGACTGTACAGTGCTATGCTGTAAACCTGCTCTGCACCTTACACTGCAGGTTTACTGAAAGAGAAATTAAAAATTTTGAATAGATTTGCACTATACTGGGATTTTTCAGGTGTATTCCACGTGCACACTTTACCTCATTAGAAAGCAATCTTTACCTTTTTTCTGGACCACCTGCCGCAGATATACTGCGGCAGGCAGCCCCTCCTGCGTGAACCAAGGTAGTCCTACGTCAGTTGGGCGTCTGCTGCTTGGGGGCTCCGATTGCTGCCAGCCACCCGTGATCGCTCCCTGCTGAGAGAGAAGGACGGACATTGTAAACACAGCTGACAGTTCTTCTCTCTGGAATGATCACAGAGCGCCTGTGATCCTTCTATATAGGATCACAGGTCCCTGTGATCATTTCAAAAGCCCATCCCCTCCACAGTTAGAAACACTCCATTAGGCTTACATTTAACCCCTTCACCCACTGTGTTAACCCCTTCCCTGCCAGTGTTGATATTACAGTAACAGTGCATATTTTTAGCACTGATTACTGTAGTAATGTCACTGGTCCCCCCAAAAGTGTCAAAAATGTCAGTTAGGGGTCCGATCTGTCCGCCGCAATGTAGCAGTCCCGCTAATAATCACAGATCGCCACCATTACTAGTGAAAAAAAAAACAAAAAAACAATAAAAATGACATAAATCTTTGCCGTAGTTAGTAGATGTGATAACTTATGTGCAAACCAATCAAAATACGCTTATTGTGATTTTTTTATATTAAAAATATGTAGCAGTAAACAAATTGGCCTAAAATGTGGAAAAAATTTGATTTTTAAATTTTTTGAGGGGCAATGTTATATAGCAGAATGTGGAAAATATATATATATTTTTTTTTCAGAATTGTCGCTCTTTCTTTGTTTATAGCGCAAAAAATAGGGATTGGCTGAATTTCGACCTCTGTGTAGTGACCCCCCCCCCCCGTTAGAAGCCGATCGTTCGATTAGCTTCTTTCAAATAGGACTGCTGGAGAACCTTGTTCAATCGTCACCTTGTAGCCAAATTGGCTGCAGCGCTGATCAGTGAATTCTGACAGCAGGAGGTCTCAGTATAAGAATACAATGTACCACAGGGGGTATTTCTGCATCTTCCTCACTTGTGTGGATGCAGGAATCTGTTAATGGGTGCATGGGAAAAAAAAACTATGCATGTGTACTTGCTTAAAGTGGAACCGCACCCAAAAGGGGACGTTTTGCTTCTCCAGCTTCTCTAACACCTGGGCGATCCAAGCGGAAGTTTCTACCTCATTCCCAACCACTTTCTGGGGCATGCCACGAGTCCCATAAAGCTGCGGGACCATTTAAAGAGTGTAGTGTGGATTACAAAGTGCAGCTGTGAAGCCACTTGGACACACAGCTAACTTCCTTTAGTGAACAGGGCAGTGCCAGGGACCTGAAGACTGGTGAAGAACTGGTCCAGTCCTGCCCATGGGAGAACAACGATGGATCCCTGGACAGGCAAGTGTCCTTATATTAAAATTCAGCAGGATTTGTACCTGCTGACTTTTAATTTTTCGGAGGCCACTGAAGATTTTTTTTAGTATGTTTTCCTTAACCACTTGCCGACCGCAAACAGTAATATTACTGTGGCAGTGCGGCTCCCCTGGGTCCAGCGACATAGACCTACGTTACTGGATTGCCAGTGATTCCGGTGGCGCGCGTCTGCACTGAATGCACTCCAACCCCCAGATGCAAACCTTCTCAGGGCAATAAAACAACTGATGTTTCAGAACCAAAACCAGCATGAAGTCCATAGGTCAAAGAAGGATGAAGGACTTCCAGCTAGTTGTTTCAGAAGATAGATTGTCTTTAGCCTAAAAAATAGCATTTATTTTTTTCGTTATACTGTTTAGAACCACTGAACTGCAATGCTTTATTGTATGTATTTCCAACCATAACTTAAAAATCCCACTATGCTTGAAGTAAACCTCTGATGGCAGCATTATGAGAGCAGCCACTGTTGACTTAAGCCCCGTACACACGAGAAGAAATTCGGCCGGGAAATTTCGTCCGGCGACCGATCAGCCGATTTTCGGCCCAAAAAATCCTGGTGTGCAGGCTATATAATTTTTGTCGACCATCAAAACAAGTCCGATTTTCGTCTCATTAGTACAGATTTCGATGGGGAAAAATCTTATGAGCAAGACTAGGCATGCTCAGAGATGAAAGAACACATAGAAAGCAATCCAAAGCAAACACATGACATCACTTCTGAAGTAGAATTCTGTTGTGCGGGAAAATTTGTGTGCAGTCTAGAGCACATTCCAACCAACAGACACGCACTCTGGACAAAAGACGGACGACCGGTCGGCGGAAATTTGCTGCATGTGTACGAGGCTTTATTCTAAAAAAGCATAGGCTCCTGATTTCCAATCCTATAAGCTTATTCAAATCAGTAAATATCTCAATTTCTAAAAGGCAAATAAAAAATATGTTCTAATAAATAGCTGTTAGTGTGTTACACATTTTACTCTGTAAAGTAGCTAAAAGATTTGAGCTTCTAAATTATTTTTTTTTTAACTGCATACTATGTATAACAGTGACAGCTCCAATAAACACTTTTCATAAGTCAGAATGTTTGTGCTAAGTTACTGACATTCATTATTATTTTCTACTACTTACGATGTACAGAAATAAATAAAACACACAAAAAAAAAAACACAAAAGGGAAAGTTCCATTTATCTCTGAGTTGTATTGTCAGGGTAGGATAGGTGTACTTTGCTGTACGTACATAAGGTGATGACATTACTGCCAGAGAGAATGAGCTTTATAGGTCAAAGACCAAAAACACAGCTACTGTTATATCGTACATGGATAAACAAATGCGACTAATGCCTGTGAATAACATGACATTTTTTTACCTGGTACATTATATTATTTTTATGCAAAAAGACACTACAAACCATTTATAGATCTCCAAATAAATTCACATCAACAAATATATTCACATAAATTAATGTTAGCTTCACTTTCTGGTTATAATAGTTGTATCAGTATATGAATTTGGAGCACAATAGTCACCAGAGTATTATGCTGCTGCCCAGTGCAATCGGTAATATATCAGACCTGGTAAGACTCTCGCTTTCTCTTTTTCATCTCAAGAATGTATATTTATATTACTTACCTATACCATCATTGAGTACTGGATGGGGAATGCAGGGAACACATTTCCACTAGGAGAAAAGGTCATTTAAAGCATGTGTAAACCCTAACAGTTTGCTCAGTTTTGGTCAGTTAACTATACCATTGCAAGTGTATATTGTGTATATAGTCTGATATCTGTTTGCCAAGTGCAGAATAAATACCTGTTGATCATATTAGAAATTCAGAGCTTCCATGTGTCTTTTGCAGATGTAGCACCCTGCAGGTAGGTGCTAGGTAAAGTATAGTGGGCCTTGGCTGCTTAACAGCAGGGCCATGATTTCAGCTGGACTGTCATGTCTCCCAGGTGAGGTTACTGAGAGGGGAGTCTCCCCACTTGCTCTGTGAGAGGATTCTCATAGGACAGTGGAGGAAACCCAATCAGTGGCTCAGTCAGGCTTGTATCTACCCCAGAAGGCAGATTCTGCCGCAGAGGATTCTGGGAGTGGGTTTAAGTTGGAAGGGAATGCAGTGTCTTTGGCGGGAAGCAGAGTCCCAGGAGGGAGAGTACGGCTGTCTCTCCTCCAGTCAGAGGAAGCGGGTGTCTCGGGTGGCGGCCTGGGAATCCAAAGAGTGTGAAGCTGAGCTGCAGAGGGGAACCGGTGTGCCGAGAACCAGCGGAGAGAGAGAGGGGTCCAGTTTCCGAAAAGCCTACAAAGGTCGTGAGTACTGTGGACTGCCCCTGGGGGTCTGCCTAGAGTCAGAGAGGACCACTCTGGAGAAGGTTCTAAGGATCCAGGAGTCAGCTAGTTGTTAAAGGGGGTGCCTGGTCTGAGGACCCTGAAGTATTAGAGAGGGTACCTAGGTAGAGGACCCTGAAGTGTTAAAGGGGGCGCCTGTAGTTTGGGCCCTGAAGAGTCAGTGTACAGTGGGAAGTGTACAAGGTTAAGAGTTGCAGCACCACAAGTATCTACACAGAGCTACCTCAGCCAGTGCAGGGCTGGAGGGAGCTGTTCAGTGACTTTTGAGCTAAAGCAGTGTCAGGAGTCAAGTGTTCTGGGTCTTCTGAGTTAAAGTTGAGGTTCCAGCACAGTTTCAGGACTACAGTATCTATAGGCGTCAGGAAGCGCTGGTCGGCATTCAGCTGGCGTCAAGACAGCGCCAACAGTCATTTTTCTTCAAGTGTACCTAGTTGAGCCAGAGGAGTATCCCACTCATTCCCTTCTCCCATCCCCTAAATACAATAAAACAAAACAAACCAAAGATGCCATGATGGTCATTGTCTCAGTTCTCACACCTGGGTTCACAACTCAAAAGTGTTGGAAGTGTCACCGGTAACAATGGCAGACCCACATCAGGCACAAGGCCTGCAAAAACTGCTACATTTGGGTGCTTGTCTGGGATCTTGCCATTAGTTACTGGGCCGGTTGCCCCTGGCAATGGCAGAAGAAAAGTCAGAAAAGTCAATTTTTGTGCCCAGAACAGTTGTTCAAGTGCCAGGTTAGGTGTGAGACTGCATCTGCGGGAGACAGGGAGAGTGGGATGAAGCTTGAAGCCCATATGGAAGGTTGCCTGTGGCAACGCAAATATTCACCTGTAACCTGATGAGGACTTTTCATATGGACTATGATATGTACTCTGCTGTCATGGAGAGCAGGGGGGGAAAGTGTCCGAGTGCATGAGTGCTGCAACTGCTTAACAGAGAGAAGTCCCAGTGTGGGCAGTGAAGATGGCATCAGGGGTCCCAGGGAGGAAGAGGTGGAGACAGCGGGAACATCCGGGCAATCAGGGGTGACTAAGGGGACCATATTATTTTCCCCTCCTTCAGGTGTGGCCGTGCGGGAGACACGTGTAGGAGAGAGGAGCATGTAATTTGTGAGAGAAACGGAGAGTGTGCCCGCTATCATTGCCACCATGAGTCCATGAGTGAAGACCCTGCAAAGCAGAACCGTGAGCAGATCCACCAGCCTGATCCTCCCCTAGTCTGGGATACCGGTATCCGGATGGTGCTGGACGGTGGACTTGCGCTGTGCACAGGAGGCGGCCGGGAGTTCCTAGGAGCGGTATGTCCTTAGTGTGCCACTGTCACTTTGCGAGTGCAAGCGTGGGTCCAATGTGGGCAATGTGGTTATCTGCTGCTCCGGGAAGAAAAGAGTGAGGGCCGTCCCAAGAAGCTCTCTGTTATGTGGGAGTCAGGCCTTACTCAGGAAGTGACCGGGACTGAGTCTAAATTCCTCTGCTGAGCTGGGAGGGGCATGTTTAGGCTAATGATGCAGCTGGAGGCCCTGCCAGCAGTCGGTGGGCCTGCACTTTGTGAAAAGGGGACTTGGTCGCAGAGTTCCGTTGGGAGGGGATTCATGATCGCACCTGCAATCGAAAGGTGTCCGGAGGGCATAGCTACCTCAGTGGCCATGGCAGGATCCGCCCCCATCAGCATCCAGCAGCCTGATAAACCTGCAGTGATTCAGGCCTCACCCTCCAGTTCTAGTAGTGAGGGAGAGAGGTGCCCTGTATGCATTGATTTCCCATCTTTCCAGGACAGATATGGGTCAGTCGAGGAAGGGATTGATGATTGGGGGTCCATAGATGAGACTGAGTGGGAATGGGGGTCAAAAGCTGAGAGCAGCTCCCAGGGTTTCGAAGTGACTGTACCACTTGATCAAGAGGCTAAGGAAGCCATAGAGAGAGGGGATCTGGCCCAAAAATTGGGGTTCTGTGATGCCTACATTGAAAGGATACCAGACCTCACCCCTCCAGGAAATATTGCTTGGGCCAGAGACCAAAATGCGGCCTATGAGCAAATGATACAAAGAGTATGCACCCCATTTTCTCCACGAGGGAGAGGTAACAGGAGGACTCTCCCCCGGTTATCCAGGATGCAGAGGTGGATACAAAAGAAAGTAGCGCTTGAATATGGGTATGACTACCCCTATGCCCCAAGAGAAGTGATGGTGATGGTGGAGAAGTTTCAGGACTTTTGGTGTGACATGATGATTTGGGACTTTCTGTTTGTCCCAAAGCCATACAGGGACTCCCCAGAGGAAAAGCTTAAGGAAACATTTAACAGTGTAAAGGCTCAGTGGAATTTTGGGCGCCCCATTTACATAGACAGAGTGGAGGTCTGCCGCCCAGATGGATCAAGACAAAGTCAAAAACGAGCAAGGAGAATATGTTCAGGTCCCTCACCCTGACTATTACATTTTAGGGCTGCAAATGTTCTGTCTCAAAGAGAAGATTTTCAAGAGAAAAAAAAAACTGTGTTGGCCGGCTGGCCATCACAACTGACCAAGAAACTTCAAATATAATGCTGAGTTCACAAGTTTGCAAGTGTTTAAGTTTAATGTAGACCCCCTTGGGCCATCGGGCCAGGGTCTTTTGGAAGAAATGTTGCTGTGCCAGACCTCTTATTGCCATCGGGCCCGGGTCTTCATGGAAGCTGTCAGAGGAAGCGGGTGTCTCGGGTGGCAGCTTGGGAATCCAAAGAGTGTGAAGCTGAGCTGCAGAGAGGATCCTGTGTGCCGAGAACCAGTGGAGAGAGAGAGGGGGGTCCAGTTTCAGGAAAGCCTACAAAGGTCGTGAGTACTGTGGACTACGCCTGGGGGTCTGCTTAGAGTCAGAGGGGACCACTCCAGAGAAGGTTCTAAGGATCCAGGAGTCAGCTAGCTGTTAAAAGGGATGCCTGGTCAGAGGATCCTGAAGTATTAGAGAGGGTACCTAGGTAGAGGACCCTGAAGTGTTAACCACTTTAAGACCGGAGGATTTTCCTGCTTAATGACCAGGCCACTTTTTTCAACTTGGCACTGTGTGATTTTAACTGACAATTGCGCGGTCATGCTATGCTATACCCAAACAAAATTTACGTCCTTTTTTTCCCACAAACAGAGCTTTCTTTTAGTGGTATTTGATCACCTCTGCGCTTTTTATTTTTTGCGGTATTAATAAAAAAACAGCGAAAATTTTGCGAAAATACTTTGACAGTTAATAAATATCCAATATATTCAATTTTTGTCATATATTTAGGCCAAAATTTATTTAACTACATGTATTTGACAAAAAAAATTCTCAATGAGCTTATTTTTAACCACTTTAAGACTGGTAGATTTTACCCCCTTCCTGACCAGGCCATATTTTGCGATTCGGCACTGCGTTACTTTAACGGACAATTGCGCGGTCGTGCGACGCTGTACCCAAATTAAATTTATGTCCTTTTTTTCCCCACAAATAAAGCTTTATTTTGGTGGTATTTGATCACCTGTGCAATTTTTTTTTTTTTTAAAAGAGTGACAATTTTGAAAAAAAAAAAACAATATTTTTCACATTCTGATATTCCCCAAAATAAATTTAAAAATCAACATTTTTTAACATTTTAGGCCAATTTGTTTTCTGCTACATATTTTTGGTAAAAATTGCAGTAAGCGTATTTTGATTGGTTTGCGCAAAAGTTACTAACCACGGCAAAGATTTATCTTTTTTTTTTTTACTAGTAATGGCAGCGATTTGCGATTTTTTGCGGGACTGCGACATTGCAGCAGACAGATCGGACCCCTAACTGACATTTTTGACACTTTTGGGGGGACCAGTAATCAGTGCTAAAAATATGCACTGTTACTGTAATAATGACACTGGCAGGGAAGGGGTTACCATTGTTGGTGATCAAGGGGTTAAATGTGTGCCTCATGCTTACTGACGGTTGTGGGTGGGGGTGGGTTCTGTGACACAGACAGAGATCGCAGGTTCAGCTATGCTGAATACTGTGATCTGTCCCTGTCTGTCACAGAGAAGATCCGCCCGCTTTGTTTACACAAGCAGGTGAATTTTCTCACTCTTTCCTCAACGATCGGGGAAGAGAAACGGCGATCGCCGTCTCTCCTCCTCCTGCCCAACTCCCGCTGTGTCTAAACACAGTGGGAGCGAGCCTCTGGCGGCGCACGAGCGCCGCCGAGACATGGAGGAGTCCAGCAACAGGGCTGCCACCTTGCTGCAGTAGCAGAAACGTGAGCAGTCTTAAAGTGGTTAAAGGGGGCGCCTGTAGTTTGGGCCCTGAAGAGTCAGTGTACAGTGGGAAGTGTACAAGGTTAAGAGTTTCAGCAGCACAAGTATCTACGCAGAGTTACCTCAGCCAGTGCAGGGCAAGTCAAGTGTTCTACAGTCCTGGATCTTCTGGGTTAAAGTTGAGGTTCCAGCACAGTTTCAGTACTACAGTATCTATAGGCGTCAGAAAGCGCTGGTCGACATTCAGCTGGCGTCAAGACAGCGCCAACAGGCATTTTTCTTCAAGTGTCCATTAGTGTACCTAGTTGAGCCAGAGGAGTATCCCACTCATTCCCCTCTCCCATCCCCTAAATTCAATAAAACAACACAAACCAAAGATGCTGGAATGGTCATTGTCTCAGTTCTCACACCTGGGTTCACAACTCAAAAGTGTTGAAGGTGTCACCGGTAACAATGGCAGACCCACATTAGGCACAAGGCCTGCAAAAACTGCTACACACATTTCCTTTGTTATCTCAAGGATTCTAATTAGCCCTCCCAATTTTTATTTTGAACTACAAAACATTATTCTCTGCAGAGATGAGGGAGGGAAGGATTCAGAGGTTTAGCAAAAAAACTGAGTAGGGCTGACACCATTTTTTGTGATGTCAGTTGACTCCCCAAATTATTTAAACTGCTTTTTCTACACATTCAGGTCTACAAATAAAGAAGTCTAAATCTCTAAAGCTCTAAACCTTGGAAAAACAACAACCTTAAAATCCATTATGATTTTAATTTACAGAAACTACCCTCCTTTTTCTAGGCTTTAACCTAACATCTAATGTGCAATCCCTCTACTCAGAGAACTCCGCTAATGTTTCAACAACTAATGAAAGTCAATTTTGCCTCCCTCTTGGTTTGGCAGAATTTGCACTGTAAGAAATAACCTCCTTCTATGAATTTTATATTTATTCAGGGCGCTTCCTCTTCTTCTAAATAGAAAATCGGAGACAGAATGATTTAGGGTGATTTATAAAGGGGTCAAAAGGACATCAGTTAAAGAAAATAACTTTTTTACAAGAAAAACCATGGGGGTCCAGGCTCAACATTAAATATTATCAATCCACACAATTATTTAAACTGGCATTGTGCAATGTGGGAATGATCACTTCTGAGTGAGTCTATATATGTTCTGTAGCCACCATGTTTTAGGGGATAACCTAAATGTGGACCCACAATCCTTTGCCATTCTTTATCATATTCCCTAGTGCTGTGAGAGAGCTTGAATACCAACTATGGGTTGGGTTCTTCTTTACCACATTTAGTACCATTTTTTTGGACATCCAGCTTGGAGACGGGGATTACTGTAAGCCTATATCAGTGGTGGATCAACAAAGGCTACTGAAAACATTTTTTTTTTTCTTTGGTAAATAAAGCTCTTTGAGTCAGCGGGGAAAAGGTGGAAATGAGGAAAGTTTAAGTGCTGCAAATGGGTGACAAGCTAGGTGGGACAAAGTGTTGTAATAATGGGGTAAGGTGGGTAGGAGGGGGTGCTTTGACTGGGGGGTTTAGGTAGGTGAGAAGGGGCAGTGTAATTGCAGGCTGGGTTGGTGGGGAGAAATGCTCAGGTGGGTGGAAGAGGGTACTGTGACTGGTAAACGAATTAGGTGGAGAGATCTACTGCTAATGGGTGGGACTGAGGTGGGGGTGGAGGGATACACTGTAATTGTGGAGTTGAGGTGACAGTGGAGGAATGCTTTGCAATTGAGGAGTGAGAGTGCTGTGATTGGGTGGAGGGGGTGAAGTGATGGTGGTGGAATGTATTGTAATTAGGACTGGGAGGTGGTGGTGAAGGGATGTTCTATGATTGGAGGATCGAGGTGATACTGGAGGAATGTGTTGTGATGTGGGGAGGGTAAGGTGGCTGCAGGGCAATGCAATGCAATAGGGATTAGGTGTTTGAGGTGGCCACAGAAGGATGTGCTACAACTGAAGTATTTACAGCTGCACCTGTTATGGTGGAATGCTGCCCTTCAGCCCTCACTCCCTAAGCCCCTTGCCAGTCTATCAGCATAGAAGGAAGATCAGTGTTCTCAGTTCTCAGCCAATAAAGTTGGCTGGGGGTTGACAAACTAACCAACAGCTTTCCTCCTATGCAGCCATTTCCTCCTAATCCTGCTCTGGCCCTACTCTACATGGTTCCTTTCTGCAGCAGCTGGTGTGCTCAGGCAGGACAGCAAGGTTTGTACAACCAAATGGCAGAGACCAGGCTGAGGAGGTTGTATGAAAGGATAGTCATCATGCAAGTTGTCTTGGGGTCAAGGAGTCATGAAGTGGATTTGGGGACAGGTCTACAGCATCGGGGGGTGGGTACTCTGAAAGGAATATTACACAAAGGAAGAGGAGGGGTTTAGAGAATACCAAAAGCTGAATCTCACACATGCAAAATGGAATTCTAACTTTTTTAATAGTATTAAGGCCTATCATCTGCTTACATATTGCACCTAGTGCAACATCAAAACAAAAGGAAATTGGCAAATTACCAATGCCTATAGCAAAACACATCTGGACACTTTTTTTAAAGTTCAGGTGGGAACATTTGATAAATCTGTGAATTAAATTGTAAGTTTGAATAGCTTTATGCACTTTATGCTTTATTCAAACCTCTGGTAAAAGCTACCACCCAATGCAGCTTATATTCATATTTCTGTAAAATGTTAGAGGTTTGAATAAAAATTGTCAAACTTGCTGTTTTTCCAATAATGATGATTATTTTGAAATGGCAACATTAATTTCCACTGTTTCTTAGTCTGTTCTACAACATTGTGATCTTGCTTTGCTCGTGACAAATTTTATTTACATTTTTATTTATTTTTATTATTTTCTGAACACAAATCGATTAAAATATGTGTATTTGAGCACCGCATTTATATGTAATTAGAATAAAAAAAAAAATTCTAAGAAACAATACTTTAGTTTGTGTCTTCACCTATTTAGTATGCTGCGAATGTGTGTATTGTCAAACGAAACTGCTTTGTTGGCAGGATTTTTAACTAGACAAAACCTTACATCTGCAGCTTAAAAAAACACATTAGCCAATGCATAAAAGTCAAAAGATTTAGTACTGGTTTGAATTTTTTGAGTGGATATTTCATGGTAATCAAATCAACTTGCAAATGTCTGCATAAAATTACATAACAATTAGGCACCTCTGAATGGCTTAAACAGTATCAGAGCTGCACAGTGTAGCAGGTGTTTGGACCAGCAGGTACTGAGACCAGTGGACAAGTTGTTACAATCAAAATTCTATGGAGCTCAGATCCACACGTGTGATCCGTGGGTCAGAGATTACTTGGGTCACATAGGAGGTAACAGTATTTCTATCCTTTGCTTTTAGTCATCCATATTAAACATGTGCAATTTGTTTAATTACGAATCAAACTTTGGACGAAATTTACGTGAAAGGGAGATTCAGATGTATCCAAATTTCCGCATCACAATAGTAATGAATTCCAACTACCGTTAATCGGAAATAAATTATAATGAAAACAAATTAATTTGTATTCATTTGTTTCATGTGGATAACCCTATGAGATAGTTTGGGTCTTTTGTTAATGGTTGAAGTATACGAAATATCGTAACAACATAACGAATTATCCAAATTGATTCACATCCATTTGTTTTTATTCTAGTGAGCGTAGCATGATTATTCTAATAAGATTCTGTTTGTACTGAGGTGGAAACTTGAGAGACCATTCATTTAATTTGTATGTCAGTTGGGAATGGGAAAATGACTTTAACATAACAAATTAATACGTAATAATTTGGATTAGTTTAATCAGATGAGAGCGGCGCGGTAGTGTTTGACCTTTAGGATGATCAACCGATTCTTTTTGCATTAACATTTTTCATTATTATAAAAAATGCAATACATATGAAATGGAAATATATTGCAATAAATGAATAAATAGGATCATTTCTTTTTAAAGTGTTTGGGTTGAATGGAGGTAGATCCATCATAATTTCCAATCATTAACATGAATGAATCCGAAAATTAATTCTGGCCCATTCGTTACTTTCAGATGCATGCAAACCCCAGTTGATATTATCCAATCAGCCCATCTATTTCTCTTTGTGGATTGAACTAACAGGGTTGACTCAGAGTACATAAGTAATCTCCTGAAATGACGAACTAACACGGTAAATTAGGCAGTCAATAACAAAAGAATAACAGAACTTCTGGAAACACAAATCGATTCGGAAAAATCACAGTATTATATTTGAAAAGGCTCTGAAAACGAATCATTCTAACATAACCATTATGACAAAACAAAATGGTTTGCTTAATGAAGAAAAACCCAAAAAGAAACAAAACACATTTTCTAAAGCATTGTAAGTTCAAATCCACAATTAGCGTGGCACTAAACTTTATCCTTATTCTCCAAAAATCGTCTTCTACTTAACCACTTAAGCCCCGGAAGATTTTACCCCCTTCCTGACCAGGGGGTATTTTGCGATTCGGCACTGCGTGACTTTAACGGACAATTGCGCGGTCGTGCGACGCTGTACCTAAACGAATTTGGCGTCCTTTTTTTCCCACAAACAGAGCTTTCTTTTGGTGGTATTTGATCACCTGTGCGATTTTTTGATCATGCGCTATAAACAAAAAAAGAGAGTACATTTTGCAAAAATAGCAATATTTTTCACTTTTTTTTATATGAAATTCCCCCCCCCCAAAAAAATGTAAAAATCAAAATTTTTTAACATTTTCGGCCAATTTGTTTTATGCTACCAATGTTTGGTAAAAAAAAATCGCAAAAAGCGTATTTTGATTGGTTTGCGTAAAAGTTATCGCGTTTACTAACAAAGGGAAAGATTTTTGTCATTTTTGTTGTTTTTTTTTTTTAACGCGTAATGGCGGCGATCTGCGATTTTTTTTGCGGTACTGCGACATTGCGGCGGACAGATCGGACCCTTGACTGACATTTTTGACACTTTTGGGGTTACCAGTGACATTACTGCAGTAATCAGTGCTATACATATGCACTGTTACTGTAAAAATACACTGGTAGTGAAGGGGTTAACTTTATTTGAGAGGGAGGGGCTGTGTGTGTCCCTAGGGGCGTGCTTTCTACTGTGATTGGCTGTGGCTTGAGCTGTAAGGACACTGATCAACGGATCTACATAGTAGATCCGTGTGATCAGTGTTTTTACACCGAGGAGAATGACAGGTGGCTTGTTTACACAAGCCGCCTGACTTTCTCCCTCTCCCCCGCCAATCGCAGAGTGGCCGGCGGACATCGGGTCCGCCGGTCACACGCGCGGGGGGGTCCGTGACCACGCGGGAGCGGGAGCGCGCCTCCGGGGGCGCGCGCTCGCTCCCTAGACCCTCACAAGCAAGCGACGTAGCCCTACGTCACTTTGCCGGTGAGGGGCTGACCGCCGACGTAGATAGTCGTGCGGCGGTCGGCAAGTGGTTAATTGTCCCCTAATCTGTTTATCCCCTTCACTTCTGTTTGTTTGGAATAAGAAGTGCATGTTAGTTGAAAAAATGTTTACTGTTCTATGCACACTACACATGCAATAGTCCACAGTCTAGCTGGGGTGCAAGCAAAAGCAGATGGCTACGTTCCTACATACAGTGGGACCATGGAAAATGAACTTGGCCACTCTCTAACAGGATGTCAAATCACAGCAAAAAAAATATATTATTTTCAGAAGGCTGAGAGCAATAGAAGGTATTTTTTTTAGTTAAATGTGTTATAAATGTATTATAAACCTTACTACCTACTGTGAAAGGAGTCACTTTGTGTGGGGGACTCATGGAACCTAGATTACCTTGGGAAACTCCTTGTCCAGCTTCCCTCGCCCCTCTTATGTGATTCTGTAAATCACCCTGTGTCTATTAGGGGCACAGGGTGATCGAGAACCCCAGTCGGGTCTGTACTAATCAGACTCACTGTATAACCAGACCAAACTCAGCATTTCATTTTACCCCTGTTATCCTGGATTCTATATGTGTGGTTTGTGTTGAAAGAATGAAGGGGCTCTTTCACTTAGGACAGTATTATTTATGAACAATAAATAAATATATTATGACACATTGGTTCAACCTTTTCAGACTGCTTGTAAGAGTTTATCTCATAGACCATTGCTAGATAGTTTGAGGTGGGGTGGGGTTTGTTATTGTTAAGTGCCTGTATCCCATTATTCTATTGTTTCTTTCTGCCTTGGGATCAACCTATTATGGGATGTATATGTGTATGTGGATTAGCTGCTAAAGGGGAGGGCAGATTGTTCCAGAGTAAATATCTCTTTGTGCCTGTGTTTAAATCAACAATCTTATGCTTCTTACCATCCTACACTGATGTCTCAACAAGTGACTGGGTGGGCTAAGGGATCTTGGATCGTGCTCATACCAGGCAAGGGAAGCTTATATGTCAGACATACTTTTCTTGAGTAAGGGGTCCATCACACCTACATTCTATGTTTTTCACCTGCATAAAATGTGCCATGATATTGTCATTTCATGCTTTCATTTAGTGTACACACAAGTCTACAGTAGAGTAAATTTTCTCATTCCTTTGTCAAAATTTCTGTTTGTGTTCAAACATGAGGCATGTGGCATGACAATACACAGGATAATGCATAACTACAAGTCCCACAATCCCTGAGAGGATGGTAGTAGCTGCAATGGAGTGGTGGCATAGCGCACAGAGATTTCATTTCTAGATCATGGTAATGTGTAATGCTTAATTTACTTTGTATGTTCCAGCAGACTCCAGTGCTCTCCTCTACTCCAGTTTGTGGGTGGTCTTTTGCTGTCCTCATGTACAAAACAGGGCTATTTCTTTTATTCTTAGCCATATGGTCCTTTACTTTTTGGCCTCGTTCACACAGGACGATTACATCTGTGCAGGGTTACCAACAGTCCATAAATTGACAGATAGTTTGTAGATTTCAACCATTTTACAAACTGTCTGTAAGTATCTGTTACGTACAGTGGCCACCCGTAAAAAAATAGGGCGCAGTTCCGAATCCAGCCAGGCTCAGCAGCACTCTGATGGGCTTGTAGCCTTGGATTGGGAGGGGGCAGCTGAGCCAGGTGCACATGCGCAGTGATTTCAGCGTGTTTAAAAAGTCACTGAGGAGGCCTGGGACAGCACAGGACTGTATGTGGGAACTAGAGCTGGGATGCTAGGAAAGTTACTTTTTTATCAACTTTGCAGCTCCTCTGATTACATACAGATCAAAGGACATAGAGCCTGCCCTGGAGTTATATCAGAAACGATATTCTGCACTAATCAGTCAACTTGTACTGACTCTACAGCTGCTGCAGGTGACATCTCTCATGCAACTTTCAAGAAGCTGCTCTTCTGTTTATTGTGACATGCAGGGCAGATGAGACAAGCCCTGTGTCCTGCTCTACCCTTTAATACAATGTGAAATCAATCTGAAGGGTTGATCAGATTTCCCCCAGTTCTGTCTTGTCCAATGTGGGAAGAGACAGAAACAGCATCTGGCAGCATGGAGAGCAAAAGGCTCTATGCCTTAGTGAAGCTACTTACAGAGATGGGGGTATGCAGCCAGGCTGGATCGAGGGGGGGGGGGGGGGGGAGTTCGATGTACCCGTCATCAGGTGTGCTGGAAGTCAGTTCTGCCTCTGAACCCCTAAGGAGGAGGAGAGGGACCCCAGTGGATCAGCAAGAACAGATTACTGAGAGTGATGTATGTGCTTATTGAAAGCCTGAAGACAGCCATGGGGGGCAGCCCTGATTTGGAGCCCTGAACCTGCCTGTTTGGAGTCTGTGAGAGCAAGGAGGCACAACTGACCAGTGTGAACTTTGGGGAGATCGTGGTGCTGGATGATGCAGGTAAGACAGCTGATCAGCATAAACATAAGAGCACATTGTGCTTGATGTTGAGTTTTATTGGGTGAAGGTATACATTTTAAAGCAGACCTAAACCCTGAAGCTGGCCATACATGCAGCTTGCGAGCTGAATGAAAGAAATCAAACAGATACTTCCATCCATGCAAAGCAGTCCTGTGCCCATACACCTCCATATCGTCCTGTGCCAATAAACCTCCATACAGTCCTCTGCGCATATACCTGTTTGCCCCCCTGTTTAGATGATGGGCCTGAGCCCAGTACAACAGGACTAATTGTACTGCCTTATCAGCAGCCCTGGTAGCGGTTGTATCTGTACACCCTCTGCACCCCAAAAGACAACACTGGGATTTCCCCAATGGTGATAAAACACAGCACTGCAAGGGAAACGGATGTAGTCGATCCATGTGAACCAGGCATTTGTGTGGTTTCTTCAGCTGGTGGTGGGAGGGATTGCCTTTTGTTGTGGTCTTTTTATTTTACTTATCAGCATTTAGTTCATCTGTGTTAGTTGGATGCCATGATTTGATTGATTCCATATAATTAGAATCAGTGTTGGGGGTAACGAGTTACAAAGTAGCGGATTACAGTAACTACATTACTTTTTCTGGTAACAAAGTAACGTAACTAGTTACAATACTAATATTGGTAACTACACTACTTTACTAGGCTATAGGAGGTAACTACACTACTTTAATAGGCTATAGGAACGCGCTTTCCTGCGTTACCCAAGCCGTGCGATACAATCGTTATTTCGAAGAATAGAGAGGTATGAAGTTTATGACTTTTTGTTGCACTTTATGTTTATTCTGTTTTAACAGGTTTTGTTCTCATGTTTCCTAAAGCCTGTGTTTATACAATAAACTCTATGCAGAAAGAGTGTCATGCATCTTCTTCTACACGGTCAATTAAAAAAGAGGAAGGTAAAGTAATAAGTAGTGAAGTTACTTTTCAAATGCAGTAACTAGTAAAGTAATCTCGTTACAATTTACAGAAGTAACTAGTTACATTTTTTGAGTAACTACCCCAACACTGTATAGAATATATTTATTATATATATATATATATATATATATATATACTGTATATATACAGTATATATAAAGTGCTGCTAAATTGTCCGCATGTAAATACCTGTGATAACAAAATAAATAACATGACTGTCTGTCTCTATCTACACATACTTTATCCTTGCCTGTCCTCGCAGTGCTGGAAGCTGTAATTTTATAGTGCTTTTAGAGTGACAGTAAAGGCATTTACATCAGTAAACTGTATATGTATGCCACTAAAGGGCAGAATGTTTTTAGGTTTTCAAACCATTCTGGATATCAGATTCCCATATTATGCATTCTAAAAAAAGATGGCATCCACAGACCGCAATCCAAGATGTTTATTGATAAAACAATATTCAGAGCATGTAGTGAATGTGTGAGAACCACAGGCTCTGGGCTTCTCACTGCACACTGTAAATCATTTTTTCTTCGATGATTATCACAAATCAAATTTTCAAAAGTTTAAATATGTAATATGGTATCCACATTAGATGAAATTAAAGTACTTATTATTTAATGTAAATAAATATTGTATAGTAGGAACAACTACTAAGTCTAAATTTATAAGAGCAACATTACATTAATTAGTCTTTTGGAGTCAACAATTTGCCCTAAATCTTTAAAGTTTTATATATGCAGTTGCAGCTAATTTGGCAGACTTTTTTTACAGGTTCTCTGGAGAAAACAGCAGCTTCTTGCCACCCGTTCTGTAATTATACGTTTCTGAGAATTAAACAAGATGGAGCTTGACTGAGTTTAAAACATATCTAAAACCCGTAAAAATTTAAAATATTGCCGCTTACCAGTCCTTAAAATGGTCACAGATGGAGACATTTTCTTTCCTTCAACTATGGAACTGTGTGAAAGGGGTCTTAGCCTGCCCATACATGGTTTGAATCTTGGCTGGTCTCTGATGAACCAGCCGAGATTCGAACTGTCTATGGCCAGCTTTAAATATAGTGGTTGTATTTATTTTCTTTTTTTCCATGCTTCTTCAATTTTATTTTCAACTGGTAATGCTGTGATTTCCATTTCCTGTCCCTAAGTGGCTACACTTACTCTTCCACTGTATCTAGGTGCATGGTAGCTGGCCAGGCTGGACTTCAATCACGTGTGCCTGTGTTACTCTCCATTGTATCTTGAATGAAGTGCATGCCTAGTGCTCTTGTATCCAATGCCTTATGCTCTATACAAAGGAATGAATTTCAGTCCATATAACCCTTTACTCAATTGCAAGTAGGCAGCAGAAATTAAAGTATAACATATTTCATATCAGATGGTGACTTTTCAAGCTATTTTATGGGCTCCTTTTCAAGCATGGAGTACAGACACATAACACCACATATATCTTTAAATGGTAAAAGCAGTGAACAAATTAGCCAATTACAAACACAGAGACGTTCCAGCATCCTATTCCAAAACCATGAGTGGGAGGAGCCCATGCAAAAATACAGACAGACCTGATGATGAACTGGCAATGTGTCACAGAGAACTGACAGGTAGTTTGTGTGAGTCAGCGCTCACTGACAGCAATACGATAGGTCAAAAGTGAATCAATGATAGGGGGGAAATCAAATTAAACTCAAATAGATCGGATTAAGATTAAAAATAGTCCATACAATCTATGGCAGTAAGGGGATGTCAAGGAAAGATTTTTGGGAAGGATGGATGGGGATGGCACACACAATCGCTGGCTGCTCCTCAACAAGAAATGGGACGTCCCTTAAATACAGATAGAAACAGCAAAGGGAGGGTGCCAGGTCCCTGTGAATGTGAATTCAATTGAACTATATTTCAAATACACATAGTAGTGTCTTGCAAGCTGCATACTGGGGTGATGTGGAATGCCATTCCGGCAGAAAGTGGTCACGATGGATGAGAAGACCACTGTGAAAGACAAGCTTAGATCTGCTGTTCAGAGATATAACACTGGCGGTGTCTCTACCACTGGTGTTACTTCTCTGAATGCGGTCTGATGATCTACTGAATGTCTGATGATGAACTGAATGGTGTTGATTTACTTAAAGCGGAGTTCCAGCCTAAACACACACTCACCTGTCCAACGGTCCAGCGATGCGGCCGCCTGAAGCCTCGCTCTTCTCCCTCTCTGTCTGCGGTGTCGGCATCACTGGTGTGGGCACCCGGAAGTGGGAGCGGGTACCTGTCAAAACTAGGTACCCGCTTCCCCCCCCCAAAAAAAATGACATGCCAAATGTGGCATGTCAGGGGGTTAGAACTGCCTAAAGCCGAAGTTCCACTTTTGGGTGAAACTCCGCTTTAAGTCTAATAGACTGTTTACTTTGCAAAGGAAGTTGTACTTTGCAAGGGGGTTCCCCAGAGCTTAGTGAATGAAGTGAAGCTCTGCTGGCTTCCACCATCCAATCTTGTGCAAGCAAGAATGCATTTTGTTATATTTCTTTGGGGTGGGTGTAGTACAAAAGTCCAAAACACTCAAGCTAGGTTCACACTTATGCGAATTGGATGCGGGCTTCTCAATGGAGCCAGTTCACACATCTCAGTGACTGTTGTGGAGCGGCTTGCACAGGTGTCCTGTGCGTCTTTGGCTCTGTTTCAGGTCTAAATTCAGGGAAAAATTTTGGCCTGATTCGTCCCTGGAATGGAGAACATGGACACACTGGACCCCTGCTGTGAGCCGCATCTGAATTAGGTGTGAACCCAGCCTCAGGGTGCTATTCAAAATATTTATTGATTAAGAGCATCATTGGTGTTTATTGCACTTTGTTCTTGTAATTACATGTCCTCTTGCATGTTTTTGTTACTTTTGAAATACCAATAAAAACTTTAAAAAAAAAAAAAAAAAGAGCATCATGTAAAGCCAACACATTTCAGGGGAAGTGCCTTCCCCTTCCTCAGGGCTAGTGTACAAGAGAACAATAAGATAATGAAACATAATATAACTATCTTATACAAATATTCCATATACATTTTATAGTGCTATACATCAATAATATGGGTACCTACCTATATGAAATTGTCATAAAATCCTTTCATTCTTTTTATATATCTTTTGATTCATTTTTGTTTGCTTTCTTAGACCGCATTCACACTGAAGCGGCACGACTCCTGCACGACTTCGGGGGCGACCTGTGAAGTCCCGTGCACGTGACTTCGGCGCAACTTGCACGGACTTCACATAATGGAAGTCAATGCAAGTCGCTCCGAGGTCGCCCCGAAGTAGTACAGGACCCTTTTTCTAAGTCGGAGCGACTTGTGTCGCTCCTATTAGAACGGGTCCTGTAGCAGTGCATGGACCGCGACGGACCGCGACGGACCGCGACTTGTCAGGCTGACAAGTCGCCTGACAAATCGCGGCAGTGTGAATGGAGCCTTACGTGTTATCTGTGCTTTTAAGAGTGATCTACCCCAATTCATTATCATCATATTGAAACTGAAATTGCCTATAATTTATACTTCATGAGTTTATGGGATTATATGGTTATGTCATATAGTTAATCCATGTTATTGGCATACAGCACTATAACATAGATCTGTAATATTTAAAATATATATTTATGTTTTGTATCATTGTTTTATTGTTCTCTTGTGCACTAGCTCTGAGGAAGATGGGGGGGGGGGGTACTCCCCCAAAATGCATTGGCTTTACATTATACTCTTAATCTCTTTCTCTCTCTTTGACAGCAGCCCCGAACCGAAACAAGGCCTCTTTGACGCTATCAGAGAACAAGCAGTCCGGGACTAGAATGAAGTCTATCTACATTGTACCTTGATTATTCATTAGCCCCTTTGAAGGAGGACCCACTCCACTATTTTATCCACCAGAACCAAAAGCTTTGGTTCCACCAGAACCAATAGCTAGTATAGCACTATTTCATACACACACAATACACACACAATACACACACATCAGCTGCACGTGATTGGGTATTCTTTGCAAAGTGAAATTTCACCACATTCACGGAGCGCAAGAGAAAATTCACTTGCAAAGTTTAACTTCCATTTCAAAGTGAACATACTACTTGCCTTTAGTAAGTCAACCCCAATGTCTTTAGAAGTCGTTGATTAAATATAGCAGAACTACCTAAAAAAAAAATGTGTATCTGCATCATTATTCACATTTCATTAGTCTGTCTGCATGGTAGACTTTAAGGAAAAGCTGTCAGGGTTTGTTCATCTCCATTACATGATAGATTGATGGAAGCAATAGTTTGCAGTTTCTTTTTAGCTCAGAGCAAATGACAAGGACATTGAATTTCTAGCAAGATCAAAAGATTTTTTTTTTTTTTTACTTTCTGAAAATGTTTTTTGAATAAAAAAATAAAACAAATGCAGCCACAACATCTAAGCACTGGTGAGTTGCAATATATTAAATGTTTACATAATGCTTATGTAGGCTTCGACATACAGTATCTTTATTTTTTTACATGCAACAGTTGTGTTTTATGCTGATATGTATTGTAATATCACATGATCATGAAATGAGAAAACAACAAAGGAAGATCTCTTCTGTTACTACCCCACACTCAAAACAGAAATAGCTTTATTAAACCCCTTTGAAAGTAAAGTTTAACAAATGGTCCCAGCTTCCAATGCATTCTAGATACTTTGATGATGTCATTGTTCCTTACTGCTGCCTCCTGGGTGCCACAAATCCAGTTACAATGCACTTCAGTCAATTGCAGGACTGCATTCTCACAGAATTTCCAATCCCAGCATTCTCAGGTGGCAGTTGTAAGGCATAGTAGCATCACCTGCAATCTCGTAATCTAGAACCAAGATATTTATTTATTTTTTTGGAAAAAGTATTTTTTAAGCGTGACTCCACTTTTGTTGAGAAAAAAAACATTCCCCTCTGGGTGATCTATGTACATTACAAGGATTGTAACAAACTTTGTTGCAGATTCCTACCTTTTGTTATTCTGAAGAAATCCTTGTTTGTTACTCTGTGCCTCTGTGCTGAGTGGGTCTAATGGGAGAGCTTTCATAATTATCTGTCAGCTGTGGAAGCTGCAGAGCATTTCATCCCTTTAGACGTGTTCCTATTGGGAGTATCTCACCAAAAATGAGATTTTTATTGCAGGGGATGCCAGAAATCTGACTTGTATCTTGGGCAGACTTCTGGGAAAATTGGTGAGCCAATCACACAAGCAGGAAATTATGTTTCTGGGGTGTGGTCAGTACACATTCTGGGAACAGAACAGCTCCAGGTAGCCATATTACATTGCATTTTCAGAAAATTACAACAGCTGCAGATTGAAAAGGAAACGTCATTTTTAATAACATTTAATTTCAATATGATTTGTGTCGCAATTGTATACGCTATATTGTTTTTTCTTTAGTTGCTATTTTTTTCCCCATGAAAGTGGAGTTACCCTTTAAGCTATTTCTGTTTTGGAGGTGGTTTACTAGCCTCTATAGGACCGGCTACCCACATTGTACTGTGGACGAGTGGCTCCTACACTCACAGCAACATATCTGTCCATTACTGGCCTTTTCCGGGTACAGGATGCGCAGGGAAAAGAAGCAAATAGATTTTTAGTAAAAAGCAGCACATAATACACTCATTAAAACTTGTTAACCCCTTGATTATCTAGAGATGTTAACCCCTTCACAGCCAGTATTGTAGCAGTGTATAGTATTATCATACACAAACACTAAGCGCAGGAGAGTTAAAAGCTTTAAAGATAAATCAAATGCAAAATGGCCCCTCACAAAATTAAAATAGAAAAAAAAAAATACTCAACACAGCATGGACGCCTCTCTGTGTTCACACTTGTAGTCCTGGATTGCAGTGCTGTCAGATGGAGGAAACACTGCAGCTGAAGGACAGACCAGAGCTGTGTACACAGACACGGTGTATGGATGATGTCACATGTGGGCGGAGCAGTAGGCAGAGCTATGCGTTTTGAAGGATTCTATTAAACTTTGGTGTAGATTCCTACTTGTTTCTGTAGGTTAGCTTATTTTCTACTATGTCATTGAAAATCTGATTCCTGAATGCAGTGTCTGTGTTCTTTGTGATCAGCTGATGCGCTTGAAGTGCAAGTGGCAAGGTCTGCATCCCTTTAGCAGTAAATAACCCTTTAGGAGTAGCTAACCAAAAATGACATTCTTGTTGAAAAGGATACCTAAAATCTGACTTTCTCTTAGTGCAGACTTTTGGGAAAAATTAATCAATCAATCACATCAGCTGGAAATTACATTTCTGGAGGTGTTCAGTACATCAGCTGTGTACAGAACTTCTCCAGTTTTCCATATTGCATTGAAATTTACAGTAAATTACAACAGCTGCAGATTGAAAAGGAATAATTTTAATAACATTCAATTACAACATGGCTTGTGTAAAAATTATATATGCTGTTTTATTTTTATTTACTATTTTTTTCCAATGAAAGTGGAGTTACCCTTAAGTGTAACTCCACTTGTGTTGAGGAAAAACATTCCCCTCTGGGTGATCTATGCACATTGCAAGGATTTTACCAAACTTTATTGTAGAGTCCTACCATTAGTTATCCTGAAGAAATAGTTATTTGTTTGTCTGTGTCCATGTGCCGAATAAATCTGTATGGAAGTGGTTTTAAGATTTACCCCCCTTTATGATCAGTGCATTTTTTGTGATACGGCTCCACCCGCACAGCCATGTTATTTATATACACAGAGTAGAGAATGTAGAAAAAGGCAGAGAGCGGGGGAGGCCTGTCCATTGGGGCGCCACCACCCCTATCCATGCGTCCGGCCCCCTAATCTACATACAGGGCGCCGGACGTATGGATTCCAATGGGGTTTTTTTTTTTTAAGTATGTGATTAGAGTCAGAGGCTCTAATAGGCTTCAAAAAAGGGTGGGCTTGGGACGCAGAGCACTGCTCCCTGATCCCACCCAGTTGTGTGACAACAGCGAATGAATATTCACTATTGTCACACGGATTCTTCTCCTGGCCAATCAGGAAGCGGGTCCTGAGACCCGTTTTCCGATTGGCTGAAAGGAGAAGCCATTCCATTGGTCGAGAAGGGAGCAGACACAGGTGACCGATGGGGAAGCCGCCGCTGCCGCCGTTGCTGCTGACTGCCGACTGCCCTATCCAGGGTGAGAGGGGGAGTGAGCAAGCAAAGGGGGGGAGGGGTATGGTGTGTGGACTGGTGTAGTCCGGGGGGCCTATAGTGTGGTCCATCTGCCGCCCCCAACCCCCCCCCCCTGGCCCATGGAGCACCAGCCGCCACTGGCAGTGAGACTGTCAGTGGAGCACAAATGCAGTGACTTCATTGTTTATTGATACTTTCTTCAGCTTTGTAGCTGACAGTCTGTACCTCAGCATAGACTTTAGATGGAGGAAGAGCCTGCAGGAATCATGACATTGTACCCTGATTCACTTTTTTTTCCAGAAAATTGAGTTCTCTGTTAAGATTGCACATAGAGATAAGGACTATTGTTTCTTGTTTAATTCTATTGATTTACGCATTTTATTATGTATTAACAGTAGATCATTTGGGTTCCAATGGCATAGTTCACACCAGTATGTGAAAGGGTTATAATGAATAAATAAATGTCAATTATAAAGTTGCGCTTCCTAAATGATAAACAAACATATCATGTCACCATATATAAGGTGTAACACAAAAAAACAAAAATGGTGAAAAATGATGGCAGAAATAAAAAGTCACCATTTTTTTTTTTTTTGTGTTACACCTTATATATGGTGATATGATATGTTTGTTTATCATTTAGGAAGCACACCTTTATAATTGATATTTATTTATTCATTATAACCCTTTCACATTCTTCCCTCATTTACAGTGCTGCTTCTATTTCACATTTTTTTGGTCTCGCGCACCTTTCACTCTTTATTTGATTACATAGTTCACACCAGAGCAGCCAGTTCCAGTGCAGAAAAGAAGTAGAACATGCTGCCCATGGCAGGCGTGATGGCGTTTTAACCTTTATTAAAATCTTGATCTTGTAATACTACACCTCCTTGTTTTACCTGCTTATTGAGTGCGCTGTTGGATCATTTTGACTGCATGGTTAATCCATCTTGGAACCCCGGCTCTTGGCATCCATCCATCCCATAGGGATATCAGGGTAAGGCACAACCACACCTCCCTCTTGGGTTCTAGCACCTGATTGTAGATAGTTTTGGATTGCTTGGTTTATCCATTTGGATCCCTGGCTCCTGGTATCCATCCATCCCTTAGGGATGTTGGTAAAAGGCGCAGCCAGGCCTCCATCTTGGGGTCTTAACAGCTGGTAAGAGTCTTGTGCACTATCTGGGTGTGAAGAATCCCTCTTGATTCACTTCTGCAGCAATGGTTCTTGTTAACACTCAAATGTTTTATATGAACTTTTTTTGCACAAAAGCACCTTTTCCCTGGAGTTCTATAGATTGCCTATAACATTTTTCAATCTTCAATCATATGCATATTTTATTTTAAAAAAATTCACTTGATCGCATGGTGGTCTTAATGACCTTATGCACTTTATATTGATAGCGCAACAATTGTTTTAATAGTTTGTTTATTTTATATGAGGTTATATTGTGAGTGTAGCTATTACTGATTTATTGTTTAATGTTAGATGGTGACACTTTTATTGTTGTATGGTGACACTTTTGCGCGACTCATTTTTATTTAAGGATAAATAGATGTTTGTTGTTGACGTATGGATGAGAAAATTTGAAGGCTCAGGATGAAACTTTTTGTCCTTTCTTATCTGAACAAACACATTTCTAACTATAAATATGGTTCTTAGTTGGGAAAAAAAGTTTGTATATGTATACTATTGTAAAGGACTGAAAATTGAACTTAAAGTGGAGTTCCACCCTAAAATACAACTTTTCGCTATCTTCTTCCTCTCTGTCACCTGTAAAACAATTGGATAATCGAACATTTTTTTTTTCTTTACTTACCTTGTTTTAGAAGAAAATATACTCACCTTACTTCCTGTTCCTCTCTCTTCGGCCGTGGCCCGCGCCGTCACTTCCTGCTCGCATTGATTCCTGGGAGCTGAACGTCATCGCTCCCAGGAATCAATGCACCTGCACTGGCCGGTTGCCCAGAAGCTGTGCAGGAATGACGTGCCTGCACTGGACATGACGAGTGGGGGCGGTGCAGGGCATTCTGGGACGAAGAGGACACAGAAAAGGATGCCGAAGAGGACGCGCTGGCTTCAGCTGCCCACACCTGAGATTGCAGCGCTGGACAAGACATTTTCAAGGTAAGTATTTCTTCTTAGAGGTAAGTGTGACCTGGGACATTTCAGAGGCTATCCATTGTGGAATGCACTAGCCCTGACTGTCCCGGGGGTATTTTTATTAAAAAAAACTTTCCGAGGGTGGAACTCCGCTTTAAAATTTTTTTACATTAGTGTGGCAATCAAATGAAAATTTGTGAATTTTTTGAGTCAACAATGGGCACAATAAATGTTCTGTCAAATGATCCTTCTAAAATGTTAGTTCGAATGTCAGCGTTGATCAGTGTGTAGCCAGTTTAGGAATGCACACACGGGTAAGCATGACTTTGGCCCTGTCGGAATGTGAAAACTGTTCACCCTCACTGGTAAACATAAGCAAATACCCCCCCCCCAACTTATACAATATGTAGCACCCTCCTAGGTAGGTGCTAGGAAAAGTATAGGGGGCCTGATCAGTAGTTAGGCCTGCTGCATGTGTTCATGTGTGATTCATCTGGTCTGAGAGAGTGTCCCCTCTGTATCCAATAGGGGAGCCTGTTGGACAGTGGAGGAAACCCAGCCAGTGACACACAGGCTTTTATGACTATCCCAGTGGGTAGGCACAACAGTGGTGCATCCTGGAATACGTTATAAAAGCCACGGGCACATGTGACAGGGTGTCTTTGGGCGGGAAGCCAGGTCCCAGGAGGAGGGTGACGACTGTCTCTCCTCCTGCTGCTGAGGAAGGTGGTCACAGGTGGTCAGCCTTGTGGACCAGAACTGTGGTGCTGAGCCAGGAGGTCCAGTGGATGCTGACAACAGAGTTGGAGGCAGAGCGACCCAGGGAACAACAGTGTCCGTGAGTACCGGGAAGCTTGCCAGGGATCTGCCCAGGATGGCAACCACTCCAGGAGGGTGTCAGTGGACAGAAGGTCAGCGCACACAATCAGTGAGAAAGGGGGTGCCACATTAGAGCCTGAAGAGTAATCTAAGCGAGAGTACATATTTTCTATCTTCACTTCAGTGGCAAGGTGAAGCAATGGCCTTGCCGCATTCTACAGTCAGTTGTCCTCAGGAAATTGTGCATAGTTCAAGTTGGAGTATCCCACTCATTCCCTTCTCCCATCCAAGTTCTAAAATAAATACAAAAAACCAAATCCCCTGGACTGTCCATTGTCTGAGCCAAGAACTTTTAATGCCGTGTGTCTGCTTTCAGTTGCTAATGGTAACCCAGGGGAACTCAAGAAGTGTAATTCTCAGCAGCTCCCTAGGGGGCAATGATACAAATACAACGCTCCATAGAATACAATACGACAGCAATGGCATGCTAAGAATAAAGTGTGAGTATGTAGCTTACTATTACTATTATTTTAATATTATATAATTATTAATCAAAAAGAATCATTTGAATAATATTAATGGTGATATATTATCTTATTATATTATAATATTATTCAATTTGTTCTTTCTGTCACAGGCATAGAGACCCAGTGGGATGGATTTACTAAAAGCAAATAGACTGTGCACTCTGCAAGTACAGTTGCACTAATTTTAGCCAGAGCTTAGTAAACGAGGGGAAGCCGAACTGATTTCCATCATCCGATCATGTGCAAACAAAAATATATATATTGCACCTAAATAGATATTCTTTACAAAGTAAAGGTTCACCCAACACTTAAATTGGAAAATTAGTGCAACTGCACTTGCAAAGTTTGCCCTTTGTAAATCCACCCCATGTGTTTTTTTTAAATATTGAGTAGCTTAAAGTAGAATTCCATTCAAATTCTAACTATACCTGAAGCTGCTCACACTTCAATTCCAATCCTATTCTAACTACCCTGTAAAAGAAAGATATGTATACTTACCTATTCTGGGAGTGCTAAGGTCCATCCACGCGATTGGCTCCCAGCGCCGACTTCAGTGTAGAATAGGGACAGCTGACAACGCATGCCCTGTAGTAAGCCTATGGGTGAGGTCATCGCTCAAGCTCTGCCCCCGTTGTGGGCAATCTCTCCTCTTAACAAAAGCCGGATGCTGGAAAGATCATGTGACTAGACCGGAGTGCCCTCTGAATAGGTAAGTATAGACATCTTTCCTCTACAGGGTAGTCACAGTAAGTTTAGAATGGAGGGTGGGAACAGGTTTAAATACGGTTAGCATTTGACTGGAATTCTACTTTAAAGTGGGACTTTACCCACAAGGGGAAGTTCCCCTTGTTTGCATCCTCCCCCCCTCCACTGCCACATTTGGTACATTTTGGGGGGGGGGGGGTACCTGTTTTTGAAAGGTACCTTCTTCCACTTCCAGTCAGATGCACAGTCAGATTGCACCAATGCAATCTGAGCCAGAGGTTTGGCCCCCCTCCTTCCCCGGCAGCCTTCTGGGACACATCCCAGGTCCCAGATGACTACGGGACCATTCACAAAGTGCCACACAACTTGCAGATGCTCAGTATGCCCTGCGGCTTCACAGCCTGTTTCCCTTACTTACGATGCTGACGCCTGCACTCAAAGCTGATTGAAGAATCTGCTCAAGTGAGGATATCGCTGGATCTCTGGACAGGTAAGTGTCCTCAAATTAACCACTTGCCAACCGCCCCATGCAGATTTACTGCAGCAGGGAGTCTCAGCTGCATATAATCACGTAGATCTATGTGACTATGTGCATGCAGTTTCGGCAGCGCACGTGCGCCGCTGGAGCCACGTTCCCGCTGTGATTGGAAACAGCGGGAGCCAGACCATGGGAGGAGCATGCTCGATGGCCGCCGGCCTCCCGAGATCTTTGGCTAGAATGACAGAAGAGCCACCTGCTTATGTAAACAAAGCAGGCAGGTCTTCTGTCAGAGAGGCAGGGAAAGATCGTGTGATTCAGCTAAGCTAAATCACTGATCTCTCCCTGCTTCTGTCCAACCCATGCCCCCACACAGTTAGTAAGCACAAAAGGGAACACACTTAACCCCTTGATCACCCCCAGTGTTAATCCCTTCCCTGCCAGTGTCATTTATACAGTAAAAGTGCATATTATTTAGCACTGATTACTGTATTAATGTCACTGGTTCCCAAAAAAATGTCAAAAATGTCAGTTAGGGGTATTATCTGTCCACCGCAATGTCGCAGTCCCGATAAAAATCGCTGATCGCCGCCATTAATAATATAAATAAATAAAAAGTCCATAAATCTATCCCGTAGTTTGTAAATGTATGTAAATGTGCAAACCAATTATTATACTCTTTTTGCGATTTTTTTTTTTTTTTTTTTTACCAAAAATATGTAGCAGAATGCAAATTGGTCTAAACTGATAAAAAAAAATTGATTTTTTAAATTTTTTTTAATTGGGAATGTTTTATAGCAGAAAGTAAAAAATATTGTGTTTTTTTCACAATAGTTTTTTGTTTATAGCGCAACATCTAAAAACCACAAAGGTGATCAAATACCACCAAAAGAAAGCTCTATTTGTGGGAAAAAAAGGACATCAATTTTATTTGGGTACGGCATTGCGCGACCACGCAATTGTCAGTTAAAGCACTGCAGTGCCGAATTCGCAAAAAACGGCCTGGTCTTTAGGGGGTAAAACCTTCTGGAGCTGAAGTGGTTAAACTTTACATTTTTGGGTGGAGCCGGAAGCTTCTCAGCCCTGGAAGATTTGGCTGATCAAAGACCAGGCCCTATTTTGAGATTCGGCACTGCGTGACTTTAACGGACAACTGCACGGTCGTGCGACGCTGTACTAAAACGAATTTGACGTCCTTATTTTCCCACAAACAGAGCTTTCTTTTGGTGGTCTTTGATCACCTGTGCGATTTTTATTTTTTTTTTTGCGTTATAAACAAAAAAAAGCAACATTTTTGAAAAAATAACAATATTTTTCAAATTTTTTTATATGAAATTCTCAAAAAAAAAAAGTAAAAATCAAAATTTTTTAACATTTTAGGTCAATTTGTTTTCTGCTACATATTTTTGGTAAAACAAATTGCAATAAGCGTATTTTGATTGGTTTGCGCAAAAGTTATTGTGTTTACTAACTACGGGAAAGATTTATGTCATTTTTATTGTTTTTTTTTTTAACAAGTAATGGCGGCGATCTGCGACATTGCGGCGGACAGATCAGACCCCTGACTGACATTTTTGACACTTTTGGGGGTACCAGTGACATTACTACAGTAATCAGTGCTATAAATATGCACTGTTACTGTGAAAATGACACTGGCAGGGAAGGGGTTAACTTTATTGGTGATCAAGGGGTTAAGTGTGTCCCTAGGGTCGTGATTCTAACTGTTAGGGGGCGTGGCTAGTGAAGTAACCACAGAGACATGCAATCCTATATAGCAGGATCGCATAGCCTCTGTGCCTACTTTAGTGAGAATTACAGACGGCTGTGTTTACATCAGCCGTCTGTCTTTCTCCCTCTCCTGTGGGAGATCGCGAGTGGCCGTGGCCATCGGAGCCACCGGTCACACGCGCTGGCTAGGCAGAGAACAAACCAGGGGGGAGCGCGCCGGCGGCGGCGCACGCTTTCCCCCTACAGGCTCTTTGGCAAGCGACGTACCCCTACGTCTCTTTGCCTGTAAGTGGCTGTGTGCCGCATTAAATAGTCATTAGGCGGTCGGAAAGTGGTTAAGCTGGCCATTCACAGTTTTTTAGTTTGGTAGCATGCTGAAAGAAACTAACAAAAAAACATCTTCTTCAGTTAGAAGCTGATTGGCCAGAATGGACAGCTGCACAAGATTTTGCACTCTCCAGTTTTAGTAAATCAACTCCTTTTTGTGTAAAGTTGTATTTACAGCCTATTTGTTTGGGCAGCAGGGGGAAGGGAGAAGGGAGGATCTATCTGGCAGGGAAGCAGACCTTCCATTTCTACTACAATATCTCTTTCAGACAGGGAGGGGGATAAAAGCAGGTGGCTGAGCCTTGGTTTTACAGACCCCTGGCAACCCACCCAAACTGTGAAATAATAGATGGATGGAGCTGTTCACATGCCACAGGCACAACTTTTTTAACTCGGGGTGCAGAGTTTAACAAGTGGCACCACTTGTCAAACTCACCCAGTAAGTTCAGTGGGGCTACGCCGCAACCACGTGCAATGCATGTGATTTTGGCACATTAGTGCAGCATAATAGGGTCACATTTGGCGATAAGGTGGTGATATAACACCTCCTCATTGCCTGTTAAATGCCCCCTAAAAAGTGCTCATAAAGTGGATCACTCTTCATAGGGCACAGCACTCCACAGCGAGTGTGAAAGAGCCAAAAGAGTGCTTTAATATGTTAATGCTTATATGGTATTTAAAGCAAACCTTTCCCCCTTTTACTAAATTTCACGTTAGCATGCATCACTGCACTCTGGCGTGAAATCATCCAACACTAATTTAAAAAGGAAAAAAAAAAGGTTTGATTTATTAGTGAAATAGCCCCTACCACACAGATGCCCCTGGAAAAGCAACATCACTAGTGCCTTCAGGGAGATCCCTACCTAATCTGCGAGATCTCACAGTATTCTCATACTACTCATGTGCGAGATGAAGCACATGGGATCATACACTTCATTTCGCGCATGTGCTGTACAGCATGATACGCATTTGCTCTTGCAAAAAAAAACATTCTCCCCAAGATCCCACAATACGTGGATTTCATTTTAAAAAGCAGATAAGTGTACTGTCCTACAACTCATGCGTCAGGCCTTCCATTTTGCGCATGCGCAGAATTACATCAATTTTCAATATGGAAGCGCAGGAGCAGGGACACCGACTACACAGAGGCAGTCTGCAAAGGATCCACAAGACAGAAAGGAGGAGAGGACATGTGCAGATAAGTGCACTTGTGTATATACTATGTATTGTATATTATTGCAATTTTCTTGCAGGGGGCGGGTATATTGTCTTCTTTAACCACTTCAGCCCCAGAAGATTTTACCCCCTTCCTGACCAGGCCCTATTTTGCGATTCGGCACTGCGTTACTTTAACGGACAATTGCGTGTTCATGCGATGCTGTACCCAAACACAATGTACATCCTTTTTTTCCCACAAATAGAGATTTCTTTTGATGGTATTTGATCACCTGTGCGATTTTTTTTTTGTGCGCTATAAACAAAAAAAGAGCGACAATTTTGAAAAAAAACAATATTTTTCACATTCTGCTATATAACATTCCCAAAAAAATTTAAAAATCTAAATTTTTTAACATTTTAGGCCAATTTGTTTTCTGCTACATATTTTTGGTATAAAAAAAAATCGCAATAAGCATATTTTGATTGGTTTGCGCAAAAGTGATCGCGTTTACTAACTAAGGGGAAGATTTATGTCATTTTTATTGTTTTTTTTTTTCTTGTAATGGCAGCGATCTACGATTTTTTGCGGGACTGTGACATTGTGGCGGACAGATTGGACCCTTAACTGACATTTTTGACACTTTGGGGTGGATCCGTGATATTACTACAGAAATCAGTGCTATAAATATGCACTGTTACTGTAATAATGACACTGGCAGGGAAGGGGTTAACACTGTTGGGGATCAAAGGGTTAAATGTATGCCTCATGCTTACTGACGTGTGTGGGAGGGGGGGGGCTTCTGTGACAGAGACAGAGATCGCAGGTTCAGCTATGCTAAATCTTGTGATCTTCTCCTGTCTGTCACTGAGAAGACCCGCCTGCTTTGTTTACAAAAGCAGGCGGGTCTTCTCACAGTTTCCCGACAATCGGCAATCGCCTCCGCTCCTCCTCTGGCCCGACTCCCGCTGTGTCTAATCACTAGAAGTCCAGCGACGTAGGTGTACTTCGCTGGACCCAGGGGAGCCACACCGCCGCAGTAGGATTACTGGCAGTCGGCAAGTGGTTAAGAAATTGGGTTTATGTATATTTTAAACCCCTGGTACCCCACCTGCGGTCTAGCCTAGGATGGACATGTAACTCTTTGGCACCTATTGTTTGGTTCTTATGCCCCGTACACACGTGCAGATCGTCGGCCGAACGATCAGCCGTCTTTTGTCCCCGGGCTGTCGTGTCTGTTGAAAAGTGCAAAAGACTGCACAAGAATTTTGTCCGCCGACTACAGCCGACTGCAGAAGTGATGTCATGTGATGGTTAATTTTCCCTGTGTTTTTTCTTTTCTGAGCATGCCCAGTCTTGCAATCTGCTGTCTTTCGGACGAATTCTGTATTGACTGGCGAACAATCGGCCGCTCTGGTGTCGGCATACAAAAATTTTAATGCTTGCACGACAGATTATTTTCGGCCGAAAGTGCGCTGTCGGCTGTCGGAAGCATCATACTAACAAGCCGAAAATCGGCAGATCGTTCGGCGGCCGAACATTTTCGGCCGACAATCTGCATGTGTGTACGGGCCTTTAGGGCCTCTGCTGATGGAAGTCTGTGTTTTTTACCTGGGTTGTTATCAGAGCCATTAACCGCTTTCATACTGGGAAAATTCTGTCATTCCTCTCCTACATGTAAAAATCATATTTTTTTGCTAGAAATTTGCTCAGAACCCCTAAACATTATATATATATATATATATATATATATATATATATATATATATATATATATATATATATATATATATATTTTTTTTTTTTTTTTTTTTTTTTTTTTATCAAAGACCATAGGGAATAAAATGCCAGTCATTGAAAGTTTTTATGTCACACGGTATTTGCACAGCAATTTTTCAAACGTGATTTATTTTTTTTTAATTAAAAAAACACTTTCATGAATTAAAATAAACCAAAAGAAAAAGTTAGCCCAATTTTTTTGTATTGTGAAAGATGATGTTGTGCAGAGTAAATAGATACCTTATATATCATGCTTTAAAATTGTGCACACTCGTGGAATGTGGCCAAACTTCAGTACTTAAAGATCTCCTGAGGCTACGCTTTAACTTTTTTTACAGGTTACCTGTTTATAGTTACACAGGAGGCCTTGTACTAGAATTATTTCTCTCACTCTAACGTTCGCAGTGATACCTCATATGTGTGGTTTGAACGTCGTTTACATGTGCTGACGTGACCTACGTATGCGTTCGCTTCTGTGTGTGCAGGCGCAGGGATGAGGGCGCTTACATTTTTTTTATTGTTTATTTATTTATTTATTTTTTACACTTTCCCTTTAAAAACATTTTCTGATCAATTTTTTTCCTATTACTAGGAAGGTAAACATGCCTTGTAATAGGAATAGGGCATGACTGGTCCCCTTTATGGATAGATCTGGAGTCTGTAAGACCCTACATCTCTCCTCTAGGCTGGAAAGCCTGAGATCAAAAAAAAAAAAAACAATCTCAGGCTTTCCAGCCGAACAGTTTACAACTCCCGGGCTGGGCGTGACGTCACAACGTCGCGCCAGGCCTCCGAGAGTCAGGGATGACCATCTGGTCCTCAGTCAGTTCTATGGAAACTCGATGATAGCACGGGCAAGCCGGTAGAAGCCCGGAGGGCAGGAGTAGGTGGCTGAACTGCTGCTATGATTTTTTTGATTTTTTTTTTACTGTGCAGGGAATCGCCAGCAAAAAAAAAAAAAAAGATATCTAATCGATGCCTGTAGCGTCATATGAGGGCTGGCGGTATGGAAGTGGTTAAAGGAAAAAAAATACATTTTAGTCTGGCTTCTGGAAGTTAAATGATTTGGTTTATTTTTTTTTTTTTACTGCTTCACTTTTTCTGGCCTGTCCATCTCTTTCTTTTTTTTTTCTTTGCCCTCTGATATTTTATAATGTATCTTGCTGTAAGAAATATCAAATGCGGCACAAGTAATATGTAAGGGTACTGCAGAGAGCACTGATTTGTAAAGGGTCATTGATCACTGTAATAGAAGTGATCTCTAACATTCTCATATAATGTGCTTCCAGTCTATGACTGCCCCATGAAGCATGTCCCAAGTCTCCAAGAACTCCTATAGCGTGTCTGGAATCTCTGACCTTCTCGCGTAGCATGTTAGAAAGTCTCTGGCCATCTCCTGTAAAATGTCTGCAGTCCCTGACAGCTTTCTCTAGCATTACTTTTTCTAAATATTATGTGTTGATGCCAGGGATCACACTTGCCTGGTGTCCAAACTGTGCCCAGGGGCTGCATGCGGTGGTTTGGCATTTATTATAGACCCTTGCAGACTGTAGTCTAGGTGCTTATGCCAGCCATAGATGGAGCAATTTTCTTTCCTGCAACCTGTGGTCGATTCCCATAGATTTTCCATAGAACACAGCTGATCACAGATTGGGTTAAAACCAATCACAGCAGCACTTTACCACGGTACCAGCTGTGTCCAATAACAGTGGATCACAGTGTAAACAGGATTGCTGGTTATCAGCAGTTCTCTTCTCACGCTGACAGCACGTGAGGAGAGGAGAGCTAGTAAGCGGCAATCCACACAGGGGAAAAATTACAGTGATAATTAGGGCACTGATCATTAGTGTTCTGATTATCAATGCAGCCCTAACAGTGCCCATTAGTGCTGCCAATTAGTGCCCATCTGTGCTGCCTGTCAGAGCCCAACAGTGCTGCCTGTCAGTTCCTATCAGTGCTGCCTATCAGTGCCCTGCCTATGAGTGCCCATGACTGCCACCTATCAGTGCCGATCAGTGCCATCTATCAGTGCCCATCAGTGCCACATATCAGTGCCCATTAGTGAACATTAGTGCAGCCTCTTTAGTGCACATCAGTGAAAGAGAAAAATTGCTTATTTACAAAATTTTATAACAAAAGCTAAGAAAAACTTTATTTTTTTTTTTCAAAATGTTTGCTCTTTTTTCATTTGTAAAGTAAAAAATAAAAAACCCAGTGGCGATTAAATACCATCAAAAGCAATCTCTATTTGTCTCAAGATAAGTATAAAAATTTTGTTTGTACAATGTTGCATGTTTGCGCAATTGTCGTTCAAACTGTGACAGCACTAAAATCTGAAAATTGGCCTGGGCAGGAAGGGGGTGAAAGTGCCCTGTAGGCAAGTGGTTAATACCGCTTTAAAAAAAAATAATTATGAAAAGAAAAAAAGGAATTTTGAAACTGATGACCGCAACACTTCTTTAAAAAGTTAGTTCAGGGCAACAAAACGTGGTACTAACAAGAAGGGCTGGAAGAACATTTTGCAACTAATTAGATTAATTGGCAATAGGCCAGTAACATGATTGGAGAAATTAAATAATTTTTTCTATCACAAAGTTGGCAATTTTACAAGTTATTTCTCACACACAGAATAATCATAATTCTAATTACACCCCAAAACACATTATGCTATGCATCCTGAATAGGGAAGGGCTGAACACCCCCCTGTGTGGTTCGCACCAGAACATCTTAAACAGGGAAACGGTTCTAGCGAACATGCAAACTCTATTAAAGTCTATGGTACACGAACATGAAAAAGCAAAAGTCCTAATTTTAAAGGTTTATATGCAAGTTATTGCCATAAAAACTGTATGGGGACCTAGGTAATATGCAGGGGACATGTATCAATGCAAAAATTGATTTTTAAAAATCTTTTTTTTAAAGGAGCAATGATTTTAATGATGCTTAAAGTGAAAACATAAAAATGAAAAATGTCTTTAAATATAGTGCCTGGGGGGTCCCCTTAGTCTACCTGTAAAGTGGCAAAAAAACAGCGTAGGACCGCCCCACCCATCCCAGTCCATACCAGACCCTTATCCAAGCATGCAGTCTGGCAGGAAGAGGGAGGGGAATGAGTGAGCGCCCCTCCCCCTTCTGAATCATACCCGACCACATGCCCTCAATATGGGGGAGTGGGTGCTTTTGTGCAGGGTGGGCTCTACTCCCCCACCCCAATGCGCCTTATCCCCATGTTGATGGCCTGCCAAGCTGCATGCTCGGATAAGGGTCTGGTATGGATTTTGAGGGGGACCTCAGGCCATTTTTTTTAAATTAATTTTGGCTTGGAGTTCAACTTAAAATCGATACCAGACCCAAAGGGCCTGGTATGGATTTGGGGGGGGACCCCACGCCATTTTTGTTTTAAATTTTGGCGTGGAGTTCCCCTTAAAATCAATACCAGACCCAAAGGACCTGGTATGCATTTTGTGGGGGACCCCACACCGTTTCTTTTCCTAAATCTTGGGTGTTGGTTGTGCCCTAAACCAAAAACATTGTTTGAAACTAGCATAATAAAGATTTGGGAATATGATAGGCAGCATAGGCAGTCTTCAAGGGTTCCAGTAAGCAAGCGAGCTGTTAGGCAGCTAGAAGACAGCAAACTGGAAATGGCGACATAGGGCAGCTGAGGCAGTTGCTGGAAGCAGATAGTAGGTTAGCCGAAACAGCAGGGTGGTTGGCAGGTATCTTTGACAGCAGGCAGAGTAGCAGGGTCAGTCAGGCGGGGAACAGAACAGATCCCTAGCAAATTCAATCAGTTACATCAGCATCAGGGGCTTGATAGCTGCTGTCAATCCAGGACTGATTAATTTTGATAAATGTCAGCCAGTCAACGGAGTCTGTGGACAGGCGCACTCTTTTATCCATCACAAAACATCCGGCAGCACTAAATGTCCATTCGGAAAGCAAGACAGGCCAGTAGCTCGAAGACTAGAGGAAGGAAGGAAGGAAGGAAGGAAGGGTGGAAAACTAGATTGATAGAGTCACTGATGCATGCATTGTCACAACTCACCATCCCTATTGCCTCCTCAAATGGTGACAGGACGGTGCATGCAGCCTTTATCAGCAGATGTGGCAGAGTCACCACCAGCTTTTAGGAGGTGTGGTGGCGGAACAAGCTCCAGCACTGAACTCTGTCCTGCATCTTTCCCACCTGCCAGCAGAGTCATCCAGTGCACCGTAAAGGAAATGTAACCTGTGACCATGCCTGCTGGACCATGAGTCAGCAGTAATGCGAACCCCGTTCAACGAGGCCTAAACATTGCTTTCCACATGATGGTACAGAGCTGAAATGCCCTTACGTGAAAAGAAATGTATTTTTGGAACCTGCCACTGTGGTACAGTACATTCCGCAAATTCATGAAAGGGGGTAGAGTCTATTAGATGAAGAAGCAGCTGTTGTAGAGATAGCAATTTGGCCAAGTTAGCATTTAGACACTGAGCATGCGGATGGCTGGGACAGTTTTTTTTTTTTTTTTAATGGTTCAGCAACTGGAACAGCAACGGGGGAACAGCAATTATGCCCTAAATATTTTTTTTTTTTTTTTTTAAGGTTCTGGAACTGTAACAGCAATGGGGGAACAGCAATTATGCCCTAAATATTTTTAGGAAACCACTGCTGATGCAGAAAGAGAAACACATGTGACACAGAAGGGGGGATCAGTGGGGTGACACAGATGTGTTGTATACACCTATACTTCAGTGGCACCACTACGCTATGTTACACAAGAATCACAGCACTACACTACACTGACTGCACTAAACTGACTTAACACACAATCCGCTAACTACCCTGCCTAATCTCCACTAACACACTACACAGGGCTGCTGTGTAAGCAGCCTTATATAGTGTGGGGCGTGGATTTAGCCCCTGAGCCATGATTGGCCAAATGCACCCTGACTTTGGCCAATCATGGCTCTCACAGTACATTGTGCTGTGATTGGCCAGCGCATACAGGTCAGGTGCACGCTTTGGCCAATCATCAGTAATCAATGCATTGCGAGATCGCAGTACATTATGGGGCACTCGTTGGCAAATACACAAACTCCCGATGTTTCGAGTCAAACTTACGTTTGACTCGAACATTGAGTCCATCTCTACTCCTGAGTATGGGGATACCATATGAGAGAGACTTTTTCACAGCCTAGCTGCATGGAAGGGTCCAAAATCCAAGAAGTACCTTTGGGCTTTTAAGGAGCGTAAATTACACATCTTATTTCCTGGAGTCCCTGGTGCACCAAGACAGTAGAAACACACACAAAATGACTCAATTTTGAAAAGCAAACACGCCAAGATATTTTCTGAAAGTATAGTGAGTCTTTTGAAAATGTTATTTTTTTCCAAAAGATTATGGAAAATGCAGGAAGGAAAATAAAAAAGGTATTTTTTTTCTTACACAATGTTGTCTATTGAAGTAGAACTATAGGCAAAACTTTTTCTTTAATTTTGTGTAGCAAGGGAGGGTTATAACCCCTGTCAATTACCCCCCCCCCCGCCCCCAATCTGTGTTCCATTGTGGAAATTTTCCATCATTTCCTGTCTCAAAGCCAAACAGGAAGTGAGACAAAATCCCTGTAAATTTAGATAATTCCTTGGGGACCCCAGGTCACCAGAACTAGTGTCCCCAATGGAAGATTTATCCTCTGATACTTTTCTGGGGACAACCCAAAATTTTAGATTTTATTTTACTTTACCTTTTAATGATAATTGTAAACAGGACAAATAGAAAGAATTAATTTCCTTAAAGGGGGCACAGACAACAATAAAAACTGACTCTATCCAAAACGAAAAAAAGGTTTGCCTTTAGTTATACTGTATTAATTTATTTATAAAGAACATTATAGGCATACCTAGAATCACACCTCAAAAAAACATTCTGCTACTCTTCCTGAGTATGATGATAATACTTTTTCATAGTCTAGCCAAATAGAGAGACCCACAATCCAAAAAGCACCTTGAGCCATTCCAGGGACATAAAACACATTTGATTTGCTGACTACCTATCATATTTTTGGAGGACCTGGAGCCAGGGCTGGTGCAGGGATTTTTGACACCCTAGACGAAACCTAATTTTGCCATCCCCTGGCTCCACCACTGACTCCACCGCCTTTGCCATGCCCATGTACATGGTAAAAAACTTGTGCCACTTGCCACCTGCAGCCTGCCACCAGATGCAGTGTGCCACTTGCCATCTGCACCCTACCACCAGGTGCAGTGTGCCACTTACACCCAAAGCCTGCCACCAGATGTAGTGTGTCACTTGCCACCCACAGCCTGCCACCAGATGCAGCGTGCCACTTGCCACCTGCAGCTTGCCACCAGATGCAGTGTACCACTTGCCACCTGCAGCCTGCCACAAGATGCAGTGTGCCACTTGCCACCTGCAGCCTGTCACGAGATTCAGTGTGCCACTTGCCACCCATAGCCTGGCTCTCTCTCCCTCCCCTTCAACTGGGCATGCTGGGGGCTGCAGTTTTTCCCTTGGGGTTGCAATGGGCCACAATCCTCTCTGCTCCTTTTTGATCCCCCCCCCCTTCTGGGAAATAGGAAGGAGAGGGAAGAAACATAGTGGACGGCTGTCCTGGCAAGCGCCAATCCCGAGTACACAGCAGCAGGAGGAGGAGAAGGAGGGGGGAAAGAAGAGCCCGCAGCTGCTCTCTCTCTCCACACAGACACAGCCACTCTGATCTCCTGCGTTCTGCTTCCCACTGCTGACAGAAGGAAGGAGGGGGAACAGGCAGGAAACAGAAAGCCCTCTTCTGACAGCAGAGGCTCGAGTGGGGGGAGGAGGGGGCAGCATAGTTTCTCCTCCTCAGACCCGCTCCTATCATTTGCCAGCGGGAGGGGGATCCGTAGCACCCGCAAGGCAAATTAGCAAACCGCATCTGCCCATAGCGACACCACTGAGCACCGCCCTCACCCGATGTGCACTCTAGGCCAACGCCTATCTTCCCTATAGGTAGTGCCTTCCCTGCCTGAAGCACCAGGAAAGTGGAAACACCCACAAAATGACCACATTTTGGAAAGCAAACATCCCAAGGCATTTTCTTTTTTTGTTCAGTATATATGTTTGTCGAGGGTTTCTATTCAGGTAGAGAAACATTTTCAGTTGACAAATTTTGCTCCAGAAAGCATATAAAAAACACATTTAGCATAAAGTACAACAAAACATGCATATCACCTAATAACCAAATGAGAAGATCAGTTGAACAACATTTTGAAAACATAGAAAGATGAGGATATATGTATATCCTCAAGCAGGCCAAAAAGAAATGGCGAGTAAGTAGGAGAGAGAGGGATGGAAGAAAGGAAAGGAGGGAAAAAATAGAGGGGGTGGGGGGGATTTGTGATCTGGAGCAGCTGAAATCACTGTTGGCTGGATGGTTTTAAAATGAACCAACCAATGAATCAACAAGTTTATATTTTGCTATAAAATTTAGATAATTTATCAAAATGTGCGAAAGTTCCTCTATGAGAAATATTTTGTCAATTTACTGAAACCATTGAGTGATGGTTGGGTGTTTTTTTTTCCCCCAAAGGGCAGGAATGAGGGATTTGGCATCGTTTAAAAGATGTGGAGGTAATAGGGCTTTTATATTGGCCTGTTGATTTGTTTGTACAATGAAAGGATGATCCAAGTATTCAGGTCTATAGTGAGCTTTTGGATTCGGGAGTTTTATGTTAACACTTTGTCCCAGTATGGTTGAATAATTGGAAAGTTCCACCAGATATGTGCATGAGTGGCTTTCATCCCACAGCCTCTTCAACACAGGGAAGAAACATCCAGAAATATGGATTGTCACGTTGCTGGGGAAAGCTGCAATCTCGTTAGGAGCTTGTAGTTAACTTCAGCTGTTTTTTGATGATATGGAAGAGACGTGAGCCAGTTGTAGAACTTTTGGATTTTTTAAAAAAATCTGTCATGGGTTTCCTAAGATCCGCCTCCAAGCAGGACAAGTAATCTGAAAATAATAAACTCTTTGGTGTTAGTAGGGCATGGTAAAATAAGAATATACAGTACAATGGAAAGGAGGGAGGATGAGTGAAATATGAATTCAAGTGGGTTCTCTCAAGGACCTAAGTAATTTAGGTAAAGATATAATGAACTGCGTTAACCACATTAAGACCGACCGCCGCAGATTTACTGCGGCAGGCAGCCTCTCTTGCGTGAACCGACGTAGCCCTACGTTGGTCGCGCGCCTGGTGCTGGGGGGTGAGCGCGCGGGGATGGGGATGCATGGGACCAGCGGCACCATTGCTGCCGGCCATCCGCAATCGCTCCCCGCTGAGTAAACACAGCTGACAGTTCTTCTCTCTGAAATGATCACAGAGCGCCTGTGATCCCTCTATATAGAATCACAGGTCTCTAAGATCATTTCACAAGCCTAACCCCCATACAGTTAGTAAACACTCCCCTAGGGTCACACTTAACCCTTTGCTCACCCCTAGGTTAACCCCTTTCCTGCCAATATCATTATTACAATAACAGTGCATATTTTTAGCACTTATTAATGTAGTAATTTCACTGGTCCCCCCAAAAGTATCAAAAATGTCAGTTAGGGGTTCGATCTGTCCGCCGCAATGTCACAGTCCCACTAAAAATCGCTGATCGCTGCCATTTCTAGTAAAAAAATAAATAAATAAATAACAATGACATAAATATTTCCCCTAGTTTGTAGATACGATAACTTTTGCGCAAACCAATCAAAATGTGCTTATTGCAATTTTCTTTACCAAAAATATGTAGCAGAATACAAATTGGCCTAAAAGGATGAAAAATTTTGATTTTTACATTTTCTGGGGGGGAATGTTATATAGCAGAATGTGAAAAATAATGTTTTTTTTTCAGAAATGTCACTTTTTTTTTTTGTTTATAGCGCAAAAATTAAAAAATTGCATAGGTGGTCAAATACCACCAAAAGAAAGCTCTATTTGTGGGAAAAAAAGGACATCAACTTTAATTAAGTACAGTTTTGCACGACCGCACAATTTTCTGTTAAAGTAACGCAGTAGCAAAATATGGCCTGGTCATTAAGGGGGCAAATCCTTCTGGTCCAGAAGTGGTTAATTGATTATACTGCCATCTGTATACTGGGGATATAAAGATTTTTATCATGTCCACCAGTGGCACGAGGTTTGAGTCCTGAATTATTTTATGAAATAGTAGAGGTGTAATAACCATGAACCGAAACCTTTGTCTAGGTATCCTGGTAGGAAATACTGGTGAAGTAAAGGCATTAGAAGAGAGTTATATCCAATTGTTTTGATGGTGTAATGCATCTCAGATAGTCGGCATAGACAGGTCAGCATTACACAGTGGATATTCAAGACAAACCCTTAGCTTGGTGTTGTATGCATATTTCCAATCAGCGATATGATAAATGGCAATAGCCTGATAATACTTTTGGAAGTTTGGAAGTGCGAGCCTACCAAGATTTTTGAGTCTAGAAAGGATGTCATGGGAAATTCGTGGGTGGCGTCTATTCCAATTATACTTCAACATTAAGGAATGTAGTAGTGATGCGTATCAGAATCATTTGAAATAGGAATAAAACCCTCCGAAGGATGTTTATTTTAATTACACTAATTTTGCCGAACAAAGAATGGCATAGAGACGGCCAATGTTGAAGGTTAGTTTTAATATTGTTTAATAAGGGAACATAATTATGTTTAAGAAGGTTGGATAAATGGGGCGTTAAATGGATCCCCAGATATTTCAGGCTTCCTGATTGCCACTGAAATGGGAAGTGTGTTTTTTTATGGAGTTACTGTCATGGGCAGGAATGAAAATGTTTTGAATTTCTGATTTTGTGAGAATAATTTTAAAGAGACGGGGCACCGAAAGATGAGAATGTGGACATCAAATTGGGGTGAGAGATCGTAAATAGAAAAATATGTTGCCAGGGTATGATATGGTCACCTGTTGGGATATCAAGTCAGGATTATGTCGTACAGTGGAGAGAAAGGGTTCAAGAGAGATGGCGAAAAGCAGGAGCGACAGAGGGCACCCTTGTCTGAAGTTGTTGTTTAGAGTGAAGGGATCAGTTAATGTGCCATTTAACCAAATACAGGATGTAGGAGGCTCATATAAAGCCGCTACACAATGGAGTTTTTTGGGTCCAAGGTTATAATAGTATAAGATGGTCATAAGCTAATCCCAGTCCACCCTGACAAAAGCCTCTTCGGCATCAATAAACAGCAACAAAGTGTGCTGGGACTGTTTGTGAGCATAAGTAATGAGAGATAATGTTTGTGAGGCGTTATCGCTGACCTCTCTACCAGGGATAAATCCCATTTGGTCAGGGGAGATCCATTGCATAAGAAAAAGAAGGAGTCATAAAGCCAGAACCATGGCACAGAGTTTACCATGAAGGTATGGTCACTTTTGGTGCTTTTCCACTGCATGGAACCGAACGGTTCGGCTCGCTTTTGTGCTTTTCCACTGCTGGTACCGCATGGTATGGTGTAGGAACGTTCAGTACGGTACGGTACGGCGGCGCTTTTCCACTGCATGGAACCGAACGGTACGGCTCTCAAAAACAGTACCACCTCGATTGTGGTTCCAAGAGGTACCATACCCGGTACCATATCCCACAATCCTTTGCATGCAGTCACTACTAGCCACTGATTGGTCAGAGAATCCCACCCACCCCGTTGTTATCTCACCCACTTAACTTTAGTACTACTTTAGTGGAAAAGCAAACCATACCATACTGTACCGAACCGTTCCATCGCCGTACCATGCGGTACCAGCAGTGGAAAAGCAAACCGGGCCAAGCAGGGCCGAGTAGAGCCGAGCCGGTACTTGCAGTGGAAAAGTGCCAATTGTGAGCTTCCAAAATTAGAGCAGGAGAAGCTTCTGAAGTTGTGTTATCAGAAAAGAACTGTGTTAGAACAGCAGCAAGTTGAGGAGAGATTTGTTTAGTTTCCAGTTATTAGAGTAAGTATAGAGAGTGGAAATGGTAAGCTGGGCTTTATGGCAGCATATACTCAGGCAACAATTGAACAACTTTCCTTCAACAACTGATCTTCTAATTTCCCAGATGTTTACAGAGTGTTGGTAAAAGAAGAGGGGTTGCTACACTGTGGTAAATATGGCCCCTGTCTCAATTTCTTTGGAATCGGGGTTGTACTTTGCCAGCTTTTTGTTGCCCCTCCCAGTTTTAGTACAATTTGACCACACCCACAATATGTTACTTTAATTTTTTTCAGACCAATTTTTTGAGGTGGGGGTGCAAAAAAGTTGGTCGGCCCTGGGTGACAGATAAGGCACTATTCAGGTGTGCAGATGGGTCAGTTTAAGTGCAGGCAGAGACATTGTCAGCAAACAGGCAAATGATCAACCCAGTCAATGTGGTCAATAAACAGGCTGGAGTTAGTAGTTGTATAGGAAGAAGGCAGAGACAACACTGCACTGGTGTGGGGGTGATCAAAAACACTGTTGCTAGCTGCAGTGGCCTGGTGACACTGGGACTGGTATGGTGACAATCAGGGACAGCCCTGCTTTCTTACACTGGTCTGGGGACATTGGGACTGGAGTGGAGACAATCAGGGACACCATGATAGAAAACACTGTTGCTGTCATACACTGTCTGGTGACATTGGAACTGGTGTGGGGGTGATCAAGGACAACGTACCTGGTGCGGTGGTTAGTGATGGGCCGAACACCCCTTGGTTTTGTTCACACCAGAACGAGTCATGAACTCTGTTAACGTCTATGGGACCCAAGTTGTTGGCAATAAAAAGGGTATGGGGGCCCAGGCACTTCCATACCAGGCCTATTTTGGCACACCTCTCCTACATGTGAAAATCATAATTTTTTTGCTAGACAATTACTCAGAACCCCCAAACGTTATATATGTTTTTTTATCAGAGACCCTGGGGGAAAAAAAGGCGCTCATTGCAACTTTTTTTGTCACATGGTATTTGCATTGCAATTTTTAAAATGCGTTTCATTAATAAAAAAAAAAAAAAAACACTAAAGTTAGCCCGATTTTTTGTATCATGTGAAAGATGATGTTACGCCGAGTAATTTGATACCTAACATGACACGCTTCAAACACTGCACACACTCATGGAATGGCGCCAAGCTTTTGTACTTAAAAATCTCCATAGGTGATGCTTTAAAATTTTTTACAGGTTACCATTTTAGAGTTACAGAGAAGGCCTTGCGATAGAATTGTTGCTTTCGCTTTAACATACGCGACAATACCTCACATGTGTGGTTTAAACGTTGTCTACATATGTGGGCGCGATGAAAGTAGGCATTAATTTCTACATGCGAGCACGCAGGGACAGGGGGCGCTTTAAATTTTTTATTGTTTATTTTATTTTTATTTTCTTATTTTTACACTTTTACTTTTATTTTTTTGATCATTTTTTTTCTTAGTGCAAGGAATGTAAACATCCCTTGTAATAAGAATAGGGCATGACAGGTCCTCTTTATGGAGAGATGTGAGGTCTATAAGTCCCCACATCTCTCCTCTAGGAAGGAAAGACTGAGATAAACCCCCCCCCCCCCTCCAAAAAAAAAACATTTCGTCATTCCAGCCAAGATCTCGGCAGTATGTACAACTGCCAGGCTGGATATGATGTCAAAACGTTGTGCCCAGGCCTCTGAGAGTAATAGAGGCTGCTGCGGATTCCTGCTCTGTCTCGCCGATCGCACGGGCGAGCCCATAAAAGCAGGGCAGCGGGAGGGAGGACGTCCCCTCCTGCCGTCTGTAAGAATGATCAAGCAGATGTCGCTTTTATTGTTCTTATGGTTAAGGGAATTGCAGCTGCAGGCCTCATTCAGATATCCCCACTCAAAGTCCAGGATGTCACATGACATCCTTGGCTAAAAGTGGTTAAAAAAATATAATTTTTATAGGAGCAGTGATTTTTCAGATGTTTAAAATGAAACAATAAAAATGAAATATTCCTTTAAGTATAGTGCCTGGGGTGGAGGGGTGGGTTCCCCTTAGTCTGCCTGTAAAGTGGCGCACCTGTACCATGTATAGAACCTGCTGCAGCAAAACTGACATTTATAAAGACAAAAAAAGACATTTAAATTGCCGGCAATACAATACCATTGCCGGCAGTAAAAAAAATTGAAAAAAAACAGGCAAATGAAAAAAAAAAAAAAACGGTGTGGGGTCCTCCCCAAAATCTATACCAGATCCTTATCTGAGCATGCAGCCCCACAGGTCTGGAATCGATACCGTCATTGAAGATGGATCTACATCGGGGGGACTGTTGTTTTTTTATTTTTAAAAAAGGAATTGTCAAAATCTGTGTGTGTTTTTATTTATTTTTTTTACACTTTTTTGGTGAATGGGTAGGGATACTATGTACCCCATACTCATTCACATAGGGAGGGGCCAGGATCTGGGGGCTTACAGATTCCGATAAGCCCCCTGCAATAAGCCCAGGGTTGTGAGGAAGAGGCCCTTATCCTTTCCTCATCAACATGGGGACAGGGTGCTTTGGGTGGGGGGGGGGGGGTATGGATTTTGGGGTGGCCCCATGCTGGTTTTTATTTTCAATTTTGGCATGAGGTTCCCCTTAAAATCCATACCAGATCCAAAGGACCTGGTATGGATTTAGGGGGGACCCCCACAGCGGTTTTTTTTTTCACATTTTTCTATTGCCAGCAATGTTTTTTTTTCATTGGGCTGTCAGCGGGGAAGCTCGTTGACAGCTGATGACTCATCTGTTGTTAAGGACACAGCGCCTGACTTTCCGGCCCACTCCTAAACAACCAGCTATTCGCTGTGCCCTGATTGGGTAAAGCTTTGCCCAATCAGGGCTTAGAATGCACTGCGTAGCATGCAGTGCATTGTGCGGCGCTCGCCAAGCACCCCGCAAATGTTTGGGCTGAACTTAGATCCCTTGGGGGTGTGCATGAGGCACTGTTCTGGGAAGACATACAAGTATGCCCTCCCAAAACAAAGCTACTCCCGCCCGGCCGTTTATGTCCAGTGGCTGGGCAAAGGTGGTTAAAGGTATGGTTCACCTTCATTGTTCCCATGCTGACCAGTGTCTACAGCCAAAAGCACCTATAACTGGACCAGGGAGCAATGAAAGACGATGGTCTGGTCCAATAAATCATTTCTTTTACATCATGTGGATGGCCGGGTGCATGTGTGTTGCCTATCTGGGGAAGAGATAGCACCAGGATGCAGTATGGGAAGAAGGCAAGCCGGAGGAGGCAGTGTAATGCTTTAGACAATGTTCTGCAGGAAAACCTTGGGTCTGCCATTCATGTGGATGCAGAGGCGTAACTAGAACCTTCAGGGCCCCGGTGCAAGAAAACATGAAGGGCCCCCCTGGCCCTTCCCTTCAAGCCTTCCCACTGATCCTGGGGCCCTTTACTCTCATTGCGGGATCCTTTCACAAGTTCTGCAGTGGGCCCCCTTCCTGCCATCTTGGGGCCCCCCCCCACGGTGGCGGAATGCCAGGGCCCGGTTGCAAGTGTGACCTTTGCGATCCTGGAAGTTCACCCACTGGTGTCAGTAGTTTTTATTTTTGGTACTTTAAATGTATTATTTTTTATCTTTTTATTTTATTTTTTTTACAATGTGACTGACTATGACTCTGTCCATTCAGAAAAGGAAGGAGCTGGTAAATTACATATTTACTGCCCCCCTTCCTGGTTCTCTATTGTGACACATCCCCTGCAGCAGCCGGCAGGAGAGGGGAGGGAGCACAGTGGGGGGGACCAGGGGAGCACACAGGGGCCCAGAGACAGCAGAAGAAAAGTGAACTGGATAGGAGGAGTGGCAGGGGCAGCATACAGAGGAACCAATCTCCTCCATTTTCCTCCTACAGCTACAGGAGGAAAAAGGAGGACAGTGATTTCTCTACATGCTGCCCCCACCGCCCCTCCTATCCAGGTGTACAAGGGAGCCACACAGGCCCCCTGGAGCATGGGGCCCGGTTGCATTTGCAACCCCTGCAACCCCTGTATTTACGCCCCTGTGTGGATGTTACTTTGACACCTACTACCTACCTAAACATAGTGATCTCCACTGTCTCCCTGCCGGAGGGGTTATCCCACCCACCCCGCATTCAAATGAGTTGCGGCTCCTCTACAGGAAGGATACATCCATACAGTGGTCAGCTCCAGCTAGGAACAACCTTGCTACTACTACTATCTCATGGTTCCTCCTATCTAAGAGTATACTGGGTACCCTTTGTCCATCATTTTAACACTAATAGGATCCCTTGAAGAAGCTGCATAGCGAAACGCGTAGCGATCTATTGGCACTTTTGCACATTAGAACCCTCCTAGGCTGGGCATAGGAGGTTGGCCATCTTGGTGGTCCACAGATACAGACCCTGATATATGTCGGGCCATTCATGGGTTCTTCTGGCTTAGGAGCATGCTGCTCAGCCCTGTTGTGCTTCGTATTCATGTGGTGGTCTTTATGTATTGATAGTGTTTTTATATGTTATCACAATAAATTTTGTATGTATTTACACATTTAAGGATTGTACATTTCTTTATGAGATTAAGTTTCCATTCACACTGGTACGACTTGTCAGGCGACTTGGTCAGCCTGACAAGTCACGCACCGTCGCGTCCCATAGTGTAGTACAGGAACGGTTCTAATAGGAGCGACACAAGTCGTTCCGACTTAGAAAAAGGGTCCTGTACTACTTCAGGGCGACCTGGAGCGACTTGCATAGAAATTAATTTTATGAAGTCAGTGCAAGTCGTGCCGAAGTCGCGGTGCCCGCGACTTCACAGGTCGCCCCTGAAGTTGTGCCGCTTCAGTGTGAATCGGCACTAACAAGTGGATGCCTTAAAAGCCCCATCATTCTTGGGGGTTATCTCCTCCCCTTTTTCGTTTTTTCTACCTAAACCTAGTTGCCGACCAAGCACAATGTACACCCCTTCATGGCATCGGTATTCCCTGGTGGCAGTGGCCTCTTTTAGCAGAATAAGGTGCCCTGCTACACTACAAAATGGTTCAAGAAGAGTTTGAGGAACACAACAACACACTGGAGGTGTTTACTTGGCCTCCTAATTCTCCAGACCTCAATCCAATCTCAAACTGGGAAAACAGGTCAGATCCATGGAAGCCCACCATGCAACATACAGGACTTAAATGACCTGCTACTGACGGCTTGGTGCCACATAACACAGCATACCTTCCGAGGTCTAGTGGAGTCCATGCCTGGACGGTCACGCCTGTTTTAGCGGGAAAAAGGGGACCTACTCAATTTTAGGTGGGTGTTCTTAAAGTTCTGGCTGATTCTATGTATATAATATTAACTAGCAGCAGAGTTTCTTGCTGTGTGATTGCAATGCTGCCTGGGAAATGTTAGGGGGGTCCTCACATCCCCCATCACTCTGAATTGACTGCACTCTGAGGGACTCTTTTGTGTTTTTTTTGCTCTCACACATTTCCCCTGAAAATACCTCAGTTTTCATGTAGGGGAGGGAGCTGGACGGTGGGAGTGCTGTGGGTGGGATGGAGGCTGAACACTGTGTGTGGGGTTTTGTTTTATGGGGGTGGGGGACCCCTGACAGGTCGGGGTGTGCGGTGGTGCCCAGTGGGTGAGGGAGGCACAGTGTATACTTCTTCTCTCAGGTGACAAGGTTGTTTTATTTTGTCACACTGCCTGGCGGGGGCGGAATCTCGTGTGTGGGCTGCTCGGCGAACACCAAAGGAAGAAGAGAGAAGCGGTGGCGCCCCACTTGATCGCCTGCCATGTGACACAGAGGAAGACGTGGGAAGGAGAGGAGCTGTGGGCAGACTATGGCAAGGAACGAGACGAGTGTGCGGGGGCATGGAAGTCTATAAAGGCAGGTGAGAGGAAAGTACACACAGGAGGGAAGGAAGGAAGGAAGGTGCATGGACGAGGCTGAGGGACCTGTGTCTGAGGGGATGGCAGGAAGGCGCCGGGTCCCGGTCACTCTATGTGTACAGGTAAGGCGGAGGGAGGGCTGCACACGGGGCAATGCTCATATCAGCCATGGGACTCCTCTCTTACTATGGGACTCCTCTCCTATTAGGGAGCTCTTCTATTATCACAAGGCTCTGCTAATATCAGCCATGGGACTCCTCTCTTACTATGGGACTCCTCTCCTATTAGGGAGCTCTTCTATTATCACAAGGCTCTGCTAATATCAGCCATGGGACTCCTCTATTATTATGGGACTCCTCTCTTACTATGGGACTCCTCTCCTATTAGGGAGCTCTTCTATTATCACTGCTATCAGCCATGGGACCCTTCTTACTATGGGACTCCTTTCCTATTAGGGAGCTCTTATATTGTCACAGGGCTCTGCTGCTATCAGCCATGGGACTCCTCTCTTATTATGGGACTCCTTTCCTTTTATAGGACTCCTCTCTTATTATGGGACTCCTCTCTTATTATGGGATTCCTCTCCTATTATAGTACTCCTCTCTTATTATGGGACTCCTCTCTTTATATGGGACTCCTCTCTTATTACGGGGGTCTGCTAATATCAGCCATGGGACTCCTCTCTTACTATGGGACTCCTCTCTTATTAGGGAGCTCTTCTATTATCAGGGGGCTCTGCTGCTATCAGCCATGGGACTCCTCTCTTATTATGGGACTCATCTCTTATTATGGGACTCCTCTCCTATTATGGAGCTCTTCTATTATTACGAGGCTCCTCTATTACTATGGGGTTCCTCTCTTATCATAGGGCTGCTGTATTATCATGGGGCTCCTGTATTACTATGGGGCTCTTCTATTATGGGGCTCCTGTATTACTATGGGGCTCCTGTATTACTATGGGGCTCTTCTATTATCATGGGGCTCCTGTAATACTATGGGACTCTTCTATTATCATGGGGCTCCTGTATTACTATGAGGCTCTTCTATTATCATGGGGCTCCTGTATTACTATGGGACTCTTCTATTATCATGGGGCTCCTGTATTACTACGGGGCTCTTCTATTATCATGGGGCTCCTGTAATACTATGGGGCTCTTCTATTATCATGGGGCTCCTGTATTATCATGGGGTTGCTCTTTAACTATGGGGTTCCTCTCTTATCATGGGACTTCTCTAATATTATGGGGCTCCCCTGTTATTAAGAGACTCCTGTATTATCATGGGGCTCCCCTGTTATTATGAGACTCATGTATTGTCCAGGGGCTCCTCTATTATGGGGCTCCTCTATTAATTGTGGGCTCCTCTTTTATCATGGGACTCCTCTATTATTATGAGACCCCTCTTTTATTATGGGACTTCTGTATTATAATGGGGTTCCTCTGTTATTAAGGGGCTCCTCTGTTATTATGGGACTCCTCTATTCATTTTGGGCTCCCCTATTATCATGGGACTCCTCTTATTATGGGGCTCCTGTATTATCATGGGACTCCTCTGTTATTATGGGGCTCCTCTATTATCATGGGACTCCTCTGTTATTATGGGGCTCCTCTATTATCATGGGACTCCTCTGTTATTATGGGGCTCCTCTATTATCATGGGACTCCTCTGTTATTATGGGGCTTATGTATTATCTTGGGACTCCTGTATTATAAAGGGGTTCCTCTATTATTATGGAGTTCCCCTGTTATTAAGAGACTCCTGTATTTTCACGGGGTTCCTCTTTTTTGGGACCCCTCTATTAATTTGTGCCCCTTTGTTATCATGGGACTCCTCTATTTTAATGGAGCTCCTCTGTTAATATGGGACTTCTCTAATGTAATGGGGCTCCTCTAATATTAAGGGGCTCCTCTGTTATTTGGGGGCTGCTCTATTCATTTTGGGCTCATCTGTTATCATAGGACTCCTCTGTTATCATGGGGCTTCTCTTTTATTATGGGGCTCCTCTATTATCATGGAACTCTTCTATTATTATTATGGCTCCCTTGTTATCATTGAACTCTTGTATCATAATGGGGTTCCTCTATTATTATGGGGCGCCTATGTTATCATGGGACTCCTGTAATATAAAGGGGTTCCTCTATTACTATGGGGTTCCCCTGTTATTATGAGTCTCCTGTATTGTCACAGGGTTTCTCTAATATGGGGCTCCTCTATTAATTTTGGACTCCTCTGTGATTATGTGACTCTAATATCATTGGGCTCCTCTATTATCATGGAACTCCCCTGTTATTATGGGGCTCCTCTATTAGGGCTGGGCGATATGGCTGAAAACTGTATCACGATATCAGTGTTTCATATCGGTCGATATCGATAATTATTGATATTTTTTATTACCCATTTAAAATAAGGACCCTAGGGTGAGAATGCAGGGCGGCGGGCATGGTACAGGAGAATGCAGGGTGACTGGCATGGTGCAGGAGAATGCAGGGCACTGGCATGATGCAGGAGAATGCAGGGTACTGGCATGGCATGGTGCAGGAGAATGCAGGGCACTGGCATGGTGCAGGAGAATGCAGGGCACTGGCATGGTGCAGGAGAATGCAGGGCACTGGCATGATGCAGGAGAATGCAGGGCACTGGCATGGTGCAGGAGAATGCAGGGCACTGGCATGGTGCAGGAGAATGCAGGGTACTGGCATGGTGCAGGAGAATGCAGGGTACTGGCATGGTGCAGGAGAATGCAGGGTACTGGCATGGTGCAGGAGAATGCAGGGCACTGGCATGGTGCAGGAGAATGCAGGGTACTGGCATGGTGCAGGAGAATGCAGGGCACTGGCATGGTGCAGGAGAATGCAGGGTACTGGCATGGTACAGGAGAATGCAGGGTACTGGCATGGTACAGGAGAATGCAGAGTACTGGCATGGTACAAGAGGATCCGGGGTTGTGGGCATACTACAGGAGATGCAATGCTGTGGGCATGGTACAGGTAGACCATGCCCGCAGCACTGCATCCCTTGTAGTGTGCCCGCAGCCCTGCATAATGGCAGGTAGTGAAGCTGTTTCACTTACCTGTTCCAGAGGCGCCTTCATTTTAAAAATGGCGCCGCCCGGCGCCGACACGTCATTGCGCACGCGCCGCCACCGCTCGTGTAATTTCGGCTATTCCCGGCCTCTCCCAAGCGGCGGCGGTGACATGTATGCGACGGGCGGCGCCATTTTTAAAGCTTAAACCCGTCGGAGCTGACTTTTTGTTTTATCGTTCGAAGCCTTTTATCGTTCGAGCACGGGACTATCGGTATCGTTTTATCGCCCAGCCCTATCCTCTATTATCATGGAACTCCTCTGTTATTATGGGGCTCCTCTATTATCATGGAACTCCTCTGTTATTATGGGGCTCCTCTATTATCATGGAACTCCTCTGTTATTATGGGGCTCCTCTATTATGGAACTCCTCTGTTATTATGGGGCTCCTCTATTATGGAACTCCTCTGTTATTATGGGGCTCCTCTATTATGGAACTCCTCTGTTATTATGGGGCTCCTCTATTATGGAACTCCTCTGTTATTATGGGGCTCCTCTATTATCATGGAACTCCTCTGTTATTATGAGGCATCTCTGTTATCAAGGGACTCTTGTGTTATAATGGGGTTCCTCTATTATTATGGGGCTTCTTTGTTATCATGGGACTCCTCTAATATTATGGGATTCCTCTGTTATTATGGGGCTCCTCTATTATTATGGAGCTCCTCTATTATCATCAAACTCCCCTGTTATCATGGGACTTCTCTATCATTATTGGGCTCCCCTTTTATCATCGGACTCCTCTATTATTATGGGGCTCCCCTGTTAACATGGGGCTCCTTTGTTATCAAGGAACTCTATTACTAGGGGACTCCTGCATTATTATGGGGCTCTTCTGTTATTTTGGGCTCTTCTGTTATTTTTCAGTTCCTCTGTTTTGGGGCTCCTCTGTATTATCATGGAACTCCTGTGTTATTAAGGGGCTCCCCTGTTATCATGGAACTCCTGTGTTATTAAGGGGCTCCCCTGTTATCATGGAACTCCTGTGTTATTAAGGGGCTCCCCTGTTATCATGGAACTCCTGTGTTATTAAGGGGCTCCCCTGTTATCATGGAACTCCTGTGTTATTAAGGGGCTCCCCTGTTATCATGGGACTCCTCCATTATTTTGGGGCTCCCCTGTTATCATTGGAGTCCTCTATTATTACGGTGCTCCCCTGTTATCATAGGACTTCTCTTTTATTATGGGACATCTCTGTTATTATTGGACTCCTGCATTATTATGGGGCTCCTCTGTTATTTTGGGACTCCTCTATTATTTTTCGGTTCCTCTGTTTTGGGGCTCCTCTGTTATTATGGGACTCCTGTGTTATTAAGGGGCTCCCCTGTTATCATGGGACTCCTCTGTTATAATGGGGCTCCCCTGTTATCATGGGACTACTGTGTTATCATGGAACCTTTTTACTAGGGGACTCCTGTATTATCATAGGGCTCCTGTGTTATGGTGGGACTCTATTACTAGGGGGCTCCTGTGTTATGGTGGGACTCTTATTAATGGGCACTCCTGTATTATCATAGGGCTCCTGTGTTATGGTGGGACTCTATTACTAGGGGGCTCCTGTGTTATGGTGGGACTCTCCCCCCAAGTTCAGTAATGCAGGCTGTATTGCTGCTGCTGCAGAACCTCCTCTCACATGTGTGGGCTCCATGCACTTGTAGAAGCAGAAGGGACCGTGTAGATAGGGTAACAGAATGACACTGTATTTTGTAAAGCTCAGTGTATCATAAACAATTTACATGTTTTTTCAAATAAAATCCATGTTTTCATCTTTTGTTGCTGAACTCCTGCAGCCTCTTTCTTCTTCATGCATGCACTGAATGATGGCTGCATGGCATTTCCTAGGAAAGGTTTCCTGATGGTGATAAAAGGTGATCTGATGTTTTTATCTTTTTTCATCTTTTGCTGAGGATCTCCTGTAGCCACTTTGTAGCATTCAGTCCAGTGAAAGCTGCTTGGCATTTCTCAGGGTGGGCATGGAAGGTTAGTGTTCTTGACAAAAGGTGACCATGCCTGTGTAATGTATGTTGAAATTGTCATTTTTTAAATAAATAAATTTCCTGCTTTCTTATTTTTTTTTTATCCTTACTTGGGGATCTCCTGCAGCTACTTTACAACCGCTTTCTTTTTACATGCATGCAGTCCAGTGATGTCTGCCTGACATTTCTAAGGGAAGGTTTTCTGATAGTGACAACAGTTGACCATGTCTGTGTAATTTGTGTTCAAATAGTCATTTATTTTAATAAAATACTTTTTTTTTTTCATCCTTGGATGCCGATCTGCAGCCTCTTTCTTTTTACATTCATGCACTCCAGCAGTGGCTACATTACTTTTTTAGGAAGGTTTCCTGGTGACAATTGACCTGATTATAACAAGAGTTGACCATGCCTGTGTAATGCGTGTTGAAATTGTCATTAAAAAAGAAATTAAAAAATACTTATTTTTCCTTTTTTTTGATCTGTTGATGACCTCCTGCAGCCACTTTTACCGCTTTCTTTTTACATGCATGCATTCCAGTGCTTTCTGCCTGGCATTTCTAAGGGAGGATTTCCTGAGGGGGACAACAGTTGACCATACCTGTGGAATATGTGTTAAAATTGTCATTTTTAAAATAAAATACTCATTTTGATCTTTTTTGGATCCTTTGTTGCTGACCTCCTGCAGCCTCTTTGTAGCCACTAACAGCAGTCCAGTAATTGCATGATATGCTGCTGCTGGAGAACCTTTTGTCACATTTGGAGGCTGCAGGACAGCAGAAGGGACTTTGTAGATTTCAGGTAAAACTACATTTAATTTCCTGTGAGTATCATAAATAATTGCCATTTTTTTTTTTAATTAAAAAAACTTGTTTTCATTTTTTTTTCTTCCTTTGTTCCTGATCTCCTGCAGGCTCCTTGTAGTTACTATTTTTCCTTTACATGCATTTCTTGACATATCCGTTAAGCTGCATTGATCTGCATTGATGAACGCAGGCTTAATGCACATAGAAAACATTTATTTCTATTGTGTCCTGTGTTCACACCATACATGTGCGGTGATGTGTGCTGTGTAATGTGTACCTGTTTTCACAACGCAACTCACCTCACTGCGTGTAATTTTTACGCAGTACAACTCACCACACAGCTCCCCTTGCTGCATAAAGTTGTGTCAATATGTAACATTTCAATAAAGTTTACTCATTTACAACTGCATACCACATTATTGTGTCATCCAGCAGTAAACCTGGGCGTCACATATATGTGTGCTTGTGTTTTGTCGGGAGTATGCTCGATCACGCGCTTCGAGCACCGAGACTGAGCTGTCGGTGACAGCTCTGCCTCTCTACTAACGATCAGCACCTGAGAGAACTGGATCCTGATCACATGATTGAAGTGATGGCCTCTGATTGGCTATCACAGTAATCATTCACTTACTGTCAGTGACAGCTCCGCCTCTCTACTAATGATCAGCACCTGGGAGAACTGGATCCTGATCACATGATTGAAGTGATGGCCTCTGATTGGCTAGCACAGTAATCATTCACTTACTTTTAGTGACAGCTCCGCCTCTCTACTAATGATCAGCACCTGTGAGAACTGGATCCTGATCACATGATTGTTGTGATAGCCTCTGATTGGCTATCACAGTAATCATTCACTTACTATCAGTGACAGCTCCGCCTCTCTACTAATGATCAGCACCTGGGAGAACTGGATCGTGATCACATGATTGTTGTGATAGCTTCTGATTGGCTATCACAGTAATCATTCACTTACTATCAGTGACAGCTCCGCCTCTCTACTAATGATCAGCACCTGGGAGAACTGGATCCTGATCACATGATTGTTGTGATAGCCTCTGATTGGCTATCACAGTAATCATTCACTTACTTTTAGTGACAGCTCTGCCTCTCTACTAACGATCAGCACCTGGGAGAACTGGATCCTGATCACATGATTGTTGTGATAGCCTCTGATTGGCTATCACAGTAATCATTCACTTACTTTTAGTGACAGCTCCGCCTCTCTACTAATGATCAGCACCTGGGAGAACTGGATCCTGATCACATGATTGAAGTGATGGCCTCTGATTGGCTATCACAGTAATCATTCACTTACTTTTAGTGACAGCTCCGCCTCTCTACTAATGATCAGCACCTGGGAGAACTGGATCCTGATCACATGATTGTTGTGATAGCCTCTGATTGGCTATCACAGTAATCATTCACTTACTTTTAGTGACAGCTCCGCCTCTCTACTAATGATCAGCACCTGGGAGAACTGGATCCTGATCACATGATTGTTGTGATAGCCTCTGATTGGCTATCACAGTAATCATTCACTTACTTTTAGTGACAGCTCCGCCTCTCTACTAATGATCAGAACCTGGGAGAACTGGATCCTGATCACATGATTGTTGTGATAGCCTCTGATTGGCTATCACAGTAATCATTCACTTAGTAGCCCCTCCTTGTGTTGTCTCTCCTCTGTGAGGGCCCATCATTTACACCTTGGTGTTGCAGGAATGCGCGTTCCCACCCCCGTTTTTTTGTATGTTTTTCACTTGTTAACACGCACCAAATGCCCTAAAGTAGCTCCAGAACCTTTTCGGTTGTGGATTGACTGGCATTTTTTCAGTGCGCTTTTTGTTGCATTTTTTAGTGTGTTTTGTTGCATCGACAGATACGAGGCACAATGTGCGTCTGCTACCCATTAACAATTAATGGCACAGCAAGTGCGACCCACAAATTTTCCGAAACGCGTTGCAAAGTGCATATTTTTGTGTGTTTTGTCACGCATTTAGGAAACGCGTAGGTGTAAATGCAGTCAGAAGAGGATAAACAACAGACTTGTCTGCTAGTGAGGAGAAAAAGGTACACTGTATCTATTTTTTCTCCCTAGGGAGAAGTCTGTACAAAAAAAAAAAAATGTCTGTTAAAGGAAAAAAAAGAGAGACCGTGAGTGTAGGTGTCAGTGTTAGTGGCACTTAGTGGTAATGTAGTTGTCAGTATAACTGTCAGTGTCAGTGTGTTTTAGGTAAAAAAAAAAAGGCTTTATATTTAGTGTCAATGCGATTTTTAGTGTCAGTGGGGTTGATTTACTAAAACTGGAGAGTGCAAAATCTGGAGCAGATGTGCCTGACAGCCAATCCAATTCTAACTTTAGATTGTTCAATTATTCTTCAACAAAAAAACATGGAAGAGCTGCACCAGATTTTTCACTCTCCTTTAGTAAATCAACCCCAGAGTGTTTAGGTTGAACAAAAAAAAGAAAAAAAAAACATACTTTCGTTTCTTTGCCCCGCTACGGGCACACAAAACACACACACATATGTGGTATCTCCAGGAGATATCCATTACCATTTACCACCAAATGAAAGCTCAATCTGTCCTGGAAAAAATAAGGTATAATCCACGTGGATACACAAAATAGGTGCGATTATATGTACAGTTATACTAACACATGTCAAAGTTGTAAAATCGGGCTTGGCTATTGGTTTGTTTTGACCCTGGCATTGAAGGGGTTAAAAAAGTAAACAGTATGATGTATTGTAAAAACACATCACACTGCCCCTACACAACGAATGCCAACATGCATGTATTTGAGCCCTTGGATTTAGTCTATAGCAGGGTTTCTCAACCAGGGTTCCTCCTGAGGTTGCTAGGGGTTCCTTGAGCAATGGGTAATTTCTGAATCTCAGATAGTTTTCCAATGACACCGTTGTTTCTTTCAGCTATCTGTAAGGGGGTCATTCTTCCCAATGATGACAAGAGTAAGGAGCATTCTTCCCACTGACTGTCACACTAATGTGTTATGAGTTGTAGATTTTTAATATTTAGCAGGGGTTCCCCGAGACCAGAAATCTATTTCAAGGGGTTCCTCTGTATTGAAAAGGTTGAAAAAGACTGCTCCATAGGATGTGCAGACTAGAGATCGACCGATTATCGGCCAAGCCTATATATCGGGGGCCGATTTGCACTTTCCCCGATATATCGGAATCGGCCACCAAGGTGGCCGATATTACCGATATTTCGGAAAGTGATGTACCAGAGTGATGCCTGCAGCTAGAGGCTTCACCCTGGTACCGCCGTCCATAGCCGACGGTCGGCTCTCTTATAATGACAACCGTCGCGGCTGAGAAGCTGCTCGGCTGTCATTACAAGGAGCTGGAGGGGATGTCCCCCCCCCCACTTGCCACCTTTGGCGGCTCACCTGCATCTCCCCTCCCACCGGGAGACCCAGGCAACCAGCCTGCACAGCCGCTGAAGGCCCGAGCAAAGCCACATTCTGCTCTGATCGGGTCTCCATGCAAAACCAGGAAGTGATGTCATGACTTGGCGTTTTGAATGCTTTTAAGTGTATAGGAGGGGTTTGGGGTCTTTTAAACCCCCAGATCCCTCCACAAGAGTACCTGTCAAATTAAAAAAAAAATACATTTTTTAAATGTATGAAAATATTGGCCCATATTGGCCGATACCGATACACGATGACCAAAGTATCGGTATCGGCAATGAAAAAACCATATCGGTCGATCCCTAGTGCAGACTAATGAAAACTCAGCAATTCCTAACATATAACAGGCTACTGCTTACCATAGTAGTCTGATGAGCTAACTAAAGTAGCTATTTTTATGCAGAGAATGCATTAGGGTAAAAAAAATAAAAATTGTTTAGCCTTTGCCACCACTTTAAGGGCTGGTTCACACCAGATGCAGTCCAGTGTGTTTTTAATCTGCATCCAAAATGCATTCGCAGTGTTTTTCATGTATTCCAATGGCCCTGGTTCACACCACTGCAGTGTATTCCAGTAGAGTCAACAAGAGTAGAACACGTAACATTTTTTCTGTATGGAACACAACAAAACACATCAAATCTAAAACACTCTGGAAGGCATCAATAATACAGATGCAGAAATGCATCTGGAACACAAAAATTAAGGTGTGAACCAGTCCTTAAAGCGGTTGTAAAACCGAAAATGAAAAAAAAAAAAACCTGCAAGACAAAGGCATAATGAGCTAGTATGCATCGCATACTAGCTCGTTATGTATTACTTACCTTAGAACGAAGCCCCGACACGGACCCCCGGACATCGCTGCGGGCCCTGCCATGATCCCTCGGCGTCTCTTCCGGGTTCGGCGGCTCCGGCGCTGTGATTGGCCGGAGCCGCGATGACGTCACTCCCGCGCAAGCTCCCGGCAAGGAAAACTGAAGGTCCCCCCAGACCTTCAGAGCGCATGCGCCGCTCGCGTGAGCGGCTGCATGCACTGCAAATATCTCCTAAACCGTGCCAGTTTAGGAGATATTAATTGTACCTACAGGTAAGCCTTATTATAGGCTTACCTGTAGGTAAAAGTGTCAAAAAGCGGGATACTACCGCTTTAATGCTGTTGTAGAATTCATTAAAAGGATATTAGGATAAACAGCAAAGATAGTCTTCCTGTACCTGGTTCCTGGTTTGTTTATTGATTTATTTTATTCTGTATCTACTTGCACCAGTGTTTACCAGTGGTGGATTTAGATGTGTGTCCTTCCAAATGCTGGGACACTAGTAAACAATGGAAACGTGTATAAAAAGGGATTGGACAAGCTTGTCACAAATCTGAACCATTCAATGTGAATAGTAAAAGTTTTGTAAGCAGAGCAACCAAACGGTCCAGAGATATAACCAGTTTAACTTCTATGCTGAGATAGAGTTTTCCTGTAAAAATGTAGCTCGGTCATGACCCCCTCCTCTACTTAGGGCTCTTTACAAATGCAGCTCTGAGCTGCATTGCCCAACACAGTCCCATTGCTTCAGCTCACATCAACGTGCCATGCTGAAAAAAAGTAGGACATGTTCTGATACTCTGTAATGTATCGAAATGCTCTGCAGCATTTAAGAATTAAAGGCTGGGTCCATGTTTCATGTTACACCCAAATTTGTAGTTTAACACAAAACATGTTTGTAACTTCCCCCACCCAAGTTCAGCCATCTATTCACAGGTACAGTATCTTTGAATGAAAAGACTACAAGTCCCATCTCCACTGCGGCAGAAGGGCTCACAGATTTCAGTGGAGAATGTGGTGATATCACTGTACTTTTAGTTAATTGATTATTTCCTTCTGCCTCAAAACAATGTCTGTACCTCTTTGGGGAATTTATTAAGTTTTTCAAAAGGTGGACTATAGTTTAATGACAAATTGAAAAAAAAACAAACAAGCACTGTTTTAACAACACATTACAGCGCACATTCCCAATGGATGCATGCATTATGCACCCAATAACACTTTATAGTGTGGTGTGAATGAGCCACAAGCTTTCCTGTTGGCTTTTATTGTGATATGCAACTTCAGTGACTATAGGTAAGCTCGAAAGGTGGTGTCTGACTTGACTTAAGCCCCGTACACACTATAAGAAATTCGGCCAGGAAATTTCGTCCAACGACCGATCTGCCGATTTTCGGCTTGTTAGTATGGTGCTTTCGACAGCCGACTCCGACTTTTCAGCTGACAAAATCCTGGTGTGCAGGCATTCAAATTTTTGTCCTCCGTCAAAACACGTCCGATTTTCGTCTCATTAGTACAGATTTCGATGGGGAAAAATCTTATGAGCAAGACTAGGCATGCTCAGAGAGAAAGAACACATAGAAAGCAATCCAACACATGACATCACTTGTGAAGTAGAATTCTGTCGTACGGGAAAATTCGTGTGCAGTCTAGAGCACATTCCAACCAACAGACACGCACTCTGGACAAAAGACGGACGACCGGTCGGCGGAAATTCGTGGCGTGTGTATGAGGCTTTATACAGGGAAAGTCCTGGTTTGCATGTATTTTGACTGCCTGCATTTTTGGATTTATGGATTATTGCGGCATGCAGTTTTTACCGAAACTAATCTCTGCTATACCCCTTCTAGTCATATACTCAGTATGAATTGCATGTAGTTAAGTTTCTACACATCCTTATTGCTTCCAACCTAGTAAAAACTGCATTTGGTGTTTTGAATAAATAAAGGCTTGTTTAGCACTGTTCAGTAACCCATAGCAACCAACCAGACTTCGCTTTATTGAACTCAGACCTGTGCAAGATGGACTCTGATTTGTTTACTAAGGTTACATTACTTTGGAATTCATGTTTTTTTCTTTCCTTTATTTAATGCCTGAGGCATATGTTGATGACATCACAAATGCCAATAGAAGATGTAAGGCAAATAACCAAGAGTTCTGTTTTTTTTTGCAGAAGAAGCATGTAGAACAGCCTGCCTGCTCACAATTTTTAAAACTAATCCTACCTGCCTGCTTGTAGTCTTTTTAAAGGGGTTGTAAAGTCAGGAAGGTTTTTTATCTTTATCAGTATACATTTTGGCTCTGCGCATGCGCAGGAGTTACTGCATCCCGGCGGCGGCACCGCCGGCTGAAGACTGGCACCCAGGAGAAGCATGAGTGAAGGTATTGTGGGCTTTAGTTTTGCTTTAAATTACATACCTGCAGGTCAACCGTAACTTCCACAAAGTCTGCCAAACATGTAGCAAATCTGCACATGTGTAGTGCACTCTACCTCGTTCACAAGTTCGCACACGTGCAGCATGCTCTTCCTCATCCACAAATCCGCACATGTGCTGTGTACTATCCCTCATCCACAAATCCGCACATGCACAGCATTTTCCCCTACGTTCAGTGATCCACACATGTGCAGCACACTCCCCCTTGTCCACATATGCGCAGTGCACCTCCTTCACTCATAAAACTGCACGTGCACAGTGCACTCATCCACGAATTCACACTTGGACAGTAAGCTCTGCAAATCTGCACTTGTGCAGTGCACTCCCCCTCGTCCATATATTTGAACATGCGCAGTGATCTCTCCCTTGTCCACAGATCCTCAAATATGCAGTGTGCTCTCCTTTGTCCACAAATCCACACATGCACAGGGCATTCTCCCATGCCTTGTCACAGCAGCTCTGAGCTCCACATTAGTTCAAATTTAATAGCTCTTTGGATCCTAAGCATATGGTAAGCATTAGCCTGCACAATGTTAGAAACTATTTAGCTTTTATAGATCTGCCTATTCTATTGTCTGATTCTAAATGATTTTTTGGGTGCTAATCCCCTTTCACACTTGTGCAACTTGGGACTGCAAGTTGCATCAAAGTTGCGTGACTTTCAGGTCGAACAAGTGTGAAAGGGGCCTAAATTACACTGTGCTAGTGACATACCCAATGTTCATGAAAACCCACCTTTTACAATATAGCTTATCCATTCATATTCATCATGACTACCAGTGGCATAACGTTTCACATCAATCCAGTGACTTATATACAGTCAGGTCCATAAATATTGGGACATAGACACAATTCTAATCTTTTTGGCTCTATACACCACCACAATGGATTTGGAATGAAACAAACAAGATGTGCTTTAACTGCAGACTTTCAGCTTTAATTTGAGGGTATTTACATCCAAATCAGGTGAAAGGTGTAGGAATTACAACAGTTTGTATATGTGCCTCCCACTTTTTAAGGGACCAAAAGTAATGTAACAATTGGCTGCTCAGCTGTTCCATGGCCAGGTGTGTTATTCCCTCATTAACCCATTTACGAGGAGCAGATAAAAGGTCCAGAGTTCATTTCAAATGTGCTATTTGCATTTGGAATCTGTTGCTGTCAACTCTCAATAAAAGATCCAAAGAGCTGTCACTATCAGTGAAGCAAGCCATCATTAGGCTGAAAAAACAAAACAAACCCATCAGAGAGATAGCAAAAACATTATGTGTGGTCAAATCAACTGTTTGGAACATCCTTAAAAAGACAGAATGCACCGGTGAGCTCAGCAACACCAAAAGACCCAGAAGACCACGGAAAACAACTGTGGTGGATGACCGAAGAATTATTTCCCTGGTGAAGAAAACAGTTGGCCAGATCAAGAACACTCTCCAGGAGGTAGGTGTATGTGTGTCAAAGTCAATAATCAAGAGAAGACTTCAGAGTGAATACAGAGGGTTCACCACAAGATGTAAACCATTGGTGAGCCTCAAAAACAGGAAGGCCAGATTAGAGTTTGCCAAACAACATCTAAAAAAGCCTTCACAGTTCTGGAACAACATCCTATGGACAGATGAGACCAATATCAACTTGTACCAGAGTGATGGGAAGAGAAGAGTATGGAGAAGGAAAGGAACTGCTCATGATCCAGAGCAAACCACCTCATCAGTGAAGCATGGTGGTGGTAGTGTCATGGTGTGGGCATGTATGGCTGCCAATAGAACTGGTTCTCTTGTATTTATCGATGATGTGACTGCTGACAAAAGCAGCAGGATGAATTCTGAAGTGTTGCAGCCAATATTATCTGCTCATATTCAGCCAAATGCTTCAGAACTCATTGGACGCCGCTTCACAGTGCAGATGGATAATGACCCGAAGCATACTGCGAAATCAACCAAAGAGTTTTTTAAGGGAAAGAAGTGGAATGTTATGCAATGGCCAAGTCAATCACCTGACCTGAATCCGACTGAGCATGCATTTCACTGAAGACAAAACTGAAGGGAAAATGCCCCAAGAACAAGCAGGAACTGAAGACAGTTGCAGTAGAGGCCTGGCAGAGCATCACCAGGGATGAAACCCAGCGTCTGGTGATGTCCATGCGTTCCAGACTTCAGGCTGTAATTGACTGCAAAGGATTTGCAACCAAGTATTAAAAAGTGAAAGTTTGATTTATGATTGTTAACCTCCATGGCGGTATGATTATGTCAGGAATTACATACCAAAAGCGGTACAATTGTTTTCATGGAAATTTGGCGTTATGTATTATAGGCCTACAATTCTTAGTAATTACTGACTTAAACCTGACCAAAGCAAGACTCTAGTAGACATCCCAGATGTGATAAATTTGAAACACAAACACGTGAATTATAATCGAATCAATAATATTATTTTATTATTTAATATATAATATATATAATAAAATTATATTATTGATTAGATTATAATTCATGCATTATATATTATATATAGATATATGTGTGTATATATATATATATATATATATATATATATATATATATATATATATATATATATATATATATATATATATATATATAATATAACGCATGAATTATAATTGAATCAATAATATAATTTTATATATATATATATGTGTGTGTGTGTGCATATATATATATATATATACATATATATATATATATATATATATATATATATACATATATATATATATATACCGGTATATATATATATATATATATATATATATATATATATATATGCGCATATATATATATATGCATATATATATATATGCATATATATATATATATATGCATATATATATATATATATATATATATATATATATATATATATATAATATAAAATGTGTTTTGTGCAACGTTTTTTTTTTTTTTTTTTAATTTCCCTCCCTAGTTCCGCTCCCATGCAGCATTGCTGCTGCAGGGAACGGAACTAGGAAGTGATCAGACCGATGGAGGGACGGAGGAGCGGCGGGACTCTCGGCTGGCGATCTCAGCAATGAGAGATCATCGCTGGATCGCCAGGATAAGGTAAGAGAACACCGCTGCGCTCTCTGCAATCCACCCCGAGCGTGACTCGGGGTTACCGCTCCTGATATTAAATTTATTGATATTATTATTTATATTAAATCAACCCCGAGTCACGCTCGGGATTACCGCCTAGGAGGTTAATCTGTCCCATTATTTTTGGTCCCTTAAAAAGTGGGAGGCACATATACAAACTGTTGTAATTCCTACACCTTTCACGTGATTTGGATGTAAATACCCTCAAATTAAGGCTGAAAGTCTGCAGTTAAAGCACATCTTGTTTGTTTCATTTCAAATCCATTGTGGTGGTGTATAGAGCCAAAAAGATTAGAATTGTGTTGATGTCCCAATATTTATGGACCTGACTGTACAAACAATGATGCTTCTAATTATTATTTTGTAATAATATTTCATGCTGATATAATGCTGGAGCTGGTAAAGAGTAAAACCACTTTTTTGAATATTAGTCACGATCTTGGTAGAACGTTTTTTTGTTGTTGTTTTTTTTCAGTGTGAAAATGCTGTTTTCTTTTCCAATTTAAATAGTGATTAACAGTATCTTGTTTTTTAAGGATTTAAATACACTGATTGTATTAAAATGATGGCGTATTCTAGGTGTTTTGATGTGCCTGCATTCATAAACCTAAAAAATGGTGTTTAGTCAGAGTATCTTTCAAATCTCATTAGGTGACAGGCTACTTTATAGACCAGAATTATTTCCACTTATGTTTAAAAAATATCTCTAGACCTGGGAAGGGTTTCCTACGATGTTATCTTGTGAGTTTGAAATGGTAAAAGAAAGAATTAGGGAGGACACCAGCATAGCGTATAGTAACATAACATTACTGGGGTGTCATAAACACCCTTTAGAATTCTGCTAGGCTGCCGCAACAACATTTTTAGTGATTGTTATACCCAATTCATGTACCTGTCATAGATACATGAACCTATCGGAGCCCAGCACTGAGGTTGGAGTGTGCTCATTGCGCTTGCTACTCAGCCACTGCGCCCCTTATACTGACATAATATGAGTTTTGTAGTCTGGTGGGTGAAGCCTGATGGGGAACTGAGTAACTGAGTGTTTCCCATCAGATCCACATTACTGTTGATTGACAGTGTACGACAGGGGGTGAATCCTTAGCAGCTATTTCATCCAATACCGTCTCTTGCATCCACCCACTGATTTCCGCTGTCAATCAAAAGTAAGGCGGACCTGGCGCAAATGCTTGCATGAAATACGCTTAGGTAGGAAACCACCACCAGAAAATTATTTACAAGCATAAGTAACTGTGTTTTGTGACTGTAAAAGCCTGTAGATTTTTGAACTTGGTTCAAATTTGTCAAGGAAACATTTATTGCTACGTGTTTAGATGGACCATTTATGATCAGCTGTCACAGCTGAAATGAAGGCAGATATAGTAATATTAATTTTATATTTTAATGTGGTTGTAAACCTCTGACATGAAATATGAACAAACCATATTCCTCTGTAGTGTGTACTTGTCTCAATCCAGAGCACTAAGTGTAATTTCTGTCTGCTGCTTCATTCCTCTGCTATCAGTAAATTTCCTGACACAAAGAGATAAAAAGGTGGCAGGGGAGTGAGAGCCCCAGCACGCAGCTAGTGATTGACAGCCATAGCTCTTTCCTGTGTGACGGGGGGGGGGGGGTGTCCCTTACCTCCAATCAACTCTCAGCTCCCCTCACTGAGCTCTGCAGTGTGTAAGTTCTGTTCTCTGTCCCCTGCTTTCTGAAAGATCAGCCAAGCTGTATAAATTCTGGACTTTGAACAGCTAGATAAGACTGCAGATGAACAGGCACAACTTATGTAGGTGGATTTGTTTAATCTCTGTGTATAACCTGAGACTAGCCATTTCACTGCGTATACTATATATAGTGATTGTAAAACTTCACATTTTATTTTTTGTTTTAAATAATAACCAGGTCATAATTACCTGCTCTGTGCAATGGTTTTGCACAGAGCAGCCCCGATCCTCTTCTTCCCGGGTCACCTGCTGGCACTGTCTGCCCCTCCCTCCTGCTGAGTGCCATCATAGCAAGCTGCTTGCTATGGAGGCATACTTGCTTCTGTGCCGGCTCTGTGTGTCCATTACACACAGAACGCGGCTCGGCCCTTCCCCCTCCCTCTCCTCACTGGCTGTGATCCACAGCAAATGGCTCTCACTGCTGCCTCTCTGTCCATTGAGAAGAGAGAGAGAGAGATGCTGCTCTCATGCACATCGCTGGATAAGTGGGGTGGGGGGGGGGGGAGCAGCACACTGAAGGTTTTTTTTACCATAGAATGCATTAGGGTAAAATAAACCTTCAGGCTTTAGAACCACTTTAAACTTCAAACAAAACTGTACTGCTGTTTATATTTGTGATCGCTGTGATGACCAGTCTGATTGGCAGTGTACTTTAAGCCCGGTACACACAGGCCGAATATTGGGCTGTATTGGCTAGATCAATAGAAAGGGGCCCACATTCAGGCCGTGTGTACGGCCCAACAGAAGCCAGCCGAAAATTTGGCCTCTGTCGAAGGGGCATGACAGAAGAAGGTCTGCTGATCGGCATCCGATCAGCGCTCTTAGCCAAAGGCTGACCGGTGTGTTCTGGTGGGGGGAATGTTCCCCCTTGTCAGAACACACTAGCTCAGTGGGGAGATCGCTGTACTATCATTGGTTGGTTAGTACCATGGCTCCTCCAGAGCTTTTACATTTTTTTCTTTTTCGTTCAGACTGCTGGGTTGAATGAAAAAAACTGCTAGCATGTACCAGGCTTTAGTTTAATCTATGATCTCCACTGTCTAATAATGGCAGGATTGTAAGCATGGTGTACGCCCAAAAGTAGGGAGGTAGTTAAAGCAAAAACAGGTAAATGATAAAATGTGTGATGCTTAGAGCAGGCATGAAAGAAGAAAAAAATGTCTATATTTGCCATTGATAAGTGGATCCTTTTGCCTGAACTTGGATTTGCCCTATGATTTAGCAGTCCATGGCTATTGGATTTACAAAATAACTGCAAGGGGAACTCCCTTGCACACTGGTACTAGATTCTAGTTTAATGTAGTTTTTATGGAACCCATTCTCCAAGACATACAGGTTCCTTGACAACACGCTTTGTGAGTGGATGGGTCAAATGTCACTTCCCTAAAGACAAAGCCTGCCATTGATAGAGCAATTTTTTTCCCAGAAACCACTGGTCTAGCTGTGTTGATAGGGGAATCCCTCCTAAGGAGGCATTGTGTTCTAAAGGTGGGGGCGGGGGAGTCTTTCCCGCCAGGAGAACACAGTGATTACTGTGAGTGGCTTGCAGTAATCACATCTATCGATCAACTAGGGTACATTTAGCCAGCCCATACATGGTTCAAATCCTGGCCGGTCCCTGCTGTACCGGCCAAGATCCGAACCGTCTATGGAAAGCTTAACATGATGACTGGCCATACACTAAACAAACTGATTGGCAGCATATATTAACCTGAAAGTGGTTTTAATGAACGTGGCTAAAATGATTGTGTTAATACATTTTCCTTAGGTTCATAAATATTCAATGATAGGCATGAATATATATAGATAGATGTGATAAATATTCATAGATATTCAAAAATCCTTGTCACAGCAGTGCATCATGTGTCCTAACTTTCTGTATCATGTGATTGTTGGGAGTTTTTAATTCTGAGTTTTAATCATATGGTATTCACAAGTTGTGCTCTACAAGTAAGGTTCGTTGGATCCATTAAAGGAAAGACAGTACAAACAATTGCTCTGCTGTTGGCACTTTCACAATAAGGATCCCTGACTTATATTTTGTCTGTTGAGATGTGATTACAGAGCAATGAATATAGTTCAAACTAAAAGCCGCAGGATGTCATAAGGTGTAGGCTCAAGAAAGTGGATAGGAGGTGCTGGAACCCTGAAAATTCTTGATATTTTTGCTTTATATTATTGCTGTCATCCAATATTGCAGTGTAGTATAAATATAGAAAAAATGAATATTTGGTCTGGCAAACCTCTGCACTCTGTCTTAGCATTCTGTCTGTGGTGGTCAGAATGCTATCCTTACAGGCAACTAAACAAAAATCATGCTACTGGTTTTATTGGTAATATTGCCCCTGGCACCATCAAGTGGGGAATCAATCAGCCATAGCTCAAGGAACCTCTGGAGGAGCCCTCCAGGAGGACCCTGGTTGCTGTCTATGAAATTACATTTAAAGTGTCTATGAAGTTACATTTAAAGTGGGGAGGGGGGGGGGGGGTTGGTCCTGGTCCATTTGGATTAGACTGGATACAAGATTGAAGCGACCCACTTTGACAAAAATAGGAGAGGAAACTGGAGGAAATGTGAAGCTTTTGCCCATTACAAATATTCATACAGTGGCAAAAAATAATTATTTAGATTTTGAAAGTTTGCCCACTTACAAAGAAATGAAGGGTCTATAGTTGTTATCATAGGTGTATTTTAAATGATAAAGACAGAATATCAACCAAAAATCCAGAAAAAATCACAATACAAATTTTTTAAATTCAGTATCAGTTCAGTGAGTAAAATAAGTATTTAATCCCCTACCAGTACCAACCAACAATAATTCTGGCTCCCACAGACTGGCTACAGTATGTGCTCATGTGTTACACGGATTAGTCCTGTCAATTTAAGAAGGTGCTCCTAACAACAACTCCTTATGTGTGTAAAAGACACCTGTCCACAGAATCTCTTTCTTCCATTCAAACTTCACCATCATGAGCATGAACGAAAAGCTGTCAAATGACATCAGGGACAAGACTGTAGACCTGCACAGGGCTGGAATGGGCTACAAGACCATCAGCAAAATGCTTGGTGAGAAGGAGACAACTGTTGGAGCGATTATTCACAAATGGAAGAAATACAAAATAACCATCAATCGCCCTCAGTCTGGAGCTCCATGCAAGATTTCGACTCATGGGGTAAGGATGATCATGAGAAAAGTGAGTGATCAGCCGAGAACTACATGGCAAGAGCTTGTGAATGATCTCAAGGCAGTTGGGACCACAGTCACCAAACAAACCATTGGTAACACAATACGCCCCTATAGATTGAAATCCTGCAGCGCCCGCAAAGTCCCCCTCCTCCAGAAGGCACATGTACAGGCCTGTCTGAAGTTCGCCAATAAACATCTAAATGATTCAGAGGAGGATTGGGAGAAAGTTCTGTGGTCAGATGAGATGAAAATTGAGCTCTTTGGCATTAACTTAACTCACCCTCTTTGGAGGAAGAAAAATGCTGACTTTGACACTAAGAACACCATACCTACAGTCAAGCACGGAGGTGGAAACATTATGCTTAGGGGCTGTTTCTCTGCTAAAGGTACTTGTTGACTTTGCCACATTGAGGGGCCAATGGCCAGGGCCATGTATTGTAAAATCTTGGATGAGAACCTTCTTCACTCAGCCAGAACACTGAAGATGGGTCGTGGATGGGTCTTCCAGCATGACAATGACCCAAAACATACCACCAAGGCAACAAAGGTGTGGCTCAAGAAGAAGTACAATAAGGTTATGGAGTGGCCTAGCCAGTCTCCAGACTTCAGTCCCATAGAAAATGTATGGAGGGAGCTGAAACTTTAAGTTGCCAAGTGACAGCTAAGAAACTATAAGAATTTACAGACCTGTAAAAAACTTCCTGATGACGCACTATCGCGAAATGCATTAAGGTTTGTTCGGTGATCACTTCTGGTTCGTCATTTCCACCCGCTGTTGGAACGCATTGTGGAACGCATGCTGCTACTGAGCGGCGTTCACGCACAAATTAGCTTTTTGCTATTTGAAGGTGCCGTATCTGGTACAGGAAAATGTGAGTGTACCGTCCTTTGCTAAAAATTGTGTGTTTAATAAACCTTTTAAAACATTATTGCGCAATCCTATATTTGAATCTTTTTGGGAAAACGGCAACAATATCCTAAATGAGGGGAAAAGTGTGCAGCAATCCACAGTGAACAAAGGGTGAATATCTATCCACTATACATCTAAGGAGCCTGTTACAAAAGACAGAGCAAGCTGGGCCCTGGAGGCCCTTTGATTTCTGGTGAGTTACCCTCACATTAATGGGTGAACAAGCGCAAGCACCTTTTCTTAAATAAGAAGACCTGCTCAACACCTTATGTCACTTTTTTTGGTGGACTTTTTGCACGGAGAAATACTGCTGCCCTTTATAAATTTATGGATTGAATGTATTTGTTATTTTTTAATTGAGTGATTCTTTGCACTTTATGAATTATTGGAATCCACATATTTATTTATTAACACTATTTATTCACTTAGCACTTATCACTTTTTGATTTGGCGCCTCATATTATTAATATTTTCATTTGTTTTTATGGTTATCTAAAAATTTATGGCAGCCGCATCTTTACTTTTCATTTAATATTCAATATTCATTTTTCACTTACAATAGGGAGGTGCCATTTCTAGTAGTTTTTTACACTGTAAAGAAGAGTGGGCCAAGATCCCTCTTGAGAAATGTGCAAACCTGCTAACTAACTACAACAAACGTTTTACCTCTGTGCTTGCCAACAAGGGGTTCTCCACCAAACACTATGTCATGTTCTCTTTGGGGATCAAATACTTATTTTACTCACTGAACTGCAACTCAGTTTATAACATTTGTATCTGTAACATAAATGTCAGAGTAGGGTAGCTTTGCATTAACGAGATATGAAGTGATCTGTAGAAATAGTATAGTTGTAGATGTAGTGTCATTTTGGGTTATTAAGAATTGTAGTATTTAGTATCAGTCATACACATATGTCCTGTTATTAGTATCTGAAAGGGACAGGACCATTCTCTAGGATAGAGTTGACACCTACATGGCAATAAAAGTCTCCGATGCAAGGAAACAAAATTGTCACCTTCCTGGAGCCTCGAAGACGAAATTGTCACCTTCCTGAGGCCTCAAAGGAAACTGCTAGACATCTTGGCTACGAGGGGACAGGGAGAGGCTCCAAATGGTCTGCAAGCTTTGGTTGGTACCATCAGATCTAAGGAATGTATTTTATCTCTCATAAAGCTAAATTATTAGTGGCAGAGAGATGAAAATAATTCCTTCTTATGGCTCACGTGTTGGGCTGCAAGTACATGTAAATCTGTATTTGTAGCGTGTGTAGAATCCTACAGAAATGCACAAAACCGTTATATGGTGCCTGATTGCGGCAGGCAAGCAGTGTTTGGTACTGTCGCGATCAGACCGATGCGCTGGTGTCAGAATTCCTATCCCTGACTCAGGGATCAGCGCTGTTCTGGGCCAATTCAAATCTGGTCAGTTCAGGACACGAAACCTCCTGTGGGCTGGGACAGGGACAACCCCCTGGGGTTGATTGGCCAAGGGCTAAAGTCCAGCCCACATCCATATCCCAATAAATTGGGGAACCTGAGATATGAACAGGTTCTTCCACGAAGCCAGTTCTAAACTGGGGAGTCCCCACACGGTTTCCGGTATGCTTCTACCAAGGGATAAGCTGCGGTAAAGTTTATTTCTGTTTTTATTCCTTTTTATTTTCATAGCAAATTGCCAATTGTGTGCCTTTTTATCTTTTTTGTATTTTTTGTAACTGCTTTTGCTTTGTATATATTTTTTATGCACTGCCCACTTTCGGGATATTAAATTATAAAATGAAGAAGTGACTTCTGTGTACTAAGCTAGGACTAATATCTCTGAAGAGATTGTTGCATTTTAGTGCCTAATTGCTTGGTCTAAGCTACATGCCAATCTGTATGCAATTGCACTGTGTGTTTGCAGATTGCATGCAGATTGTAAACCAGACGGAGATCTGCGTGTGTGTGGTGTCCCAGCAGGTGGTGGCAGGCTATCGTTTGTGGTGTGTGGGTGTGGGGACAGTGGGAAGAGTGATTTACACAGGGGTTCTAGCTTGTAGGATAGCTGGAGGAATCCTAGTAGTGTGTGATAATTGCTAGACTGTTCCCTAACCCTTACAGTGCACCAGATTGTATGTAATATTTGTATCTGCCTGTGTGTGGTCAGCCAGCTGGATTGGAGTGGAGTCTCCCTCTAGTGGTGACCAAAGGCAGTGCGGGCTGCGAAAGTGTCACAGCCAGTCTTATTACTCAGTAGGAATTTCCCTTATTCCCTTATACTCCCCAGTCACGAAACCACGTCTCGGTTAGCTAGTCGCCGTGGGCGTGGTCAATCGTGACAGTATAATTTTCTAGATTTTTGGTTGATATTCTGTCTCTTCCATTTAAAATTCACTTATGGTAAAAATTATAGACTCGTAATTTCTTTGTAAGTGGGCAAACCTACCAAATCTGCAGGGTGTCAAATAACTATTTTCCCCACTGTAGATTCATTTCAGTGCACTCTGGTGAGCTCTGTCAGTTTTACTTTTGCTCCTGTTTTTACACCTCTTTCACAGTGTAGCATCTATTGTAGATTTTATAGAATACATTGTAAGTTGTGCTTTTATTTCCAAGCCTGTTCTTGTATCAGCTTCGGGGCCGGGACAAGGGGTGGGCAGGTGGGGCGGTTACCCTGGGTGCAATGGTTTATTGCAGGGATGGGGGGGGGGCTTGACCCTAACCCTAAGGGGGTGGGGGTGCAGTTTGGCATACTTTCCCTGGGCGCTGGGTGACTTTGTCCCGGCACTGATCAGCTTTAACATTATACTGCTTTGTTTTGCACATCTGTTACTAAAAACTGCAATGTGGCATCATAAGTTGTAAGATGTCTTTGTCTAGAAAAAAAAACTGTACTTTGCAGAAAAAAAATAAACATATCCAGCGCCGTGAACATGTATAACCATTTTTACTTGATGATCGACATGTGTTGACATATTTTGTGTGTCTGTTAAAGTCTTGTGTCTGTACATTTACAAAGTGTGCGAATCCGACCAAAGGCATTCAGTATGGCAGTATGAAGAGTGAGCAAGACTGCAAACCACAAGCTGCGGTGAGGTGCCAGGAAATCAGTCAGAGGAATCAGTTGTTGAAACAGCAAGCAGAGAAGACGAGCAAAAAATGTGTATGTTCTGCAGCTGTGAAAGACCCAACATATGGAAAAGTATATCAAGGACGAGGGAAGCATGAGACAAACAGCTAACCTAGACTGACCTGGGCGTGTAATTAACATAGCCAATCAGGGCTAATGATAGGAAGACCAATTATATGCACGCTGTGAGCTCCGTGTTCTTCTCTGTCATAGTAAACAGTAGGTGCATATTTGTAATTCTTTGCTGTAGGCTTGTTAAAGGGGAAGAAATTGAAGCTGAAGGTAATGCATGGATAGAGCTCAGTTTCTTAAAGCATTTGACCCTTTGTGCAAAAACATACACAACTTTAAGTTTTTTTTTTTTTTTTTTTTTAATCTGCAGTGTTTCCATGGTAACAGGCTTGACAATTCTATTAGGATCTCAGCGTTCTTTTAAAATGGCATTCCTTAGCTGCAGAATGTATTAGCTTCATTCACTTGTACTTGTTTTGATATCTCATGAAAAGGATGCATTGATGTTTTTGTTCAATAAGGATTCATGAAAATAAACCTAAAGTACTTTGCTAGTTTAGGAATTATTCTGGTTCTATAAAAAAAGGTCCTAAAAAAAGTTAAGGGATGTTAAAAAAATGTCCTCATTAGAGGTTAGTTTTACTGTTGCATTGTCAGCATGTAACTAAAGCTTCTCTACACCTATTTTCAGCAGCACATTAATGGCAGATTCCAGTCAAACTATTTTTTTTTAGTAGAGAAGGGATAGATCTGACAGGTTTATACACTTTGAGATATTCCCCAACTCAATTTGTGGCCACAGAGATATGAAAGTTAAGCCTCATACAGAGGATGAGAATATTGAATGAATGATCATCCATTTTTAATTTTGCATTCTAGTCTCATATTGAAAATTAAAAGGTTACTAAAGTTATGAAAATTCTCGTATGACAGAATACAACTGTGGAAGTGATGTAATGTGTCATATTGTATTGTAATGTATTTCAATTCCGAGCATGCACGATCTTGGTCTTCTGAATTTTTCAAACTAATACTGTAGTTTTTAAAGGAAAATAATTGTTCTGGTATCGTATGAGAAAAATGTTCATGTTTGTCCCTTTGGATAATTTTGCATGAACTATAATGATCGACTCTCGAAAGCTGTGTACTAACAATCAGATTATCATCTGATTGCTTCAAATGTGGTATTTATCGTCTGATTTTCTGATCGTGTGTATTGGGCATAGGGGGTGGTCTCCATAACCAGGGGGATCTATAAAGCAGTAAAATCACTACTCTAGTATCATTTATTTATTTCAGGTTTTTATCTGGCAACTGTGTATGCAACACTTTACATATTGTATAGTTGCATCACTCCCTACCCTCAAGGGGCTTACAATCTAAGATAATTATTATTATTATATAGGATTTATATAGCGTCGACAGTGTACACAGCGCTTTACAACTTGAGGGTAGACAGTACAAATACAATACACTTTAATACAGTAGGAATCAGAGGGCCCTGCCCGTTAGAGCTTACAATCTAAGAGGGAGGGTCAAGAGATACCAGAGGTAATAACTGCGGGGGATGGGCTGATGAAGAAAATAAGAGCACAGTTGTTAGGTGGATGCCAGATAGGTTTCTCTGAAGAGATGTGTTTCAGGGATCGTCTGAAAGTAGACAAAGTAGGAGATTGTCAGACAGATGGAGGTAGAACATTCCAGAGGATGTGAGAAGCTCAGGAGAAGTCCTATAGGCGAGCATGGGAAGTGATTACAAGGGAGCTAGAGAGCAGGAGGTCCTGGGAGGAACGAAGAGAACAAGTTGGTCGGTATTTTGAGACCAGATTAGTGATATAGCCTGCGCCAAGTTATGGATGGCTTTGTAAGTTATGGTTAGTAACTTGAATTTAATTTGTTGGTTGAGTGGCAGCCAATGGAGGGATTGGCAAAGAAGGGTAGCAGACACAGAGCGGTTTGCAAGGTGGATATCTGTCTTACATACACACATAGTAGAGCCATTTTAGACAGGAGTCAATTAACCTACCAGCATGTTTGTGGAGTGTGGGACAAAGCTGAAGTATCCGCAGGAAACACTTGCAAACACATGGAAAGCATATAAACTTCATGCAGGTAGTGTCCTGGCTAGGATTGGAATTGAGGACCCTAGCGCTGCAAGGCATAAGTGCTAGCCTTGCAATTTAGACCTCAATTTTAGTGGAGAAGACCTAACACTTATTTTTTAAATATTGCCATCAACCAACATAAAAAATGTTAAAATATGACAATACTTTAAAAAAAAAAAAAAAAACATACTTATAAAAACCATGGAGCCTAGTAATGGCTTCCTTACTGACAAAGGTTCCCTGTGCTATTGTTATTCCAAACTTTCGTCTTTGATTCAGGAGGTGACTGTCACTTTCTGGTTTTCACAGGTGGCCCCTTGGTGACACGTTCTAGATATAGCTGCATGTAATTTTGTTTACTAGTTGCCAATATGTCAGTAACAAAATCTTGCAATACTTTAGCGCCTGGTAGCCTTCTGGGATGTGTGACTTGATATCCCAGGAGCCTGCGGGCGGATCAGGGCTACTTTACTCTCATCTAGGCAAGTAATAAGGAAGCAGTAGGGTGCTGAAATTAAAAAAGGTATTTACTAAAAGAAAAAAAAAATAATAGTATTTGATTATGAAAGAGAGAAGGGGCATGAAGGAAATGTTACTTGTAGGTCTCTGGTTCAAGTCTTTCTTTTGCACATATACCATCCAGAAATTGAGCACAGTGACTTATCAAGGCTGTACTCCTTATTCAGTTCTTAGTTAATTTTCTATTCATATTTTTGACCTTATAATGCTATTCCTTACTAATTCTAACTATCCTTAAAATTCAGTGAAAAACATAGTTGAAAGTAAATTGTAAGTATTGTGCTCTCAATGTTAGCATTTAGTTTGTATTTATGCAAAAAAGCGGAAACCTGTGATATGTTTATATTTTTTTTAGGAATTGCAGATTAAGAAAATATGGAGAAAGGGACAACATGTTTATATTAAAAATAAGGATCAGTTTTAGGGACCCTGTTACCATGGCGGTTACTTGTAACTCAGCACAGCCTGTAAATCCTAATTCACCTTTAATATAGTCCCCGTTTTCAAAGTCTGATGCCACTCCCCAGCCACTGGAGGTATTTCACACACTTTGGTTCCTCCTATTGGCTCCAATGACCTGTAGTGACATAAATATGGAGTGTGTCAGGAGGCACAGGTACATACACACTCATGGAAATTAGGGATGCACCAAAATTTCGGCCACCGAAATTATCGGCCGAAAATGAGCCTATCCCATTTCGGCCGATAATGGGTTAACATTGCCGAAATTAATATGGCCGCCGTGAGGAAGGAGGAGGGCGCAGCGCAGGGCAGGTTTTAAAAGTCCCGCCTCTGGCCGGCAGCCCGCCTCTCAATGACGTCCCTACTACTATGATCTGTGCATGAATGAAGGGACATACCAGGCGGGAGGGTGGGGCGAGCGGCCGCTAATAGATAGAACTATGTGATCCTTCCCTGTCAGCTCAGCGGGACTGTGTGTGAATGAGAACTGACCTGACACCGGGCGGGGGGGGGGGCAGGGGGAGCGGCCGCTAATAACTATAACTATGTGAGCCTTCACTTCCCTGTCAGCGGAGATGCATGCCTGATAGGGAAGTGAAGCTCACATAGTTATAGTTATTAGCGGCTGCTCCCCCCCGCCCGGTGTCAGGTCAGTTCTCATTCACACACAGTCCCGCTGAGCTGACAGGGAAGGATCACATAGTTCTATCTATTAGCGGCCGTTGGCCCCGGTCCCCCGCCCGGAGTGTCACTTAATGCAATGTACATCGTGCCGCTGACAGGGAATTGAAGAGAAGTGAAAGCTCACATAGTGACAGTTATTAGCGGCCGCTCGCCCGCCCTCCCGCCCGGTGTGTCACTTCATTCATGGACAGATCGTAGGAGTAGTGACATCACCGGGAGGCGGGCGGCTGGCCAGAGGTGGGACTTTTGAATAATGGACACCGTGACCGGAGGAGCTGAGTGAGTAGGAGAGGGACGCTGAGGCTGATGCGGGGGGGGAGGGGGGGGAGCTGAGGCAGCTTACCATTGGTATTAGTATTAATTATGCAGCATGAAGGGGTTAATGTATTGCCACTGCTGCATTAGTGACCGACCAGTGGCAGTTAATTAACCCCTTTGTGCTGCATTAGTGCAACCAGTATCAGTGCAACCAGTGTTAATTAACACTGATACTGGTTGCACTAATGCAGCACAAAGGGGTTAATTAACTGCCACTGGTCGGTCACTAATGCAGCAGTGACCAGCAGTGACAATACATTAACCCCCTCATGCTGCATAATACAAATACCATTGGTAATTAAATTAACCTATTGCCAACCCGTCACAGTACATATACTGTGACAGGGTGGCAGCGACAGGTGTATGTCGCTGCCTGTTTTTGCCATATGCCCCTTTTCCATCTATTTTAAAATTATTTGGGGGAAAAAGTCATTTTCGGTTTTCGGCCAAGGGCATCCTGCATTTTCGGTTTCGGCCCAAAATTTTCATTTCGGTGCATCCCTAATGGAAATGCAATAGCATTACAGCTTAGTGTCTGAATTTGAAGGCCAGGGCTTCCAGAAAGCTTCCTGCCCAGACCAATTTTCAGCTTTCAGTACTTTATTATTACAGGTACTTTTATAGCACCATCAAGTAATGCATCACTTTAAACATACTGTATATTGTACATTCACATCAGTCCCTGTTCTTATAAGCTTACAATCTAAGGTCCCTAACTCATAATTCACACATACTAGGGACACTTTAGACAGGTAGTCTAAATTGATGACCCTAGTGCTGCTAGGTGAAAGTGCTAACAACTTAGCCACAGTGCACTTTCAGTGATAATTGTCATGCAACATTGTACCCATATGAAATTGTTATTATTTTTTTTTTTTTTACACAAATAGAGCTTTCTTTTGTTTGTATTTAATCACCACTGGGTTTTTCTTTGTTTCTGTTATAAAAATTTGCAAATAAATAATCTTTCTTCATAAATTTAGACCATTTCTTTGATGAAAATAACCCAAATCAGTGTTTATTATTTTGTCTGTATGAAAATTATAGAGTCCACAAACTTCTATACAGGTGCATCTCAAAACAATTAGAATATCATCAAAAAGTTAATTTATTTCAGTAATTCAATTTAAAAAGCGAAACTAATATATAAACATTGTATATTAAATAAATCTAAAAAGTGAAAATTCGTAAAATGATTGCTGCCAGTACTCAACAAGTGTTTTCACCTCACTAAAAACAATATAAATATAGAATTAGTACAGCGCTATCATCTCTTTCTAAGTGCACAAAATTAGCTACATATGTAAAAGCATATGTATGAACATATTTAAACTGTGTCAAAATATAGCTAAATCACAACACACCCCGGGTAAATTTAAAAAAAAAATATTTTCTTATATACAATGTGTCTATTTAAAAATAAACTTGCATCACAAAAAATGTCCGAAAAGACAACAAATTCTCCAGTAAAAATGGATCAGTCCTAAACAAACGAATGATCTTGCCAACTCGGTGTATGATAATCAAAAAAACGTGCTCAAAAGAATCCACCACCAGTATTCATTAGCAGCTCAACTCCAGCTTTGACTCCTGTTTTACCAGGGAGTCAAAGTGCGCTGTTCCCCTTTGGAGATAATCGAACTCAGTGTGGATGGATGTCTCTGGATCTATCAGGATCCTACTTTTTCTTTACTCAGGTGCTTGCATGATAATCGGCCATATAAAACAAAAGGAAAATATCATGTGCTCTCTGTAAAAACAAATACAATGATCGATACAACGATCGTGACACCTTTCTAAAACTATTGGCGCATCCACCGGAAATGCTTCAGACGCCATTTTGCTGTAGTTCTTGACCATATACAACTAGAAGCTTTATGTATAAAACAATCACGGCATCTTTCTTATAACTATGTGCTAATCACATCCCTATACAAACCTGATATCTGGGATGGATCATGGCTAAATGACTATCCAATGATTTATTGCACTAACCCCAGATATGGATGTTGGAAATGATTTCCCATGCTATAATGAGAAGTTACACCTTCACAGCATATCATATGCCTATACATTGCTTTCTGTCTCCATAAGATAACAAATATATAAATAATAACATTAAAATCCTATACATAAAAATACATTCTATGCTCAGCTATACATGGAAAACATTAAATATGTGACTTGTATCTGCATATTTAAAAATATATTTAAAATATAATAAATAATTAATTAAAAATCATTAATAAAACAATTGATACAGTGCCTTGCGAAAGTATTCGGCCCCCTTGAACTTTTCAACCTTTTGCCACATTTCATGCTTCAAACAAATAAACATATCCAGGTGTCAGAATGGCCAAGTCAAAGTCCAGACCTGAATCCAACCAAGAATCTGTGGAAAGAACTGAAAACTGCTGTTCACAAACGCTTTCCATCCAACCTCTCTGAGCTCAAGCTGTTTTGCAAGGAGCAATGGGCATAAATTTCATTCTCTCGATGTGCAAAACTGATAGAGACATACCCCAAGCGACTTACAGCTGTAATCGCAGCAAAAGGTGGTGCTACAAAGTATTAACTTAAGGGGGCTGAATAATGTTGCACGTCCAATTTTTCAGTTTTTTTATTTGTTAACAAAGTTTGAAATATCCAATAAATTTCATTCCACTTCATGATTGTGTCCCACTTGTTGATTCTTCACAAAAAATTACAGTTTTATATCTTTATGTTTGAAGCCTGAAATGTGGCAAAAGGTCGCAAAGTTCAAGGGGGCCGAATACTTTTGCAAGGCACTGTATCTGGTTCCACATTCAATCCCGTTGGTGTCATGCTACGGAGCTGTTATTCACTTTGTTTCATTTTGGGAGACTGCCTCTCCAATGTTTTTCTATTTTATCGATTCCACAAAATCTCAGTTTGCTTGGGTCTCTATTATGGCATAGTCTGAAATGATTAGACAGATAGCCATTTTGGATGATGTCCACTACTAATAGGGATATAGCTATTCCTATCTGTACTCTTGAAATATGTTTTTGACACGATACGATGATCTTGTTTAAAAATGGTTAAATCTAAGTCGTTTATTGCTTCAGTGCTGTAGTAATTTGAGTTTTCACTAGCTGTAATCCATAATCATCAAAATTAAAGGAAATAAATGTTTGAAATATATCACTGTGTGTGTAATGAATCTATATAATATGAGTTTCACTTTTTGAATTGAATTACTGAAATATTAACTTTTTGATGATATTCCTTTTTGATATGCACCTGTATATCTGAAAACTGATCAGTCCTGATGTACTGACAGTCTGTCTCATTTCTTGAGACTAGCACAGTACAGATATCCCCAAATTAACCCTTTTTGGAAAATAGAAAGTCCAAGTTATTTAGTAAGAGGCATGGTGCATTTTTTGAAGTTGTAATTTTTTTTCACAATTTTATTGGAAGATGAAGACATTTAAAAAAGTGTTTTTACAATATATTTGTTTACATACTGTTACCACTGCAGTACAGAATCATCATATACCTGGTGTGGCGGGGATTAGGGACACTGACTGAGGACAGTATGTAAAAAAAAAAAAATAATATTTTTTTTTCTTTTATATTACGTTTTTCTTTTTTTTTATTAGCACACTATGAACAGAGCAGTACAGTGTTACCATAGTAACACTGTACTATATGAAAGTAATCAGGATTTTTTTTTTCTTTACTCATTATGATAGCTTATATCAATGAATTTCATTGTTATAGGCAACCATTATTTCTGAATGAAACTGATTCATTCAGGGTATATTATTGTGATTAGCCACAGCTAATCACATGGTACAGATGGACTGTGATTGGCCTTGTCTGTACCATGTGATCACTGTGACCAATCACAGGTAGCTACACAATTGTACACAATGGATAGCATGAAAGGAAGCCATCCATTGTTTACAATTGTCATGGGATTTGCTGTAATTGATTAAAGCGATCACAATGTAGCGAGCTGGTACACTATTCAGTCATTGGCTGTGTCTGATGAACACACATGGAGCTACTCAGGCTTTAGTACATGTGCATTACATTTAAAACATGAATCTTGCTGATTGGGTGAGAAAGCTCAGAGATGGTCTTATAAATGAGTTGCTGTTCTTTGACCAAGCTGTACTGCTGTGACTGCAATGGAAAAATAAATAGTCATGATCTGGCTATGCTGGTTGTATAGATTAGAAAATTGGGTGAACAGAATGACATATTTTTTGCCAGGTTAGATGGTTCAGAACATAGATTTAGCTATTTGCTTACAGACAAACTTTGAAGCTGAGTCTCCGCTAATACAAAGTGGAAAACCCTAAATGTGAATTAATTTCAGACTGCAGAGCCAGATCCTCAGCCCTACATTTCAGTGGCAGCACGGCTTGGTCAAGAACGACCTCCAGCCTGCTTTCTGGACATTGAATAAGTAATAACACACTGGGGGAGATTTACTAAAATTGGTGTACATAGAATCTTGTACAGCTGTGCATAGTAACCCATCAGCTTCTAATTTCAGCTTTGACAGTAAGGCCCCTTTCACACTGTCCGTCCGTCGGACGGACTCTGTTTATCTCAACGGGGGAAAGATCCGCCGATTCCCTCGCTGAGCAGGAGGATGAAAGCTGTTCTCCGCGCTGTATGCAGAGACACAGCTGTCAGTTCCCCATACATCTCTATAAGAGAATCGGATGTGAATGGACCGACCCGTTTTCATCCGATCCCATCAGCTGGACGGATCGAAAATAAGGTTTCCACCCGCCCAGATTTGACGGATCGGATCGGAGACGCAGAGACAGCTGTGTCTCCGGATGCAGAGACACAGCTGTCAGTTCCCCATACATCTCTATAAGGGAATCGGATGGGAACGGACCGACCCATTCTCATCCAATCCCATCCGTTGGACGGATGGAAAATAAGGTTTCCACCCGTCCAGATTTGACAGATCGGATGTCAGAGGACATGTCTCCAGGGATGCATGGTGGGACCATTCAGATCCGCCAAAAAAACGGACAGGCGGATCTGAACGGTCCGCCTGTGTGAAAGAGCCCTAAAACTTAGATTACTATGCAGATTCTGTGTGCAACAGTTTTAGTAAATCTTCCCCACTGATAAAGACATCCTGCTGCACAATCAACTCTTTACTCTTGTCATGTGTACAGCAGCAAAGCTTTTTTGGCTCCTAGTGCTGACTTTCCCTCTCTGAGGGGACAGGGGATTAGGAAAGCCTAATATCAAAAAGAGAACAGGTATTTAGACTAGCTATATTTAAAAATACTTTAATTTATTGTTAAAGAATACATAACTGCTTTGACTGGAGTGCATAGTTTTTGACTGTGAGCTTTGCTTAAATAACACAAAGACCAACGGGCACAGTGAGTAATGCATTTTACTTAGCAAGCATCTTTTTGCCCTGATTGTTCCAAACCAATAGAAGTTAAAATCTGATTGTAGCTCTTTGCCTGCCCTTGTTAAATAAGTGGAAGCGTGCTGAAATTTTCATTAGCAGTTTTCTTTTTGACAAATCATGTGGAATAAAGCTTGGAAATTCTGCAGTATGTTTACTTGGGCTTGTCTTTACTGGAATCAGCAAGAATTTCAACAATTGGAATCAGCAGGAATGCTAGGAATTTGGGGAGAAACATCCAGTGTTTCCTTACCAACAACAAAGAGCTGTTCTCTGCTAACATTGGTGCTTTTGCTTATTAACTGCCATCCTTTAGATACTTCAGAAGCTTGGTGTAAATTCTAATGCTGTAGTGCAAAGAGACCTCATTTTCGATGATGGAGGTTTTTTTCTTTTTATGTACTTTTTTTGTAATCTCACCATTCTTAATTATTATGCAATTTCTTATTGTATAGATGTAGGTTAGTAGGATGTAGGATGTTGTAAATAATCTTGGAAAATTGTATTACCTGCTCTTTCTTTCCATTTGTTGAAGACTCCAGTATATTTAGAATATAAGTTTTACATTTGTGGAGTAGCCATGTAGATGGTGCATAAACTAACATTTTCACTGGCAGATGTATTGCCAATTTAATTATTACAGAAGTCAAGGCATAAAATGAGTGTGGGTGATTTTTCTGTTGCCACGGCTGTGAAGGAGAGAGCATAACTGCACATGTGCAGGGCTCAGGAGAAGAATGGTGCTCTCTCTTGCACAGATAGTAGTGCTTGTTCCAATAACTACATGGTGCTTTGAAGACTGTGGATACAAGTACTGTAGGCTATATGTGCATTGTATTTAGTGAGCAGTCTAGGTTCTATTTAGGCATGCCCTTTAAAATGCTGTCACTGTTCACCGCGATCTGGATTTGACCACCGTTTGCTTATTTGCGCTGTTTATCATTTCTTTTATTGTGACTATTATTTTACATTATTTTCAAGCTAGTGACAGATGTCAAGTGCAGGCAACAGGAGGTACTTGCACATGTCTATGGCAGCTCTTAATGCCCCCACTCTTTCTTGAATGTGAGGGTATTCTAAGGCTTTCCTAATTAGGCAAAACCTCCTTACTTCCTGATTTTGAAGCCTTTCTGCTCCCTCTCCCCTTTTCCGCACATTCCCTAATGGCCCATTGATATGACAGGCTGGCTCACTGGCCCGTAGGGATGTGTGGGAGGTGGGAAGAGGGTATGAAAACTATGACACTACAAGTAAGAGCTTTGACTGAAGAATGGCCCAGAGTTTGGGAAGAGTGGAGGAACTGAAACCTGATTCAGAAACTTCTTGATCCCTGTACTTAATACCTGTCAGGGCTTCTTTCTGTTGTCAACTGTCATTGTCACTAGTAAACTCTAATACAGTTGAATGGGAGGGCAATGACTAAAAATGTTCCCTAATTAATTTATCGTACAGTACAGGACAGGGGGTTTTCTTCATAAGGGATGAGTTGTAAGCTGCCTTGTTAAGAGGATTGGACACTGGAAAAGCCACTTAATACTTTAGACATTCCCTCCTCATATAACTCCACCTACCAGGTGATCCTCAGTTTTGTTGCTGGGGAGATAGGACTTCTGAAACTACTGCTAACTGCAACAAGCCACCATGGCTGAGGGTGTCAGTTTTCCAGATCAGGGCCCCCAGGTTTTGTACTGCACCCCTCCTGAAGATAGGAGCAGGGCTGGCCGGCAAGCTGCTCCTGCACTGAACCCAGTGTTACCGATTCACCTAGATACGAAGTGCAACTCGTGCCTCATTAATGGGTGCCTAAGGTCTGTGGGGGAGCCCTGGTAAATGGGGGGGGGGGTGTTGGGGGATTAGCCCATCTAAAGTGGGTGAAGTTTCCATTCATCCCACACAGGACTGATTAGCAGCGACTAGTAAGAGTAAGACAAATATGGTTGCGGGCACTTAGGAGGAGTGGGGTTTTTCATCCCCCTTCTCTCCCCAAATTGTTCTCTGAAGCTTGGCCATGGCATATGAGTTTAAATCTGTGCCTGTATACTATATTGGTGTTTAACAACTTTTGCTGCTTTTACATCACTAATAGAAAGTTCCATGAAGCCATATTGTTTCTACTGCTTTTGCCTCTGCTTGTTTGTGGTGTGGACAGGTGCGGTCACTATTTTAAACTTGAGCTACGCATGCCTGAGTGCAGTATTGCTCAGTACTGCGCATTTGCAGTCACCATCTTTTTGGCTACTGTGAGTTTGTCTGTGCCATTTTACTGCTGGTGTGTGGACTTAGTTAAACATCACTCCACAATCTGGGGGACATTTGCAGAGAACACAGTGGCACCAAGGTTGTGACAAAGGAACCTGGGGACACTATTAATGTTTCAGTAAGACGCCAGGGATTGCCGACCGCTGTCTACCAACAGGAAATGAACCAAGTGCAAACTCACTATCTTCCAGGAAGGCAAGAATTTCCTTCCCAAATGTCCGTGCTTAGAATTAATTTTTTATCCAAAAATCCTCTAAGAAGGTTAGAGCCCCTAGGCCATTGTTTTTCTCCCAACCCTCTGACTAGTAATCTTCTGGGTGGTCGGATTTGGAAGATGAGGATGGTCCCAGGGCAGATTTTTCCTCTGACTGGTTCGGCCCCCCATAAACTAAAAGTATATATTTTGGTACTTTATAAGGAGTTTATAAAGAAATAAGAAACCCAAAAACAACATTTTATTAAACTGCAACTTACCAATTTTTAAATGTGGTGGCTGCATTAAATGTATTTTTTATGTTTTTTTTAACATTCGTTTTACCTGGCGATCCTGCCAATAAGCCAATAAGTCTGTTATTTTTCAACAGTAGGCAGCTGTCTAGACAAAGTAGCAGAGTGTTGAGGCAAACCGTTTAACACCGATGGAGGGCTTACAGTTGTCAACATTTTATCTACAGTTTTTTTGTAAAAACTGAATTACTGGTTATAAAGTGTTATCTGGATTTAAGCTTCAATTTGTTTGTCAAGTCCTTCTATATCTGCTAGTCTAATACTCCCCTCTTTACAGATGGACTGTGCTGCTGTCAAAAGGTGTCTGCTTTAGTAGTTCATTCAGAATGCAGACACCTAAGACAGGAAGTCTGACATAGGCTGGATCACCGGGTGAAATAAAGGGGACACAAAGCCTAAAAAAAAGAAAACTAATGCAGCCACCACATCTAAGGATTGGTAAACTGCAATATATGAAACTTTTGTTTTTGGGTTTAATGCCACTTAAAGTTAGCCTCAGTGGTACCCAATCATCCAAAAGTGACCAGCACAGGCACCAGGAAACAAAAAAAAACCCTATTATTATCATTCAGGTTTATGCGTTTGTCAAGGATTTTTTAAATTAAAAACAGGTGCACTAGATGGGCAAGAATGAGACAACCTTCAAAATAGGAATGGTTTTACAGGTTAAGGCCACTGACTTTTTTTCCCTACTCATCTTTTCTGACTGTTTTTCACTACCTTTGCATTTGGCTAGGGTCAGTCTCACTACTGGTAGCATGAGGCGATACCTGGACCCTATAGAGGTTGTACAGGCAATCCAACTCCTCCAGAATGACACATCAATATGTGCCTTTGCCAGAAGGTTTTCTGTGTCTCCCAGCACAGTCTAAAGAGCATAGAGGAGATTCCAGGAGACAGGCAGTTACTCCAGGAGAGCTGGATGGGGCCATAGAAGGTCCTTAACCCATCAGCAGGACCAGTATCTGCTCCTTTGTACAAGGAAGAACAGGGTGAGCACTGCAGGAGCCCTACAAAATGACCTCCAGCAGGCCACTGGTGTGAATGTCTCTGACCAAACAATCAGAAACAGACTTTATGAGGGTGGCCTTAGGGCCTGATGTCCTCTGGTGGGCCCTGTGCTCACTACCCTGCACCGTGGAGCTCGATTGGCATTTGCCATTGAACACCAGTATTGGCAGGTCCGTCACTGGCACCCTGTGCGTTTCACAGATGAGAGCAGGTTCACCCTGAGCAGATGTGACAGACATGAAAGGGTCTGGAGAAGCTGTAGAGAATTTTATTCTGCGTGTAACATCATTTAGCATGACCGGTTTGGTGGTGGGTCAGTCATGGTCTGCAGAGGCATATCCATTAAGGGATGCACAAACCTCCACAGGCTAGACAATTGCACCCTGACTGCCATTAGGTATTGGGGTGAAATCCTGTTGTCAGACTCTAAGCTGATGCAGTGGGTTCTGGGTTCCTCCTGGTACACAACAATGACCGACCTCATGTGGCGAGAGTATGCAGCCAGTTCCTGCAGGATGAATAAATTAATACCATTTAATGGTCCCCACGCTTGCCTGACCTAAATCCAATAGAACACCTCTGGGCCATTATTTTTTGGTCCATCCGACACCGCCAGGTTGCACCTCAGTCTATGACCAATGATGCCCTGGTCCAGATCTGGGAGAAAATACCCCAGGACATCATTCATCGTCTGATTAGGAGCATTCCCTGACTTTTTCAGGCATGCATACAAGCATGTGGTGGGCCATACAAACTACCATTCTGAGTTGCTGCAATGAAATTTAAGCAAAATGAAAAACTAGCCTGCTACATAATTTTTTTCACTTTCATTTTCTGGGTGTCTTTGATTTCAGCCCTCTGTAGGTTGATCATTTTTATTTCCATCAAACAATGTGACATCTTTTAGTTCCTAACACATTACTCAGTCCATATCAGTATAGATATCCAGCATGATATTTTTCTTCATTGAGATCTGATGTGTTTTCAAAGTGTTTCTTTAATTTTTTTGAACAGTGTATATACACCTAGGAAAGAATCCAGGCCTTTTTAAAACAATCTACTGAGCTGGCCAGAACCACCTCTGATGGGAGTCTATTCCACATTTTCAAAGCTCTTGCTGTGAAGAAACCTTTCCATAATTGGAGACTAAATCTCTTTTCTTCTAGACATAAAGAGTTCCCTCTTGTCCTCTGTGATGACCTTAAAGTGAATAACTCAACACCAAGGTCACTATATGGACCCCTTATGTATTTATACATGTTGATCATATCCAACCTTAATCTTCTCTTCTCAAGAGAGAATCAATTCAGTTCCTTTTCATCTTTCCTCCAAGCTGAGCTCATCCATGCCTCGTATCAGTTTGGTTGCCCTTCTCTGCACTTTTTTCAGTTCCCCAATCTCTTTTTTAAGAACCGGTGCCCAAAACTGAGCTATATATTCCAGATGAGGTCTTGCTAATGATTTGTACAGGGGCAAAATTATATCTCTCTCTCTGCAGTTCATGCCTCTCTTAATACAAGAAATGACTTTGCTTGCTTTGGAAACCAAATCAAACAGGGAAGTCAGAACCATCCTAGACCTCACATCTTTAAACCCATTTCTAAAAGTCTTAAAGTTATGGATGGAATCTATGAAAATGGCTCTAGCGGCCCTCTGCTATTGTCTTGTCATTAATCAATATCAAAGGTGTACACTTACCCTGATCTTTCCTCCACATCAACATTGCCTTCATTTTGTAGTGGAGCATCGCCACTTTCAGTTTGTGGCTCTCCTTTTGGATAAGCCATGGCTCTCTGAGTCTCTTTAAAGATCTTGGCCCCTTCACTGGCTCCTTTACATTCTAGGGGGATTCATGTCCTAGGTTACCCGGACCACCTGTTGTTGTGGGAGAGGTCATTTTTTTTATTATGGGAGAACCTCCAACAAGCGATCCAGATGGTACAGAGCTTCAGTTGGATCCTCAGTCTTCGGAAATCAGTTCTGGAGCCATCCCAGCATCTGAAATACCTCAAGTGCTACTAGATATTATCCAGAACAATGTGCTTCTGCCACAGAGGAAACTTGTCTCCCTATGGCAGCAGGCTTGGGCCATTGGGTCCACTGTAAATCCCCTGCTGAGTGCCTCCATAAGGGTCCTGGAAGTCAAGATGGTCTCTTTAAGATGATCCTGTTTGCTCAGCGGCATTCCAGGACCTCTTCAGTACAACATTCTGGTGCTGGAGGTACATGCTCTGGTCACTCTTTGGGATCCATTCCACCTGATTTATGCATTCCCCCACTTCAGTTGCTTCCACTTCTGCTTCAGAGGGTCACAGTGACTCATGTGGCTCCAAATGGGCAAGAAGGGCTTGGTTCTCAAATATTCTTTGTATGTTGTGGAAACTGCTCTTGTCTCTTCAGTATACTCTCAGCTGGCTTTAACCCTCCTCTTATGTTAGAATTCCGTTACTATCCATGATGTTAGGGTCAGTTTTGACCCGTGTTTTAAATCAGCCATAAAATACCCTCTGAATAATTATTTATCATCAAATTTGTTTCTTACCTCTTGGTTACCTTGTTAGGCTTCTTTATCCTTGAAAAGATTGGTTTTAATATTTTTAGTGTGACCCCTAGACCTTTCTTTTGATAGCATACCTCTCATTTTCAAATTTAAAAAATGGTAAAATAAAGTCAGCAACTCTGAAATGAATTTGTCCTATGTTTCTTCACTTTATTTAGAGAAGCAGTCAAGCAGGAAAAGAGATAGGCCCTCCCTAACTACAGCTCACAGGGTTGAGAGGGGATTGGCTGTCACTTTTACTAAGCAGAGAGAGTGTTTATGATTTCAGTTTTGGCACTTATTAGTGTCCTAAAATCCTATATTATAACTGGGTCAGAATTGACCCTAACACCATGAACGTCTTAATTTTCACCACAGTATTTTATAATTTAGTGAAAAGGATTATTTTTCTATTACATTGTTTAAATAGAGGTTCCTGACAAAGTAAAAAAATCTTGATGCAATAAACAAATTTATGTGATACTTATAGACATTCAAAACCTGAAAACGGGTCGGTTCTGACCCTAACATAAGAGGAGGGTTAACAGCATAGCTTACCCACATGGAAGAAAAATATATTTAAAATATATTTTAAAAAACATTCTTAATTTATTTTTCCAAAATATATTGGAAATATATTTGAAATGCTACAATTTTGGCCATTTTCAATATAATACAGTACCTCTGCCAGAGGGGTTTCGGAGCTAGCTGCCCTGACCTGCCCTGACCTGTAGATAACCATTTTTGGTGTTACATATGGACAAGGTGGTTTTGTGTCTGAATAATTCCTTTTTTCAAAGATAGTTTCTTGTTTCCACCTCAATAAGGATGTTGTATTACCTTCCCTATGTCCTTCTAAAGGCCAATTGTAGGCAGCTATCCACAGTTTGGATCAGGTATGTGCTGTGGGGGTTTCCATTGCAATTCTTTAACCGGTTGCCGACCGCCGCACGACGATATACGTCGGCAGTCAGCCCCGGCCAGGCAAAGTGACGTATATATACGTCACTAGCCTGTCACTTCCATGTGAGCCAATAGTGGGTGAGTGCGCGCCCGCGGAGGCGCGCACCCACCCCGGCTCGTTCCCTGGGAAGTCAGTGCGTGTGACCGGCGGACCCGATGTCTGCCGTTCACTTGCGATCGTCCTCCGTGAAGGGAGAAAGGCAGGTGGCTAATGTAAACAAGCCGCCTGTCATTCTACCCTGTGTAGGAATGGTGATCATACGGTTCTACTATGTAGGACCGTTGATCACTGTTCCTACACTAGTAGCCATGTCCAATCACAGTAAAAAGCACGCTACTAGGGACACACTTAACCCCTCCTTCCCCAATAAAGTTAACCCCTTCCCTGCCAGTGTCATTTTGCAGTAACAGGGCATATGTATAGCACTGATTACTGCAGTAATGTCACTGGTAACCCCAAAAGTGTCAAAAATGTCAGTCAAGGGTCCTATCTGTCCGCCGCAATGTCGCAGTACCGCAAAAAAAATTGCAGATTGCCGCCATTACGCGTTTAAAAAAAAACACCAAAAATGACAGAAATCTTTCCCTTAGTTAGTAAACGCAATAACTTTTGCGCAAACCAATCAAAATGCGCTTTTTGCAATTTTTTTTACCAAACATATGTAGCAGAAAACAAATTGGCCAAAAATGTTAAAAAAATTTGATTTTTAAATTTTTTTTGGGGGGGGGGGATTTCATATAAAAAAATGTGAAAAATATTGTTGTTTTTGCAAAATTTACGCTCTTTTTTTGTTTATAGCGCAAAAAGTAAAAATCGCACAGGTGATCAAATACCACCAAAAGAAAGCTCTGTGTGTGGGAAAAAAAGGACGTCAAATTCGCTTAGGTACAGCATCGCACGACCGCGCAATTGTCCGTTAAAATCACGCAGTAAAAAATTGCAAAAAAAACCCTGGTCAAGAAGGGGGTAAAATCTTCCGGGGCTTAAGTGGTTAAAGGAAATCTTGGGTCTTGCAATTACTTTGACAAATACCACCTGCCTAAACATTTTTTCTGACCAAATACACCCCTTCATGTAAACAGTATTCTCTGTTGGTCGTGGCCTCTTTTAGCAGGATAATGCACCCTGCAACGCTGCAAAAATGGTTCAAGAATGGTTTGAGGAATAAAACAGTGAGTTTGAGATGTTGGCTTGTCCTTCAAATTCTCCTGATCACAATCCAATTGAGTATCTGTGGGATGCTGGAAAAACAAATTCCGATCAATGGAGGCCCCACCTCGCAACATACAGGACTTACAGAACCTGCTACTGATGTGTTGGTGCCAGATACCACAGTGTACCTTCAGAGGTCTAATACCATCTATGCCTTGAAGGGTCAGGGCTGTTTAGGCGGAAAAAGGGGGACTTACTCAATATTAGGTGATTGGTCATAAATTTATGGCTGATCATGTATATAGCCTACAAGTGTTTTAAAGTAAGGCATCTTCTCCGACTGGGGTCCATGTGTAAAAAATGGACGAACATGCATATAGAAGAAAGCCATAAATTTGGGGTTTTCTGTAAAATGTTCTTACTACTTATCTGTAAGCTACCTGTCTATGTTGTAGCTAGCATTACACAATATTTGTTGTCCTGGCTACTATAAGAAAGAAAGTCCATATATGCAATAGAAGGTGGTTGTAAAATAACTTTATAATAAAATAAATACACAATTAAATACATTACATAAATCTTAAAAGACATATTTCTTTTGAACCTTGTTGTTTCCTTATACAAAATAACAACTCGTGATTAAACTGCTGATTAAAGTCATCTTATTTCAGTCACAAACATAAAATGCCTTTGGCTATGATTACTGATGTGTGGTTAAGAGGGTAAAATACTTTCAACCATCTGGCAGCATTTCAACTCTACCAACCCACATGGGCTCTGGCAGCATGTTACCAACTATGTCCACTTCAAATATTAGTGCTCAGATCTACAAAAACAAAGGAAAAGTGGTTTAGAAATATTTGAGAAATGTATCCAATGCTCTGCTACACACAGCCCGCAATTTTGAATGTGATAAAAGCACTAACAACCTAAATTGTGATTATATTAGCCTAATGACCAACCATTTTGTGGTTAAACAACTTGTGTTCGGGATATTTTTAACTCCTCTTCTTGACTATAATTCATGTGAATTTTTTAAAGGCATGATGTTAAAGTATATGTGAACTCTCACCTTTTTTTTTTAATATATTTTATTGAAAACTTTTCGCAATACAGAGTAAAAGCAACCATGGCTTGTTTAAAATATAAATGAAAGGCAAAACATTTGTGTATAGATATATAAAATATATACATAGAGAAAAATTACAAATACCTTTTTCCCCTTTTTTCATAAGTGATCACATAACCTCTGTTTAAGATGCATGAAGATCTTAACAAGCTGGGGGAGGAGGAGCAGCAGCACACTGGTCTTCCCAGTGAATGACCGTGCAGGGAGGGGGGGGGTGTTAGTAAAAGTCTGATCATTGGAGGAGAGCAGGCTAAGTTCCCAGCACAGCCAGAAAACTGACCCATCTGTGCTCTTGTGCCCAGTGTGGTTAGTTTGTATTAGGAAAGCAGAGGGAATGGTAGGAGCACCAGTTATTCCACACATTGGAATCAATAAAAAGAGAACAGGATTATTTTCATACAAGTACATGGCGCAGCAGGCACATATCAGGAATATGAGATTCTGGGTTGACATATTTTTTAAATATGCTTGCACAGTGACAGAATAATCTGTGGAACATCTGCTGTCCTTTTTTCACATGGGCTGAGGTTCTTTTCAGGTTTCAAAAGCTTAGATTTGTCAGATTTCGTTTTATCTGTGTATAGCCAAATTTGCTATACACTGGACTGTCGTTGTCCAAATCCGTACTTAGCCACGTGCCTTCACCATTACTAGATCTAACACGGGAAACTGAATGCCGGATAAATATTCTAAAGTGTACAGTATTATACTAGTTTACGTTCAGGATTTCAGAAGCTGAATCTGTCTTAGAATTCATGAGCAGTCTTTACAGTGTACCTATAGTCAAAATGTAAAATCATTTATTCATTTTCACATTTTATTTCAGTTATTTCTAGCCTACATCTATTGATCTGAATGAGCGTGAAATTTGTAAACTTACGCATTTACGTTCTTGAATTCTGTGATATGTATTTATTGTACCCTGTGAGTAGCACTACTGTGTCACACATTTCACAGAGCCTGCCTTCTAAACTACAGATGTGCTGAAAGGAGGGGTTTCAGTGCAGCAATCACTGCATGTAACAAGGTACTATGGGATATGTAGTCCTTAGAAATTGAACATAAGCATTAGAGAAGTTGCAAAGCATGCAGGGATTCCAGGAAGTTGTAGAAAGAGATGGCCAGGAGACAGGCAGCACTCACAATATGAAAGGAGATTTTTCAAGTAAACATATTGGATTCTCAGAAATAAATATGGTTTGTATTGCTTTTACCATGCTGATGTTGTAAGAGGAAAATGTATGATATAACTCAGTGGTCCTCAACTCCGGTCCTCAGGGCCCACTAACAGGCCAGATTTTAGGTATTACCTCGGGGAGATGCAGACTAGAGTACTGCAATCACTGAGCAGCAAATTAGATCACCTGGGATGTAATTTAGTTATCTTGCAAACCTGGCCTGTTAGTGGGCCCCGAGGACCGGAGTTGAGGACCACTGATATAACTGACTTACCATGTTTGGCTAATAGCCTCAATAATACTAGTAGTGCTTGGGGTGAGAGCATGGGAAATCCAACCAGTACATCTACCTCTATGTGTTTATTGCATATGAGTGCAGTAAAAGATGTCAGTCACATATAACTTGATTGATAATGCTTGAGGCTTTTGTGATTCCCCATCATCCATTATTTACCTTGCATCGGGGCTCGGGCTGCTTTAGGCTCATTTTCTTGGTTTATTCCTTTTAGCCTAGCATATCTCTCTACATTAGACCAGTTTCTCTGCCCTGAATCAATATGCCTGCTACTACCTCTTCTAAAGTGTCTTTCTTCCTCAATGTAATCAGATATGTTCCTATGTTCAATGTAACCTCTCTCTTATTATGTCAGATGCAGCATTCTTCTCTCCCTTTGTTCAATACTTTAGATTTTGGCACCAAAGTGAAAAAGTAAACAATGCCTTATATGCCCTGATCCCCAACTGTAAACTAACTTTTAGGCTGATCGTAATACGTTAACTTATGGTCACCCTAACCTTAACCAGTTCCAATAGCAGATTGACGGCTGGGCGGTGGCTTTCTTATCCTGAGTAGATGTCATATGACGTCCTGTCAGGGAACACCAATCTCAGGGCCCCGCAGCGATGTGATCTGTCATCGGCCGTGTCCACAGGACACAGCTGATGACTGACCTGAATACCGGCTCATTGCCGGTACCATGTGACGATCGTGACCAATCACATAAGGTCACATAACAGTTGTACTTGCTTTCATGCCATCCTTTCACAGTTGCTTCCTTTCATGCCATCCATTGTGCACAATTGTGTTGCTAGCTGTTAATTATCAATTAGATAGATCTCATGATACAGACAGGGCCAATCACAGTCCATCCTTACTATGTCATTAGCTTTGACCAATCACACCTAATCACAACAAAACACACTAAATAATTCAGATTTATTCAGTAAAATGCTTGCTTATAGCAATGTAATTTACTGCTATAAGCAAACATAGTACAATGTTACTATGGCCACAGTGTGTTAATAAAAAAATCATAAAATGTAATAAAACTTTTTTAAAAAATTATAATTTTAAATAGAATTTTTTTTTTTTTTTGTACTGTCACCAGTCCGAATCTGTGATCACTGCCACACCAGGTATGTGCTGATGCTGTACTGCACTGGTGATGCAATGCCTCTTACTAAATACTAAGACTGTCTACTTTCCAAAAAGGTGTCATTTGGGGGGTATTTCTACTGTCCTAGCATTTTAGGACCTCAAGAATTGAGCCCGTCAGTGCATCAGGATTGATCAATTCTGAAAATCTCCCTAATCTCACAGATGGCAAAAATAAACCTTACAGGGACCATGAATTCAGCTTCTTCACACCTTGATTCACCCTGCCTGTCCTCTGTGTCTGATACACCCTCAGTCCAACCGACCCTCCCACCATGACACGTGAAATCCTCCTTTCCTGCTCTGGGGGATGCGACATACTATATAATGCAGTCTCTGGCAGCAGTACAGTATCTCGCAAAAGTTAGTACACCCCTCACATTTTTGTATATATTTTATTATATCTTTTCATGTGACAACACTAAAGAAATTACACTTTTCTACAATGTAAAGTAGTTAGTGTACAGCTTGTATAACAGAGTCAATTTGCTGTCCCCCTCAAAATAGGTCAACACACAGCCATTAATGTCTAAACCACTGGCAACAAAAGTGAGTACACCCCTAAATGAACATGCCCAAATTGGGCCCAATTAGCCATTTTCCCTCCCCGGCGTCACATGATTTATTTGTGTTACAAGGTCTCAGGTGTGAATGGGGAGCAGGTGTGTTAAATTTGGAGGTATCACTCTGACTCCCTCATACTGGTCACTGGAGGTTCAACATGGCACCTCATGGCAAAGAACTCTCTGAGGATCTGAAAAAAAAGTTTTGCTCTACATAAAGATGGCCTAGGCTATAAGAAGATTGCCAAGACTCTTAGGCTGGCCATACATGTTCAACCTTTGTTGTACAATTTGCTGTCAGATCTACCACAAACCACATAATGTGAGGTCAAAGCTAAACAACACATTCACTTGTATCCAATTAGGCAGGCCTTCGTACTACATACTTAAAGGTAAATTTCAAGAAAATCTGACAGAAAACTGAAAGAAAATTGTATCATGTATGGCCAGCCTTAATCTGAGCTGCAGCATGGTGGCCAAGACCATACAGTGGTTTAACAGGACAGGTTCCACTTAGAACAGGCCTCGCCATGGTCGACCAAAGAAGATGAGTGCATGTGCTCAGCGTCAAATCCAGAGATTGTCTTTGGGAAATAGACGTATGAATGCTGCCAACATTGCTGCAGAGGTTGAAGTGGTGAGGGGTCAGCTTGTCATCAAATTTAGCACACCTGCTCCCCATTCACACCTGAGACCTTGTAACACTAACGAGTCACATGCCACCGGGGAGGGAAAATGGCTAATTGGGCCCAATTTGGACATTTTCACTTAGGGGTGTACTCATTTTTGTTGCCAGCGGTTTACACATTAACGGCTGTGTGTTGAGTTATTTTGAGGGGACAGCAAATTTACACTGTTATACAAGCTGTACACTCACTACATCACATTGTAGCAAAGTGTCATTTCTTCAGTGTTGTCACATGAAAAGATATCATAAAATATATACAAAAATGTGAGGGGTGTACTCACTTTTGTGAAATACTGTATGTTTATTGTGTATTATAACAATTACACTTCTTGTATATGTACTGTTTATTCATAAAAAAATAAAATAAAACATAAGCACAGGGGCAAATCGAGAGAAAAACAACCATTGTCTGTGCAAACCTGTGCCAGCAGCCAACTAGGCTGTTGTTTGTGCTGAAGTCTACATTGCCTATATCAGCAGGTAACATACTGTTATTCTTTCATGCAAAAAATAAAATAAAAAAAAGTCAAAATTAAGGCTTTCATAGAAACAACACAAATCTCAGCAGGTAGAAATATGTTCCAGGTCAATTACAGTTTAAAAAGGGAATATCTAGCACCTTGTTCCTTGTATTTTGTATATTGTTGCTCTGCATGCCTTCTCTTTATTCTTAAAGGACAACTCCATTTTAATGGCAGATTGACAATCTTACAAAGTTTACAACATTTCTAATTGTTTGGAGTGATTTCTAAATGAGAGGTATACTAAGGGGGATAATGTAGGAAATCTGTAGAAATTCTTTCTGTTAACTCTAGCCCTCAGGGCTGGTTCATACGAAATGCAGTCCAGTTCATTTTTATTCTGCATCAAAAATGCTTGCAACGTGTTTTCCATGTATTCCAATGGGCCTAGTTCACACCAGTGCAGTGTGCAAAAGTAGAACATGCTGAAATTTTTAAAAACATTGAAAAGTCACGGCATAAAAAGACCAAAGGAATTGAGATGAAGAAATTACTGTCATTAAAAGTTGCAACGTGAAATGCGATATAGTAGCAAGAGACACAGGGCTTATTTTGCAACAAGCATTGGGCTGGATATCTATTTGACATTTAAAGGAGAAGTGTAGTTTTAGACTAACCTCTATATCAAAAGATACATCTTAGCTGCGTGACTCCTAGTTTACATTACCCAGTCCTTCATGGCAAACGGTTTTTACAGTCTCTGCCCTTTTCTTTGCAGTCATTAGGAGAGGGTAGAATGTGCATATTTGGTTAAAGCGGTGCTAAACCTAAATTTAAGAATGTATTATATAGCAGCCTACCAATCAGTAAAGTAATATTAAACCCTCAGTTCTGTATTTACTTTCAGCAGCTGACTTAAAGTGGAATTCCAACTCAAAATCAAAGTCTGCCCTTGCTAAATATGTGTGACAACCAAAACTTTTTCATTATCTTGATTGCTGATTATCTAGAAGGTTTTTACCTCTTCATTAACAGGTATTTTTTTTGCTTTTCAGCACTGTGTTACTTTAGAGGATGAGTTAATCTTTAAAAATAAATAAATAAATAATGCAAAACTTTTTGCAGGTTAAAAAATGTGCATTTATTATTTTTTTTTCACTGGAGCATTTCAGGCATTGCATCCATCATCAGCAGATCATGGATGCCATGCAGGACTTCTGCAGACTTGTCAGAGTATCTGTCTGCTCGTACCTGGTACGGGCAGGCAGATACACACTGACAGGAAAAGAGAATTAACTATCACAGCACTCAACAGTGTCGGGGTAGTTCATGGAGAACTAAAAGCTGACAGCCCCAAAGGTTGTGGGGACTTGTAGTTTTTCAATTCACAGAATAATGTGAATGGATGATGTGGTCGGCTGGGTGGAGTGCCCTGGTGCAATTGTAACATGTTACGCATGGAATATGAGTGTAACATGTAACAAGTTACCAAAGGTGAACTTAAACCTTTAACTGGCAATTGCTGGGTCATGCAACACTGTAGCCAAATTACATTTATACAATTTTTCTCACACAAATAGAGCTTTCTTTTGGTGGTGGTAAGAGGCATTGAGGAGCTCAGCTATGAGGAAATATTAGAGGAACTGAGTTTATTCTCTCTTGAGAAGAGGATATTAAGGGGGATATGATCAACATGTATAAATACATAAGGGGTCCATATAGTGAACTTGGTGTTGAGTTGTTCACTTTAAGGTCAACACAGAGGACAAGGGGGCACTCTTTACAACTAGAGGAAAACAGATTTTGTTTCCAAATACGGAAAGGTTTCTTCACAGTAAGAGCTGTGAAAATGTGGAATAGACTCTCTCCAGAGGTGGTTCTGGCTAGCTCACTCGATTGCTTTTAAAAAGGCCTGGATTCTTTCCTGGGTGTACATAATATAAATGGGTACTAATATTTATAGGTAAAGTTGATCCAGGGAATATCTGATTGCCTCTCGATGATCAGGAAGGAATTTTTTTCTCTGCTGTAGCAAATTGGATCATGCTTTGCTGGGATTTTTCACCTTGCTCTGGATCAACTGTGGGTATAGGATTGTGTATATGGGATTGAATGGTTGGGTTTTCTTTACTGTTTTTTTTTTTTTTTATTGGTTGAGCCAGATGGACTTGTGTATTTTTTCATCCTGACTAATTATGTAACTATGTATTTAATCACCACTCTGTTTTTTGTTTTTTCTATATAAAAGAAAAAAAAATACAAATTGTGAAAAAAAAAATGTTCTTAGTTTCTGTTATACAATTCTGTAAATAAATAATCTTTCTTCATAAATGTAGGCCAAAATGTAGTCTGCTACATTTCTTTGGTAAAAAATAACCCAAATCAGTGTCTATTTTTTAGTCTGTGTGAAAGTTATAGAGTCTACAAACTATGGTATATATATATACTTTAAAAGTGATCAGTATTGATGTACTAACTGCCTGTTTCATTTATTGAGGCCCTAAAATACCAGTAGAGTACAAATACCCCTCAAATGACTGCTTTTAGAAAGTAGACAGACCAAGGTATTTAGTAAGAGGCATTTAAAGTAGTGATCGACCGATTATCGGCAAAGCCGATATATTGAGGGCCGATATGCACTTTGCTTGATATATATCGGAATCGGCCTTTTGATTTACTGATATTGCCGATATTTCAGGAAAGTGCTTGTACCGGGGTGATGCCTGCAGCTAGAGGCATTACCCCGGTACCGGTGTCCATAGCCGATGGTCGGCTGTCTTGTAATGACAACCGATGCGGCTGAGAAGCCGCTCGGCTGTCATTCCAAGGAGCGGGAGAGGACACTCCCGCCGCCTTCCGCGGCTCGCCCGGGTCTCTTGTCCCACCGTGAGACCTGGGCATCCTACCTTCACCACTGCCATATGACCGGGTCTCCTTTTCTTTGAATTCGGGGCCACCGAGTACCCGGAAGTGATGTCATGAAATGACGTCACTTCCGGGTACTGGCAGCACCGAATTAAAAAAACTTACAGCATTCAAAACAATGCTTTTAAGTGCAGAGGAGGGGTTTGGGGTCTTTTAGACCCCTAGATCCCCCCACCACAGAACCTGTAGACATTAAAAAAAAAAATGTTTTTTTAATGTCCGAAAATATCAGCAGATGTCGGCCGATACCGATATCTGATGACCAAAATATCGGTATCAGCGGTAAAAAATCGATATTGATCTATCAATTTAAAGTGTTTGAAGTTATAATCATTTTGTCACAATTTTTTTGAAAATTAGGAAACAAAATTTTTGTTTCACAATTTTTTTTCATCATATGACTGGTGTGGCTTTGATCAGGGATACTGACTGCTGACAGTATGTAAAAATAAATATATAAAAAATTAAAAAAAAAACATTTTATTCAGTTTTTTTCTTTTTTTTTTTTTACATTTTTTACATACTCCCGTTAGAGTAGTTCAGGGTCACCATAGTGACACTGTACTACTCTGGGGAGGGTTATCGTTGATTTTTTTTTTTTTTTTTTACACTGTAAGTCTGTAACTGGGACAAAATAAATCTGCAGGGAGCATACGGGCAATACAGGTTATTTGTTGTTGGAATGTTTTCTTTGTTTTTATGCATCTCTTCCAGAGTTTAGCTCTGTTTCATGCAAACACTGACCACTAGAAAATTACAATGCTGACAATTTCAAGCATTTTTATAGTGCTGACTTATTACCCTGCTGTTTACACAGTACTCATATCTTTTTAGATTATTTTCTGTTCATTAAAAGGAGTGTCAACTCAATACAAATTGTATCCCAGGTGGTTTGAACCCTGTCCCTAAAGCTGCAAGGCACTGTATTCATAGCCAGATCACAAGGATGCTAGGTGGTGCTCTGCTGTCAGACCTTACAAATAACATTATGGGCATACAGTTTAGACTCGCAACATTCATATCCTGTACTAATGTTTTGCTATTATGCTAGTGACTGGAACACTGAATTGGAGCAAGAACAGCTCCTGTGATGAGCTTCTCTGCCACGTGTTCAGCTCCTAATGCCTTTGATGCAGCACTTACTTTGCATTAGATTCATAAAAAACATGAGCCAGCAACTCAATAGCTTCTTCATCAAAAGACTTTATTGTTGCACAACAGTATTTGCAGGAGACAAAAAGATGCTAACGCGTTTCAGCCCACGCCTTCCTCATAGCATTACTTTACATTAGCCCGGAACAAGGGGAAGCATTTTTACCCTTGAAACATGTGGTCACCTTGTGTCTTTCCATCAATTATTTATTCTAACTTGGGCTTTTGTCTTTACTGCCACTCCACACCTTAAAGGAGAAATATGGGCTAGCAAAAAAAAAAAAACAAACACACATACTCACTTCTATGCTGCAGCATTTGTGTGATGCTGCAGCTGTCCCACGTCAGCTCTAAGCCCAAGAACTGAGCAGTCACATGATTGCTGATTTCCGAGTTCTCAGTCTGCTTGAAGTGGAAAGGTGTGACTGTCAGTCACTGTCATCCGCTCTGCCCCTAAGGATCACAGAATGTCCCCCCCAGCAGGCCGACTCCTCCCCATTCCGGCCCCTGCACCTCCCATCCATCCCCCTGGCGGCATCCCTCCCTTTCCCTCCCGCCACCTGCAGCTGCTAACCGGCACTGTGTCTGGCCAACTGTCATGCTGAGCCCATGGGGGCGAGGGGGGATTGCTGGTGAAGCTTGGGCTTGGGGGGTTTAGTAAACATGTGTTTACCAGCCCCCTCCCTGTAGTGCAGGGGACAGAAGCAGCCATCGCTTACAATGGCTCCTGTGTCCGCTCCCAATTTGACATCAATGTAGGTCTGTGTGCATATCTCTGAGCTCACACTGTCTGCATTCGGGTTCGTAAACTCACACCCACACGGATGTCGGATTTGGAACAGCAGCTATGCCTGTGCAGCTGTTGCATCCCAATTGACATAAATGGGACTGCCTCTACACGGAACACCTGTGCATCCCTGTGAGGGTAAACATGGCCCTCAGTGGGCGTACACTTTAATATGCCACATGTAAACGATGCTTTAGTAGTAATTTAGCAGGAATTTTGTAAGTTATTTTGTGTTTATGTGCACTAAAATGTATTGTAGTGTATTTTTTGTGAAAATAGCGATATGATGAACATTTTCGCAATTATTCGGGGCCTAAAAAATTAGTAGCACTTTTTTTTATTCTACAGGTCATGTGCTTTCAGAAAATGTCTGGTTTGAGGGCCAATTCACGCTGGTGCAATGCCAGACATTGCATGTGATTCACTCCACATTGCTGTGCAGATTACATGCAATGTCTGTGCAATACGAATTCAGCTATACAAACTGTATGGCTAGATTTGTATCACATTCAGGCCAAACTCATGCAGGACCCTTTTTTTTTGTCTGCACCAGAATCGGATTGCATGGGTGTTCACACCCATGCAATTTGATTGCTGTCTTGCGATCTGCAAATCGATCGGGGGTGTCATTAACTTTGTATGGACACCCCCAGCAGTTTGCAGAGGGTATTGTGCTTGCGATTCAGGTGCGAACCATGGCTGGAGGACTTTTCAAATTCTGAAAGCTGTAAGTGAAAAATTCTAACGTCTGGATTTTTAGAGTAAACTATTTTTATGTACAGTTTTGCGTACATTTAGTTTTCACCATTTCACAAAAAAGGTACAAAATTTAAAATGTACAAATATTTGTTATTTATTAACTCAATAAGTTTTAACTTTTATATTTAGTAGGAATGTTGTACATTTTTGCCATGTATGAATCCACTATTCACTAAAATATATGGTTTGGAGGGGTTCTTTTATAAACTCTAAAAGCTGTAAGTGAAAAAGGAAAACCTCCAGATTTTTAGAGAAATGTTTGCGTACGTCCGATTTCCACTATTTCTCAAAAAGATGCAATTACAAAATGTACAAATATTTGTTATTCATTAACTCAATACAGGTTAAGGTTGTATATTTAGTAGGCATTTAGCAGGAATTTTGTGAAATTTGCTGTGTTTATATCGGCTAAAAATGAATTTGGAGAATTTTTAATGAATATATAGTTTTGATAAACATTTGCACAAATATCGCAGGGCGTTAAAATCAGTAGCACCTTCTTTTTATTCTACAGGTCATGTGCTTTCAGAAAATATATGGTTTGGTGTTTGGGGGGGGGGGGATTGGGTCTTTAACAAACTCTGAAAGCTGTAACGGAACAATGAAATCCTCTAGATTTTTTTGAGAAATTTGGATATTTCCATCTTGGCGTATGTTCGATTTTCACCATTTCGCAAAAAGGTGCAATCTAAAATTTACAAATAGTGGTTAATTATTAACTCAATACAGGTTAGCTTTTATATTTAGCAGGAATTTTGTAACGTGCTGTGTTTTGACCTGCTAATAATGATATTAGTGTATTTCTAGCAATGTTTTTAGCGATGTTTTGATAAACATTTGCCCAAATATCATTGAGCCCTAAAAATCAGTAGCACCTTATTTGTATTCTACTAGTGATGTGCTTTCATAAAATATATGATTTGGGGGGGGGGGGGTCTTTAACAAACTCTGAAAGCTGTAAGGGAAAAATAAAAAATCAGAGGAAAAATTGCAAAAATGGAATGGCCAGCTAAGTTTAAAAGTGGAGCGCATGGCCTGGCAGCGAAAGGGTTAAAGTGCTTGTAAACCCTTACATATGCCCAGTGAAGTGACCTACCTCAGGTGATATACAGAGATTAATCAAATCCTCTTACATAATTTGTACCTGTTTATCTGCAGTCTTCTCTTCTCTACATCTGTTTAACGTTCACAATTTATAAAACTTGTCTGAGCTGTCAGGAAAAAGGAGATGGAGAGCTGAAATTACACTCTGAAGAGCTCAGTAAGGAAAGTTCTGAGAGCTAATTGGAGGGAAGGGATACACTCCCTTCACACAGCACACAGGAACAGAGCTGAGGCTCAATCAGATGGAGCTCCCTCCCCTGTCACCTTTTTTCTCCTAGTGTCAGAAATGACACCTGCAGATAGCAAAAGAATGAAGCAGCAGACAGAAATTATACTTAGTTTTCTTAATTGGGACAAGTATACACTATAGAGGGATATGCTTTGTTCATATTTCATGTTTGAGGTTTATAACCACTTTAAAACAGGAGAGCCTATGTAGCTTTTGCCCTTTATTGAAGTCATCAAGGACTGAGAGGGATGTAGCTCAAAAGTAAAGAAAAACGTAAACAACCAATTTAATGAACACATATTTGAAATTAGGTTTTAACATGTATTAAGGTATTCGGGGTTCTTTTTTATATGTACATAAAGTGTTTCCTGTAGAATATCAGTGCTTCCTGTATTTTTTTTTAAATCTGAGTGTAATATATAGATACTGTTTTTAATGCTGAACCTTTTTAGGACTGAGTGGGAATACTTTTACAAGCACTAGGTATTATTTATTTGAACTGTACTCCGTGTGCTGCTTATGATAAGCTAGATCACTTATCCATCTGTGATTGAAGCCCTTGTGTAGAATAGACTTATCCTTTAAGTGTTATGTGGTAAATAATATACTTGCAGTTGCATTATGTTGGATTATATGTACCATGCTAGGATTTAAAGTGGCGCTGGCATCCAAGATTTTCTTTGAACCTATATAATACAAGTTTATTTAGAATTTAAAGTGTCTGCTAATAATTTTTTTTAATTATTAAATTTTTTGATGATTCATAAGCTCAATATATTTTACCACCATTTAGTATAGAACTAGGGTCAAATTTAGTTTGGGGATTAGGACCTACATGTGAAGCTCCTGACTGTTTTTCTGCCTCCACAGTCATTCATTAGAGCCTTGAAGCTGCTTAGAAAAAAATACTGCTTTTAACCAGAACCAGATGTATGTTACATAGTCTCATAGTCTTTCATGCTAAATAACTGAGATTTTTTATAGCAAGGCTAAGCAATGCATTATACTGAGTTGGCCAGTAGGTAAGGAAGAAAAACATGTGCTCTTGTCCTCAAGTAACACAAAAACGAAACTTTGGATATAACATTAGTGTTTTTGTTGCCTGAAAAAAAAAATCTTAAAGGCAATGTATAGTGGTTTTTCAAATTCTTTATTTAGATAAAAAAGTATCCAACAAACCGCATCTAGGCATGTTCAACAGTAATATCCTACAATAGAAGGAGACAGAGTAGAAGAATGTCACAACAATGAAAAATAAATATGACAATGCACAAAGGTATAAAATACAGATTATCCAGAGACATTTAGTAGGGAGGTTTGAATCAAGAGCACCCCACCACACTGGACAGGGTGCCTTGAAATTATAATATTACCTGAAGTATAAATGGTGGTGACATAGGTCCTCTGGCTAAAAAGGCATTGTGTAAACCATTGAATACAGTAGAAAACTTCCTCACACTACTGCTCTACCCAAAATGAGATCGAGAGCTAGTTGTGGGAGGGACACCAACTTTTTGTTTTACACTACTGTTAAAAAGTTTGGGGTCACTTAGAAATGTCCTTATTTTTGAAAGAAACTGTTTTTTTTCAATGAAGATAACATTAAATTAATCAGAAATACAGCTTAGACATTGTTAATGTGGTATTCTAGCTGGAAACTGCTGATTTTTAATGAAATCTCTACATAGGTGTACAGAGGCCCATTTCCAGCAACCATCACTCCTGTGTTCTAATGGTACATTGTGTTAGCTAATTGTGTTAAAAGGCTAATTGATGATTACTAAAGCCTTGTGCAATTATGTTAGCACAGCTGAAAACTGTTGTGCTGATTAGAGAAGCTGTAAATCTGGCCTTCCTTTGAGGTAGTTGAGTATTCAGAGCATCAGCATTTGTGTGTGTGATTATACCCTCTAAATGGCCAAAAAAAGAGAATTGTCTTCTGAAACTCGACAGTCTATTCTTGTTCTGAGAAATGAAGGCTATTCCATGCGAGAAATTGCCAAGACACTGAAAATTTCCTACAACGGTGTGTACTACTCCCTTCAGAGAACAAATGGGCTCTAACCAGAATAGAAAGAGAAGTGGGAGGCCCAGTGCACAACTAAGCAAGAGGACAAGTACATTAGAGTTTCTAGTTTGAGAAATAGATGCCTTACAGGTCCTCAACTGGCAGCTTCATGGTACCCACAAAACGCCACTCTCAACGTCCACAGTGAAGAGGCTACTCCGGGATGCTGGCCTTCTAGGCAGAGTGGCAAAGAAAAAGCCATATCTGAGACTGGCCAATAAAAGGAAAAGATTAAGATGGGTAAAAGAACACAGACATTGGACAGAGGAAGATTGGAAAACAGTGTTATGGACACACGAATCTAACTTTGAGGTGTTTTGATCACACAGAAGAATACTTGTGAGATGCAGAACAAGTGAACAGGTGCTGGAGGAGTGCAAGCATGTCAAGCATGTTGAAGGTAATGTGATGGTCTTGGGCTGCTTTGGTAATGGTAAAGTGGGAGATTTGTACAAGGTAAAAGGGATTTTAAATAAGGAAGGCTATCACTCAATTTTGCAATGCCATGTCATACCCTGTGAACAGCGCTTGATTGGAGCCAATTTCCTCCTACAACAGGACAATCACCCAAAGCACACCTCAAAAACTATGCAATAACTATTTAGGGAAGAAGCAGTCAGCTGCTATTCTGTCTGTAATGGAGTGGTCAGCACAGTCAATAGATCTCAACCCTATTGAGCTGTTGTGGGAGCAGCTTGACCGTATGGTACGTAAGAAGTGCCCATTAAGCCAATCCTACTTGTGGAAGGTGCTTCAGGAAGTGTGGGGTGAAATTTCTTCAGATTACCTAAACAAATTGACAGCTAGAATGCCAAAGGTCTGCAAGGCTGTAATTGCTGCAAATGGAGAATTCTTTGATGATGTTTGAAGGACAAAATTATTATTTCAAATAAAAATCATTATTTTTAACCTCGTCATTGTCTTGACTATATTTTCTATTCATTTTGCAACTCATTTGATGAATAAAAGTGTTTGTTTTCATGGAAAACATGAAATTATCAGGGTGATCCCAAACTTTTGAAAGGTAGTGTATATAGAGAGTAGAAGAGAGTTAAGCCTACCACACACTAATAGTTTTTTTTTTCATTCAACCTAGCAGGGCTAAACTAAATAAAACCAACAGCTCAGGAGGAGCCACTGTACTAACTTTTCGATGTTAGTACAGCAATTTCCCCTGCTGTTCTATTGTGTTCTGACGGGGGGACCACTCCCCCCCCCCCTGCCAGAACACTACTGTCATTGGCTGAGAGCGCTGATAAGGAGCCGATCGGCAGACCTTTTTCACTCATGCCCCTTCGACAGAAGCTGGCCTAGTACACACGGGCCAAATGTCGGCCAGTTTCTATTGAACTGGCCAATGCCACTCGTCATTCGGTCTGTGTGTACTAGGCATTAGGAATAAAAGGAGTCAGTGAATATAGGAAGAAAGAGAGGAGGGGGGAGGAAGAGAGAGAAAAAAAGTGGGGGATAGAAAGTAGTTGCAGAACCTTATAGCGGCCAGGGAAAAGTCAATTCCCAGAACAGGTGTCCATTAGGGCCTTGCCCACATCAGAGTACACAAGCATGTTCCAGTGAAGCCATGTTTCGGAATATGCCTCCCATCTATTCTAAGTAGTCAGTGTCATGTATAGTAGTTTTATACATAATGTATTCATTTAATATGGTTAGAACTAAAAACATGCTCTAAATGTGCTTTAAAGTGGCCGTAAAGGCTTAAGGTTTTTTACCTTCATGCATTCTATGTATAAAGGTAAAAAACCTGTGTGTAGCAGCCCCTTCTAATACTTACGTGACCCCCATCTCGATCCAGCGATGTGTACAAGAGCAGCGGCTCTCCCATGTCTCTTCCTCCTCATTGGCTCCTACTATTGTCAATCACAGCCAGTGAGCCAATGAGAAGAAAGTGGGGGCAGGGCTGAGCCGTGCTCTGTATGTGAGTGGACACACAGAGCTGATGCTTGGAAGTGAACCTGCTCAGTTGCCCTCATAGCAAGCTGCTTGCTTCTGGGGCACTCGGCAAGAGGAAGGCATCAGAAGTTCCAGCAGGGGACCCAAGAAGAGGAGGATGGGAGTTGCTCTGTTGCAAACTGCTGCACAGAGCAGATGTGTATAACATGTTTATTTAAAAAAAAAAATCAGCCTTTAAAGCGGAGTTCCAGCCTCAAAATCGAAAAAAAAAAAAAACGATTTTGGGCCATCAGCTTGCTAAGGGGCACCTGAAAAAGAAATGGATGCTCCCAATTATTTTTTTTTGGTCACTTACCTTGATATTGAAGAAAATATACTCACCTTACTTCCACTTCCTCCCTCTGCGGCCGCGGCCCGCACCGTCACTTTCGGCTTGCGATGACTCCTGGGAGCTGAACGTCATCGCTCCCAGGAGTCAATGCACCGGCCCGCTCTGACGAGCGGGGCCGGTGCAGTGCATTATGGGACTCCGACGTCACTGAAGAGGCCGCAGAAGAGGACGCGCTGGCTTCAGCTGCCCACACCTGAGATGGCAGCGCTGGAGAAGAACTTTTCAAGGTAAGTATTTCTTCTAACAGGTAAGTGCGACCCGGGACAGTTCAGAGGCTATCCATTGTGGAATGTACTAGCCCTGACTGTCCCGGGGTATTTTTATTGAAATTTGACAACCGAGGCCGGAACTCCGGTTTAATATCACTTTAAAGGGTAACGCCAGTTTTATGGGGACAAAAAATAGCAAACAAAATAAAATAATATGGCGTATACAATTGCGACACAAGTTATATTGTAATTGAACCTTTTCCTCTTCAATTTAACCCTGTAATTTTGCAAAAAAATATGGCTACCTGGAGCTATTCTGTACACAGAATGTGTACTGACCACACCCCAGAAACATCATTTCCTGCTTGTGTGATTGGCTCACCGATTTTCCCAGAAGTCTGCCTAAGATACAAGTCAGATTTAAAAAGAATAAATGTAAAAGAAAGCAGAAAGAATCAAAGTGACACAAAAAACATTACATTTTCAGTTTAAAAAGATCTTTTACTAATCTTGTATTTGAAAACTTTTCAATAAACGTCTTTAATCAAAAAAAAAAATATGATCTTTTGCTTTTCTAACTACATGTAGTGATTACCACTATAGCATGAGATATACAACATCACAAAGCATGGAAGCAGGCTTGAAAACTCAAAACGTAAGAAATCAGCTGAGATTTTTGGACTGGTTTTTGGATGATAATTAGCTTTTGTGCTTTATATACTGTTATCTGGCAAAAAATCCTCCACCAGCTGGATGAATCTGGCTAGGATAATCTATGACCAGCTTGCCCAGTAATGCATATATAGAGTAACATAATGATCTTTGTGGCACATGGTTGAGTAGCAGCACTTGCAGCGAATTGCCTGCCAAAATATTTGTGGACATAGTGGTTTTTGTACAGCCAGCCAGTGGTATTGTTCAGAGGGCATTTGTAATATTTCGAAGTGCGTGACCTAACCCTAGCAGGCTGTTTCACTGACCTGATTTCAGCCTTCAAAACTAGGAAGCAAAGCAGCAGTCGAGGAATTTCCTAAGATAATATGTGCTTACAAGTTTCTGCCATGTACAGCTAGTCAACATGCATTTTAGATTGTTGTCCAAGGTTGAGCAATATTTTGATAAATGGATGCATGGAAGAATGAGGAAACAAGCTCACCGATGAGCCACTGCAGGAGAAATTTATCAAGACTGCCACATAAAAAGATGTATCATAATAATAGTGTGTTCAATACACAAAAAACGATAGCAGGTTGCCATTTAATGACAATGTTTTGTGCAACAATCCCTCTAGTGGTAAGAGCTAGAGTTGCACAAAATGTAACAACTAGACATTTTTTTTTCACATACAAAGGTGGATGGGGGAATCATTCCCACAGTTCTATTGTTTTTTACTGGCAGGGAGCCTTCCCTCCCGATAGAATACAATGATCACATTTGCCGGCTATAGCAGGCCGCACTGATCATTCAGGAAAACCCGACAGACTAGTAGTTGATTGATACATTATTACTGCAGAACTTTTTCACAATTAGTAGTAATAGATTGTGCTTGATTACACATTGTGGTTCATTACCCTTTTGATACTAGGGCTGCTCACTATTTATAGTTTTTTTTTTTGGTAACTGTGAGGCACATTCATATCGGCAGAGGGTTTCTGTTTTACTAATTTTATTAAGGATTCATATATTTTAAAGTCCATGGCACAGGGGATTTAAATGATCTAGGTAATGCTGTGATTGATGTCTGTCTGCTGTCCATCTCTTTCCACAACTTCCTGGATTGTATGGATGATTTGCAGTTTATCCTCAAGGATTGCAATTTGTGCTCATTCCTTTTATGTACTTTCAATTTCTAAAGACTACACTTCCCATGGTATCTTTCTGCCTGGGAACAGTGATTTCTGTACTGACTCTACTTCTTGAAACCCTTCCTCTCAGCACCTCTGTAGTTCAGAAGGCAGGCTCTGTGAAATATGTGACACAGAAATGCCTACTCATATGGCATGGTGACTTCATGTCACAGATATCAAGGAAGTAAATGTGCAGGGACCTTCACATAGTAAGTTTACAAAGCTGTAGACTGTTCAGAATAATAGGAGTAGGCTAGAAATAGTTGAAATCCAGTGTCGAAAAGCATATATGATTTTAAACTTTGACCACAGATACACTTTTTTAAATGTGATCGTAGCTTCAACTCTTTTTCGAGGCTAAGTCAACATTCACTTTGTAATACTCACCTTCACAGCATTTCCCTGCCACTCTTTCCTTCATTGCAAGAACTGCAAAATACTTACTGCTTCTGAATATAAGGAAGCTTTGGACTTCCTACCATGATGTAGTACTAGACCCTGAGCTGCCAATTGCCAGGCTTCAACACAATCACATGACAAAAGGGGTGACATCTTCAACCTAAGCTCCAACACTGAACTTACACAGGTTATTCTGTAGGAAGGAGCATTGGTGGAGTGCTACAAATGCGAGTTTAAAAGGGTCAAGTAGTGGGCTTTATAGCAGAGCATATTCAAAAGTAAAAACAAAAAAGAATGACCCATTAAAAATATAATTAAAAATCTACTCATGCTGAATCCATAGCTGGTCCCCACAGAACGTTCTTAGCTTTCCAGGTTTGAATGAGGACCAGCAAAATTCAGGCTACTTCCTCTGAGCCTAGGTAGTCACATCTGCCTCAAATAGAACTCTTGCAATGCTTTAACATAATAGGACTCGTGATCAACGGATCACGTTCTGAGATGTGACAAAAAACAGGTGCTCTTAACTGTAACTTTGATGTGCAGCAACAACATGGCAGCTCTTATATTAAGTCTCCAAGAGCAGTGTGGCCGAATTATAGAACTTGGCAGACACATCTAGTACTATGCGGCCAGGGGTTTCTCTTATTTAGGATCACAGGTCCCTGTGTTGATCCAATAAGTCCACATCCTCACAGTAAGAAAACACCCCCTAGGCTCATATTTAACAGTTTGATCGCCCCTGGGTCAATCCCTTCCCTGCCAGTGTCATTACTACAGTAACAGTGCATATTTTTTAACATTAATTACTGTAGTAATGTCACCGGTCCCCACAAAAGTGTCAAAAATGTCAGTTAGGGGTCCAATCTGTCCGCCAAAATGTGGCAGTCCCGCTGAAAATCGCTGATCGCCGCCATTACTAGTAGCAAAAAAAATGACATAATTCTTCCCCCTAGTTTGTAGACGCGATAACTTTTGCGCAAACCAATTAAAATACGCTTACTGGGATTTATGTTTACCAAAAATATGCAGCAGAATACAAATTTGCCTAAGGGCTCTTTCAGACGGCCGCTCCGCTGTTTTTGTCCGCTGCGGGACTTTTTTTTTTTTTTTTCACGGAGCAGATGACATTTGTGTCATCCGCTCCGTATGTCCTCATATCATCTCATCCGTTTGCGGATGATATGCAGACATAATGTAAGTCTATGGGCATTGCGGATGTCAGCGGATGACACCGCTGACATCCGATTTTCCTTCCTTTCCGTTTTTTGAACGGAGGAAAAATAGGGTTCTGTTCTGTTCCAAAAAACGGAACAGAACTGAAAGGAAGAAAATCGGATGTCAGCGGATGGTATTCCGCTGACATCCGCAATGCCATTGACTTGCATTATGTCCGCAAATCATCCGCAAAAAAATAGGATGATTTGCGGACATACGGAGCGGCCGTGTGAAAGAGCCCTAAAATGATGAAAACATTTGACTTTTATTTTTTTTTGATTTTTGCAGCCCGCTTTGCGCATGCGCATTAAGGACCCGCCCGAAATGAAAAAGAGATTCCTGCGGTGTCTACACATTCCGGTGTACACAGAGATCTTGTTTCATGTGTGATAGATACTCTTTAATTGCTAATATTATAGTAGTATACCAATGCTATGGCTCCTAATAAAAAAATGGAATTTACAATAAGGCTGCTGCTGTGGTGTAGATTTAGTAAACCCTATAATGTGAATCCAAAAAATGACAGAGATGCCCCTATACACCTATCTTGATATAAAAAAAAAAAATTGTGTGAATACCATTCAGTAACTGTTATTGAAAACCTTACATCTCATATTGTGCTATAATTCTTAATACATATTAAAAATAGAGCTTAAAAATAAATGCTATAAGTGAAATGAACCACTTGGTTTGGAAAACTCATGGTGTCTCCAGTTCTGAGAGAGTTTACTTTAGCTTGTTTTCACTGTATACCTCAGTAGAAACATGGTTGAAAACAATTTTCCAATTCTGCAAGGGTAATGTATAGACGTTATTCAGCTCTTACTTTACAATCATACTTACTGGGGCAACTTTGCAAACACTGGTGCAATTTAAACTGTAATAAAAGGGTAAGCTGACAGTCATTATCTAATTCTCTGTAAAAAATGAAATTTTCATATATGATTATGTAAGATATTAAGGGTACATTAACCACTTCCCCCAAATGGACGTACCCGTACATCCTTGGGGTTCAGTGGTAATACCGGGATGATGCCTGCACATACAGGCATCATCCCAGTATCATTTTGTTCAGCTGTTGGTTCTCTTTTTGGCAGAAGTGATTTGAGTGGCTTATTGACCACTCAATCACTTTTGCGGGTGGCGGAAGGGGGTCCCATCCCCCTCCCTCTGCCGCCACCGCTACCACGTTGTCCGGTCCCATCGTGGAGACCGGGAGCGATGCAGCCAGCAGCAAAGGCTGCCTGGTACAGAGAGAGAGGAACTGATGTTGTTCCCCTCTCTCTGCAACCCTGGAAACCAGGAGCGACGAGTATTCGTCACTTCCGGGTTCCCCATTTTGTTTACCTGGCCACCAGCAGCCAGAGAAGCAACCGATCGGACCGATCTCGGTCTGGTTGGCTACATGAGAGGCCAGAGGAGAGGACCTGTCACAGCCCCTGCTGTCACAAGAGATGTCGTTCATCCCTTGTGATAGCAATAAAGTTAATACAAAAAAAAATAAAAAAAGTAAAAAAAAATGTTTTCTTAATAAAAATAAAGGAAAGCGCCCTCGTCCCACCGTGCTAATGCGCAAAATCGAACGCATACGTAGCTCCATCACGCATATGTAAACGGTGAACGCACCACACATGTGAGGTATTGTCGCGAACGTCAGAGCGAGAGCAATAATTATAGCACCAGACCCCCTGTGCAACTCTAAACTGGTAACCTGTAAAGGTGTTTAAAGCATGGATAAAGTGTGACATGTTATGTATCTTGATACCAGGATTACTCAGGGTAACATCATACAAAAAAATAGGCTAACTTTACTGGTGTTTTTTTTTTTATAATTCATGAAAGTGTTTCTTTTCTAAAAAAATTGCATTTGAAAAACAACACCATTTTATTCTATAGGGTCTCTGCTAAAAAAAAAAAAAAAAAAAAAAAAAAACTACAGGCAATTTTCATGAATGGAGTGTACATCCATCTTAAGTATGTCTAGAAGATGGTAAAAAGCATTTGCAGTTTAATGGAAGCATTCTGTGAGAGAAATTGGCAGGCTGCAATTGCTGGCCACACCACAATGCAAAGGAAGCACACTATTGTGCGCTTGCATTGGAAAAATGGCGCATGTTCATTTTTTGATCTGTTCCAGTGCATTGGCAGCCCACTCAAAATTAAGAGGCTGTCAGAACTCTTTGCACATAAATGTGCAACACAACTCATGTTAACACGCATACAATAAATGGAGAAGTGTGAAAACTGAGGTTGGGGAATATAAGTAAAAATAAAAAAAAAAGTTACTGAAGCGGTTCAGTCAGCAGGTATTTAGTAGATACAACAATCAGTAGCAATCATTAGTCATCAAATACATCCCTTGGTTGTCGTTCAAAAGAAAGGTTTTTCTCCCCCAGTGGATATGTATTTATTTATATATTTAAATGTAAAGCTGACATCAATAGTGAAAGGTTGTGGTTATTTAGGTAAACCCCCATCTCTTTCTAATTCCGGTACGTATGACTAAAAAATTTAGATAGGTAACTTGCAAGCTGCTTATTTTTTCTAAGAGTACCGGTGCATTATGAATCAGGATTCCTACAAAGAAAATACTTAATAAATGCAACAACTAGTCATTTGCAGGTTGCTTAATGTCTTGCGTGATTAATAATGTGATTGATATCAGAGATGTTTTACGAGAATACGGTATGACCAAATGTTTAATGTGACGACCTAAAAATAGGCTAATTTTATTCGATAGTTATCTTTTCTTTTCTATTGAAAGTTGCAGATATTTTAGTAGATAAAATGTGCAGAAAACAATAGGAGTTACTGACTTTGTGGACTAAATTATCCTAGATTTTGCAGCAGACTTGGGGATGACAATGGACTTTTAGTGGATATAGCATGCCCATGGGTGAGCAGATGTCTTCCAGAGAATAAAAGACAATGGGATATCTGCCCATGCTTGAATGAGGAACTAGAAACACCAGGACCGGCCACAATTAACATTATTAAATATTAACAGTGCAACCAAGGTTCTTTCCATTCTTATTTCTTCTCCATACAAGAGTTAAATGAAAACTTTACTGTTCATTTTCTGATACTTTATAAAGACAAGAATCCATTCCAACTTTATTTTTCAAAACCATAAAGAAACCTGCTACTGCTTTTTTTCACTTCACTAGGTTGCCAATATAGTGGGTAGCCAGTTTTGTTATTTTATACTTTGAGGTCATCACACTTCAAGCAATTTTCTACTACCTGTGATTATTGTTATCTTGTACAGAAAAGTAGAAGGGCTATGTTTAAAAAAAAAAAAAAAAAATCAACAGAAAATCTATAGTCAATGGGCAATTTTTGCTGAATGTCAGTAATGTGATTTTCACAAGAATGGAACACCTGGACTTTTATGAGACTACAAGTTCATTTTCTTTTTATTGTATCTGTTACATAAAAAGAAAAACACATGTTGATCCAAATTGGGTGAGATGCCTCTGTTTCTTCTGCACTTTTAGCATTTAGCACCATTCCCATTTCTTTCTGTGGGCTACTGTTACACCTTCCCATATATTATGAAGATGAGGAGAGGGGGAGGTTTTAATATAGTTCTAATATGCTTCTAGTTGTAGGGTGACAATGCTTCTTCTCCATAGATATGTAGTAGGATGGTGGTTGACCCCAGTTGCCATTCGTACTGATGGGGAACAACATCTTTTTCGGGATGCATGCCTATGTACTGTATTAATGCTTTTTTACCATAGACTCTGTGTTCAGTTTTCATAGACCAGACTACATCCGTGCACCCAAACGTGTGTTTCTATTGCTTGCTAGAGAGAGGTTTTAACTAGATGCAGAATTAATAATACATCACGTCTAGCCTCTTCTCCTAATCAGCATCTACAACCTGACATTGGACATTTCAGCACTGCTTCTCTGTCATTCGTGTTTCTCTTTACAACAGGAAGGCTCAATGATTGCTCCATCCTCACTTACCATGAAACAGACCCAGACTGTTAGACTGTTCCATTAACTTCACACTCTCTGCAGCCATTCCTTATTCCCTCTCTTGTCAGTACATATACAGGATCTTTTTATGGTGCTGTTAAAGAAAATAATGTCCAAATGTCTGAATCCGTTTTACTAGTATAACTTCAGTGTCTCACAAAATGAAGACATTAAAAATATGCTCCTTCTTTGAAAAGACAACTGTTTGATACAAGTTCTCTATTTTGTAATAGTCTCCAGGGCCCTCTCTGTGGTCTATGCTGTTTAAAGCAGAGTTCCACCCCTTTTTGTGTTTATTAAAAGTCAGCAGCTACAAAACGTGTAGCTGCTGACTTTTAATAAACACACACTCACCTGTCCCACGGTTCAGCGTTGTGGCCCGGGGGAGCCTCGGTTCCCTCCCTCTTCTTGCCATTGGGCCGGCATCTCTAGTGTGGGCACCCGGCTTTGACAGCTTGCTGCTTCACAGCCAGGTGTGCACTGCGCATGCGCGAGTCACACTACGTGCCCTGAGTGGACAGGCAATCTTCCGAGGACCTGTGACGTGTCCCAGAAGATTGCAGGGAGGGAGGGGGAGAGGAGAACTTCCAATCGAGCCGCCTATGCGGCCCGAGCGGAAGTGGGAGTGGGCACCTGCCAACAATAGGTATCCACTCCCCCCCCCAAAAAAAATGACATGCCAAATGTGGCATGTCAGGGGGTCAGGAGGCCTTAAAGCGGAAGTTCCATTTTTGGGTGGAACCACTTCAAAACTAGACACTTTCACCTTCCTACAGTCCAGGCCATTTTTCAGCTTTTCAGCACTGTCACACTTTGAATAACAATTGCTTAGTCAAGCACACTGTACCCAAGCATTTTTTTTTATACAGATAGAGCTGTCTTATGGTGATATTTAATCAACGTGTTTTTTTTTTTTTTTTTTTGCTATACAATTAAAATAATACAGAAAATTTTGAAAAAAAAACTACTTTTCTTAGTTTTTGTTATATAATTTGCAAATAAATAATTTAAAAAATCACTTTAGGCCACAGTGTATTCTGCCACATTTCTTTGGTAAAAATAACCAACATCAGTGTATATTATTCTGTTTCTAAGATCTAAAAACATATACTGTATATGTTTGAAAATCGATCTGCCCTGATGTAATAACTGCCTATCTAATTTCTTGAGGCCCTAAAATCCATATGATCCCTTTATGGAAAGTAGGCAGTTTAAGGTATAAAATAAGAAGCCTAGTGAGTTTTTAAAGTTGTAATTTATTTGCTACATTTATTTTTGGGAAAAAAGAAATTACATTTTTTTTTTCCACAAAGTTGTAATTTTCATTATTACACACAGCATAGGCATACTTACAATTACACTGCAAAATACATTTTTACTACGCTACATTCTGGATACTACATGAGTGAGACTTTTTCACAGCCTAGCCGCATAGAGGGACCCAAAATCCATGGAGCACATTCAAGCATTCTAAGGGCCTAAATTACACATCTATTTGTATGATTACCTATCAAATTGTTGAGGCCCTGGAGCACCAGGAGGGTAGAAATGACCCGGTTTTGGAAAACTAACACTCCAAAGTATTTTTTGAAAGGCATTGTGAGCCTTTTGAAAGTTTCATTTTTTTACTACAAGTTTTTGGAAAGTGCAAGAAAGAAAATGAAAAGGTATTTTTTTACACAAAATTGTCAATTGATAAGATGTTTTTAACACACAGCAAAGGTATACTTAGAATTACACCCCAAAAAACATTCTACTACTCCTCCTGAGCATGGCACATATGTGAGACTTTTTCACATGCTAGCCACATATAGAGACACAAAATTCAATGAGCACCTTCAGGTTTTCTGGAGGCATAAATTATGCATCTAATAATGATCATGGACACTGTAACTGGTGTGTCGGTGATTAGAGACAGTGGGCTTTTTTCACATTTGCCACTGGCATCCTTAACAATCAGTAAACAACATGGTTGTTAAGGAGGGGAAGCCGCTTACTTTTTTTAGCATACTGTCACCAGAGCAGTGCAGTGTTACCATAGAGCTCTGGGGGGGTGATCAAGATTTTTTTTTTTTACACTGTGATTGTCTATAACAGTGAAGATCACTGTGATGAACAATCAGTAAGCCTGTTCAAAGGTTTCATTCATGAAACCTTGTTTACACTGTGATGCTGTGTTTGGTCACAGCTATAACACAGTACAGGGACACTGGTTGGCTCTGAAATAAAGTGATTGCTGTGTCAAATCATAGAGATCAAACTATGACAGCCTTGTTTACTACTGCAACTGTGATCACAACAATCTCATGGTACCAGGGCCACTTACAGTGGAGCGCATGCGAGTGGCCGATACAGGAGGTCTTACTGTTACAACCACCCACATTGGTGCTGCTCCCATCCTCCCATATAGATATACAGTGGCTGCATGGGAGTTGGTTTATCACAATTACAGCAACATATTTATGCCTCTCTTTAGTTTTCCCCAGTGGAAAAAAAAAAAAACTTTGGGGGGAACACAGCCAAATGTACAGTGCTTCTCCAAGGAAAATCTGGCCTACATGGTTGTCCAATTCTTATCACACACAGGCCTTGATTATATGTGCAATAGCGTTTACTGCTTCTCTGAATAGCAATCTCTGGTGGGTTGTTTTTCAGAGGCAGTTGACAGAAAGCATGGAGGCGGTATTTTACCTTCGCAATACCAGTTTTAAACACTGAAAGCCCATAACAACCCTTTCATTCATTAACGGACACAGCTTCACCATTATTCAGAACCATAGGGTTATATCGCCCCCTAGGCAGGAAAAAGACTTTGTTACGCCTATGGGCAGTCCCAAGTGGTATACTCCCCCTCTCTGCTATAGGTCCTCAGTTTTTTCTGCCTAATCATGAGTAAGGACCTAGTTCCCTGCTGGGATATCTGGTCCTGGCAATTTTTTCCTTTTAGATAGCTTTTTTTCTCCTGTTTTTTTCCTGCAAGATCTACAATCAACTGCGGCCCTGGGCGATGGGCTGGATAATCTAGATCTAGTGGTCACCCCAGTCTAGCCAGAAAAGGCGTGCAGACCACAGCTCCACGCTAGGTCTGCCACGACATAGCCCCATTGGTTGGGGGCAGGCCTGCGAGTTAAATGCCTTGTGAGGTCACATACGATAGACCCATTTCGATGACGAGGAGGTTCTGTCTGGAATGGTGCCTGCCTGGTTCCTGGTATAGTGAGTAGCTATCCCCTCTCCCCCTGGAGGGTTTTGGGGTGGAAGCGGGCCCCTCCCTGGGATGGTCGGACCTGTGGGTTCCCCTCAGACCACCCTTGGTTGTTGGTGGTCCCTGTGGGCCATCTGGTAACCCCCCATCTGGGGTAGCATGGTGGGTTGAGATAGTGACTGGTGCTGGTGTGCTGCAATGTACCGGTGGGGGGGCACACCGCCAGTGGCTGGGCTGCTCAGCTAAGGGGGGCACTTGCTGTTACTGGGGTTCTGTGTCCCAGTAACAAGGAGAGTGCCCTCTCTCTTTGCTGGGTAAATGCCAGGGCTCCAAGGATCCCTCCTAGGTCCCTAGGAGCCTCGTGGAGCCGCATGTGATGGCCATTTTGTTGTAGCCTATTTCTTACTAAGGCTGGGAGCCATGTTTTTTTGTAGTCGGGCGACTTTTTTTCATTGGTTCGGTGTGCTAATGGAGCAGCGGTCATGACAGCTCCTACTTTCCCCTGGTGTTTACTCCTGGGTTTTTTCTTTCCCCTTGGGCACCACAAGTGGAGCATTGCTTCCTGGTGCAGACAGGTGCTACTCTGGTAGGGTGGTGAGTCTGGTGGGGTCCCTCCAGAAATTGGATTATCTGGGTCTGACTCTGGATTCCACTCTAGCCAGAGTGTTCCTTCCTCTGGACAATCTCCAGAAGTCTCATGCTGCGATTCATCTCCTGTTGTCCAGCAGATGGTTCTCCCTTCGGACTTGAATGCAGGTAGTGGGAGACCCCGCTGAGTCAGAAAACCAGGGGGTTTCTGGTCTGGTGGCTTCGCTCCCCGGCTTTTCGGCAGGGCAAATCCTTTCTCCCCTTGTATTGGACAGTGGTCACCAGTCTGTCCGGGTGGGGAGGTGTCCGACTGAGCTCTGCTCCGAATTGTTGGACGCTAGAGTAGTCCAGATTACCGATCAATGTCTTGGAACTTCTGGCGATCGGGCTGTGACTGGATCACTGGAGGGATCGCCTCCGGGGGGTCCGGTGTTGATTCAGTCAGACAATGCCACAGTGGTGGCTTGTGTCAATCCCCAGGGTGGTACAAAGAGTGTGTTGGCAGCCCTGGAAGTAGCCAGCATTCTCCAGTGGGCAGAACGCTTCATTCCAGCCCTCTCTGCTGTACACATTCCAGGAGTGGAAAACTAACAGGCGGACTATCTCAGTCGGCAGGCGTGGACCAGGGTTCCCTTTTTCCATATGTGTTTCATCAGATATGTCTCCTGATGGGACTTCCCAGAGGTAGATTTGTCCTGGCTCAACAGAAAGGTGCTGAGGTTTGTGCCAAGGTCACGGAAGCCTTTGGCAGATGCCACATATGCTCTGGTAGCACAGTGGGCGAGTTTGTCTGATCTATGCCTTTCCTCCTCTCAAGCTTCTGCCACGGCTTATGTGCAGAATTGAAACCGAGGGGATTCCGGTCATTCTAATGACTCCGGATTGGCCTCGTTGGTCGTTGGTACACCGAGCTGGTGCGGCTGGTTGCTGATGTCCCTTGGAGACTGCCTCTCAGGGAGGATCTACTATCCCAAGGGCCGATCTTCCATCCTGTTTTACAGCCGCTGGTTTGACAGCCTGGCTGTTAAAAGCCAGGTGCTGAAGGATAGAGGTTTGACTGGGTTAGTAATTCCGATGCTGCTGAAGGCTAGGAAATCTACCTCTGGGAAGATCTACCATCGTATGTGGAACGTGTACATTTTGTTGTGAGAATCACTTGGAGTTCACCCTCATTCTTTTTTGGTGGCTCACATTTTGACTTCCCTCAAAGAGTTGTTGAGCAAATATTGGCCTTGAATACCATCAAGGGCCAGGTGTCTGCCTTGGAGGTCTTCATTCAGCGACCCCTGGCCAGGCACTCCCAAGTGTGTACCTTTATTCATGAGGTTCCACATCTGACTCAACTGGTGCAGTCTCCTCTACCGCTTTAAGATCTGAACCTGGTGCTTTCAGTTCTCTAGAAGCCTCCCTTTGAGAATATTCAGGAGATTCCCCTGCTTACGCTCTCCAAGAAGGTAGCCTTTTTGAAGGCTATCACTCCTGCTCGCAGGGCGTCTGAGCTGGCGGCGTTATCTTGTCATACCCCCTATGGTGGTCCACAAAGATAAGGGGGTTCTTCACCCATGTCCGTCATTCCTTCCTACCGTAGTCTCTAATTTCCATTTGAATGAAGGCATTGTGTTGCCTTCCCTGTGTCTCAGACTCGGGCTATCCGGATGTTTTTGGCAGCCACGGAGTCTTTTCGGAGGTCAGACTCACTAATTGTGATCATGGACGGGCCAAGAAAAGGGCTGTCCGCTTCTTCTGCAACCATTTCCAGATGCATCAGACTCAGGCCTATTCTATCAGGGATCAGGTTCCTCCTTTCCATGTAACGGCACACTCTAGTCGGGGCTTAGTGCTTCTTGAGTCATCAGGCGTCAGTGGCGCAGGTTGAAGGCAGCCACTTGGTCGTTGGTGCACAGTTTCACAAAATTCTTTAAGGTGGATGTGTTGGCATCTGCGGATGGATTGGATAGATCTGTAGGTTCTGGTATTGTGGGCAGTAGGGCCTGGTCAGTCCCCCCATGGAGAAATCCAGGGTCTCCATGTGTCTTGAAAGCGTTCAAGCCTGTCCAGGAGTTTTGCATGGAGTTTTTTTATATATCAGGACATTATTGACCCTGAATTTGGCTTGTCAGGGATTGTGTGGGGGGTCTGCTATGCCTTAGCAACTGTTTGTTTCGCTGCTGTGAAGACATAGAGTAGTAACTTGAAAGCGTTCTTGTGTATACCTGGGGGTTTAGGACTTTTAAGGGCATATTGAGCTGCAAAGGGGCCTGGGGTATCATGGAGGCTGGAGACTAGCTGGTAAATACTTGTCCAGAAGTAGTTGACTATAGGACATGTCCACCACACGTGGAGCAATGTGCCTATTTTTCTACAGTTGCAGAAGCAAAGTGGTGCGCAATATAGTGAGCCATTCTTGAGGGAATGTGGTACCCTCTGGATAAATTCTTGTAAATTGTCTCCACTGCTAGGACCTTAGTTGAACAAGATCTGTTGGATTCCCAAACCAGGGTCCAGTTTTAAACATCCAGGTCAAGTCCCAGGTTGACGACTATTTCTGGGTATAAGGCCCCGTTCACACTGGGGCGATCCGACTTCCCGGGGGGACCTCCGAGGTCGCGGTGCGAGCAGCGCGCCGCGACCTCGGAGCGGCCGGCACGGACTTCATAACATTGGAGTCTATGACGGTCGCTCCGGGTCGCCCCAAAGAAGCTCCGGACCCTTTTTCTAAGTCGGAGCGACTTGTGTCGCTCCTATTAGAACGGGTCCGCAGCTTCCCTATGGAAGGCGACCTGTGAGGCGACCAGGTCGCCTCACAGGTCGCCCCAGTGTGAACGGGGACTAAGCCGGCAGATGTTGTGAGGCTGAAGCCATGATTTGTGAATAGAAATGAGATCAGGCCTTCAGCGTGTTGCATTTAGTTTCAAAGCATGTGAGCATCCTAGGGCCTTTTGAGCAACGTACATTGGTTAGCAAGAAGTGTTTTATTTGAAGACAATGAAATAGCTCATTAGATTGTAGTTCTTTTTCCTGTTGTGTGGGGAGATAAGATCGGTAGAAAATTTCACGTCCCAAACTCTTATGCCTGGTACACACCATGAGATTATCACACCATGAGATTATCAGATTTATTATCATCCGTTTTTTTTTTTTTTTTTTTTGCATGCTAATCTCATATAAAAATGAAGAGTTTACTAAAGTTACTAAAATTCTCATACGACAGAATAAAAATTCGGAAGTAATGTCATGTATTGTATTTGTATTGTATTTTCGGACGATAACTGTACTGACTAAACGTTTTCGTGCTTGTCCCATCGGATAATTTGTGCATGAATTGTCATGATCGGCTCCCAAAAGCTGTGTACTAACGATTAGATTATCGTATGATCGCTTTGCTGAGCTGGCGGCGTTATCTTGTCATACCCCCTATGGTGGTCCACAAAGATAAGGGGGTTCTTCACCCATGTCCGTCATTCCTTCCTACCGTAGTCTCTAATTTCCATTTGAATGAAGGCATTGTGTTGCCTTCCCTGTGTCTCAGACTCGGGCTATCCGGATGTTTTTGGCAGCCACGGAGTCTTTTCGGAGGTCAGACTCACTAATTGTGATCATGGACGGGCCAAGAAAAGGGCTGTCCGCTTCTTCTGCAACCATTTCCAGATGCATCAGACTCAGGCCTATTCTATCAGGGATCAGGTTCCTCCTTTCCATGTAACGGCACACTCTAGTCGGGGCTTAGTGCTTCTTGAGTCATCAGGCGTCAGTGGCGCAGGTTGAAGGCAGCCACTTGGTCGTTGGTGCACAGTTTCACAAAATTCTTTAAGGTGGATGTGTTGGCATCTGCGGATGGATTGGATAGATCTGTAGGTTCTGGTATTGTGGGCAGTAGGGCCTGGTCAGTCCCCCCATGGAGAAATCCAGGGTCTCCATGTGTCTTGAAAGCGTTCAAGCCTGTCCAGGAGTTTTGCATGGAGTTTTTTTATATATCAGGACATTATTGACCCTGAATTTGGCTTGTCAGGGATTGTGTGGGGGGTCTGCTATGCCTTAGCAACTGTTTGTTTCGCTGCTGTGAAGACATAGAGTAGTAACTTGAAAGCGTTCTTGTGTATACCTGGGGGTTTAGGACTTTTAAGGGCATATTGAGCTGCAAAGGGGCCTGGGGTATCATGGAGGCTGGAGACTAGCTGGTAAATACTTGTCCAGAAGTAGTTGACTATAGGACATGTCCACCACACGTGGAGCAATGTGCCTATTTTTCTACAGTTGCAGAAGCAAAGTGGTGCGCAATATAGTGAGCCATTCTTGAGGGAATGTGGTACCCTCTGGATAAATTCTTGTAAATTGTCTCCACTGCTAGGACCTTAGTTGAACAAGATCTGTTGGATTCCCAAACCAGGGTCCAGTTTTAAACATCCAGGTCAAGTCCCAGGTTGACGACTATTTCTGGGTATAAGGCCCCGTTCACACTGGGGCGATCCGACTTCCCGGGGGGACCTCCGAGGTCGCGGTGCGAGCAGCGCGCCGCGACCTCGGAGCGGCCGGCACGGACTTCATAACATTGGAGTCTATGACGGTCGCTCCGGGTCGCCCCAAAGAAGCTCCGGACCCTTTTTCTAAGTCGGAGCGACTTGTGTCGCTCCTATTAGAACGGGTCCGCAGCTTCCCTATGGAAGGCGACCTGTGAGGCGACCAGGTCGCCTCACAGGTCGCCCCAGTGTGAACGGGGACTAAGCCGGCAGATGTTGTGAGGCTGAAGCCATGATTTGTGAATAGAAATGAGATCAGGCCTTCAGCGTGTTGCATTTAGTTTCAAAGCATGTGAGCATCCTAGGGCCTTTTGAGCAACGTACATTGGTTAGCAAGAAGTGTTTTATTTGAAGACAATGAAATAGCTCATTAGATTGTAGTTCTTTTTCCTGTTGTGTGGGGAGATAAGATCGGTAGAAAATTTCACGTCCCAAACTCTTATGCCTGGTACACACCATGAGATTATCACACCATGAGATTATCAGATTTATTATCATCCGTTTTTTTTTTTTTTTTTTTTGCATGCTAATCTCATATAAAAATGAAGAGTTTACTAAAGTTACTAAAATTCTCATACGACAGAATAAAAATTCGGAAGTAATGTCATGTATTGTATTTGTATTGTATTTTCGGACGATAACTGTACTGACTAAACGTTTTCGTGCTTGTCCCATCGGATAATTTGTGCATGAATTGTCATGATCGGCTCCCAAAAGCTGTGTACTAACGATTAGATTATCGTATGATCGCTTTGAAAGCAGTATATTTCATACAATTTTCTAATCATGTGTCCGGCCCTAGGCCCCTTTCACACGGCTTTCTGATCAGGTCCGCCTGTCGGTTTTTCAGGCAGACCCGATCGGATGCTCCATTCAGCCCTATGGAGCAGCAGATGTCATCAGTGAGATGTCCGCTGACATCCGCTGCTATCTGATCCTGTCCATGAAATCCAGATGGATAGTAACACTATTTTCCATCTGTCTGGAGGATCTGATCGGATGGGAAGGATGAAAACGGACAGGCGGTCCATTTTCATCCGATCTCCTTTTTGAGGACAGCATGACTCTGACAGGTCCGACTCTGCACAGTGATTGGAGATGGACCTGGCACCCGCCTGCTCAGTGGGGATCAGTGGAGCTAACCCCACTGACAAAAATGGACTCTGCTGGGCGGAAAGCCTGTGTGAAAGGACCCTTAAAGGTAAGTTTATTAATAAGTTTAGAGATAGTCCGCCTGTCTGCTGAATGGAGCCAGAATAGATTATTTAAACAAATGGGATTGCAGCTGTGGACATCTAGAGACACCCAGAGGGGAGTTTCAGATTGGTATGGTATTTTGAAATACGGGCTAAATAGGGCGCTTAATAATATTTTTAATGGTGCGATAGACTAAGACTGAGAGTACAGTATACCTTTAAAAGAGATTTTCTTTTAATTTTTTATGACGGATCTACTTGCATTACTAGAACAGAACTCACAAAAAATTGGTTGATAACCAATGTGATTTTTTTTGCATAAAACATAATTTACCTATTTATCTGACTGCATTTTGGAACTTTCTGGGGTTTTTTTCTATTTGTTCACAAGTCTGTTGGGGCACAGTTTTGTTCAGGTTGAGAGCACTGGGTCTGAGTCAATCTGTCTCATACTGAGAAAACAGCATCTCTTATCAAAAAGATCTTTCTGCATAACATGACACATTGTTATTGGAATGACCATACTGACCATAATAATTATCTCTAGTTGTTTTTTTTTAAATTGAAACATCTGATATTCAAGCTCATCCAAGAATAATTTTAACCTAAAGCGCCATCTACCATAAGCTGCTGCTTTAATTATTAGTCACTGACCTTTATTTTGCCTTTAAGTGTTTTTAAAAGCAATTTAACAATGTATTGTACATTTTTTTTTTTTTTTTCACGGAGACGTGTTGCCATAGTAATTCTTCTCCAACCTAGTAACAATGAAGAACCGCCTGACTTCTTTTTCTAGCATAACAAGTGCCACTCTATCTCCAATCATTTTGTCAGCAATGAAAATGTAAGTAATTTTGCATCTGGGAAAAAGTCTTTGTGAACGTTATGAAATCAGTTTATGTATTTTATGTATCAGTGCATCAGGCGATAACAAATATGTCTTGCCATTTAGGCTTTCTAATAGGCAAAGTATCATTTATTGCTGTGGTACAATTTAAGGTAAAATTATGTGTCATAAAGTCTTTGGTAAATAATTTCAGTTATGCATCACTGTCTCTTGCCAAATGAGTACAAAAATATTTTTTTCTAAATTATGACTCATATTTCTGACAAAAAGTTGTATATCATTTTTTGTGTTTGCGTCTACTGATAACTCATTTCTACTGAGGACTTTTTAGTATAAAAAGTAAAAAAAAAAGAAAAAAAAGACACCTTAAATTATATGTCCTGATTCTTTCTGGAATTTCCAGACTAAGGGCTCATTTACACGGGTATGCGATTATATGCATTCATATGTGTTTTTTAAGATGTGTATGTAATAATTGTATACTTGATGCTGAGTTTGTGTTCATGTGTATATAAGTGATACTAAACCCTCACGTTTTTTTAAAAAGTATACTCTTTACACTAGTGTTATATGTATTCACTAACCTTTTAATTAGTTTTAGTTTGGAAATGTGTTTTTTTGGGATCTGTTTTCCCCACTTCCTGTTCTTCTCCCAGATGGGTGCCCCCTCTGCAGCGCCGTTCTCAAGGGGGCACCTGTGCGTACGCGCTCCCTCCACAAGGACTATATCCCTGTGGGGAGAAGCTGGCTGGGCTCCCGAACACCTGATCCCCAGCCATGGAATACGCTGTAGCTCAGCCTCCCATGTCCTTTGGCATGGGAATCTGGAGCTCTGGACTGCAACCCCGCCTCTGCTCGGCCCTTGTCCCCCCCCCCTGCTCTACCCCTTGTCTCATAGGATTGACAGCAGGCCTGTAATTGATAGTCCTCTGTTCGTTGGCTCAAAGCTGAATGTACCCCTGGGACAATGACAGCAGCACAGCTCCTTCCAATTCTCCAAATAGATCATTTTTAAAAAAAGTTATTTTTTAACATATTACTCCTGGAATATTTAGGTTTTTTTTTTCATAGTTTTTATTTTTTATTTATTTCACTTCAAATTTATTGGTATTTTTTTTTTTCTTTAAAATTCATTGGTATTTTTAAACCATCCCCACCTAGCACTGTGTGTCCCCTCCTCCAACCCCCACAGCATTTTTGTCACCCATCCCTCACCCCATCATTGCATGTCACCCATCCTTTACCCCGTCATTGTGTGTCACCTATCCTTCACCCTGTCAATGCGTGTCGCCCATCCCCCATCCCGTCATTGTGTGTCACCCATCCCTCACCCCGTCATTGCCTGTCACCCCTACCCCATCATTGTGTGTCACCCATCTGATCTGTCACCATGTAAAAGCGTGTCACCTGTCCCCTACCCCATTATTGTGTGTCATCCATCCCCCACCCCGTCATTGTGTGTCATCCATCCATCACACAGTTATTGCGCGTCACCCATCTATCACCCCGTCATAGTGTGTCACCCATCCCTCACCCTGTCATTGCATGTCACCCATCCCTCACCCTGTCATTGTGTGTCACACGTCCCTCACCCCGTCATAGCGTGTCACCCATCTCTCACCCCGTCATTGTGTGTCACTCATCCCCCACCTCGTCATTGTTTGTCACCCAGCCCACACCCTGTCATTGCCTGTCACCCATCCCTCAACCCGTCATTGCGTGTCACCCATTCCTCACCCCAGTCATTGAGTACCACCCATCCCTCACCCCATCATAGCATGTCACCCATCCCTCACCCTGTCATTGTGTGTCGCCCACCCCCCACCCAATTATAGCGTGCCACCCATTCCCCACCCCTTCATTGCGTGTCACCCATCCCTCACCCCATCATTGCGTGTCACCCGTCCCCCACCCTGTCATTGCATGTCACATGTCCCTCACCCCATCATAATGTGTCACCCATCCCTTACCCTATCATAGCGTGTCACCCATCCCTCACCCCGTCATTCCGTGTCACCCATCCGTCACCCCATCATAGCATGTCACCCATCCCCCACCCTGTCATAGCGTGTCACCCATCCCCTACCCTATCATTATGTGTCACCCATCCCTCGCCTCATCATTGTGTGTCACCCATCCCCCAACCCGTCATTGCATGCAACGCACAGAATCAGAATGGGAATTGCACAGGAATGTAGTGCAATTTATGTGCGATTCACTTGCTGTTTATAGAGTAAAACAAGGCACCCTTCATTCATCTCGATACCTCACATACACAGATTGGGCTGCCGGTTTGGCGCTTAGCTCCTTTCACATTTTCTTTCTTACCTATTTCTGAAAGACATCACCTTCAAACTACGCAGACACGATTGCTTAAAAGTTGCTTGCTGACAGTGCAGGCGTTAGCAGACCAACCATATGTCACCTAATACATAACGCAACATTCCTACTTAGGCCACAACCAGACTGCAGCTTCCCACCCCAGTACGCCCCTGGGGCTCTGGTTCACTGGTCAGTGCATGACACTGACCAGGCACCTGAGCTATTGGCTATTTGGTCAGTCACCTTATGGCTAACCTCAGTTGCCCTGCACTCCTCGACTTTTCTAAATTTACACTATGCCTGTGGTTCCTTTTTCTGTTCTTTCTCCCCCTTGCTTCTTTCCTATTCTCCGCCGCTGTTCTAATTTTTCAAAACTCTTCTTAAACATACACCCCCCCCTTTTCTCATTATAGCTGGAGTCAAGTCACAGTCCGGCAGTGAGGACCTTGTTTCTGCCCCTCTGTCACCCACCACGGGTTCCGAGCCAGGGAGCACTCAGTTCCTTCAGGGGATGGACTATCCCCAAGCTCACGGCAGAACTGTGACGTAGGGCCATTCCCCGCCACGGCCAGGAAAGCCGTATTATTCAGGCTGCTGTTCCTAACACCAGCAGAAGCTGCACTCAGCACCCAGCAGTCCATCTCCTCAGATGTCGCCCAGCTGCACACCATGATCAGCACGCTGACCGCAGCACATTCCGATGTGCAGACAAGAGTAAGGAGTCACAGAAGTGCGCCCAGCAGTGACCCCCCCTAGACACGGTCGCAGCTCCCGTCTTGGCACTACCTCCCACAGGTACGCCGGACACTAGTTCCACTATTTTTCCTGCACACCTCCTCCCTGCCGGAATCAGGAAAGACATCCTAGTGGGAAAGGATGGGAAAGGAAGTCCTATGTCTGGGGGGGGACGTGTCCGTGGTTCTGAAGGCCAAAGACCCTAGGCTCAATCGCAAACTGTCAGTTTGTGCTGGCCTTCGGTATGTTTAGGAACATGTTGTGCTCGGCCAACCCCGGCAGGAGGGAAGAGATGAATTTGTACCTCCATGCCGTAGTTGACTTAGGATGCAAATACAGAGGCTCTGGGTTTTACGACTACCACTGCTCGTTCGCAGCCAGAGCCGCAGCCAAACTCGCCCAGTTCCAAACCAGCATGAATTGGAGCATTGTGGACACCAAGGTATTCTGCCGCCACTTTGCGGGTCTGTGTTCCCTGCTTTGCACCGTTTTCCAATCCTCCACGCACACAGCAAACTGGTGCCCCAACACAGACGTCAGATGTTCCTTGACCTTTCCCTCTCCCTCTAGTGCCACTCAAGGCATGCTTACCTATATGCAACATCCTCAGGTGGACAAGTTGGGACGGCCCGTCCAGTTACTAGGCAAGATGCCTATCTGCAACAACTTCAACTATGGCAACCAATGCCGACTGCTCCACATTTGGATCAACTGTCATAGAGCTAATCCCAAGAGCACATGCACCATCAAGAGTCCCAACTCATCCTTACTGAGCCGGGTAAACATACGATGGCTGGCGTTCTACCTTTCCTCTCACCCGCATACGCACTATTCCTGGTGTGCGGGTTTATCTCTGGATTCCACACGGGGCTCATCATCCTACCCCACACCACCCATGAGTGCAGGAACCTCTGCTCAGCCTCCACTGATGAACAGGCTATTGACAATCTGTTGCAGACCAAGCTGTAATGGGGATTTATTATCAGGCCCTTCAATGTGTCGCCATTTGAGACATTGAGAGTTATCCTTATTGGGCTTGTCAAGGGCAAATTCGCAAATAAATTACGTTTGGTGTACGACTTCTCCGCGCCTCATTCCTCCCACATCTCCAGTCTTGACTCACTGATTCCTTCCGAAGAGTTCTTTCTAAAGTATGCATCCGTTGACTTAGCTATACAATCCATCATTAGCGTAGGCACTGGCACATTGCTGTCTAAGGCGAACATTTCAGATGCTTTTAAACTCTTACCCATTGAACCTTCCTTGTGACAGCAGCATGGCATCATATAGAGAGATTATTTGCTACCAAACTGACCTTCGGCTCAAAGAGCAGTTCATGGCTCTTCGATACATTCGCTCAGTCCCTCACCTGGATCCTAACTCACCAGGCGCAGTGCCAGAAAGTCATACGTTACCTGGATGACTTCCTGCCGGTCAAACGGCCCGACAAACCCCCCTTAGATTAAGACAAATTAAGGGTGTGTTCAGCAACCTCAACGTGCCCATATCAGAGCATAAATTGGAAGGCCCCACGCAGTCCGTCACCTTCCTAGGAATCACCCTGACACCTGCTCTATGCAGGCCAGCCTGCCCGCTGACAAGCTGTCCTGGATAGAGGCGGTCATTCACGCCTTCACCACCTCATAAGGGTTTCACCAAGAGACAGCTGCAGTCCCTGTTAGGCATGCTGAACTTTGCTATGAGGATTGTCTCTCAGTGGCATTACTTAATTTCTCACCTCCTAATCTACCCTGGTCAAACCATCAGGCTAGACCAGGCAGCTGCTGCGGATCTAGCAATGTGGGACAACTTCCTTGAGCACTGGAACGGCGTATCTTTGTTCACCCCAGCAGCTTTAGCCTCCTCACCTTATATAGTAACAGATGCAGCAGCCTCCAAAAGGCTTCGCTGCCATTTTTGGCATACATTGGTTTGCAGGTCCATGGCCGCAGGAAACCATCCTTGTCCCCGGGTTCAGCCAGACATCCTCATTGTTCGAGCTTTACCCTAATGTCCCGGCCTTGGTCGCAGCTAATGATGCGCTAAAAGACCACCTTCACAATGATATGCTGCTCATAAACCGACCACTGTCGCCCAACACGCTGAATGCCTACCACACCGTCTGGAATGCCTTCGGCGAATTCCTAGCCACATGCCCCGGGACAGGCACAGGTCACATCAAGCACGTCCTGGCATTCGTGTCTTACACTCATCTGCGCCTGTGCCACAACACTATCAGACTGTTCCTAGCTGGCATTCAGCATTTCCTCTCCCTACAAGCCCCAGGGAAACCCTTGTTGTTCGCGACCCATGCGGTCAAAGCATTGCTGCGTGGCACCCAGAAACATCAGCCCGTAGCTAGTAGCAAACACTTTCCCATATCAAGTTCCACGTTCCAGGACATGTCAGCCATCCTGTCAGGGTCCCCTTTTGGGTTGCTCCCCAGCCTGGTCATCCAAGCAGCTATCTACCTAGCCTTCTACGGCCCGGTGAATTCATTTACAGTGGCCCCAGTTGCCAGGTGCTATGCAGGTGCCATCTGCCCCACCTTTAAGACCATTTTGTCCTACATCTGGCAGTGTCCAAAACTCATCAGTCCAGCATCGGGTCGACATCAAATTCTTCCAGACTTACAATGAATGGTGTCCAGTAGCGGCTCTGAACCAGTGAACCAGTTGTTATTACATCTGTCGAGCCAGTCTAGATCCAGCCCCTTGTTGCCTTTTCCTTCCAGCCGACTAACAGCTAGCCAATTCATCAGACATGTTCGTTCCTCCTGGCTAATCAAGGCTTCAACCCTAAGCAGTTTTCCAGGCACTCCTTCCGGATCGGAGCGGGCTTTGCTGCCTCCCGGCACGGATGCCAGGTCATGTCATCAGAAGATTAGGCAGATGGAAATCCACCTGCTTTAACAGGTACAATCTTAATCCCCAGGTTGAGGTGTCGCAAGCCTTTACCAAGCTTGCCCATTAAATGTCATGTATACCAATAAAACAGCTTTCCCTATCCTGGTATTTTGTTGCCCCCTTTTTGGTGTACCAAGCAGCTGACCAGGGCACACCTAAGGTCTTAGTAATGTTGTGGGTGTTGTGGCATCTTTATATGGTTTCACATCGATCTTAGCTGGAGGGCTCCGACTATATATACAGTATATATTTATTAATATATATAGAGATAAAGAAAAAAAAATCTTAGAAATCTAGAAATATTTGTTATGTTAAATATAAAATAGTTGTATTCACTAAGGCTGTGCAGCAGTATATGGGCGTGCTGGGGAGGCGGGAATGGGCGTGACTGCTGGGAGGTGCATATGTAACGAAGGCTATACTGACTATCGAACTAGGCTCGTTCTCCAGCAAGCAGGCAGGGAAAGACCAGCAATGCGCATGCGCGATGTTGCTAAGCATGTAGGGAATTGTAATTCGAGGACCGAAAGCTGAGGCAAAGCAAAGGAGGAAGAGCTTACAATCGGTAGGTAAAAATGTATAAAAACAGATCTAACCTTCCAGGCCCTCGACACCCCGTCCAAGTTTTATGATACTTGGGCCCCATGGATTGACTTCGCCTCCTCGGATGAGTACCACCGACTCATGACTACTTAGATAAGACATTTGGTAGCAGTTTCCCTCTGTCACCTGTTGAAGCCTGGGGGAATGCACCCACACTCCTCTCAGCCAGCTGGCATTCCGTAGTTACACCCCCCATCCCCTTTTTTTTTTTCTTTCTCTCCTCCTTTCCTACGCCCCCATTCTCCCCATATCCTGCTTTTCCTATTCCTACTCCTTGCCTTTCTGTCCCCCCCACCCCTGTCCCGGGACACCTCCTGCATCTGTCCCTTCGTACTGTTCATCCCTGCCCACTTTCCTCTCTTCCTCTGTCCCTACGTCCCCTCGCTCATTGGGGAGCAGTTTTCTAACATTATCGGATGGTCATCTCACGGTACCGGACACAGCTCGTTCCCCTTGGGGGTGTCCATTCCTGGAGTATACCATCTAGATATACCACCTTGCTGCCTCTCAGACCTACTGCATACTCGTTTTGGCTATTATGGCTAGGACACAAGCCCGTGATACATCTGCACACCCATGTACTGTACCTATGTGTTGATCCAATATATTATGCCCTGTTCTACTATGACATGTTATGTTTTACTTTCTTATACTAATGATACCGGAATTTAGGTACAGTGTATGTTGCTCTCTGTTGCACTGTTATCTTACTTTGTATCAGTTGGCCTTGCTGCCTTGCTACTTGTTGTTCCTTTTCTATTTTTTTCAATAAAATGTTTATTAAAAAAAAAGAAAAAACATATAAAAACAAAATTCTGGGGAAAAATAAAAAAAGATTGGAGATGTGTGTACCAAATAGAAAATAAATAAAGAAATATATATATATATATATATATATATATATATATATATATATATATATATATATAAACTCTACCTTTACAACTCCTTTAAGCACCTTAAGCTGCATTTCGAAAAAAAAAAAAAATTGTGCATCCAGGGGCAGATTTTTTTTATTCTTAATGCATGTAAATGTATGTACATTTAAAAGCAAGAAGAAACTTGTTTGAACTTCCCAGATCAATTTCTCCTGAAATTAAATAAAGCAAATGTAGTGAGCCTTTAAGAATGGGGGCTTATACTTGCTAGTTACTTACACTGCCTTTTTTACCATTTTATGCATGTCTTTTATTTAACATAAAGTGTGAAACATAGACATAACTCAAAGACACGTGTTTTCATTTATGTCTTTTCTATTTATGTCAACTGAGGATCTGGCTCGTTAAAGTTATTTCTACTAAAATTAACTATCTGCCTACTCAATTGCACATGAAAGAGAATGTCTATTTTGTTTACGTTTATATATGAAGCTAGCTGATAGCATTCTTGTATAAAAAAAAAAAAAAAAAAATTTTAATAAAATGAATATGAAATATTACTACTGGATATTTCATAATTAACACTTGTAGCCAGCAGGGGGAGTAGGTCTCACAATTACATTTTAAAAAAGCTGTTGAGCTAAACATATCCTAACCTCCCCCGCCCTACACAGACACACACAAACCTTTGCTATCAAAGACCACAATATATTAAAAGAGATGTATGTTTTTTTTACATTTTTTTTTTTAAGAATCATACTTACCTAGGTTGATGCTGCATCTGTCCCCTGGCGCCTCCAACACTGAGAACAGAGTGATCAAACACCGCCAATTACTTGGTTCTCACAGCTCCCTGAGAAGAGTTCTGCTGTCAGTCAGCAGCTCTCTGCTCCCCCCCCGTCGCTCACTGGAGCACTGGGCTGTTGAAGGGACGGGAGCGCGACCACCTCAGGCTTTCAGCTTTGGCTGTACTTCTACTTTAAAGTGGTTGTAAACCCCCCTCTGTAAGTTGTACCTATAGGTAAGCCTATAATAGGGCTTACCTATAGGTACTGTATATATCTCCTAAACCTGCACCGTTTAGGAGATATTTACAGTATAGTGCGCCAATGACATCATCCGCTCATGTGCTCTGAAGGAACGGCCGCCCATGCCGTTTCTTCAGAGCCCCTTGCCATGACTGGCGGCTCCCGCGCGCACGCGCAGGAGTGACGTCACATGACTCAGACCAGTAGCAGTAGACAAGTAGCCCTCCGCAGCGAGTCCGCAGACCTGGAAGGAAGACGGGTGAAAAAGGATGCAGTCTCCAGCGGGGACAACAAGGGCTTCATTTGGATGTAAGTGTCACTTAATGTGCTAATATGCGATGCATACTAGCACATAATGGCTTTCCTTTTCAGGGGAACAAAAAACAAAAAAAAAAATCACTGGCTTCACTTCCTCTTTAACTTGGCACACACTTTGGAGTAAGTGTTTATTTGTAAAAAGAAGTTTTTTTTTAAACAAATAAAGAACAACAGTTTATAAATGTTCAAGTAGTCAAATACTATAAAATAGAAAAAAAAAGAAAAAACATTATGTTTTAATTTATCTTGAGTGGTTTTTGAGCAAGGGGGCTGTGTGTGTTCAGGGGAAATTTGAGATTGTGACTCCTGATATTGTCTGCAGTGGGGACTGTTCTTGTCACCCTTATCAGATATTTCCAAAAGGGTCAGTCCGCACTAAAGGATTCCAGTATTTTGTACAATTTGTTGTATGAAGATTCTCAACTCTTTTAGTAAATTAGTCCGACAGTGTTGTCAAAAAAAAAAAAAACCCCATTGCATTGCATACATGTTTACAAAAAGTCATTTCAAGTATTTTTCAGGAAGGTCTGCAAAAGGTGAAAAGTATTTGCTTTAAAGTATGTGCTTTCTCAAACAGAATGCCATTAAGATAGGGGGTTTGCGTCTACTTTAAAGTTATACTAAACACATACTGTTTAACTTTCATTGTCCCTTCTATTTCTGTATATGGATGATCGCACTGTAAAAAACTTAAATTAAAAAAACACCTAAGTACTTTTTTCCTAATCGATATACAGCTGTCACATGGCCCAGATCTTTCAGGGAAACTTAAGCAGGAGGAGCTTCTAGTCCTCTGCTATGGGTCATATATTCAAAATTAAAAAAAAAAAAACAGCCTTTGGAGTACAAAGTAAAAATAAATAATTAATATTGATAAACTGTTTTCAATTGTCAAACAAATATGTATTTGAAATCAAATCTTTATTATATTTTAGCAATAACATGTTGTGGGTGGATTTCTGCCAGTCACAGGCAGTGTCACGCCCCTCCAGCCTGTGCTGAATAATAGAATAAGTGAAGCCTCCATCAATCTACATGTAATATCCCACCCACTTGTGTTAAGCTGGTTAGTAGGCATTGAGGAGGAGGGAGGGAGTAGGCTTTCATTTTCCGCTGTGTTCATTTACACGTGTAACGTGGGCTGCTCAGATGTGATATGGAGAAAATACTCAGCATAGAAACTCACTGAAAACTGAGCATATCCAGAGCTGCCAACACTACTTTGAACCAGGGACGTAGTGCCGGTTCACACTGGTGCGATGTGGGAACCCTGCGAATCCACTGCAGGTTCCTGCATCGCACCGACTCGCAGGCAGTTCACACTGCCATATGCAAACTGCTTAGAGTGTCAATGCAAAGTTAATGACGCCCCCAGGTTAGTTTGCACATCGCAGTGCGAACTTTCAATTTGGACAGGAATCGGATCGCATAGGTGTGAACACCCACGTGATCCAATTCTGGTGCGGACCAAAAAAAGGGTCCTGTGCGACTTTGGTTTGAATGTGATGGGAATTCAGCCATACAATCTGTAAGGCTGAATTCGCTTCGCACAGACATCGGATGTGATTTGCACAGCAGTGCGGTGCGAATCACATGCGATGTCTGACATCGCTATATTGTGAACTGGCACTTAGACAGAAGAGGGGGATAAAAAACAGCAGGATCAACCAGGTTTTTTGCAGAATACAGAAAATGAATCTCATAGTGACTGAGGGAGTATGAACAGCATGTAATACAGAATTAATTGTTTTTTTTATGATGTGGGTTTAGTGACACTTTAACAGCATTCAAATATATTTCCAATTGAACTGTTAATCTTCTGAGACACTGTAGGATTGATTTCATAAAAGAGTAGAAAGCTCACTTAACAGTGAACCTGTTTTCACTTTGAACACCCAATCATGTGCAGGAGCAATAAAACTAGAAATTTGCCTTGCATATTATTGGATGATTAAAATGAACACAGTTTAGCAGACATTCCAATCCTTTAGTAAATCAGCACCATTGTGTTATTACATTGATGTTTTATAGCTACATAACCTCATTCTTCTATTGTTTACAATACTTAGTAGTCCGAATTCCAACTATTCAGTTACAATGATTCTCATAGAAGTGGCTTCGGAATTTCACCTCCCTATGAAATTCAGGAGGGTACATCACCCTGTATTACTTGATAGAGGGGTTCTGAGTACATAAGGAGTTTTAGTTAAACTGCAAAGCCTCTTTACATTCAGAATAGAAAGAAAGGTTTAATGATAGTAAACTAGTAATTTGATTGTGAGATTACACAAAGTATATTTAATATATATGCCTTATTTTGTTGTAATTAGTTGCAGCCTGCTTGAAATAATCTGTCAATTTCTTCCTCTGCAACTGAATTTAGGATTGGAGATAATGACTCGATAGACAGGTGTAACAGCACTGATTGAATGCTTTAATTAGAACAAGATAATTATTTTCTGTTTAGTCAAATATAAAATACTTATATTGCAAAATGGTGAAAACATGGGTTAATTCATATTTATTGTATAGATCAGGGCAAGGTTTCCATCTGTATTGGGTTACTTGGAAAGCCATTTTCAAAAGACAGTATCAATATAAGAGAAAAATTAGATTAATTTTCTCAGTTATCTTTAAGCTTCTAAAAAGGCAGTATTTTTATCACATGCCTGCACCCTCATAATTAAAATCAGACCATCAATTTGGGTAGTTTATCATGAGCATTGATAATGTCAGTCGCACACCAGCACACCGCGCAACCATCGGCTTCTTTGTTTTTCTTTTTTGTCAACGCTTAATGAAACAAGCTGAAGTCAAAAGCTGATCAGCTACCATGTACAGCTGCACCAGATTTTGGACTCTCTGGTTTTAGTAAATCCACCCCATGTATCGGGACCCTGATCTACTCTGATGAGGATATGTAAAAACAAATAAAAATGATGTATTGTTTACCCCATTTTGTCAAGTTGGGGTCATTGTGTCATTCAAAACGAATAGGCTATAATGCACCCAAACATTTGGTCCTGCTGCATTTTTTATAGCATATAGGAATGCCCACTGAATAAACTGCAGTTCAATGACCCCAGCATTGGTGTAAGTGCCGGTTCACATTAGTGCGATCACAGAGTTTGCATGTAATTCGGAGCGCACTGCTCCCAAAATTACATGTGATGTCTGTGCGGTGCAAATTCAGCCATACAGTTTGTATAACTGAATTTGCATCGCAACCGCACTTAACACGCTCAGGACCCTTTTTTTGGTCCTCAACAGAATCGGATCGCATGGTGGTTCACACTAGTGCGATCCGATTCTGTGCGAACTCTCAGATTGCACTTCGATATGCGATCTGATCTGGGGGTGTCGTTAACTTTGAATTGACACCCCCAGTGTATCGCATATGGCAGCATTCCCGCATCGCATAAATGTGAACCGCCACTTAGTGACAGTAATATTAACCCTCAGCATTGTGTCAGTGGACACAAAAATATCCCGCAACATTGATGTCAGTGGGTGCAATAATAACCCTCAACACATTGGTGTCTGGGGATGCAATAGTTACCCCCAAAATTGGTGTCAATGGACAAAATAATAGCCCCAACATTGGTGTCAGTGGACACAGTAATAACCACCAACATTGGTGTCAGTTGACACTGTAAAAATCCCCAACATTGGTGTTGGGGAATGCAATAATAGCCTGAGTACTGGCGTCAGTAGACACAATAAGAGCCTCCAGCATTGCTGTCAGTAGACACAAAATAGCGCCCAGCTCTGGACCCAATATTAAATCTGTGTGAGTGGCTGTAATAATAGCCCTCGGAACTTGAAGCTGTTGGAGATAGAGGGAGCAGGGAGGATTGAAGGGCAGATTATGCTATCTTCTCCTCCCCCTCTCTCCAGCTACAGTGCATGGGGGGCATGGTTCTGACATCCATGAATGCCCTCCCAGAACGAGAAAGCCGCGCTGCAGTCGTCTTTTGGCTATAGTGTGGTAATAGATCGGATGCTTTCACCCCCTTCCTTCCCAGGCAATTTTTTAGCTTTCATTGCTGTCACACTTTGATTGACAATTACTCAGTCATGCAACACTGTAATCAAATACATTTTTAGCATTTTTTTGAGACAGAGCTTTCTTTTGGTGGTATTTAACCACTTCCATACCGAGTCATGTAAAATGACGTCGGCAAAGTGGTTGTAAGGATCCGGGCCGCCGTCATATGACGTCACCCGGATCTCCCCTCTACTGCGCGCCCCCGGGGGCGCGCAGAGCGGCAATCGGGGGTGAGGCTCGTCCCTCGGACATAGCCCATCCCTGATCAAGGTAAACAGCCAATAGAAATTGGCCGTTTACCATGTGATCGGCTATGTCGATCACAGCCGATCACATGAGCTGCTCCAGCACGAGCCGCTCGTTCTCTCTGCAATGCGTGCCCCCGGGGGCGCGCAGAGCAGCGATCGGGGACGAGGCTCGTCCCTCGGACAGAGTCGATCCCCGATCTAGGTAAAGAGCCAATGAAATTGGCTCTTTACCACGTGAACGGCTGTGTCCAATCACAGCCGGTCACAAATGTCAACAGAAAACACGGTAACTAGCTGTCACCGTGTTCTCCTCCTCACACACTGATCCTGTGTGAGGAAGAGAATGTGGTAACAGCTAGTTACCAATTACAGTGCACCCCAAACACACTGATTGCCCCCCCCCAATAAAGAGCACCTGTCACTAGCCCATCAAAGTACCCGAGTACCTGTCACCAGCCCATCAGGTACTCAGGTGACAGGTACTCGGGTACTCTGATGGGCTGGTGACAGGTACTCGGGTACTCTGATGACAGGTACTCGGGTACTCTGATGACAGGTACTCGGGTACTCTGATGATGGGTACACGGGTACTCTGATGACAGGTACTCGGATACTCTGATGACAGGTACTCGGGTACTCTGATGACGGGTACTCAGGTACTCTGATGATGGGTACTCGGGTACTCTGATGACGGGTACTCGGGTACTCTGATGACGGGTACTCGGGTACTCTGATGACAGGTACTCGGGTACTCTGATGACGGGTACTCGGGTACTCTGATGACAGGTACTTGGGTACTCTGATGACGGGTACTCGGGTACTCTGATGACAGGTACTCGGGTACTCTGATGACAGGTACTCGGGTACTTTGAGTACCTGTCAACGGAGTACCCGTCATCAGAGTACCTGAGTACCTGTCACCTACCCATCAGAGTACCCGAGTACCTTCCACCTGCTCATCAGAGAACCTGACGCCTGAAGTACCCGAGTACTAGCCGCCTGCTCATCAGTACCCATCACTACTCATCAGTACTCATCAGTACCTATCACGTATAAGTACTGATCATCAGTACCCATCAGTACAGTATCACCTATCAGTATCAGTACTACTCATCAGTACCTATCACCTGCCTGTCACCTGCCCATCAGAGTACCCGAGTACCTGTCACCTGCCTATCGGAGTACCCGAGTACCTGCCACCTGCTCATCAGTACCAGAGTACCTGTCACCTGCCCAACAAAGTACCCGAGTACCTGTCACCCTTCATACAGCCACCATGTCCAAGTCCAAAAAGGTTTATATACGTCCTCCGTTTAAACCTAAATACCGGTGTTATGGCAGCAGATAGCTGCCATAACCCTGGTATTTTTTTAAACGGTGGACGGTTGGCTTTCCGATAAGGGTGGTCCCAGCGGCGGATTCACCGTGGGATCACCCTTCCGGGATGGCGGAAGAGGCGCCCCCCCCTCCCGCCGCGTTCCGGTCCTTTTCCCCGCTTACCGGACCCGCCGGCAGCGGGGAAAACGATCCGGTCCCAGATCCTCACAGACAGGATGTCGAGTGAGGGCAAGCTTGCCCTCACTTGACTCTATGGTCTTGGAGGACCGGAGCTACGGAAAATGTTGTTGCCTAGCAATCGGTTTAAAGGTCCTTTTTTTTTTTTTTCATTTTATATAATAATTTATTTATTTATTTTTTTTTTTTCTATCTTTTAGTGTACTTGTGAGATCTGAGGACTTTTTGACCCCAGATCTCACAAAAAAGAGGTCCTGTCGTGCCTATTTCTATTACGAGGAATGTTTACATTCCTTTTAATAGAAATAAAAATGATCAATTTTTTTTTTTTTTAAACGGTGTAAAAATAAATAATAAATAAAATAATTAGTAAAAAAAAAAAAATTAAAGCGCCCTGTCCCCGTGAGCTCGCGCGCAGAAGCGAACGCATACAGAAACCCCGCCCACATATGTAAACGGTGTTCAAACCACACATGTGAGGTATCGCCGCGATCGTTAGAGCAAGGGGAATAATTTGAGCCCTAGACCTCCTCTGTAACTCAAAGATGGCAACCTGTAGAAATTTTTAAATTGTCGCCTATGGGGATTTTTAAGTATCAAAGTTTGTCGCCATTCCGTGAGCGTTCGCAGTTTTGAAACATGACATGTTGGGTATCTATTTACTCGGCGTAACATTATCTTTCGCATTATGGGAAAAAATTGGGCTAACTTTACTGGTTTCTTATTTTTTAATTAAAAAAAGTGAATTTTTTCCAAAAAAATTGCGTTTGGAAGACCGCTGCGCAAATATGGTGTGATAAAAAATATTGCAATAATCTCCATTTTATTCTCTAGGGTCTCTGCTAAAAAAAATATATAATGTTTGGGGGTTCTAAGCAGTTTTCTAGCAAAAGAACTGATTTTAGCTTGTAAACACCAAATGTCAAAAATAGGCCTAGGCAAGTGGCTAGGATGCATGATGATGCTCCTTGGATGTTTGGCCCCTCTATATGGCTAGGCTGTGAAAAAGTCTCACACATGTGGTATTGCCATACTCGGGAGGAGTGGCAGAATGTATTTTGGGGTGTAATTTTTGCTATTTACATGCTATGTGTTAGAAATATCCTATAAATTGACAACTTTGTGTAAAAAAAAAAAAAGTTTTCATTTGTTTCCCACATTTTCCAAAAACTTGTGGAAAAAAATGACACGTTCAAACGACCCATAATGCCTCATAGAATATACGTTGGAGTGTTTGCTTTCCAAAATGGGGTCATTTTGTGGACTTTTCCATTGTATTGGTGCTCTAGGGCCTTGAAAAGTGTGATAGGTAGTAAGAAAGTTTTATGTGTATTTATGCTCCTAGAACGCCTGAAGGTGCTTCTTGGACGTGGAGTCTCTTTTTGTGGCCAGGCTGTGTAAAAGTCTCACACATGTCGTATCACCATACTCGGAAGGAGTAGCAGAATGTATTTTTGGGTGTAATTTTTGCTGTGTACATGCTATGCGTTAGAAATAGCTTATAAATTGACAACTTTGTGGGAAAAAAAAGAAAAAAAAAATTTTTCTTCATTTTCCCAAGAATTGTGGGAAAAAATTACAACTTCAAAAAACCCACCATGCCTCTTACTAAATACCTTGGACTGTCTACTTTACAAAAAGGGGTTATTTGGGCGGTATTTGTACTGTCCTGACATTTCAGGGCCTCAAGAAAGGAGATAGGCAGTCAGTACATCTGGTGTGATCAATTTTCAGTAATTGGTACCATAGCTTCTAGACTCAATAACTTTCACACAGACTAAATAATATACACTAATTTGGGTTAATTTTACCAGAGACATGTAGCAGTATACATTTTGGCCCAAATGTATGAAGAAAAATTAATTTTTTGCAAAATTTTATAATTGAAACTAAAAATAAGTGTTTTTTTTTCAAAATTTTTGCTCTTTTTTTGCATATATCACGAAAAAAAAAACCCCAGTTGTGATCAAATACCACCAAAAGAAAGCTCTATTTGTGTGAAAAAAATGATAAAAATTTTGTTTGGTTACAGTGTAGCATGACTGAGCAATTGTCATTCAAAGTGTGAGAGTGCTGAAAGCTGAAAATTGGTCTGGGCAGGAAGGGTGTCTAACTGCTCTGTATGGAAGTGGTTAAAGCAGGTCTCCACCCAGAAGGGGAAGTTCTGCTTTAAGGCCTCCTCCCCGGTTCCTGTTTGTGAAATGGATCTTTTGGGAAGGAGGTACCCAATTTTAACAGGTACCCACTTGTGCCCTGACTGCCTAGGTAATCAGAAGCGTAAGTTCTCCCTTCTCCCTCTATCCCACAGTCTTCTGGGACACGTGACAGGTCCCAGAAGACTGCGGGACCACTCACAGTGTCCATAGTAAAGATGTCGGCTCTGGGCAGAGGGGACACAGGGTAAAAACGGCTGGGCCCAGCACAGCGATGGATCATGAGACGGCTGTTTATTAAAAGTCAGCAGCTACAGTTTTTGTACCTGCTGACTTTTATTTTTACATAGGAGATTGGAACTCCTCTTTAATCACCACAGGATTTTTATTTTTTGCTATGTAAGTGAAAAAATACCAAACATTTGAAAAAAAAAACATGTTTGTTTCTGTTATAAAATGTTGCATATAAATCATCTTTCTTCGTGAATGTCGGCCAAAATGTATTATGCTGCATTTCTTCCGATAAAAATAACCCAAATCAGTGTATATCATTTAGCCTCTGCAAATTATAGGGTCTACCAACTAGGTTGTACGGTATATATTTCAATATTGATCAGTCATAATATACTGACTGCCTATCATATTTGATGAGGCTGTAAAATGCCAGGACAGTACAAATACACCCCAAATTACCCCTTTTTGGAAAGTAGACAGTCCAAGGTATGGTGAGTTTTTTGAAGTTTTAGTTTTTTGGCACAGTTTTTTGGAAAATGAAGAAATTTAATTATTTTTGTTTTTGCTTGTCATTTAAAGTTATTTCTCACAGACAAAATAGGCATACTTATAATTATACAACAAAAACCATTCTGCTATGCCTCCAAAGCATGCGGATACCACACGTGTGAAACTTTTTCACAGCCTAGATGAGGGGCCCAAAATCCAATTTGCACATTTGGGCTTTTAAGTAGCATATATTATGCTTCTAATTTCCTGTTGGGCTTTAAGGTAGCATATATTATGCTTCTAATTTCCTGTCTACCTATCTCATTTTTGGAGGCCCTGAAGCACCAGAACAGTGGAAACACCCACAAATTACCCCATTTTTGAAAGCAGACACTCAAAGGTATTTTTTGAAAGACATAGTGAGTCGTTTGAAAATGTAATTTTTTTGCCAAAAGTTTTTGGAAAGTTGTTGTGGAAATTGCATATTACATATTTCCTTTTTAATACAGTGGCTCACTAATTCATGGTAGCCTCCAAGTTCTGGTCAAGAAGCCATATAAGGTCATATGTATAGCTTATACCTTTCTGATGTAAGGAATGTGAGGAATGTAGGATGACCAAGCCCACCCTTCCCCTTAAAAGGTGAAATTACTGTCCAAAGAAGTTTGATTGGTAATTTATCCACACAATGGCCTGTATCTTCCACAGCCCAAACTGGAATAAAGACACAAGCAAAAGTGCAGGAAAGAAAATGAACATGTATGTGGGGAAAGGATAATTAACACTGTTGCTGGCACACACTGGTGCACAGTGATCAGGTAGAATGGTCGCATGGGGCTGCTGTGGCTAGGCTGACGCGTTTCAGGGGTGAACCCCCTTCCTCAGAGCCAGAAAGAAAGCAGCACTCTTTCTGGCTCTGAGGAAGGGGTTCGCCCCTGAAACGCGTCAGCCTAGCCACAGCAGCCCCATGCGACCATCTGCATGCCTATTCGCTACATTTAGGACCTTGGCTACCTTGGAGATTGCATATGCTATGTTGATGTGTGTTGTATCACACCAGTCTTGTGAGTATCTTGTATACTTTTTAATATTTTAATAAATGGTTTTATGGTAATGCACTAGGTCGGTGCGCCCCTTTTTTTCTTTTTTGTCTTTTCTACTAGTTGGTTCTGGATACCCTTAATCCTGAAGGGGGCAGCAAGACCGATAGCTCTTATAACATCTGAGTTCGTAGTGCACCTCTTTTTACTCCATCAGACATCACTCGAGCGCAGGAGATTTTGTTTTACTACTTGCACAGTGATCAGGGACATTGTAACTGGTGTGGTGGTGATCAGAGACACTAACTGGTGTGACGTTGATTAGAGACAATATGATGGAAGTAGAGATATCCAGAGACACTGTAACTGGTGTGCCATTGATTAGGGACAATATGGCTGATGGTCATAGACACTGTAACTGGTGTGGCAGTGATCAGGGACATTGTAACTGGTGTGGCGGTGATCAGAGACACTGTAACTGGTGTGGCATTGATTAGGGACAATATGACGGAAGTAGAGGTGATCAGAGACACTGTAACTGGTGTGGCATTGATTAGGGACAATATGACTGATGTAGAGATGATCAGAGATACTGTAACTGGTGTGACATTAATTAGAGACAATATGACGGAAGTAGAGATAACCAGAGACACTGTAACTGGTGTGACATTGATTAGAGACAATATGACGGAAGTAGAGATAACCAGAGACACTGTAACTGGTGTGACATTGATTAGAGACAATATGATATAAGTAGAGATGACCTGAGACACTGTAACTGGTGTGGCATTGAATAGGGACAATATGACTGATGTAGAGATGGTCATAGACCCTCTAACTGGTGTGGCAGTGATCAGGGACATTGTAACTGGTGTGGTGGTGATCAGAGACACCGTAACTAATGTGGCATTGATTAGAGACAATATGACGGAAGTAGAGATGATCAGAGACACTGTAACTTATGTGGCATTGATTAGGGACAATATGACTGATGTAGAGATGATCAGAGACACTGTAACTGGTGTGACATTGATTAGGGACAATATGACTGATGTGGTAGTGATCAGGGACACTGTTACTGGTGTGACGATAATCAGGGACACAGTAACTGGTGTGGATGTGATCAGGAACATTGTAGCTGGTGTGGTGGTGATCGGGGACACTAAAGTGAATGGCAGTGATTGAGGAAACTAAATGGTGCAGTTTAGAGATATTGATTGGCAGCATTGGACATTGTACTGCTGTGGTGGTGATCAGAGATAATGGTTGGCGGCACTGACATACATTGATATCAGAGCAGCCAACCATTGTATATGACCACTGCCACAACAGTTTCTTTTTTTTAAGTATCGTCACCAAAGCAGTGCAGTAATACCATAGTGACACTGTACTACTATCTGAATCTTTTGTTTTTAAACTATGAATCAGTTGACCGGCCACATTTTGATCCATGTATGGCCAGCTTAAGTGGGTTAGTTGCAGAAGCAAAGGATGAGGATTCTGGGAAATTCTATGTTTAAAATGAGCACTGTTTCCAAGGTTACATTTTTAGATCCATTTGAACTCTTAGCAGTTATCATGGCTTTTTGCAGACAGGGAAAAAGGTAAATGGAGTTATTAAATTTACAAAATGGCTCAGTTTCTATGTGATATCATTTTGTACAAAACTGAAGTTTTTTTTTCTTTTCAACATAAAACACCACCTAACCACAGAAGCCACAGGGGCACTGGATATGAGTCATGAGTATGCAGAATAAAAAGTATCTTCGTAAAATCAATTATTTCATGTGAGAACTTCCTAAACAGAAATTCCAGCACACACGGCAGTTTTCCCCACTGACATATTGTACGAATTGCACTGACATGGGGACAGTCCCAAATCCCCAGTGGGGAATTCAAGTCTGCAGGTTGGTGGGGGCAGTGGTTGTGTTATGAATTTGGACTAGCACCTAAAATGTTTGGTGAAAGGTGGCATTTCCTCCCTAGATGGTATGTGCCCTATGAATATAGGCTTGAATCATCACATGATTTAACATGACTACACAGCTGCAGGAAACATTACAGCTTTAGAATTTCAGTTTTTAATAACACGCCTTTTTTTCTGTTTATACAGGAGAGCAATGCAAGCAACAGATGAACCCTGTTTGGATTCTACAGAACATCAAAAAATGAACAAAAGGTTGGAAAAATTGTGTTTTGAAGTGTTGGTAGTGACAGTGTTATAATACATTTTTGTCTGAGACAATCAGCCTTTTGGATTGTGGCTGTTATTTAGCTACGTCCACTAGAAGAATACTGCTGCTGCAAAATGAGTCTGCGTTCAAAAAATGTTTTATAATCTTTAAAGTTATTTTACATAACCACTTACATGGTACATTAGGTGTTGATTTTCTTTTCCTTTAAACTTGTAATTGTAGGAATGTCTAATACATTATCCCAGGCTGTTTGTCATCCCCTGGCTTTCCTTTTGTGCTACTAAACCTAGGAACAAAAATGTAATATAATGCAGTTTACCAGCCCTTAAATGTGGTTTCTGAATAAATGTATTGTTCTTTATTTTTTATTTTTTGGTGATCCTGCCAGTAAGGCCTCTTGCACACAATATCCCTGTTTGAGCATCTACTTTTTCCACAGGTTTCTTTTTTTTGTATGTATTTGTGCATATTTTCGCGCAAATGGGTTTGCGCATTTTCACATAAATGCATGGAAAACCATTTCTCATGTTCTTGTTCTATACTGTATGTAAATAAGCATTTGCGCATATTTGCACGTATTTGTGCGTGTTCATGCATATTTGCGTGCATTGAGGCTTAAATTACTGACCAAAAATGCAAATTTTTTTATTTTGTTTTTACTTAAAAATGCACAGCGCTTGTTTACGCGCCTGTGTGCATAGGCACATTACAAATAATGGGCTGTATTTTAGATCAGTAAAAGAAAAAAGCTGTCCTGAGCTTTTTCAAGCTGTGAGATGCTCAAACAGGAGTATCGTGTGCAAGAGGCCTTACACACTTTCTATCCTGGGGTGACTACACCCAGTTACTGTACTGTATGTATAGAGGAGCAGTGTTGTAACCCTAGAAAGTAAATATGCTAGGACTACAGACCACTGCCTTCTCCTCTCCTCTCCTCTCCTCTCCTCTCCTCTCCTCTCCTCGCCTCTCCTCTCCTCCATAGGAGGGCAGTGTTCTGTAATCCTCATAGGATGGTACATTTATATGCATAAAGCAAGTGCCCATGGGAGCCCAAAGAGCAACGCAAAGAAAAAGCAACAATTTTTTAAACCATAATGTATAAAAAGTTTTACATCTTAATTATTCACATTTCATATTGGGCATTAAAAAAACAGAATATAAGTTACATTTACACAAGAATATAAGAGTCCATTCACACTACCGTGACTTGTCAGGCGACTTGTCAGCCTGACAAGTCGCAGTCCGTTGCGGTCCATGCAGTGCTACAGGACCCGTTCTAATAGGAGCGACACAAGTTGCTCCGACTTAGAAAAAGGGTCCTGTACTACTTCGAGGCGACTTCGGAGCGACTTGCATAGACATTCATTATATGAAGTCCGTGCAAGTCGCGCCGAAGTCGCGGTGCACGCGACTTCACAGGTCGCCCCCGAAGTCGGAGCGACCTAGTGTGAACCGAGACAAAGAGTGTGTGTTGATGTATAATGACACATAACAAACTGTAATTAGCATAGCAGCAGGAGTGTATGATGAAAAACAAGGTACTGATATATTCTTTCTTGACAGGTTTCATGAAACAAAGTTCACTTCTTCTGGAGCTAAAGATTTAAGTTGATAAGCAACATACACCAATCTCAAAATCAAAAGGAGGTTGGAATTATCTCTCACAAGGTGACAGGTGGCATGGATGGGCACCACTGGAGCAGTCATGCCCGGGAGCTGCGGGTGGAGCAAACCGCCAGATGGAGGGCTCTCAAAAAGTATAACTCTTTTCATGGTGTTTTGGGTCATGATAGGCTGCACATTTTTCTACATGGTCTACTAAGAACAGGTCACAGTCCACTGTTGTTATATCCACTGGCCTCTCCATTATACCTTTTGTGCCCCCTCCATCTGGCAGTTTGCTCCACCCACAGCTCCTGGGCAAGACTGCTCCAGTGGTGCCTGTCCATGGCACCAATCACCTTGTGAGAGATCTTATTTTGATTTTTGTGATTGGTGTATGTTGCTTATCAACTTGAATCTTGTTTATCTCCTGAAGAAATGAACTTTGTCTCACGAAACGCATCGAGAAAACGATACCAGTAGCTGGTTTGTATCATACACTCCTGCTATGTTAATAACAGTGTGTTATATGGCATTATACATCAACGCATACTCTTTTCTTCTTGCATAAATGTAACCTATATTCTGTTTTTTAATGTCCAATACAGAATTTGAATAATAAAGAGGTAAAACTTTTTATACATTATTGTTGCTTTTTCTTGGTGTGAATCTTTAAAAAGTCCCATAGGCACTTGCTTTATGCATAGAAATTTCCTGTTTCTGGGACTGAGTTTCACCTTTGTGCACCCAAGTCACGTTTTTATCCTCATAGGATGAAACTAGATTCCTGAAAGTTTCAAAGGGATTTTCTTTTGCATTTACCAAAAAGATTTAAATAAAACTCTTTCAATGGCATATTTAACTGAACAAAAGAGAGCAAATAAGAGAAGTTTATTGTTGAGGGTTTGCATACACTTTTGCTGTTTGAATACATGTTCTTTGTCTGTGATTCATTAAAGTATTTTAAAACTCAAAACTTTTTTTAATTTTGGATAGAGTTGAGAAAATTAGAACCCCTGTCAGTTGTTGGCTGTGTCCCTTTGGAGATATTTCCTTTATTTTATTGTTCCAGAGACCCAACAGGAAGTAAGAGATAATCCCTCCAAAACTAGAGGAATTCCCCTCTTAGATAACTGTCATCAGAACAGTTGTACCTATTGTACTGTAAGAATTTACCTTAATTCCTGTAAAAGTTGGGATTTCCCATCACTCCACACAAACAGCAATAAAAACCCTGACATAGGCTCTAACTCTTCACTACTCTATCAAAAAACACACAGATACACTTTAATGAATGAATCTAGAATGTGAGCATGACAGTAACTATTTTTGTAAACCCGTCTCTTATTCATGCTGAACACTTTTTCTTGAAGGTTTGCTTTATGGTTATGGGGAGGGGGTCACCAAATGTAGCTCTGAAAAAAATAATCAGCAGTATTTTTTTTTTAATTGCACATAGAAAATGTATGCATTGTACTTTTTTTTTTTTTTTTATTGTTAGTAATCTCTATGTATCTTTGGTTTTCTATGTTATGCATTATTCCTATATGATTAACATTTTATATAGTGCTCTAGATAGACTGTTAGATTTGAATTTGCATTATTAACACAATTAACCTATCAGGGCGAATACTATTTTCTGTTCCTTTCCTGGCATTTCCATGTGCCTAGGTGGCACAGGTGCAATGTCCAGCCTCCCTACCAGCAGCCAAAATCTGTATCAGACTGAAATGCCTGGCAGCTGGATGCTTTGCTGAGAAGTAGTCACATTTGTGGCCTTATATATTTGGGAACATATGTCCCAAATGCAAGAATTATGGGGGAATACATCCCTCAACACAGTACTTCCCAGTACAGCCTGCTCATATTTCAGCATGTCATATATTCTGACAGGCTGCGGGAGATGGGGCTGAACGTTACAACCCTGTCTCCAGGGTGCCCAAAAACACCATTGACACTGATGGACCAAACTGTCCATTATTATTATTACTATACAGGATTTGTATAGCGCCAACAGTTTACACAGCGCTTTACAATATAAAAGGGAGACAGTACAGTTACAATACAATAACATACAAGAGGGTTAAGAGGGCCTTGATCATAAGAGCTTACAATCTTAGAGATGTGAGACATAAAGTGAGGAGCCACTGACCTCACTAATTAAAGTGTTACTAAAACCACATCATAAAAAACTACAGTATCAATAAATGGTGTGTCACATGCTATTCATACTCGCTCAGTCACTATGAGATTAAATTTCTGTGTTCTGCAAAAAACCTGGTTGATCCTGCTATTCTCGATCTCCACCTTCTGTCCATGTCCCCAATTCAGCTAGGGATTTTGCAGCTGTGGTGGCAACTCTGCACAATCTCAGTTTTCAGTAAGTTTCTATACTGAGCATTCCTCCCTATCACATCTGAGCAGCTCATGTGAATAAAGAATCACACATTAGAGTGTATACACAGTGGTAAATGACAGCCCACTCCCTCCCTGCTCGTCCATGTCCACCAACCAGCTAAACACAATAGGGTGGGATAATACGTGTGGATTCATAGAGGCTTCCTCTCCCTCTTATTCTAAGACACAGGCTGGAGAGGCACGACACAGCCGGTGACTGGCAGAAATCTGCCCACACCATGTTATTTCCACAAAATAATAAAGATTTGATTATATATATATATATATATATATATATATATATATATATACTGGAGTCTGGGTGATCTCCATTTCCTGCTCTGCACCTGAAGAATCAAGCTGCATACTGGGTGTGTGACCTGTTTGTGCATTTATATATATATATATATATATATATATATATATATATATATATATATATATATATATATATATATATATATATATATATTTGTATTAAAAGTCAAACAGTTTATTATTATTTATTTATTTTGATTCTGTAGCCCAAAGGCTGTTTTTTCTTTGAACATGTGACCTGTAACAGAGGACTAGAAGCTCCTCCTGCTTATGTTTCCCTGCAGACAGGCTAGGAAAGATCCGGGCCATGTGACAGCTGTATATCGATTAGGAAAAAGATACTCACATTTTTTTTTTCTTCAAAATAATTACAGTGCCATCATCCACATACAGAAAGGGACAATGTCAATTAAATAGTGTGTTTTTAAGGACAAAATATTTTTTTTGTTTTAGATAGAGTGGAGAGGGATTAGAAGATTAAAATTGTATTGCTGTCTGTGCCCCTGTTAAGGAGATTCATCTCTCTGTTTGTCTTGTTTACCATTATCATTGTAAGTGAAAGTAAAAGAAAATTCCAGATTTTGGGTTGTCCCCCAGAAAAGTAATAGTGGGAACATTTTCCAATCGGGGAAAATAGCTCTGGTGCCCTGGGGTCCCCAAGGAGTTCCCTTAATGTATAGGGATTTCCTCTCACTTCTGCTTTGACTATGGGAAATAAATGGTTTGGCTATGAGAAGAGAAGGGAAATCTCTACAATGGGACACAGATGGCAAAAAAATCTGGCAGGGGTTATAACCCTTACTCTATCCAAAGTGAAAAAAAAAAAAGTTCTACTTTAAGCATTTGCTGACTGTATAACTTACACATACAGTGGCAAGGTGGCTGTGCTGCACCGGATCACATACCTAGTACGTAATTTGACTTTTCCAGGTAGAGGGCTCGCATGTACGACGCTGGCGGCCCGCTCCCGCTGTGGTTTTACACAGCGGCAGCTAATCTGACTCAGTCTGCCGGGACCCGCTGATTCTTCGGCAGAGAGCCAGAATGTAAAATAAGGCAGATCACTCTTCCGACAGGAGGGAAGCCATGGATCCTGTGTCTCTGGAAAGCAGAAACCAGGATCCATGTCTTCCCTTAGTAAAAGCACCTCCCACAGTACACTAAAAAAATGGCTAGGAACACAGTTAACCCTTTGATCGCCCCTAATGTTTAACTCCTTCCCAGCCAGTGTCTTTAGTACAGTGACAGTGCATATTTTTAGCACTGATCACTGTATTAGTGTCACTGATCCCCAAAAAAGTGTCAGTTATTGTTCGCAATCCCGCTATAAGTCACCGTATGCTGCTATTACTAGAGGAAAAAATAAAAAATTAAATAAATAAAAATATCCCATAGTTTGTAGACGCTATAACTTTTTTACAAAGATTTTTTACCAAATTTTTGTAGCAGAATACATATTGGCCAAATTTTTGAAGAAATTAGATTTTTAAACTGTTATTATTGGGTCTGTTTTATAGCAGAAATAAATTAAAAATATATTGTTTTGTTTTTTCAAAATTGTCTGTCAGTCTTTTTTTGTTTATAGCACAAAAAATAAAAAAAACGCAGAGGTGATAAAATACCACCAAAAGAAAGCTCTATTTGTGGGGAAAAAAGCACATACATTTTATTTGGGTACAGCGCTGCATGACCGCGCAATTGTCAGGTAAAGCATCGCAGTGCCGTATTGCAAAAAAAGGCCTGGTTAGGAAGGGGGGTAAACCTTCCGGAGGTAAAGTGGGTAATAGCAGCTGTACATTTTTCCTGCTTGCCTTGCAGTTTGAGAGCTGCCAGTATGAAAACTCTGTACCTAACACCCTCATAAACAATGTTTTTGTGTTAACATTACAGATGTGGCTCATGCAGAATATGAATAGGAAAAGCAGTTTTTTTATTTAAGCTTTTTTTGGCTTAGGGTCCATTCACACTAGCGCGACTTGTCAGGCGACTTGGTCTCCTGACAAGTCGCGGTCGGTCGTTCGCCATTGAATAGTACAGGACCCGTTCTAATAGGAGCGACACAAGTCGCTCCGACTTAGAAAAAGGGTCCTGTACTACTTTGGGGCGACCTGGAGGCGACTTGCATTGACTTCAATTATATGAAGTCCGTGCAAGTCGCGCCGAGGTCGCGGTGCACGATGTGCACCGCAACTTCACAGGTCGCCCCACAAAGTCGTGTCGCGCCAGTCTGAATGGGCGCTTAGACTGGATTACTTATGCAAAAGAGAAAAAATTGATACCCCTCCCTTTTAGGCCCATTTCACACGATCGGGTCTGCCTTTCCGTTTTTCAGGTGCCACCCATTCTCCTCTATGGGGAGGCAGATGCCAGCGGACATGGACATCCGATCTGACAAGATCTGCTGAAGACAGACGTATGGCGATACGTTTGCCATCTGTCCAGTGGGTCAGATCGGATAGGATCGAATGAAAACGGACAGGATGTCCCTTTTCATCCAATCTCCCCAAAGAAGAGAGCAGGACTCTGACAGGTCTGTATCTGCACAGTGAGCAGAGACGGAATTATCATCTGCCTGCTCAGCGGGGATCAGTAGAGCAATCCCCGCTGAGCAAGTGGAGTCCGTCAAAACAGATCTGCCCAGTGTGAAAGGGGCCTTAAATTCTAATGCCTCGTACACACGCAACGATTGTTGGCCGATTTTCGGCTTGTTAGTATGATGCTTCCGACAACCGACTGCGACTTTTCGGCCGAACAAAATATGCTATAAAATTTTTGTTGCCCGTCAACAGATTGGCTGATTTTTCGTCAGTCGGTACAGATTTCGGCAGACAAAAATGTGATGAGCAAGACTGGGCATGCTCAGAGAAGAAAAAACACACGGAAAGTAAACCAGAACATGACATCACTTCTGAAGTTGGTTTTTGTTGGCCGCTAAAATTCATGTGCAGTCTAGAGCACATTTCAATCAACACAACAACACTGGACAAAAGACAATTGTTGCGTGTGTACGAGGCTTTAGTTCTCATGAGCAGGGCCCTCCTCACCTCTTGTCATGAATTGTTTTTTTAAGTGGATTGTCTCTTAACTTTATAAAGCCCTGCGCAAAAAGTTGGCGCTATATAAATGCTATGTAATAATAATTATTACAGCTTTAACATGGTTTAAAACTGAAATGAAAACTTGTGTGCTTGTCCTTTACAAGTGAAACCTTTAAATGTTGTTGAATTGTTCTGTGGGAAGATGAGGAGAGGGTCTTGTCTTCATTTTTCATTGCTTACATTGGGCTGTACTGTGCGAGCATGGTAGTGGTACGAAGTGTGTGGTCTCTGGGTCTGACTAATGCATTTATGTACTGTGACTGAAAATACCTCCTAGCCTGCCAGGGCTGACTTGGGCTTGAGGAATGTGGTTCACATTCTACTCCTGGAACCCCCCCTCCCCTCCCTTCTCCTCCCTCTCCTCTTTAACCATCCAAAGTTTGTGTTCTAAATATGCTTTCAACTCACTTGGAGCCCCGCACCTCGCTGCATAATTCATCCACAGCCTATAGTTTATAATGTATGCTCATTATCAAGAGAACTCTATTCTCTCCCAACAAGCCCCCCTTCCCCACCACCACCATTAAAGACTGACAGTTGAATGAGCTACAGAGAGAATGAAAGGGAGGGGGGGGGGGGAGAGAAAAATGAGAGGAAGAAGGAAGGGGTGGGAACAGAGGGGCCCATTTCCCCCCTTTTTTTTTTAAAGCATTGACAGCTGGTTGTGTCGTAGTTCACATGACAAAGTGCTATGGAGACGAGCAGTTAAACTGAGGCCAGCTAGGAAGGATGGTCAGCTGATTTTCAGCCATTACTCAGGTTATCAGCTGATGTTGAGTAATCCTACAGCCCCTGAGAAGATACTTAGAGGAACACAGGTAGGACTGAAGCCAAATATATGGATGCTTTGTGTTAGGTTATGTTATGTCTTGAGCATTAATCAGATTTCTTTTGTTTTTAGTGGTTTAATCTATATTCAGAAATCTATATTCCTATTAATTGTCCTCGTATCTTGAGATGAAGTGAAGTACTTTTTTAAACAGCTGTTCAGGACCCAGAACATTACACACATGATCTGTGTCTTCAGGTTTCAGCATAGATAGCTGAAGGAGAAAGCATACCTCTACACACACATTGCTGGAAATCCCCTAAGCAGAACATGACTTGAATAGTTTGGATCAACTTAAAAAAATATCCAAATACCGCAGCCATTCTTTCTCCTTATTAACAGTTTGTTGGAATGAGGAAGTTTAGGCAGTTTTCAACATGCCACAAGGGACTACATTCCTCGTCTTCTTAAGATATTTAAGGCTCCGTTCACATGTAGGCGTTTTTGGGGAGTTTTTCTGCTCTAGGATCAGCTCTCAAAATGCCCAACAAGACAAATCCTATTCATTTCAATGGCCCCTGTTCACATCTGAGCGTTTTGATGCTGTGAGCAAAACACCCAATGCTCAAAAAAGTACATGAGCTTCTTTTTGGGCAGATTATAGGCGTTTTCCATTGGTCTCTATTCAATCTAAAAACGCCTGCACAAAAAACGCCTGTAAAACGCCTGTAAATCGTGTTAAAAATCGCGGTAAAATCGCAGTAAAAAACACGCAAAAACGCTACGCTCAGGTGTGAATGTAGCCTAAAGGACAACCCAAACTAGGTTGTTTGTTTATAATATTTTTTTCGTGTGTGTAAACAAAGATTTGTATACTATTATTTTCTGTACATTTTTATAGTAATGATTGAGAATTGTGTTAGGCCCCTTTCACACAAGCGGACCGTTCAGATCCGCCTGTCCGTTTTTTTGGTAGGTCTGAACGGATGCCCCATGCATCTCTATGAGGCATCGGATGTTTGCGGAGACATGTCTGCTGACATCTGATCCGTCAAATCTGGACAGATGGAAACCCTATTTTGCATCCGTCCAGCAGATCGGATGAGAACAGACAGACGGTCCGTTCCCATCCGATTCCCCCATAGAAAACAGCGGGGACCTGACAGCTCTGTGTCCGCACACAGCGCAAAGACACAGCTGCCATCTGCCTGCTCAGCAGGGGATCGGCGGATCGACCCCCTGCTGAGAAAAAACAGAGTACGCCGATGGACTCCCCTGTGTGAAAGGGGCCTTAGGTTTCACGTACACCCTGCATAAATTTCCCGTGGCCACGAGAAAACGCAAAATGCTTTTGCCGCGTTTCGCATTTTCCGATGGCCCACAGTCAAAACGTTCTACCCTGAACGCAATATTTCCTCATTCAGGAGAGGTAGGTTGAAGCTCACCTAACAATGCTAAAAAAACTGCTCCTATACTATGCTAAAAAAAAAAAAAAAAAACTACAGTGCATTTTGTTATGTTACAGCTTTATTGCAAAATGGATTAAATTCACTTTCTCTTTCTCTTTCGTTCATTAACGGACACAGCTCCTGATTCTTCTTAACCATTGGGTTATACTGCCCCCTACAGGAGTAGGACACTAGGCAGGAAAAAGCTTGATGTTTGTCATTATGGGGTATTGTTTGTAGAATTTTGAGGAAATAATGAAATTAATCCAATTTGGAATAAGGCTGTAACATACAAAATGTGGAAAAAGTGAAGCGCTGTGAATATGCACAGTATGTGTAAATTGACACGTAGGCTTTTATGGGGTTGAGTTTCAGAGCTTGGGCAAAAAAATGGCAAAAGCTCTAGGAGCTGCTAGTGTACATGAAACCTTATAGAGCTCCAGTAATGAAGTGGTGATAGAAATGTACAGTGAGGAAAATAATTATTTGATCCCCTGCAGATTTTGTAAGTTTGACACTTAGAAAGAGAAATGAAGGGTTTATAATTTTTATCATAGATGTATTTTCAAATGATAGAGATAGAAAATCAACCAGAAATCCAGAAAAAAACACATAAAACAAATGCTATAAATTAAGTTGCAGTTCAGTGAGTAAAATAAGTATTTGAAACCCAAGTAAAACATGACTTGGTAATTGGTGGAGAAACCCTTGTTGGCAAGCAAAGAGGTAAGACGTTTCTTGTAGTTGGTGACCAGGTTTGCACACATCTCAGGAGGCATTTTGGTCCACTCTTCTTTACAGATCTTCCCTAAATCCTTAAGGTTTCTTGGCTGTCTGTTGGCAACTCAAAATTTCAGCTCCCTCCATAAATATTCAATAGGATTAATGTCTGGAGACTGACTAGGCCACTCCATGACCTTAATGTGCTTCTTCTTGAGCCACACCTTTGTTGCCTTGGTGGTATGTTTTGGGTAATTGTCATGCTGGAAACCCATCCACGACCCATCGTCAGTGTTCTGACTGAGGAAAGAAGGTTCTCATCCAAGATTTTATAATTCATGGCCCCTGTCCCTTGGCCTCTCAATGCGGCAAAGTTCACCTGTACCTCTAGCAGAGAAACAGCCCCAAAGCAAAATTTTTCTACCTCTGTGCTTGACTGTAGGGATGGTATTCTTAGGGTCATGGTAAGCATTTTTCTTCCTCCAAACATGAAGAGTCGAGTTAGTGCCAGAGAGCTCAATTGTGGTCTCATCTGATTACAGCACCTTCTCCTAATCCTCCTCTGAATCATTTAGATGTTTGTTAGCATGACTGTACATGTGCCTTCTTGAGGAGGTGGAGCCGCCGTGTTGGGAGAAAAATGCTGACTATGACCCTAAGAACACCATCCCTACAGTCAAGCACGGAGGTGGAAACATTATGCTTTCGGGCTGTTTCTCTGCTAAAGGTACAGACCGACTTTGCCCCATTGAGGGGCCACTGGATGGGCTCATGTATTGTAAAACCTTGGATGAGAACCCTCTTCCCTCAGCCAGAACACTGAAGATGAGTCATGTATGGGTCTTTCAGCATGACAATAACCAAAAACATACCACCAAGGCAACAAAGGAGTGACTCAAGAAGAAGCACATTAAAGCCATAGAGTGGCCTAGCAAGTCCCCAGACCTTAATCCTATAGAAAATTTATGAAGGGAGCTGAAACTTTGAGTTGCCAAGTGACAGCCAAGGGAAGATCTGTAAAGAAGAGTGGACCAAAATGCCTCCTGAGATGTGTGCAAACCTGGTAACCAACTACAAGAAACGTCTTACCTCTGTGCTTGCCAACAAGGTTGTCTCCGCCAAGTACTAAGTCATGTTTTGCTTGGGGATCAAATACTTATTTTACTCACTGAACTGCAACTTCATTTATAGCATTTGTTTTATGTGTTTTTTTTCTAGAATTTTGGTTGATTTTCTGTCTCTATCATTTGAGAAATACATCTATGATAAAAATTATAGACCCTTCATTTCTTTGTAAGTGGGCAAACTTACAAAATCTGCAGGGGAAATGCAACTAATTTATAACATTTTTATCACAAGTTTTTTTCTGTTTTTTTTGTGTTAATATTGTGTCTCTATCATTTAAAATACACCTATGATAAAATTTCTTTGTAAGTGGGCAAACTTACAAAATCTGCAGTGGATCGAATAAATATTTTCCCCACTGTACCTATTCACACCTCTAATGGTGGGGTGGTGTATTGCCATGAGCTTCTCTAAGGATGTGTTGGAAAATTTTACAGATTGGTGTCAGCTATCTCCTTGTTGGTTTTTATAGATTGTCTGCATGGAGTAATTTACCATAAAAAGTATGAACTAAGTGAACTAACTGCTAAGGTTACTGGATTTGGTTTCTAAACTTCATTACAACAGTTAATTGTGAAGTTACTGTGGAAAACTGCTCCAATTCAGTTTGTTGTCACTCTATAGTGTTTGCATGTCTGGTGCCACTTCGGCATTTCATTTTAGGTAAAAGTATTGATTATGTGTCATAGTTCACGTATATTTATTCCCACATTGTATTTTAGTTATTTCTAATCTAACCACTTGCCGCCCATCCACTGTACATCTACTGTGGGCAAGCAGCAGCTCCAGGCATGGGTACGTTGCAGCTTACTTCCTGGTTTTCATGACCCCTGCTTATCTGTGCTGTGATTGGCCACAGCACAGATCTGTTAACAACAGGTTACAGCCATAATTGTGGCTGTATACCTGCTGATCATCACAGAGTTCAGTGTTTACAAACACACAGAACAGTGATCTGGTTGTTTCTTCCCCCTGAAATCAGCTCTGAGTTCAGGGAGAAAAGACAGCTAGATCCTGTGAGTAAAATCATCACATATACACTTGTTAGAGCCGGTTCACACTTATGCGGCTGCGGCGTTCGCATGTAATGTCGGAGCGCACTGCTCCTTCATTACATGCGATCGGCTGTGCGGTGCGAGTTTAGCCATACACTTTGTATGGCTAAATTCGCACCGCACCCGCAGCAAACACGCACAGGACCCTTTTTTGAAGCCGCATCAGGATCGGATCGCACAGCGGTTCACACTTGTGTGATCCGATCCTGTGCGAACTGCAAGATCGCACTGCGATATGCGATCAAACTGGGGGTGTCGTTAAGATTACATTGACACCCCCAGCGTATCGCATATGGCAGTGTGAACTGCCGGGGGTGCGTTTGCGATGCGGGAACAGGCTGCGAATTCGCAGCCTTCCCGCATTGCATAAGTGTGAACCGGGGCTTAGGCACACAGTTAACACTTTGATTTCCCTCCTCATCACCCCTGTCATCCAGCCAGTGTCTAGTACAGTGGCAGTGTACAGTATTGTCACTGTATAGTGTCACTAGCGACGTTAGTGTCAGTGAGTGCCAGATTTCCCACCACACCATGACAGTTGCACTATAAGTCGCTGATCACTGCCAGTACTAGTATAGTGTCTGTACAGATCAGTATCTTGATCATGATCAGAACTATACTAGTGCCCCCAATTTGTTTTACCAAAGACATGTAACAGAATACATTTTGGCCTAAATTCATGAAGAAATTAATTTTTTTTTAGATATGTTTATAAAAGAAAGTAGAAAATTATTTTTTTTTTTTTGGTCTTTTTTCGTTTATATAATAAAAAATAAAAAAACACAGTGGTGATAAAATACCACTAAAATAAAGCTCTACTTTTGTGAAAAAATTATATAAATTAAATTTTGGTACTGTATTGCATGAGTGAGCAATTGTCAGCTAAAGTAGCAAAGTGCTCAATAGCAAAAAATTCCCTGGTCATGAAGGGGGTAAAACCTGAACGATTATGTTTGAAAACTTACTTTGTGAAAAATTCTCACACATTCACATCACTAAAATATATACGACACCTTTTCAGTATCCCCTGTGGGTAGGTACTGCTGTGTCACACATTTCACAGAGCCTGCTGTCTGAACTACAGAGGTGCTGAGAGGTGGAGTTTAAGGAGGCGGAGTCAGTACAGGAAACACTGCATGCAGGCAGCAAGGTACCATGGGACGTGTAGTACTTAAAAACTGAAAGTAAACAGCAGAGGAGAAGCAGCAAAGTATGCAGGTAATCTAGAGATGGTCTAGAGATCTGGAAAGAGATGGTCAGCAGATAGGCAGCACTGAAGAGGAGAATTTTCAAGTAAGCATACACTATATTGTCAAAATAACTACTGTGTTGTTATTACAATAATAATGTTTTAAAATTAAAGTGTATACTGTGACCATAGACTTCCTTTAACTGCTTCTCAGAGATCAATGCAGTGATATTGAAAGATAGTGGGAAACTCTATCTGGATTAAAGGGGGAATAGTAAATTACACCTACCTCCATTCCACAATTCAAAGATATTAATTTTCAAAGTTGTCAATCCTATAAAAGTTTGTGAGAAATTTCCCAATATGCTGGTTACTGCAAAGGGACCACATTCCTGAAGATACAAATCTTTGCATCAGAGACACAATAGTAAGTGCACTTCTGCTCATTACTCTCTCTTCCCCACAGAATAGAGGCATCCACTGTGCAATAGGCTGATTCATTACAACAGGAGAAAAGAAACTTAGCACATAAGTGTAGTTGTTGTCAACAACTGATCAGGTTTCAGCACATTCAGTTTATGGGAAAATGACACAAGAATTCTGATTGAACACTGGTTCCAGCAATTCCAATTTTGTGCTTATTTTCTTGTCTCCAGTTTTAATCATTCTCTTAGTGTCATCTCAAGCTTTATGATTTTAACATAACTAGTTTTTCTGGCTAACTTCTGTATACTTTGAAGTGTAGGAATGTAAACGTGGAGCTGTCAGCACTAGAGAAGTGGCAGTTTAAAGTCATTATAAAGTCTTGTTTAAAAAGAAAAAAAAAAAAAAGTTATACTTACCTCCTCTGTACAGTTGGTTTTTACACAGAGCAGCCTGGATCTACTTCTTCTTGGGTCCGTCGTTCCTACTCCTGGCACCTCCCTCCTATTGAGTGCCCCCACAGTGAGCAGCTTGCTATGGGGGCACCCGAGCCGAGCTGCAGCTCCATGTGTCCATTCAGATATGGAGCTGCCGTTCACACGCGCCCGCTCTCTCTGCTGATTAGCTCACTGACTTTGATTGACAGCTGCAGGAGATAATGGCGCCATGGCTGTATCTCAGCCAATCAGGAGGGAGAGTCCCAGGACGGCCGAGGGACTCGTGGACATCGCTGGACAGAGAGGGGGCACAGGTAAGTATTAGAGGGTGCTGGGGGGGGGGGGGCTGCTACGCACAGAAGTCTTTTTATCATAATGCATAGAATGCATTAAGATAAAAACATCTTCCTGACTTTACAACTCCTTTAAAACTGGTGGCATTAGAGCAATAACGGTCAACTTGATGGTTATACAGAGCCGGACCCTGACCCTTGAAGTGACCGCACAATAGAAAAGTGCTCTCGTATGTTGGGGAACATTGCATCAAGTTAGGCAGCTCATTCAAAATGAATGGTTTGTAAGACACCTCAACTTCCAAAAATGTTTGTTCTGCTGCATTTTTATGGCTTATCGCAATACATACACTGATGAGAAAGTTGAAGTAAAATAAGCCACTTAATCGGTGTCATTGGCATTAATAGAATTATCTCAGCATTTAAAAACACCAGTGTTGGAGGGAGTGGGTGCAATAATACCCTGCCTCCCACACAATAGTGTCAATAGAAGCAATAATAACCTCAAGCAACCTCAATAACTCATATTAACCCCCAGTATTGGTGTCCGTGAATATAATAATAACCCCCAGCATTGGTGTCAGTGGATGCAATAATAACCCCCAACATTGGTGTCTGTGTTTGCAATAATTACCCTCAGCATTGTTGTCAGTGAACACAATAATAAAACCAGCTTTGATGTCAGTGGACACAGTAAAAACCCCCCTGCTGTCTCAGTTGCAATGCTACTTAACCCCCCCCCCAAAAGTGGAGGTCAGTGGGTGGCAGTGCTGAAACCCTGCATTGCTGTGTAACTTTGTAACTTCACCCACTGTTTGTGCTCATTGGATGTGTGTTTTAATCCCCCCATCTTCTGTATTGGTGGTCAGTAATAGTGAAATGTAACCCCCAGCATTGGGGTGACTTATCTCATCACACGCTCCTTCGCTACTTTCACCAGCGAGACTGGGACTTTTATGATAAAGCCTTTTTGAATACAAAGAAAAAAAGGGATAAAAGAATGAGCGGAGGGACAGTTTCTATTGCTTGAGGGTCAGACGTTTACTTTCACTGTCTAACAGAAATCACACCACCTGACAGTATAGTCCTTTTTATACAGCTCCAAACACTGGAACACAGAGAGCATATCCATACTCAGCACCCCACTGCTTCACTGCTATCCTCTAGTGCCCAATAAGGTGGTGGATCCAGCCTAGCACAGAGCTGCCAGGGCACAGAGAGCCACCGGGGCATGCATGTTGAACGCCAAGGCATTAGAGAACAGTTTTCGCTGTTTTTACTTTATGTATGGACCACAGGTACAGTTTATTGTTATGGAACACTGATGAGCGTCATATAGTGAGATCTTCCTTCCCATCTCTATAATAGTGACAGCTAATTGTATGTACAGGAAGAAGGTAAATTAGCGATGCTGCTCTCCTTGAGGGGGTGAAATAAATATGTCCTTGGAATTCGGTATCTTTTAGCTGTGCTCAAGCGTAAAAGAGTAGCAAAGAGAGCAAAAACAGACAGAATTCTAGCTGGCGATTGCTTTTAAAGTGCACTAAGACACCACCCACATAAACACCCACTGTCTGCTTGTCCAATGACAATTCATAAGAGACCACCCTTCCTAATCAACAGGAAGTATCTCATCTTTCCAAGAAGCATGTTAGTCACCACTAGGGGCACCATCCGTCCAAGAATCACTGTTTTTTTAACCGGGTCATCTTTCAGTAACAGCTGGCCTTTGATGTTGGTATAACCTCCCCAGGAGGTCTTATCTGAGGCTCCTTTACCTCCATACCTCACAACAGGAAGCCTATGTGAGGATATGAATTCCCATTTATGACTCCTCGTCACTAATACCCTGCTGGGCAAACTTGCTCTGGTGGCACTCCAGGCTAGGGATAATCAGGTTTAAACCATCCAGAAACATCTGATATTAGAATAAATGTTGACTTCCAACAGCAGGGAAACTCCAAAACACTAGAAACTGAAAAAGGAGGACGCAAGTGCCTAGTGCATTACCTTAGACACCCTACATTTTTTTTTCAAAAACGCCAAAAGCATACTCAAAAATATAAAACAATAAAATGCATGTCATATACAACTCTAGTATCGCGGATGACACATCTCTATGGTTGGAAATCTGACTCATTTCAGGAGGCAAGCTCCCTAGCCTCAGGGCTAGCTCAAGAGCCTTCCTCAAGACTCTGAGGAAGGGAGCTTGCCTCCTGAAACCCGTCAGCTTTCCAACCGTAGAGATGTGTAATCCGCAATACTTGGGTGGTATATGACTTGAGTTTTATGTTTGTGAGCATACATTTGACGTTTTTAATAAAAATGTTAAGGTGTCTAAGGTGTCACTAGGCGTTTGCGCCCTCCTTTTCTCTGTTTCTAGTTTATATTTGCAAAATGGAGAGTGCAAAATCTGGAGCAGCTGTGCATGGTAGCCAATCCACTTCTAACTTCAGCTTGTTCAATTAGGCTTTGGCAAAAAAACTGGAAGCTGATTGGTTGGTGTACCAGATTTTGCACTCTCCAGTTTTAGTATATCAACCCCTAAGTGTCATGTGTTTCATGTTTCAGAATATAGATTTAAAGTAAATCTGGGGACTCATAAAACTTTCTAAATTGACACGTAATTTAGTGCCAGCAAAGCAGTCTGGAACTCCTGTAAAGGGCCCTGGGACTCCCCAAGGCCCACAGAGCATTGCTGTGTATGCCCTTTGCAACTTACTGCTGCTTTTCGAGGCTGCCTTGGTGATGGACAAGTGGCAAGGAACATGTGGTAGGAACATGTGGTATCCTGCTGGATACATTAGTGGTTCAAATGGAAACCTATTATGCGTTTCATGCTAGTTTTGCCATCATCCACATCTCTTTGAATTATTATTAATCAGCAATGAGCTGGACGTGCACCCAGCAATTGGTGCAGACAAGCATGGGATCACCTGGAGCTGTGGAACTTGATGCACACTACAGAAAATCCATGTCAACATGCAATGCAAAGCAATTTTTATTGGCCCATAACTCCACTTATGCTTGCCATACACTATATGAAATATCGTTGGAATGCGTTTACAAAAAATAACACATGGTTGTAAGAGCAAACTATACTGCCATAATGTAATAACTGAATTTTTTATATTAAATCGTTCAATGGACATAAATTAATCAGTTTCTTGTTTGTTTTTTGCTTCTGGGTAACATATGCGCAGTACCAACATTAACCTTTTAATTTATCGTCTGTTTGGCAGTTTTCCAAATGTTTCCTTCAATTTTTTTGGACCAAAAATGTCACAACCGATTTTCGCTGTGTGACCATTATTTGGACCAAAAATGAATGAACTGTACAAATGACAGATTTTCAAACTATTTTTCTTACAGTGTATGGCCAGCATTAAGATCAAATCAGTGCTTTGCCCATCTATTGCAAAGGAGCGGGTTTGCTTTAATTTTCCCCCTTACTCCTCCTCGGCTGCTTACTTTTCCTTCACTTCCCCGAAAAAAAAAAAAAAAGCCCAAAAAGGTAGGTTCACATCTGTGCAGGGGGGTTTCTGGCCCACAGATAAACGTGCTGCACTTTAGCAAACTTGTGTTGTTCCAATAAATTCTTAATAACACCCCAGCGCAATGGCCCCTGTGCTGCATTTTGCACAAGCCAAGCCGTGTGGTGCACCAAGATTTTAAAAAAGGATCAGGGACTTCTTACCCTGTGTTTCTGCAGACAAGGAAGCCCATTGAATTGAACTGGCTGCCCACACGCAGAGCGCAGGTTGCAATAGTGTGAACCTAGCATTAATGTACAGGAGTATGGGAAATTATTATTGACGTGAACACACATACACCAAGTAAACAGGTTGAATTGGATAGACTAGTCTCTTTATTCAACCTTACCAACGATGAATGTAATACAGTCCTTTGAACCTCACAATTTTGTATGTCAACAAAAGAAAAATCAAAACAAGACAATTTTGTAAAAAAAAAAGTATAAATGAAAAAATGGTATCAAATACTTACCATAATTTTCCTTTGCTGGCACCAATCTAAAGTGGGATACAGGTGGTAGCATGCTACCATGTTGATGCCAGGAAACTTAATAAAACACTATTAAAGGGGTATTAAACTCAAAATCAGCAATTTATTATACCAATTCTTAGACGTGATGGCTGCACTAATTTCCTTTCTTAGGCTTTTTTCTTTCTATTTTCATCTTGTGTGATCCAGCCAGTAAATCTGATGTTTTTCAACAGAACATGCTCTCTTACAGTTACAGGGATGAGACAAACCATTTAACACTTGCAGGGGTGCTTAAATGACTAGCATTTTATTATTTATGTAAAAGGAAAAAAGCTATTTGCTGTAATTGCTTATAGAGTATTAGCTAGAATTTAGCTTCAAATGGTTAGCATTTTTAAGCCTGGGTTCACACTCCTGTGATGTCAGACATCACATGTGATTCGCACCGCATTCCTGTGCAGATCACATGCCATGTCTGTGCCACTGAACTCACATTGGATTCACACAAAAAAGGTGCAGGAACATTTTTTTTTTCCCCGCACTGGAATCGGTATACCCATGCGATCCGATTCCTGTCTGAATTCACAGTTCGCACTGCGATCTGTGAACCAATCTGGGGGTGTTATTAACTTTGTATTGACACCTCAAAAGATGTATATGTAGGCTATTATATTCTAGTACCTTATCCATAACATATATCCACAAAAAATAACTTAGAGAACCTTTCAGAATTTACTGGTACCAGAAAAGGACAGTGAAGCCATATATTGTGTTTAAAAATATTTTATTACAAAGAGCTAAAAAAATATATTTCATAAAATCATACAAATCAGTGCTTTTATGGATAGTGCAGATCATAAATGTGAGATTTCTTCCATATTCCTTTGCTCCTGTTTAAAGAGGTCGACGCGTTTAATAATTTTTGCTTCCTCAGGACCTCAAGCATTATGGTTTGCAAAGAAAACAATTGATCTATCCCAATGGAAAGTGCACAGCAAATTACATATCAATAATATACATCACAATATATATCAAAAGTACTGTATTATTCCTGGATCATTAACAGTGTACATGTAACCTTGACGCGGATAGCTACATAGCTACTATGCTGTTCAATACCTCCATTATGGAACTGAACACCTGATATCTGGTTATGCCTATAGTGTATGTTTCAAGGTTATCTTACCAAGTAAGTGTTACCTTTGTGTGATGCTAAGTGAAGTCTGTTGGCTAGGATAGCTATTTACCCACCTATGCCCCTTATTGTAGGTTTTTGCAAAAATACTTTTTTGACACTACAGTTTTGCAACTTTTTGTCATACTTCAAATCATACCCCTGTGTCACATGACATATCCTGGGCTACCTTGAGGCTACATTCACACCTGAGCGTAGCGTTTTTCGCGCGTTTTTTACCGCGATTTTACCGCGATTTTTGCGGCGTTTTTTACCGCGATTTTACCGCGATTTTTGTGCAGGCGTTTTTAGATTGAATAGAGATCAATGGAAAACGCCTGTAATCTGCCCAAAAAGAAGCTCATGTACTTTTTTGAGCGTTGGGCGTTTTGTATACAGCGTCAAAACGCTCAGATGTGAACAGGGGCCATTGAAATGAATAGGATTTGTCTTGTTGGGCGTTTTGAGAGCTGATCCTAGAGCAGAAAAACGCCCCAAAAACGCCCCAAAACGCCTAGATGTGAACGGAGCCTTATGGTAAGATTGGCGTGTGGATATGATCTAGAAATAATACAGTACTTTTGATATATATTGTGATGTATATTGTTGATATGTAATTTGCTGTGCTCTTTCCTTTTGGATAGATCAATTGTTTTCTTTGCAAACCATAATGCTTGAGGTCCTGAGGAAGCAAAAATTGTGAAACGCATTTACCTCTTGAAACGGTAGCAAAGGAATATGGAAGAAATCTCACATGTATGATCTGCACTATCCATATAAGCACTTATTTGTATGATTTTTATAAATTGTTTTTTTTTTGGCTCTTTGTAATAAAATATTCTTTTTTTAACACAATATATTGTTTCACTGTCCTTTTCCGGTACCAGTAAAGTCTGAAATGTTCTCTAGATTCCTTTTTGTGGATATTTGTATTGACACCGGCAGCGGTTCACAGAGGGCAGTGTGAACTGCCTGCGGGAGGAGATGCAATGCGTGAACCTGTCGTGCTGGTTACCGGATCGCATATGTGTGAACCCAGGCTAAATCTGCTAGTACATCTAACACCCTTCTCCTCCAGACTGATAATGCTGCAGTCCAAATCTTCCCCTGTGCTCCTTCTTCCAGAGTGGGGGGCACTCTGATACAGGAGGTCAGATCCCCGGATGAAAACAAAAAAGAAAGCTAAAAATGAATAAACGAATGCAGCCACCACATCTAATGACTGGTAAGCTACAACATATTACATGGGTTTAAATAAAAAGTGAAAACTCCAGAAATTTTTTATGACCCCTTGTGTCCCTGTAATCAGTGTAATATGTTTTCTATCCAGTGGTAATCTCCTGCAGAAGGAAATCAGAAGTAGCTGGAAAGGATGAGGCAAGGTATCAGCTATATGCTGCTTAGGTATCCCAGTATACCTAGCGGCATTGATACAGTCTCCAATGACTTTCTATCTTTAGACTTTATATACAAATAACCTGCATATGTGGTTTACGGGTCAATATGCAAGTTTTATTGCTAGTGTGTAAAACAATCCAATAAACTATTAAAATATCTGCAGAGGAATGCAGTTTCAACTATATAACATTTTTTAACTGTGAAATATTTGCTGTGCATTACTCCTTTTCTCATTTATATTTCAAAGAAAACTCCAACCAGAGTTGCTTTTTTTTTCATTTTGGATCTAGTTAGGACATTCGAGGTGTTTGTGCAGTTGTGCTTCTGTTCTACAACAGAGGCACTAACAATAACATAATCACCTCTAGTCAAGCGAACCTTTTAGAAGTTTCCGCAGTTTCAGACCTCTGCCCTGGTCTCCCTGAATAACTGTGGTTGGATTTTCGGTAGTGTTGCCTAATGGCCCCTATACACGATCCGAAAATCGGGCGAAAAATAACGCTTGTGAAAAGATCGGACGATAATCTAATCGTTAGTACACAGCTTACGAGAGGCGATCACGACAGTTCGCCCGATATTATCTGGTCGTGCAAGCATAAAAATTTTGACCGTATGATAACACATCGTACGATAATCGTATTATCAGTATGTTGTTCGTCCGAAAAAAATGGTGAGCAGTAGACATAATTTTCCCTCACACGCTACAGCGTAGTTACGCATACCGGAAGCTTTTGAATCATCGTCCGAGAAAATTCGTATCGTAAGTAACCTCTCCCGTTTGCGAATATTATTGAGAGTTGCTAGCAAACAAAAAAAAACGGACGGAACGTCCAATTTTCGGATCGTGTGTACTGGGCATAAGACTGCCACCTGCCCTGCATATCTGCAGGAAAAATGATGTTCACTAATTGTCTTCTGGCCTCATAGTAAGAGACATGTTCCTGTTTGGTCCCAGACAGTGCTTAGGACAGCCACGAAAGCCCTTCACCCTGTACTCAGCATTAGCGAGAGAGAGAGCTATTCAGAAAATGTCCTTCTCCTTGTACTTCTGCATGGAAGATATATCTATCATTAAGAGATTAAAAGTGGAACTTCCCTTAAAATGAAATGTCTGCTTTACTCATAGCCCCCTACACCCCAAATACATGGAGCCCTATAAAACCCCTGTAAAACAAATAAAGCTTTTTGAAAAAAAATGTATCTCATCTCTGGCGTGTGGCACATCCGGGAGCTAGGTGGGTCAAATCCAGTGAGAATGCCCTTCTGCAGTCGACTAGGTAATGAACCACACAGGCCTACTACACACAACACCTGTTCATGTCCATAACGTAAGGGGGGAGTCCCTGGTCCAGCACAAACAGGTAGTTAAGAGCTTACTGGATGTCTGGCAGGATCAACCAGTATTTTTCTGTATTTTCCAGTGTTTTAAAAGGGATTAAACATGCATGTATTACAGAGATGTACTACATATGTTTTGTTTTTTTGCCCAGACATACTGTACATTTTAAGTGGAATTAGTTATTTTTCCTCCTGTCTAAGTTGTGGAGGGGATCTATTTTTGTGGGGGGGTCTATTGTTGGAGAGTTCTATTGTTGTTATTGGGGCATCTTTTGATGCTGGGGGTGGGTCTTATGTTGCTGGGAGAGATCTACTGTTGGGGAAAGGGTCTATTGTTGCTGGCTGCTGGATGGTCTATTGATATTGGGGCAAATTTTGTTGTGGGTGATCCATTGTTGTTGGGAGGATCCATTATTGCTGGCTGTAGGGGATCTATTTTACTGCTTCGTAAAAAGAATTACATAAAATTACATACAAATTGATACTTGGTTCTGTGTTCTCTAAAAGAGCAGTACTGGGAGGTGGGTAGGGGATGGAACCAAGGAACGATGCTTGGAAATGGGTACGGGTGGAGACAAGGAGTGACTCGGAAAGGGGGAGTTCCTACAACAACCTAGAAACCGGTGTTATGGAAAAAGCATTTCAGTAATTAAAACATGAAAGAATGTATGTATTGGAAATGAAGGCCTGATCATTAACCAACCAGAATTTATCTTGGAACACCCATGATCACAATATAAAGATATATTACACATATACCCATTACTTGTATGACAGATAGGTACATTTACGATAGATGTTAAAAATATAAGCATGGATATAGTTGCATACTGTTGTTTACAAATGAAAATTGAAGCATGTATAGGAAAAGTGTGCTGTCTGACACTGTATGTTTCTTTGACGATATTTTCATAGCAGCACATTAGATTTGATAAATTGCCTGTCAAATTACATAAGATCTGAAATTGGATTATATTTAGAAAATTTGACAGATTTGCATGAATGATATGGGCAGAATAGTTACCATGTGCATGCTGATGGTATTCAACTTGTGTAATGTTTTCTAAATCACAGACTTTACAAGGATGCTATGGGAGCTGTGGCATATGGCACAGTTGTTTTTAAAACAGATCTGTACAAGAGATATCAGAAGGAATGATAAATCCAGAGATAAAGGTAGCCAATTGTATCCTTAAAGGGGTCGTAAAGTCAGAAGTTATTTTTTTATCTTGATGCATTAAGATAAAAAGCCTTCTGTGTGCAGCAGCTCTCCTCAGCCCCCCTAATACTTTTCTGAGCCCCTTCTCTTTTCAGCGATGTCCACGAGTGCCTCAGCCATCCGGGACTCTATTTAGTTAGCCAATCAGAAGAGAGAGTGGGCAGGGCCGAATTGCAGCCTCGTGTCTGAATGGATACATGGAGCTGCAGCTTGGCTCAGGTTCCCCCATAGCAAGCTGCTTGCTGTAGGGGCACTCAACAGGAGGGAGGGGCCAGGAGCACCGACAAGGGACCCGAGAAGAAGAGGAGGATCTGGGCTGCCCTGTGCAAAACCACTTCACACAGCAGGTACGTATAACATTTGTTTTTTATTAGAAAAAAAAATTAATCACTTTAAGTCTCTTTCTTTCCTATGTATGTTGGGCCAAAGCCTTGTCCTCTAATCCCTGAATTGAGTCTCCATAAATATGAAGGGCAGCCCAGAGCACAGACAATCATATGGGGGTGGATTTACTAAAGGCAAATAGACTGTGCACTTTGCAAGATGCAGTTGCTCCAGAGTTTAGTAAAAGAGAAGAAGCTCTGCTGACCTCCATCATCCAATCATGTGCAGGCAAAAATGCTGTTTTATCATTATCCTTGCACGTATGTGGTTATGTTTTGTAAAGTAAGGCCCCTTTCACATGGGCTTTCCCATCAGGTCTGCCTGTCAGTTTTTCAGGTGGACCTAATCGGATGCTTCATGCACCACTATCGAGCAGCGGATGTCAGCGGTGACATGTCCGCTGACATCTGCAGCTATCCGCTCCGATCCTGTCCGGATGGATTGACATCCTATTTTCCACTGCCTGGAGGATCGGATCGGATGAAAACGGACAGGCAGTCCGTTTTCATCCGATCCCCCATAGAGGAGAACCGGCATCTGACAGCTCCGTCTCTGCACTCTGAGTGGAGATGGACCTGTCATCCGCCTGCTCAGCAGGGATCAGTGGATCGATCCCCGCTGAGAAAAACGGAGTCCAACGGGCGCCTGTGAAAGGATCCTGAAGGTTTACCTCATTTACTAAGCTCTGGCAACTGCACTTTGCAAAGTGCACAGTCTGTTTGCCTTAAGTATGGGGTGATTTACTGAAGGCAAAAAGACTGTGCACTTTGTGAGTGCAATTGCACCCATTTACCTCAGACCTTTTAGAATGTGGTGAAGCGTCACTTTGTAAAAAGTCAGGTGCAAACAACATAATATAAAAAACTGTATTGTTGTTTTAAATGATTAAATGATGGAAATCAGCAGAGCGTTACCACATTCACCAACCTCTGGGGAAAATATGTGCGACTGCACTAACAAAGTGCACAGTCTATTTGCCTTTAGTAATTTACCCCATATTGTACTACCACATTTTACATCTCAGTATATGCTTTTTTATGTATTGTTTGCAGGTGACATCCGCACATAACCTACATTATCCAGAAACATGCCTTTTGTTTTCTGCATTTTTATATATTCTTGTGAAGGTCATTAGGTTTTGTTACATTCTGATTCTGAGAACTTTCACAACTCTTTGCGGTTGATTTACTAAAACTGAAGAGTCTAGGTGTGCGTGGTAGCCAATCAGCCAATTGACAACAAAAACCGGGATGGTGATTGGTTTCTATGCAGAGCTGCACCAGATTTTGCGTGCTCTAGTTTTAGTAAATCAAGGCCTTTGTGTCCAGATAAAACATTTAATTGTCATAGTTGAACTTGACATAAAATTTACTTTTTTTTTTTTACTTTGTTTTATATATATTTATTGTGCTGCTAAGAGACTGAAAGCAAAAAAAAAAAAGTCTTTCCCTTTTTTGTGTTGGTACCTTCAGCATACTGGTCCACTACCTTAGCCATGGATGAGTCACGTACTGGCAGTAACAGTTACTACAACGTTCCATTAGTTTGCACTTCCCTTTCCTGGCTGATCTATTCAGAATCTGCCTCAAATAAGGTGGCGTGGTCTTAAGGAAGTTCTGAGCATACAGAATTTTGTAGTGACAATGAATTTGACATAATCAAACATCTTTTCAATGTAGTATTTCACACAGAAGGGTGTAACTGAAATGATGCTCTGGGGTGTGACAAAAATCCACCCATATGTAAGATGAACAAAAGGTGGTGGAACATATCTTTGTGTTATAAAAATCCTCCCCAGTGTGCTTCTTGTGTGGAAATACAGTACTAGCATGGAGAACTGACATACTGTGGAGGGAGGTGATAGATGAGAGTTCCTTTCTGCACCTATATTAGGGTTTAGTAAGCTTCCTAATGTATTGTATATGAGAACTTTTATAATTCCAAGTGCCATTTATACACATTTAAAGCTCTAAAAAAATAATAATTTCATCTTTTGTGTCTAGTTAGGTATCCTTTTATTGTTGCGTATTTGTATTAGATTTAATTCCCACCTCTGTTATGTGGATTTGAAGCGGAGTTCCACCCTGGGAACGTTTTTTTTAAATAAAAATACCCCCAGGACAGTCAGGGCTAGTGCATTCCACAATGGCTAGCCTCTCATCTGTCCCGGGTTGCACTTACCTTTTAGAAGAAATACTTACCTTATAAATGTATTGTCCAGCGCTGCCATCTCAGGTGTGGGCAGCTTGAAGCCAGCGCAATCCTCTTCTGTGTCCTCTTCGGTCTTCTTCGGTCCCACAATGCACTGCACCGGCCCCACCGTCACTTCTGGTGCCGCAGCGTCATCCCTGCACAGCTTTTGGGCATGCCCAGAAGCTGTTTAGCAAGGTATGACGGCGCCTGCACCAGAACTGACGTCGGGGCCGGTGCAGGCGCATTGATTCCTGGGAGCGATAACGTTCAGCTCCCAGGAATCATTGCAAGCCAGGAAGTGACGAATCGCCGTGGCCGCCGAGGGGAGGAAGAGGAAGTAAGGTGAGTATATTTGCTTCTAAACCAGCTAAGTAAAAAAAAAAAAAAAAATTGCGATTATCCATTTGTTTTTCAGGTGACCCGGACCAAGAAGATGGAGGTAAGTATAATTTTAGGGTGGAACTCCGCTTTAATATATGCCGGTAGTCTGTTATTTAACAAGTGCAGCAGAATGTAGGTAACATAAACATGTACACCTTAGGATCAATTTGCAAAGCTTTAACAAAAAAGTAAGGGTCCTTTCACACAAACCGCCTTCGGATGAGCTCCGTTCTCTGCTCAGCGAGGATCGAGCCACCGATCCCCGCTGAGCAGGCGGATGACAGCTCCGTCTCCGCTCTATGTGCGGAGAGGGAGGTGTCAGAGCCCCGCTGCTCTCTATGGGGAATCGGATAAGAGTGGACCGCCTCTCCGCTCTCATCCGATCCCATCCCATCCGATCCCCTGGACGAATGGAAAATAGGGTTTCCATCTGTCAAGATTTCACGGATAGGACTGGAGGCGAATAGCAGCGGGTGTCAGTGGAGATGTCTCCGCTGACATCCGCTGTCCCATAGGGATGCATGGAGGATCTGATCAGATCCGCCTAAAAACTGACAGGCAGATCTGATCGGATCCTTCGTGTGAAAGAGCATATAGGCTGATAGGGGTTCATTAAGCAATAATAGATTAATCTCCTACCTACAATGAAGTACAAGGGTTGGATAAAAATATGGAAACAAACATGGTAAAAGAACAATATCGTTACCTAATATGGTGTTGGACCACCTTTGGCATCCAAGACAGCTTGAATCCTCCTGGGAATTGACAAATATAAGTCTTGGATGGTGGATAATAGAATCTGATACATGCAAAAATCTGGGTCACAATCCTACGCAATGTCTTTTTGACTCTTTTAGTCAGGTGACCATGTCGACCGCGCTTATGCTTATCACATGACGTTTTCCCAGAAACTGTATATGCTGTCATAACTTTTGATACTGTACCACTCAACACTGCAAATACATTGGCAACTTCAGTCACAGAGGCACCAGCTTAGTGGGCACCAACAATTTACCCTCTTTGAAACTCAGTAAGCTCTTACATGACTCTGTATTACTAGCAGCGTATGCAGTGAATGACAAAAGTGAGGCTTTCCACCTGTTAGCTAGGTGTCTCATTACACAGCGGAAGCAAAAGAATGTTACATCACTTCCACTTTCAACGCGAAACATGTTGTCACATTCACACCTGCAAATCATGTAGTGTTTCCATATTTTTGTCCAACAACTGTACATAAAGATGAAGCTGCACTCCAATTAGCTCTTCACTAAACTGTCAGCAAAATGTCTGCATACATTATATCTCCACCTTAAGGCCACAACTTCTGATGTGTTTTATTACTGCTGGCTTGTTCACAATCCAGGGGTGGTGAAATGCGTCAAAAAAGTGTGGACTTTGTGTGGAGATGTCATGTATGCAGTCATTTTGCTGACAAGATAAATACGGCAATAAGAGCTTAATAGAGTGTGGCTTTCATATTTTTATACTTATTGATGGTGAGCAGAGATGGGCTGCTGGAGCTGGCACCTGGATAGTCCATGGATGCCAGGAGAAGCAGGTGCTGTGGAACTAGTATGTCCCACCTACAATGGCCTTCAATGTAAAGGGGCAATTTTCCACTGACATCTAATGTAAGGGGCCTTATATAAGGTCACTTTTTTCCCACAATATAAGGGGGCACTACACTGAAACCAATGTAAGGGGGCATTTCTTCCCTGACCCATATTGTAAAGGAGCAATAATTTTTTTATAGTCCATGTTTCTGTTCTGACTATTCATTATGGCTATTATTGGTTTTATAAGGTATTTGTTGTATGAAACAAAGAGAAGGAGAGTGTTGTGGAATGCTCCTCTCTGCTTGTCTAGATACACCCCGTTCCCCTTTTTGTTTTTTTCATTTAATGCTTTCTACAACTTTCTGATGCTAATATACCATTAGCTCTAAATGTATATGTGTTTGCAGGGTTTACTTAATACCTGAAAATTATTTATTGTGTTCCAGGTGAAAAAAGGTTAACTGTGATAAAAATGCTGTCAACACTATACAAGGATTTTAGGTATTTGGCATTAAAGTGGTTGTAAAGGCTAAAGCTTTTTAACTTAATGCATTCTCTGCATTAAGGTAAAAAAAAACCTTCCAAGATTAGTTCTGCCCCAGCCCCTTCCTAATACTTACCTAATCCTGAACTCAATCCAGCACTGTGCCAGAGAGCAGCATCACTGTTCTCTCTTCTCACTGGACATGGAGGCAGCAGCAGAAGCCATTGGCTCTTACTGCTGTCAAACAAATCCAGTGATCAGAATGCCGAGACAGGGTCGAGCCGGGTTCTGTGTGTCTACAAACACACAGAGCCCAGCTTAGGAGTGAGCCCGCATGTCTGCCTTCATAGCAAGCACTTGCTATGAGGACAGACACTAAAGAGGAGGAACGTACAGCACCGGTGGAGGACCTGAGAAGAGGAGGTTTGCGGCCGCCCTATTCAATACCCTTGCACAGAGCACAGTATTCTTATACTTACAGTGTAAGTATAAGATGTTTGTTATTTTAATGTAAAAAAATTGCCTTTAGTAACACTTTAAGGTACACAATTATTAGTGTATTGTCACATTTAGGTATGTTTAGTCTTTATTTCAAAATTCCTGTGCTGCTGGCTACTCTTCGAATGGCAGAAATACCAACACAAAATGTATAAACTTATTAAGAAACAATTCAGTTTATGGGTTGACTCAAAAACCTTAAAGTCACATTTCAGCCATGTTGTTTTATATAGCATTAGGAAGGGTTAGAGCCTATTTCAATGTAATTTTCATAGTTGGTATTGTTGAATAAAGACACTAGTCCATCCAGTTCAATCTATGTGGGTGTATGTGTGTTTATGTATTTATGTCCCTACCATTTCCCATGTTTGTGTATATTGAGTTTGTTCATTTTTTTTATTTTTTATAAATATTCTATTAGCCATGACTATCATGGTCAGCACAGAGAGGGGGACACAGGAAGTGGCAGGATCAGCCAGGTTTTTTACAGTTTCCAGGGGAACAGGTTAGACAGCACCAGCACTGTGCTGTTGAACCTGCTATAAGGAAACAGGGTCTCTATATATTTTTTTTCTTTTAGGATAACAAACACATTAAACTACTTCCCATCCATTTTCATTGAGTCTTCTTAAGTGGCCTGAAACTGAATAGTCTTCTCCTTATGCTAGAATCACCATTTAGATATTTGTCTAACGCTATATCTCCTCTTAAGTGTCTCTTCTCCAAGGAGAATAAGTTTAATGTTTGTAGTTGCTCCTCATAACTGAGGACCTCCGGTCTCCTTATTCGTTTTGTTGCCCTTCTCTGGACTCTCTCCAGTTCCAGCACATCCTTCCTGAGGACTGGTGACCAGAACTGGACAGCATACTCAAGATGTGGCCGGACCAGAGTTTTATGAAGTGGTAGTAATATTGTTTTATCTCTTGGGTAAATACCCTTTTTAATGCATGCTAATAGTCTGCTAGTATCCAAATTGAGGAGATTTCCCCTCATGGATTATTTGTGGAATGCGATCACAGAGAAAAGCAAAAACGCATTTTAGGCAAAGTGAGGAAAGGTTGGAACATTTTACAATTTTTTTTTATATGTGTGCTTTCCTGCCCTAGTGATACCTCTACCCACCATTTGTTATACAAGTGTCTCAGGGACAGGAAGTAAAGAATCTCCACATTGAGGTCACAGACAGAACAAATCCAGATCTAAACAAATATTTTTGTCCAGAGTTGGCCTTTAAACTTTGAATATTTTAAGCTATATCTTATGTTCTGGCTATCCAAATACATGATGATTCAACTCTGATGCGCTGGGTAGCAACACTGTGTGAATAAACCCACAAGTCGCTCCGACTTAGAAAAAGGGTCCTGTACTACTTTGGGGCGACCTGGAGCGACTTGTATAGACATTCATTTTATGAAGTCCATGCAAGTCGTGCCGAAGTCGTGGTGCACGCGACTTCACAGGTCGCCCCCGAAGTCGTGCCGCTTCAGTGTGAACCGCCACTTACTAGAGCAGGGCCCCCTTCCCCTGAAAAAATGTATCAATTTATCTGTAAAAAAAAATAAAAAGTTTTTAATACTTACGTTCAACATCGCAGGGTGTGTCATCACTATCCTGGCAAGTTTCCAGGGGAACGATAAGTATCCAAAATCTTGTGAGAAGAAACCTAAGCCCAGTTCAAGAGCATCTTCTTGGTTGGTTTCGAATCCCTATCATTCCCAGGATTTCACTGCAAAGTTTGTGATGTCATACTCCACGTCACACCAAAAGATGGGGGTAAGGTAAGTATATATTATACGTTTTTCCTTACAGGTACATCTTTGCTCCTATAAACTATAGCAATTTATAAACAAGGAGCGGATACTAATATAATATGCAGACCCCGCATTTTCCTGCAAAGTGGGCTTTAAGCATAGACAAAAGAGAATGGGAATAAAGGTAGGGGAAGGATAATGTAACCAATCAGGTTTCATTAAATGGAAAAACAATTAAGAATTCTGAGTGGTCACTATAAAAAAACAAGTTCAACTGCTTTCTTTTTTACATTTTTAATGGATTAGCCCCCTGTTTATACATCATTAGAAGATATTTCTTCTGAAATGAATGGGGAATCTTGTAGTCACAATTTGGCAGAGTGAGCTGGCAGTGGAAGGACGTAGAGGGGCTTTGAAATCAATGTCTTCTAGATACTTAGCAACAGCAGTAAACAGATGTATTTTCTTCCAGCATAATGCTAACCTTGGTTTTATTGGAGATAAAACAGTACATTTAGCTCCACCTAGCTCTGTGTAACTTTTATGGTGATTTAGAACTATTTTTTCAAAGAGGCTTTGTGCTGCTTTCCACTAGCGTTTTTGTCATGTCCCACATCATAAAAGTACGCCTGGAATGTATTCAGCTGGAATTCCAGGCGTGTTTTTGCCACAAGTAATGAAAGCTTCATCTATATAGATATTCTATTGTATCCAGAGAGCACACTTCTCCTCCTGGCGTTATGGCAGTGTCATATATTGAGAGCTTCCTTCCTATCTCTACTATAGGGACAGCTAATGGTATGTACAGGATTCTAACATGTCAGTGCCCTGTAAAGGTTATAAATAATAACATTTTTGAAAAATCTAGCAGTCGATATTTCTGCCTAATATCACACTAATCACTAATGGCATATATCATGGTTGACCTCCTTTTTTGAAGGACACTGTCACGTTACACATTCACAACTCACTGATACTCACTTTTCAGGTGATGCCCTGCCACTTCTTCCTCCCTTGCAGCCAGCACCAAAATACCCATTGTCGACTGATGTTGAAGCGTTGACATCACCCCCTTTCCACTATGGTACAGCACAAGGACCTAGCGATTGGTGATTATAATTGATCACTGTCGCATGGAAGGAGATCATATTCTCCCCCACATTGGAAAGCACCAGATCCCTGCCTAAATATGGCCTTAAAGTGATATTAAGCCCAAAAGAAAATGTTTATTATATTGTAGCCTACCAGTTCTTAGATGTGATGATTGCATTTTTTTTCTTTTTTAGGCTCTCTTTCAGTAATTTTTACCTAGTGATCTGGTGAGTTTGTTGTGTTTCAAAAGAACAAGCTCTCTTACAGATCTAGCAGTTCGAGGGATGAGACAAATTATTTACCATTGACAGGGGAGCTTACAATGATCAGTTTTTATTTATGTCAAATCTTTATCCGAGTGGTAAAAATAAATGTTACTTTAATTGCTTATGAAGTGTGAGCTGGAGTTTACATATAAAAAATTGCAGCGCTCATAAAATTAAAATTCCTTCATCAAAAAGGAGTCTATAAAAGTTCATATAAATAGTCCTAAGAATCCAAGTCAATACCTGTAGAACTTGACATATAAGGTATTTCACAGTTCATAACAGTTCCTCAATATTGGATCCGTGGGGAAACATGTAAAGAAGTAAAGATAAATATCATGGTGAAGTACGTTCAGAAAATCATTGCAACACAAACAGGTGTGCACCCGTGATGGAAACAAACGTTTATGTAGTGCTCAACTCCTTCACCGAGCATGCAGTGCAAACTCACCAGATCTCAGAATTGAATCACTCAGTAGTCTCCAATGATGTTTTCCATCCACAGATTTGCACATAGAGAGGTGGATATAGGTATCACACCGTCAATCAGCAAGATCATCCATCCCAAGCATAGGGATACTTCCACAGTCATTCCTCATTCCTCTCCCAGAATTGACAGATCAATGTATTGTAAAATAAATACTTATTGAAACACAGGGGTTTAGCTTTATTTGTTAATGTATCTAAAGCTGCTAGTACATCTAACACTCCCCTCCCCCTAGATTAACAATGCCGTTGTCCACAGGTGCCCATGTGCTCCTTCATCCAGAGTTTAGGCACTCTAATATATGAGCTGTGTTACTGGCCAGATCACCAGGTAAAAATAGGAGGGGAAAAGCCTAAAAAAAAGAAAACAAATTCAGCTACTACATCTATTGATTGGTACGCTGCAATATATTACATTTTTGGATTTAATACCACTTTAGGACTTTATGAGACACTGACCTTAACCATGTATGTAGACTAAAGAACGGGCCGAGATTCGAACCGTTAATTGGCAGGCTGAATGTACCTTATGATGTAGTTAATTGACTTGGGTACAACCAGCCTGCCGGATTCTCTTGCGATTATCAGTAGCGGCTGCTACAGCCACTAGCAATAATTACTGTCTTCTCCCAGTAAGGACGGTTTTCCCCACGGAGAGAAGACAATGGCCCGGGAGCAGGGATTCCTACATTAACACTGTCTGTGTTGATGGGGAAATCGAGAAAATTTCTTTCCTGCAAAATGGCCGGCCTAAGTAAGATTGAAGTCAGTACTCCTGATCTGTATGCTTGCTCTAGAACAGTACCTTGAAAAGTATCCAAGGAATTGGATCCGCATGGCAGCCACATTTTCAGAAGGCGAAGTTGGCAATTGCAGTCTACATGTTCTCTTAGAACAGGTTACCCTTAGTTTTACTTACAATAAAATACAATGTTCAAATATCTGTAAATGTGCCAGATATGATACTCAGCAATATACTGTACATAACAGTTCTAATTTTGTCTATTACTCTGAAAGTACTTAATAGTAAGATAATAATGCCCTTGAATAATAAGCTAGAAAACATGCTACCCAACAAAGTTACATCTGTCACCTCATTTTCCATATCAACCTTCTTCTGTTTCTTGCTTCTTCTGTTTGGCTGCAATAACATGCACAAGGGTGGTGACAACCTCCACGGGTTTAAATGGAACCTGTCAGGATGGTTGCAGTGCTGTTTTTTTTTGGCCTAGGCCAACAAGGCCCAGGCCTAGGGCGGCACTTTGCAGGGGGGCGGCAAAAGAGCCACCCCCCCTCCACCTGAGACTCTATTGGCCACTGGTTGCTAGAGCCGCCTCTCTCACCCCCTCTCTCTCTCTCACCCCCTCTCTCATCCCCCTCTCTCTCTCTCATCCCCCTCTCTCTCTCTCTCTCTCATCCCCCTCTCTCTCTCTCTCATCCCCCTCTCTCTCTCTCACCCCCCCTCTCTCTCTCATCCCTCTCTCTCTCTCTAATCCCCCTCTGTCTCTCTCACCCCCTCTCTCTCTCATCCCCCTTTCTCGCTCTTCCCCCCTCTCTCTCTCTCATCCCCCCTCTCTCTCTCCCTCCCTCCCTCACCCACCACCTCTCTCTCTCTCCCTTTTTCCCTCATCCCCCTTTCTCTCTCCCACCCCCTCCCCCCCCTCTCGTGAGATCTCAGGGGTTCATGCTGGGACTTGTAGTCCTTCAATTTTGGAGGGAGTCACATTCGTTTAAAAGGAAGAAGTGGAGCAAATTTACATAGGAGGGGGGTGCCCAATTTTAGTCTTGCCTAGGGCAGCACAAAACCAAAATACACCAGTTTATGGTTGTTCCCTGGCTCCTGTGTGGTGTTAGTGGTTACCATTGCCAGAAATGGTACAAGCGTTAGGGCTCGCTCTTTCACACGGTCCGCCTCCGTAGCGGGACCGTGTGAAAGAGCCCTAACGCTTGCAGAGCGGAGAGGGAGGTGTCTCAGCCCCCGCTGCCCTCTATGGGGGATCAGATCAGAGCGGACCGCTTGTCCGCTCTCATCAGCTCATCAGATCCGATCCGATTACTGAATGGATGGAAAAATAGGGTTTCCATCCGTCCAGATTTCACGCACAGGATCGGATGCGGATGGCAGCGGGTGTCAGCGGAGGTGTCTCCGCTGACATCCGCTGCCCCATAGAGCTGCATGGAGGATCCGATTAGATCCGCCTAAAAAACTGACAGGCGGATCTGATCGGATCGCCCGTGTGAAAGAGCCCTTAGGGTATTTTGTGTAGTGATGCAGAGGTGTGTTGTTTTCTGGTACTAGCACCAGTTCTGCAGCAGCCTCTAGCTAAATGAGATAAGTGCTGTTTTGCCAGGTTCATTTTAAGGGTAACTGCACTTGTTACAATGTTGGAGTTGAAAGGGATAGGTGATTATGTTGTGTAAGTATATTATAATTGTTGTCCTTCTACTGATCCATCATTTGTAATCCATGCTCCAAGCGCTTCCTTTTGTCCTTTAGCTCCCTCTGCCTGTCTCATTGCAAAGAGAAAAAGCAATTCATCAGTACAGTACACGGGATCATAAAAATTCTCTAACACTCAGCAGAAAGATGGACTCTAAAAATACAAATTTCATGATCTTAACTTGTTTAGAAAAAGGAATGATTTACATGTATAGCTTAATTTCAGACTTGGTGATAAAGAAACATTATGCCAGATATAAAAATATATCAAGAATAGCCAAAAAACACTAAACAAAAAATGGTACAGTAAGAGGTTTATAAATAAAAATTAGTAATTATACAATTAATTTAATATTCCAAGATTTTATTAGTTAAACATCTTAAATCCTTGGGATAATCTGGGTCCACCTCAAAAAACTCCACAAAAAGCACCCACTAATTTCATCTAAACAGAGCACATAACATAACTGTAGTGCTTTTATTTAAACAATAAAACAACCCTCTTTCTGAAAACCATGCTGAGTAGCCCAAATCTTATGACATCATCTCGTAAATTGTAGGCTACTAGGCATTACCCAGAATCTTGTCAGAAGGTTGGTGACATCACCATCTGCAGTATTGAAGCCAAGTTAGGATATTTACTAAATTTGTGACCCACGTTTTTTTTTTTTTTTTGATAATGCAGTGTTATATCAAGGTGGAGAGGGGTCTTTACTAAACAAGCAACAAGGCTTGCAATGCTTTTAATAACCGAGGCTTATTTTCTGTTATTAGGACAAAGGTGTCAAATGTGTGGGCAGAAATCGTATTAAAGCTGAAGTTTAGCCCAAAAAAATTCTCCATAGCTTTAGTGACATAATTTAATTAAATATGTCGCAAATGGATCCTGGAGACATCTTCTGTGGGGTGATTCTTATGCCCCGTACACACGTGCAGATTATCTGCAGACTTTTGTCTGCAGACTTACCTTTTCTATGTAGTGCAAGGGCCTGCCGGATTGCATACAAATTGAAATTGTTTAGGTTTGACCTCATATTATATGGTTTTGGTAAGTCTGCAGACAAAAGTCTGCAGATAATCTGCACGTGTGTACGGGGCATAAGTCCTTTCCCTGATGATGAACTTCTGTCACTGATGGAGCTAACTGCTCCAAGTCTTCTGTGAAGCTGCAGTGAACAAGCTTCCGACAGGGGCCAGTCCCTTCCTTCCTCCTACCCATTGGAAAAAATTGTTTCAAAGTGTACACTGCCTGAAACACCTGGAACATGATTTGTGAATGGGGAAGAGTCTGATTAATCACAGGACTCTTTCCTCCCACTCAGAGATTAATGGAGGAGGAGGAAACGGTGGATCTCTGTTGGGAGCTTGGTGACTGCCACTTCACAGAAGACTCCGATTTATTAACCCCATACAGCGCTGAAGGTTCAGCAGCAGGAAGAGGACAGAGCATTCCTACACAGAATATTTCTATAGGATCTAGCTGCCTGACAGACACGGGACAAACTTAATCACAGGTAAGTTAGGTCACTAAAACGATAGATCATTTTTTCCAAACCTCAGCTTTAAAGTTTTTGCCAAGACTTTTTTTAGTTTTGAAGGGAAGCACTAGAACTTTTTTCAGGTTTTCATGCTATCAGGGGCTCTGTTGGAGAGTTTTCCCCTCACTACTTGTTCTGTTAACAAACCCACATCATTAGAAACTGTCTGTACATGCTGTATGATATGCTGTTCATACTCACTCTTTGAGATTTGTTTTCTTTATTCTACAAATTTCCTGGTTGATCCTTCTGCTTACTTTCCCTCCCTCCTTGTCTATGTCCCCACTGCAACCTGAGATTGTGTAGATCAGCTGTTGCCACATCTACTGAGCATGCTCAAGCTTCTGTTCCCTTCTTAGCTGTTCATTTCCCCTTTTCGTATCTGAGTAGCCCATGTGACTTTAGAGTCACACGTGTGTGTGTATACAGTCTACATAAGTGACAGCCCTTCCCTCCCCCTCCTCCATGCCCACTAAACAGCTAAGCACAATGGGGGCGGTATATTACATGTTGATTGATGGAGGGGTCATCTCCCTGTAATCCTAAGCACATACAAACAATAGACACAGGCTGGAGCGGCATATAACTGACAACGGTTTGCAGAACCTCCCTCTGGATAGTCCTAGATAGGGTACAGGGTGGATAAAAATCAATGTTTTTTTTTTTTAAAGTGTAAAAAAATCAGATTTTATTTTTTATTTAAATCAGATTTTTTGATTTGTATCAAATGTATTTTAATAAAATGCTTTTGGAGTAAAAATGTATTTAAATATAGTTTTCTATTTAAGATACATTAATAATTTAGTTTATTCAGCATGGAATGTAGCTTAGGTATGTAGTATGGGGCTGTATATTCTGCAATATTTACATTTTTGGTAAACTTATTCAGTGAATCCAAGCTCTGCAAGCTGCATTGATGCATTCACATAATTTCACACTAACTACCAGCAAGAATGGGTCCTTACATTTAACCACTTTACCACTTAGCCTATTTTTGACACTTTTTGTTTTACAAGTTTAAATCAGTATTTTTTGCTAGAAAACTACTTAAAACCCCCAAACATTATATATATATTTTTTTTAGCAAAGACTCTGGAGAATAAAATGGCGGGCATTGCAATATTTTTTGTCACGCGGTATTTGCGCAGCGGTCTTTCAAATGCCATTTTTTGGAAAAATTACGAAAAATCACATTTCACTGCATTTAAAAAAAACTAAACAGTAAAGTTAGCCCATTTTTTTAGTATATTGTGAAAGATGATGTCACGCCGAGTAAATAGATACCCAACATGTTACGGTTTAAAATTACGCATACCCACGGAATGGCGACAAATTACGTTCAATAAAAATCTCCATAGGCGACGCTTTAAAATTTTTTAACGGTTACCAGTTTAGAGTTAGCTCTTTTTTTTAATTAAAATTATTGCTCACGCTCTGGCGATGGCGGCGATACCTCACATGTGTGGTTTGAACTGCGATTTCATTTGCGGTGCAACTTCCATATACATTTTCTATCGTGCGCGAGCTAACGGCGACGGGGGCGGCTACATTTTTTTTTTTTTTCTATTTATTTATTTTTTTTTAAAAATCTGATCACTTTTAGCCCCGGTTCACACTAGGGCGACCTGTGAGGCGACCTGGTCGCCTCACAGGTCGCCGCAGGTCTCCTCCCATAGGAAAGCTGCGGACCCGTTCTAATAGGAGCGACACAAGTCGCTCCGACCTAGAAAAAGGGTCCGGAGCTTCTTTGGGGCGACCAGGAGGCGACCGCCATAGACTTCAATGTTATGAAGTCCGTGGCGGCCGCTCCGAGGTCGCGGCGCGCTGCTCGCACCGCGATCTCGGAGGTCGCCCCTGAAAGTAGCATCGCTCCTATGTGAACCGGCGCTTATTGCTGTCACAAGCAATGTAAACATCCCTTGTGACAGCAATATGCAGTGACAGGTACTCTTTATGGAGGGATCGAGGGTCTAAAAGACCCTAGACCCCTCCTCTACACTTCCATGTATTCAAAACGCCGAAAACTGCATTTTTGAATACAGTCACTTTTTGAATCTGCCGCGTTTAGCAGCAGAGTAACCCGGACGTGATGTCATGGACGCCGCCTCCGGGTTACGTCATCGGAGACCCGATCGAAGCCGCTTCCGGCTTTGATAGGGACTCCATGCAGCTGGTGGATGTGCCGGTTGGGTGCCGGGCAGAGCCGCGGAAGGCGGTTGGGAGGGGGGGATGTCCCCTCCCGCTCACCGGGGTAACGATCGAGCGGCTCCCGAGCTGCATCGGTCATTACTGCCGGAAAGCCGACCGTTGGCTCTAAAAAACGGTACCGGGGTGATGCCTCTAGCTAGAGGCATCACGCTGGTATAACCACGCAAAATCAGCCGACGTAAGTCTACGTGGCTAGACGTTAAGTGGTTAAAGAGCACATTTCATTTCAGATCCATCATGGCAGCACCTGTTAGCTGGCATCCACTTACCTGCTGCCACCACATCCCTCAACTTGTTGTGTCACTGCCTTATCACCAGCCATCCCATTAAAATGAATAGGACTGTCAGTGAGTCAACAGCGGGGCAAAGGAGGAGCCGCTGCAGGACAGAGATGACAGTTGCTCTTTAACAATTATGATTTAAATCGAGTTGATTTAAATCAAGCCTTTTTACTAGTGATTTAAATCATTATTTAAATCAAATCCACCCTGGTTTATTATAACTTGAAATAAGGGAGAATTCTTGAACAGCAGCACAACAGCAGAAATAAAAATGCATTTAAAAGAATAAAAATAGGGTAAAGGCTTATTTTTGTTCTTGATTTGCATAATTTCTCCCTTTTTTGTCCTGCTGCCTTTTACTCCCACCATTTTTTCCCTATTGTCCTTTTTTATAATTATGCATTCTGTTGTTTATTGTAGATGGATTGCATAACAGATTTCTTATAATGCTTATTCCTATTCATACAGTTTTTGTTTAGGTAAAGCTACAGTGAAAACAATAAAAATGAAAATTCTACTGACTGAGATTAATATTTCCTTTGCTTGTTTAATTCAAACTGAATTATGGGTGTCGTTGTACACAGTAAAAATGATGTGTGGACTATATCCACCATAATTAGATATTATTGGTTTTGTTTTTCTTTCCTAGTTCCATATATTTCTATTTAACACTGGGAGCAGAGTGATTAAAACCATAATATGGGACTGTGTGGTTTTTGTGGAATGCCTGATGTCAGGTGGTAGAGCATTCATGTATAAGAGTTCAACAGACATTAGACATGGCCAAGCTAAACATAAGTACCACCAAATAACCGTTTTCATTCAGAGCCTTCAAGGGACACAATGTGCTTGTGGCCAGCATTCATCATCACATATTTTTCACAAGCCTACACAGCCAACTGTTGGTATTAATGTAGAGAGAACAAAATCATATGGCCAAGTCAGATGATTTTTATTTACAGACTAAATGACTTTCTGTAGCACAGAGAAAAAAAATTCGATATTTTTTCCAGGCACATCAGGTTAGCCACTTCTTGCATTTAGGTGTACACTGCTTCAAACATTCCCAGGGTACAAGTTTGGGGCAGTCTTTTTGATGAAACCTTTTTAAATAAATTCCCATTTTGCACAGTAGTTCTTTTACTTTCTTCTTTTTTTTTTTTTAATGAGGTCATTTTTTTTTTTTACCAAACATTTTTTATTGAAGTAAAGTTGGCATGTACAAATAATAAATTTCAACATTTTCGTACACCAAGTATAAACAAAAACCTGCCAGGAGAGGAATGATCCACATAGAGATACCCATCACCCCCAAAGGGGAACACACTGTGATTGAGTACCCCTGAAGACCGCTATAGGAGGAAGCCGGTGCGCCACTACCCGCCTCCATATCCCAGCTAGGTTATGCTGTGGCTAACCAACCTCAAGTGTGGCGAGTAGCCACCTCCCACTTGCCAGCTTGCAATTGGGGTTCCCCAGTAGCCCAACATAAACCAAGTACTAACATAGGCCAAACCATGATGGAGAACGAAAGGACTGAAAAAAGAGAGGGGTAGGGGGGAGTTGGTAATACAAGGGGGGGGGGGGTAAAGAGTAGGGAGAGAGCACAATGAGGTAATTTTTTATTAAACAGGTTTTTCATTTAACAACATAAACTTAGGCAGAAAAAACACTTCCACAAAATAAGTAGAAGCATCATAAAGACAAAAAAAAGAATACAAGTATAGCATGCAACCTCAAGATCATGCCATAATAGATGTGTGAGACCTCCATTGACAGCAATAAATACCCAACAAAGAAACGTCTCAAAAGAACTTCTCCAACCACCAATAGGTCACAATAACAAGGCACACAATGCATCTTTATACAGAAGCATGTTCAACTATCCTAAACCATTGGCAGAACAATATCCTATCTTCCCAGGTCATCTCCCAAGGACTAGGTGGAATGAGTAGATAGGTCACAATCTAGCCACCAGGACCAAGTTTTTGGAATTTCTTTTGGGCAGCCCCTGTGTTTATAGGTCAACTCCTCCCTCCGTAATAATAGTTGTTTCTCTTTAATTTCTTTAGGTTTATTTAGGGTCCATGCACACTTAACCACTTAAGCCCCGGAAGATTTTACCCCCTTTCTGACCAGGGGGTATTTTGCGATTCGGCACTGCGTGACTTTAACGGACAATTGCGCGGTCGTGCGACGCTGTACCTAATAGAATTTGACGTCCTTTTTTCCCACAAACAGAGCTTTCTTTTGGTGGTATTCGATCACCTGTGCGATTTTTTGATCATGCGCTATAATCAAAAAAAGAGCGACAATTTTGCAAAAATAACAATATTTTTCAAATTTTTTTATATGAAATTCCCCCCAAAAAAATTAAAAAATCAAAATTTTTGGCCAATTTGTTTTCTGCTACCTATGTTTGGTAAAAAAAATCACAACAAGCGTATTTTGATTGGTTTGCGCAAAAGTTATTGCGTTTACTAACTAAGGGAAAGATTTTTGTCATTTTTGTTGTTTTTTTTTTAACCAGTAATGGCGACAATCTACGATTTTTTTTTGCGGGACTACGACATTGCGGCTGACAGATCGGACCCTTGACTGACATTTTTGACACTTTTGGGGGTACCAGTGACATTACTACAGTAATCAGTGCTATACATATGCACTGTTACTGTAAAAATGACACTGGCAGGGAAGGGGTTAACTTTATTAGAGATGCAGTGACTGTGTGTGTCCCTAGGGGCGTGCTTCCTACTGTGCAGGGATTTGGCTGTGTGTCTAACAGCACAGATCAGTGGTCCTACATAGTAGGACCGTTAGGTCAGTGCTTTTACACAGGGAAGAATGACAGGCGGCTTTGTTTACACTAGCCGCCTGCCTTTCTCCCTTCACAGTGGACGATCGCGTGTGACCGGCGGACATCCGGTCCGCCGGTCACACGCACGGAGGTGTCCGTGAACGAGCCGAGGCGGGAGCACACCTCCGGCGGCGCACGCCCGCCCGCTATTGGCTCCCAGGCTAGTGACGTACCGGTACGTCACTTTGCCTGGCTGGGGCTGACCGCCATAGTATATGTACTTGCGGCGGTCGGCAACCGGTTAAAAAAACACCAGTACTTTTGGCAGCAAAAAAGCTTATATAGAGTGTTTTTTTTTTTTTTTTTTTACAGGTTTAAAAGCATTTAGCACTTTTTTTTCTGCCTGGGCAAACACTTCCAAAAACGCAAGACAGAAGGTTTTTTTTTTTTAACCTCTAAATCCTGAGTTTAAAATTGACCTCTAAGCATCCTAATGTGCATGGACACATAGGAGCTTCTACAGGCAAAACACAAAACTCCTCTAAAAGCAACGTTTTTTTAAGCTAGTGATCTAGCCTGTGCAATAATAGGCAGTCTGCATGGTAAAGATCATAAGACTGGAAGGTAAAGGGTGTGTTATTGCACAAATAATGTAGTGGGAGGCCAGAAAAGAAAACCTGTTCTGAAATACATAAAACATGCATGACAATTTTATGTCTAACTAGATTAGGTAGACAACCACTCATTCAATGAACTTTATTTAAATAATGACTTTAAAGTGGTTGTAAACCCTTATATATACCCAGTAAATTGTCTGGCATCAGTTGATACACAGAGATTAAACAAATCCTCCTACATAAGTTGTACTTGTTTATCTGCAGTCTTCACTTCTCTACATCAATTCAAAGTCTAGAAATGTTAAAGTTTGTCTGAGCTGTCAGAAAAAGGGGGCAGAAAGCTTAAATGGCACACTTGAGAACTCAATGGGGAGAGCGCTGAGAGCTGATTGGAGGGAAGAGACCCCCCCCCCCCCTCCACACAGCACACAGGAACAGAGCTGAGGCTGTCAATATGGTGGAGCTCCTTCCCCTGTCACATTTTTTCTCTTAGTGTCTGGAAAACTTGTCAAAAGTGATTTATGCAGATAGCAGAGGAATGAAGCACTAGATAGAAATTACACTTAGTGCTCTTAATTGAGACAAGTACACACTGTAGAAGGATATGTTTGTTCATATTTCATGTCTGAGGTTACAACCACTTAGCCCTCTGTAAGATTTAACCCCCTTCATGATCAGGCCATTTTTTGCTTTTTGTCACTGCGCTACCTTAACTGACAGCTGCGCAGTCATGCAACGCTGTACTCAAACTAAATTTATATAATTTTTTTTTCCCCACAAATAAAGCTTTCTTTTGAGTGTAATTAATCACCACTGGGTTTTTTATTGTTTGTGCTATAAATGAAAAAAGCCTGAACATTTTGGAAAAATAAAAAAAAAATTATTTTCTGCTATAAAACATATCCAGTTAAAAAAATAAAAAAAAAAATCTTCATAATTTTAGGCCAATATTTATTCTGCTACATGTCTTTAGTAAAAAAAAAAAAAAAAAAATCCCAATAAGTGTATATTGATTGGTTTACAAAAATGTTATAGTGTCTACAAACTATGGTGTATATATACTGCAATTTTTATTTATGTATTATTTTAATACTAGGAATAGCAGTGATCAGCGACTTATAGTGGGACTGTGATAGTATGGCGGGAAGTCTGACACTAACTGACACTTTGTAGAACCAGTGACACTAATACAGTGATCAGTGCTAAAAATATGCACTGTCACTGTTCTGATGACACTGGCTGGGAAGAGGGTAAACATCTAGGGCAATCAAATAGTTAAATGTGTGCCTAACCAGTGTTTATGTGTGTACTTTGAGGTGCTTTTACTAAGGGATGTGCCAATTTTTATTCCCTGGCAGAAAACGCCACATCCCCACTGACAGGATAGAGCTCTGTATTGTTTACATAGGCAGAGCTCTGTCCTGGCTGATCAGTGGGTGCCGGCTGTCATCTATTGGCCGGCACCCCCTGATAGGCTTATGCTGTGTCTAACCACAGCGTGTGCACCCTCTAGCCGGTAATGCAGATTCACCTGTGTCTGTATATATATATATATATATATATATATATATATATATATATATATACGTGATTTTGTACAGAGCGCCCGCACCGTAGCAGTAAAGCTACATGGGCTGGTCGGGAAGTGGTTTTAAGGTTGCAGCATCATTTTGTGTACATTTCCACACCAAATCATATTCAGACCCAAACCTGGGAGATTATATTTTAAGGCTAAATGGTTGTCATGGGCAGAAGGATTATTTTTCTTCTAGCTCACTTTTCATACATCAGCCCTGTAACATGTGGTGATCTTACAGTCCTCCCTTATTACTTTGATTGCTTTTTCAGCTTTGCACAGTCTGGGGCTGAACAAAACCCATAAGAAATGTGCTTAACATTTATAGCTGGTACCTAAACTTTTTTGAGCCTTTTCTGTTGTCGCCAGCCAAAAACACAGGTTAATTTGTTCCTAAAACGTGTCTTTTGACTTCTGTAATGGACTATTGCTTTTGTTTCGAGAGAAAGCAAATAAGCTTTTCAGCAGATCTGCCCTAAAATTATATAAAATCTTTTTTTAATACTGTGTCTATAAAAAAAATAAATAAAAAACTAGGATAGTTACTGTAATAGTAATCTAAGAAATATTGCATCTACTGCCTTGTAAGTTAAAGAAGATGCGAATATTTATTAGCAGTTGAGGTTTTTGTTTCTTGCTAGAAGGGACTTTATGTGTCTTTTATTCCAAAAACAGCTTTACTTATATATGGTTACATTTTTGCTTTGCGTTAGATGCTGAGAATGCAGCAGTGTGCCATAATAATGTAATTCCACCGCACATGCTTTATTAGTGGGTGCTCAGTGGGTGAATAGAGAAGATTCTGGAATACGGAAGTAGAACTGTGGCCATAGACAGGGTGACGAGACAGAGCTTTGACCCTGCATGGCTGGAGGAGGGCACACTAGATTGTGCAAGTATGCTGTGTATAGTGGCACATTATGGAAAAAGCTCTGGGGTACCACAGCAGATTCTGTTTTCTGATTTGAAAAGAAATTCCAGACACCAAGTGAATGCATTCACAAAGCAATTAATGCTATCAGTTATACACATCATCTGCAGTAAAGTCAAAATGACCTTAATCTGAATTCCTTTGAATCCTACTGAGTATCACAAACAGCTCCACATAGGGTCAATAGGAGAGAAGAAGAGGTGTATTTCTGGGAGCCTGTGGTATGTAACTTAAATCGGATTTGTGGCTTTGAGGAACTTTGTAGTACTGGCATTTGTTACATTTGGCCTACAGTGTATAAGAGGTAGAGAAGAGGGTGTTCCTGCATCAGGTGTGTTCCTGGATCATCAGTTATAGAAAGTAGAGAGGGGTGGTAAGGTACAGCAATTTCTGAATGAACATTTAGCCTTGGTTCACACATGTGAGCGTAGAAATTGCAATACTTTACCAATCCGGTTTCTGTGCAATTTCAGTGCAGGTGCAATTTTGCAGGCTCTTTCTCTCTCTCCACAACTGCCTCCGATTGACTTCAATGCAAAATCACCTCCTATTAACTTCAATGCAAAAATGCCTCCTATTGACTTCAATGCAAAATTGCCTGCTGTTGACTTCAATGCAAAATTGCCTCCGATTGGTTTCAAGGCATAATTGCCTCCTATTGACTTTAATGCAATATTGCCTCCTATTGACTTCAATGCAAAATTGCCTCACATTGACTTCAACGCAAAATTGCCTCAAATTGCCTCCCTTTGACTTCATTGTATAATCGCCTCACATTGACTTCAATGCAAAATTGCCTGCTGTTGACTTCAATGCAAAATTGCCTCCCATTGGTTTCAATGCATAATTGCCTTACATTGACTTCAATGCAAAATTGCCTCCTATTGACTTCAATGCAAAATTGCCTTACATTGACTTCAAAAGCGCCTTCCATTCATTGCAATGTCAAAACACCTGTCAATCACAATCCTATCTGAACAATTATCTCTGCATGCCACTATACTCTATCACTTGCGAGTCCAGAACACACCTCTTCAAACTCGCACAGAACACACCTCTTCAAACTCGCACAGGACCCTTTTCGTAATCACACTCAAAATAGGGTTTATTTACTAAAGCTGAGTACAAAATCAGGCTGACTTCTGCATGTAAAGCAATCAGCTTCCATGTTTTATTGCCAAAGCTTAACTAAAAAAGCTAAGGTTAGAAGCTGATTGGCTACCATGCAGAGCTGCACCATATTCTGAATGCATTAGGTTTAGTTAACGTACCCCAATGTATATGGATCGCATCTGTATGATTTATCTCAATAGGAACACATAATATCTAGCCTATCATGCGAATCTGTGCATTTGAAATGGCCATCATTGTCAACAGTGTGATTTTCATGTGTTATAAGATATTTTTAGCTTTAATACTCATGCATATTTATATCTGGATAACATATGGCAGCTTCATACACTTGAAAAATGGTGACTGTTAAAGCATATCTTACACATAGTTGGTGCAACATGTGTTATATCTTGTTTTAAAAAACAAGAAAAGGCTGATTACATTGTGTGAAGGTGCCACTATTTTCAACAAATTCTGAAATCAAAATGCACAGATAGTGTTTGCTATTCATCTATTTTATTACTACTTTGCTCTGACAATATATTAATTTGATTTTGTAATTGTAGAAGTAACTGTGTTGCAGGGTTTATAGGAGTCCAAGAGTACTAATTGTACAAACAAACTTTGATCAGATTTGTAAAGCTGGCAGTCACTGGAGTTTTTATTCACAAAAGCAATTGAAAACGAGGTTGGTAGAGTACTTGACAACCAAGCCTGTTATGTTCTCACAACAAGTTCACCGACCATGATGATGCAAGTGTATTGCTACAGTCATGCAATCCAGCCAGATCTACCACATGACTGGGTGGAAGTCCAAATATCTGCTCATGTAACTATAGATACAGACAAATATAGATCATTCTGCAAATATTTTCACAGCATTCTAAAACTTCCCATTTGCATTTACATACTCATGAATGAGAAATACAGTTAACATTGCAGTGTTTAGGTTATTGAATTGAATTAAGTTTATAAAAATGGTTTAAAGTTGAATTCCAGTTATGAAATTTTAAACATAGTTACGTTGGTCCAGCTTGGGTCAGTGGAAATATGTATAGACCATACCTGACCAATGTGGAAATCACAAGTACACACCACTACTCCAGCGACCTCCCACGTCCCACATTGTGTGCCCTGCTGCATTCTGTACATTGAAGGTAGGCCGCTCAGCATGGGTGCCATTCATAGAATGCTTTTCTATTTCTCAATTAATGCAAAGCATTTTCTAATTGTATGGGGTGGCAAGCATGATGCCACCGCTCCACCTCTCCACCTTCTCCAATCAGAGGCCGCTGTGCATTCTTTGAGAGAATGCAAAGCATTTTCTAATTGTATGGGGTGGCAAGCATGATGTCACCGCTCCACCTCTCTACCTTCTCCAATCAGAGACTGCTGGGCATTCTTTGAGAGAATGCAAAGCATTTTCTAATTGTATGGGGTGGCAAGCATGATGTCACCGCTCCACCTTTCCACCTTCTCCAATCAGAGACAAAGCATTCTCTAAATTGCACCTATGCCGAGCAGCTGACCTCCTTCAGAATTCAGCATGGGACCCAGAGGCTAGTGGAGATCACTGGATTAGTGGTAACTACATTAGTGATTTCCAACTTACAGGGGCATTCGCCAGGTATGGTATATGCCTAGTTACATTGGTCCAAGCTGGGCCAATGTAACTATGTATAACATAGCCATACCTGCAATAACCAAAAAACAAACAAAAATTTCCAGCTCACTTAACAGCCAGCCTGCAACAAACCGAACTGACCCCGTGTAACTGTTCATGGTAAAAACAAGGGGTTTAGTTTGCACACATTTGTGAATATATGCGTAAGCTGCAGCGGGCACATCATGGCACCCAAGTGTACTGCAGTCCTAACTCTATATTTTTCCCTCAAGTTGGAGCTTATAAACACTAAATTACCAAAAGTATAGGGAAGCCTGCCTTTACACACACACATTAACTTTAATGGAATCCCAGTCTTAGTCCGTAGGGTTCAATATTGAGTTTGCCCACCCTTTGCAGCTCTAACAGCTTCAACTCTTCTGGGAAGGCTGCCTGTCCACAAGGATTAGGAGTGTGTCTGTGGGAATGTTTGACCATTCTTCCAGAAGTGCAGGCACTGATGTGGACAAGAATAAAATTTAAGGAAGGTAATGGCGCTCAAGGGTAGTGCTGGGGGGTAGATCAGCTGCAACAACGGGGGGGGGGGGAGTAGGGTATCAAAGGGGAGTATAACAACATACAGAAGGCATCACGTTGAGCCAGAGGAGTTCAAGGAGTCCTATGCACAGGGGGGGGGGGGGGGGTGAAAAGTCCATGTGCTAGTCTCTAACCAGGAATAATTAATGATAAATGGACCTAGGATCCAATGGGGGATGAGCGGATCTGGGATGATTCCAGGGATGGATGGATGGATGACACTCAGGGACAAGATGTGGACAAGAAGGCCTGGCTCGTAATTTCCACTCTTAATTCATTCCAAAGGTGTTGTATCAGGTTGAGGTCAGGACTAGTCAAGTTCCTCCACCCCAAACTTGCACATCCATGTCTTTATGGACCTTGCTTTGTGCACTGGTCAAAATCATTTGGTGTAGGGGGGAATATGGTGTGGGGTTGTTTTTCAGGGGTTGGACTTGGCCCCTTTGTTTCAGTGAAGGGAACAGTTAAGGCATCAGCATACCCAGATATGTTGGATGATTTCATGCTTCAAACTTTGTGGGAACAGTTTGGGGTTGGCCCTTCCTATTCTAACAAGACTGTGTACTAGAGGGCTGCATTGGGTTTGGGCTCCCGCGGGACCCAATGCAAATCTTGCGGGAGCGGGTGGTTTTACCTCTGCTGCGGGCGGGAGTGGGCGGTCAAAAAATTTTGCGGAGACCCGCGGGCAACGGTGCAATTTGGTGTAACGTATTTTCCGGCGTATAAGACAACTTTTTTTATAAAAAAAAAAAAAAAAGATACCCCAAAAATCGGGGGTCGTCTTATACGCCAGGTACTGTAGCTTCAGCTAGTTACAGAACATCCCTATTAAAAATTTTAGCCCGCTGGATGTGTATACAGTACCTTTGGCAACTTACAGAACGTCCCTGTGCTGTAATACTCTATGTACCGTGCTGAGCCAATCACGGCAAGCGGTGTATTCTATTAATGCATACAAAGCCTGCTCAGATTAGCTGAGTCAGAGAGGCGGGCTTATACAACCTTTGCCAATCCGAGCAGGCTTTGTATGCAATAATAGAATACACAGCTTGCCGTGATTGGCTCAGTATTACAGCCCAGGGATGTTCTGTAAGTAGCCAAAGCTTACTGTATACACATCCAGCGGGCTAAACTATTAATAATAGAGAAGTTCTGTATGTAGCAGAAGCTACAGTACATATTAGGGCACATTCAGTGGGCTAAAATATTTAATAGGGACGTGATGGCTCCACTGATGTTATGAAATGGTGCTGCCTCAGAAGAGGGGGTAGTCTTATACGGTGAGTATACGGCAAAACCGCAGGAGTGGACACAAACATTGCAGGTGCGGGCGGAAGTGGACACAAACATTGCGGGTGCGGGCCGGAGTGGAACACAAACATTGCGGGTGCGGGTGGGAGTCGAACACAAACATTGCGGGTGCGGGCGGTCCTGGTCATACATTCAGCGGGTGCGGGCGGGTTTAATATAACAGTCCCACGCAAGGCTTTACTGTGTACCAGTGCACAAAGCAAGGTCCATAAAGACATGGATGAGCAAGTTTGGGGTGGGGAAACTTGACTGGCCTGTGCCTGAGTCCTGACCTCAACCCGATAGAACAGCTTTGGGATGAATTAGAGCAGAGACTGCGAGCCAGGCCTTTTCGTCCACATCAGTGCCTGACCTCACAAATGCGCTTCTGGAAGAATGGTCAAACAATCCTAAAGACACACTCCTAAACCTTGTGGACAGCCTTCTCTGAAGGGTTGAAGCTGTTATAGCTGCAAAGGGTGGGCCAGCGCAATATTGAACCCTACGGACTAAGACTGGGATGCCATTAAAGTTCATGTTTGTGTAGAAGGTAGGCGTCCCAATACTTTTGGTAATATAGTTTATATAGACCCAAGGTGTATAGGGTATTTACATTTTTCTTATCTTTCCACTTTTTTCTTCTAAAGTCCCTTTAAATATATCACCTTTGATGATCTTTCTGTAACATGTGATGAATCTAAAGCCTGCTAGACATGTAACAGATTGTAAAGGCAGTCTGAACCAGTTCACGGAGATACAGTCTCTAATTGTGGATATGATCAAAATCCAAAGTTCTAATATATTGTATGTATAAATGATCAACTTTAGAGTTTTTATTTTGTAAAAGGTTATTCTCTATTTGGACATCTGGTCAGAGTCATAAATGGAAATAAAGAAGATGTCAGAAGATATTAGGGTGGCAGCATCATATTTAACTGATGCCCTTGTGCTGGTTGAGGCAACTGCCATCCTAACACTTCTAAAAATGTTGTATCTTTTGTTGATTGTGATTTTGTTGTTGTTGCCTTAGAAATGAAACTCATTAGCCTTTAATAGCATAAACAATACTTTTTGTTTACAACTTCTTTCCTCCATAAGTTGGCACATAGAGCTACCCTGCCTACAGGCCCTCCACCCAGGCAAGGTGTGGTAGTTTAACATGATGAGACACGGTGGGGTTGGTTTTTAGAGCAGGTCAGGAAATGTTAGACGCCCACACCATACCATGCATAATGGACAATAATATTTAATTTCCTCAAGAATTACCTTACTAATGTGCCTGCACTAGAAATATTTGCTGCACTAGAAATAAAAAGCTAAACATTCAACAAGCAGCAATATACACAGTTACAATACTTATAAGGTTCACCTGCCAAATAAATTGTAGTTCTATCTAGCTCTGTGGGTTACACATTCCTACCAAACGGCAGAACCAGGGGCATGATACCATTTACAATTAAAGTGGTTGTAAGTCCTTACCTAAACCCAGTGAAGGTACTGATCTCAGGCCGGGCCACTGATAAGGCAGTACAACCAGTCCTGTTGTACCGGGCCCAGGCCCCATCAGCTAATTAGGGGGTCCCAGGGCAGCTTTATTGTTAATTTCTGCCTAAATTAATCAATGGATTTTACTAGTCTACACCCGCACTCCTATTTGCTTACCAGGGCTTAAATTACGTTTCTCTGGGCCCCATCAGGTTAACATAGTGGCCCAGGAGGTGGGAGCAGAGAGGGGACTTTTGTCCATTTTTGAGTGCTGCTTTTCCACTGCACCTTAGGGGGACAGCGGTAGGTGGGGTGTAGGCAGGGTTGGAGGGGCCCTGTCAGGAGGGCTGTATAGGGCCCCATGATTTCTAACAGTGGTCCTGATCTCAGGTGATACACAAAGATGAAACAAATCTTCCTACATAAGTTGTACCTGTGTAACTACAGTCATCTTTCCCCTACATCCATTCAAAGTGCAGAATTTATACAGGATCACACAGCTCTGAAAAACAGGAAGAGGAGATTTCTGAGAGCTGATTGGAGGGAAGGGACACATCTCCCTTCACATAGCACACTGGTACAGAGTTTAAGCTGCCAATCACAGGTTGTGCCCTTCCCTGTCACCATTTTTCTCCTGGTGTCATGAAAACTGGTCAGAAGTGACTCATACAGATAGCAGAGGAATGAAGCAGCAGACAGAAATGACACTTTGATTGAGACAAGCACACACTATACAGGAATATGCTTTGTTCATATTTCATGCCTGAGGTTTACAATCACTTTAAGAATTAAAGTGGTATCTTCTCTCCACCCCATGTCCACTGATTGGACAGTGTAAAAGCACCCTTCGGTTCCTTTCACACAGGCTTTCCACCCGGTGGACTCCATTTTGCTCAGCGGGGATCGATCTGCCTGAGCAGGCGGATGACAGCTCCGTCTCCCCTTACGTTGCAGAGAAGGCGCTGTCAGATCCCCGCTCTCCTCTATGGGAGATTGGATGAAAATGGACCGGCTGTGCGTTTTCATCCGATCCGATCTTATCCGATCCTCCAGACAGATGGAAAATATGGTTTCCATCCGTCTGAATTTCATGGACCATATCGGATTGGAGAGCAGCAGGTGTCAGCGGAGATGTCACCGCTGACATCTGCTGCCCCAAAGAGATGCATGGAGCATCCGATCAGGTCTGCCTGAAAAAAACTGATAGGCAGACCTGATCGGAAAGCCCGTGTGAAAGGGGCCTTATACAGGTAAGGTCATCCCTCTGCTCACTGGGCTCTCTCCTCCTATCAGCTTTATCCTTGGCATCACATTTGCCTGCACCACACCTGATTACCTTTCTAGTCCAGTCTGAGTGCTGCTGCATTATTAATTTATTAATGAGCTCAGTGCTGCATTCATTTTTATCTCTAGAACATCACAAAATGACAACACTCCATGTCAACCAAATGTAGAGAGAAAATCTACTTTAGCAGTTTTAAACATTCTTTATTTTAATATGCTAAATACTGTAAAAACAGATGCTGAGAAGTTGTGTGAAACACTGTTCTTATCAAGTTAAATATACAACCCAGTTACAGGATAAAAGAATGGTGTGTACGGTGCTGTTCATATTTCCACCCTTATAAGCAGCTTAAAAGATCGTCTGTGTCATTCAGCTGTCTCAGCCAAGTGGCAATAGCCCCAGAATGGTGCACATAACATCCAATGGGAGGAACCACAAGCAATCTCTGGATGAGCCCTAGATTTCCACGGAACCCTGGTTGAGAATGGCTAGACTAGTTGTTCACACATCAGGCATTAAAACATTGGAAGAGAGTAGTGGGCAGGAAAGTCCAGAAGTATAAGACAGGAAGGCATGAAAATGGTTTTTGCCAACATATTGTTTTTCATATAGAAGGATAATTTTCAGCACTAGCTTGCAATCTACTGAGGCTCTTTTAGATTTGTTGTTAAGAGTTGCCAAAGTATTTTAAGCCAAAACTTTATTTTGCAATTTTGGATAAAGTAGGGAAGGGCTAGAAAATCTGTCTGCTTTTCACTACTATCAGTGTCTCAGTAAGGCCCCTTTCACACGGCTCCGTTCCGTCGACGGAGCCGTTCTGCTTAGAGCAGGGCTCGACAAACCCCGGGCGCTAGGTCGCATTTGCGACTAGAATTAGCGACCTGGCGCCTGGGGTGCCCTGCAGGAGGTGTCCTGTCCCTTTTGCGCCCCCACCTCCTCCCCGAGAGCACGGACTTCCGCGCCGTCTGAAAATTGAGGCCCCGGCTTTTCGGCCTTCTTCTGTGAGATGAGAGAGGCTGGGGAACTGGCGCCCTCTTGTGGTGGCCGGGAGTAATGACTGTTTCCACTGCCTGTTAATGCATTCCCATCTTCTTCCTAAAAGGAGATGAGAGGGAAGTTTTTGCAGGCTTCATCTCCCTGTCCAGCTACCTTTGCTTAAAGGTAAGTGGATAGGCCGGGAGTGTGGTTATTATTATTAATTTATTTTTTAAATTAAAAAAAATAAATAATAATAATTTTTTTCTTTTTTTTTAATTATTAAAAAAAAATAAAAAATAATTTCTTTTTCTTTTTTTTTTTCAATTCTTATTATTAAAAAAAATGTATATATATATATATATATATATATATATATATATATAAAATCTTTTTTTTTTTTTTCCTCATCGCCACAACCGAAGGCCCATTTCACACGGGCTGTCTGGTCAGGTCCGCCTGTCAGTTTTTCAGGCAGACCTGATCGGACCCTTCATTCTCCTCTATGGAGCGGTAATCTGCCACCATCTGATCCTGTCCGCCAAAAACAGACGGATGGTAGTTCTATTTTCTATCCACCCCGTGGATCGGACCAGATGGCATCGGATGGAAAGAGACAGACAGTCTGTTTCCATCCAATTGCGCTATAGAGGAGAGTGGGGTTCTACTCATATTTATGTGTAAATGTAGTATACGTTTTATTAAATAAAGCTTGTTTGTTAAAAAAAAAAAAAAAAAACTGGCTCCTAACTTTTTTAGCTGGCTCCTAGATTTCAGGCAAATTTGTCAAGCCCTGGCTTAGAGGGGGATCGATCCGCCGATCCCCGCTGAGTAGGCGGATGATAGAGGTGTCAGATCCCCGCTGTCCTTTATGGGGGAATCGGATGAGAACGGACCACCTGTCTGTTCTCATCTGATCCGATCTGCCAGATGGATGGAAAATAGGGTTTCCATCCATCTGAATTTGATGGACAGGATCGGATCAGATGTCAGCGGACACGTCTCCGATGACATCCGCTGCCCCATAGGGATGCATGGGGCATCTGTTCAGATCCGCCTGAAAAACTGACAGGCGGATCTGAACGGTCGGCATGTGTGAAAGGGGCCTTAGATAGATGTCCCCTCACTTCCTGCCATGCTGACAACATTTTACAAGATAAGCATAGGGGAACTCTCCAACAACAACACAGCAAGAAATAAAACCATAGAGCAGGGATCCTCAAACTACGGCCCTCCAGCTGTTGCAGAACTACACATCCCATGAGTAATTGTAAAACTCTGACATGCACATACATGACTAGGCATGATCAGAATTGTAGTTCCTGAACAACTGGAGTGCCATAGTTTGAAGACCCCCTACCATGCAGTGTAGAGCAAGGCTAGGAACCCTGCCAGATTTTTATTTCTGTATGTGTCCTTGCTGCTGGTTTTTCCCTTACTTACTGTTGCACTAAATAGCTGTCACCAGGACTGAAAGAAAGGAAACATTTCTCTTAATGGAGCTCTGGATAGCAGAAAAAATCCAAAGAGGGTTTGAAACCTGCCCCACTCTCATTAAAATAGAAAAATAATGTTTTTGGCTTAATATATACTTTAAGAATAGCACACAGTTAAACTGCATCATACAGTATTCATTTTGTTTTTTCAAGTTCTATATCACATGAAAAATCCTTAACACCATATGTGTATTTATTTGGACTGAATCATTCCTGTGAGTCAGAAGACAGGATCCTGGAATTGGCATCCCCAGTTTTTTGTCACATGACAGAGCTGTTTTGAAGCAGGCACACACTCACAGGCTAATCTAACGGAAAGGTTTGCAGTAGGCCTTATGATTGTATTAAACTTGATTATAAGGATGCATATACATGCTATATATACTGTATAGGAGGATGTTTACTGTTTGATGAAAAATTAACACACATGCTTCTGAGTTATGCTGGCCATTCATGCACAGAATTTCGGCCGTTTGCAGACTGAATGATTATTCATCGGTCGAAAGCGAATTGGCCACTAACTGACAGAATAAACTCTTTTTAACATAATCGTTTTCATGATCATAATGATCGTTCGATAACATGCACAATACGAGTCAGAATATTATTTTCGTTTAAATTTTACCATACGCATAAAACCTTTCGTAGAAACGATAAAAGTTTTCGCTATGGATCCATCTACATTAGCCGGGCACACAATCAAAATCGTCTGTAAACTTGTGTTCACTAACAGCCCGATTTTCGAACTATTTTTCCTAAAACAAACATTTCCGGCCCAAAATTCTGTGCGTGTATGGCCAACATTAGTCCCAGTATGCACTAGAACCTTTAGGGTCCCGGTGCAAGAAATTTTGAAGGGCCACCCTGCCTCTTTCCATTGGTCCTAGGGCATTTCCCTCTGAGCCTGGGATCCTTTCCTGTGGGCCCAGGGCCCTTTACTTCCATTGCTGGGCCATTTATTAAAAACAAAATAACAGGAGCGCAGGATCCCAATAAAAAAAAATAGTATTTATTGGGAAAAAATATTCTTACACTTTTACACTACAATATACATTATACAACTACAATATAGACTATACACTTACATTCAAGCTTGACCAATAAGTAGTTAAAGTGATTCTGAAGGCTCAAGGTTTTTTACCTTCATGCATTCTCTGCATGACGGTAAAAAACCTTATCTGTGTAGTAGCTCCCCAGCCCCCCCCCCCTAATACTTACCTGAGCCCCATTGCATTGTGCACGAGAGCTTTGGCTCTCTCGGGACTCTCCCACCTCATTGGCTGTGACAACACACAGGTGTGAATCACAGCCAGTGAGCCATTGAGAGAGAAGGGTCGGCTCTGTGTGTGAATAGACATGCAGATCAGCAGCTCGGAATTGAGCCAGCTTGGGTGCCCTTATAGTAAGCTGCTTGCTCTAGGGGCACTCAGCAGGTGGGAGGGACCAGAAACGACAGCGGGGATCCTAGAAGAGAAGGATCGGGGCTGCTGCTCTGTGCAAAACCATTGCACAGAGTTGGTAAGTATGCCACTTTAATTGCCTTTAAAGTGATGCTAAAGTCTCGTGTTTTTTTAGTTGAAAATAACAAACAATTTATACTTACCTGCTCTGTACAGTGGTTTTGCAGCCCAGATCCTCCTCTTCTCGGGTCCCTCTGTGGTACTTCTGGCCTCTCCCTCTCGTTGAGTGCCCGCACAGCAAGCAGCTTACTATGGGGGTACATTCAGACACGGAGCTGCAGCCCCACCCCCTTTCTTTTCTTATTGGCTTACTGACTTTGATTGCCAGCAGCGGGAGCCAGTGGCGGCCTACTGCTGTCTCAGCCAATGAGGAGGGGAGTCTCGGGCAGCCGAGACACTCCTGCTTTATCACTTGATCTAGATGGACCTCAGGTAAGTATGAGGGGGGCTGCTGCACACAGAAGGCTTTTGCATAGAATGCATTAAGATAAAAAAAAAAAAAAAATTCTGCCTTTCCAACCACTTTAATATCACTTTAAATCTCTCATAAGCAAAAAAAAAAAAAAAATAGACCACCATGTGAAAAACAAAAGTATTGTTATCCAACTGAAAATAAACAGACACCTTATTTTGCGACAGATTTCTTTTTAAAGTGACTCCATCATCACGGGGTCACCTTTTCCAAAGAGATCATCTGTTACAGAAGTGTTTATATACTTACCTTTCTGGCAGCTCTTGTATTGAAAAGCCACTGCAAGTATTCAACTGTCAGATGAGTCAAATACTTGCTCCAGCCACAGTGGTTCCTCCAGTCAGCTTGTATGTCCTGTAGAGAGCCAGAGGGGGGAACAAATATTTTACACACCAGGAAGTGTAGAATATTTGCAGCGACAGGGGACTAGAGATGGCTGGAGGGGAGGCCTTTCACGGAAAGGTAATTATTTAAACAGGTGACCTTTCGTAAAAGTGTGTGTGTGATAAAACCCTGTGATAATAGCATCTCTATAAAGAAGAATTTAAGGTATGGATACTTTATACATAGTTACATTGGTCTAGCTTAAGCCAAAGTACCTATACCAGGCTGATGCCCCTGGAAGCTGCATATCACTGAGGTACACATCGCCACGGCAGAATTTCCCATTCATTTTCGGGTTCTGTGTTGAGCAGCTTGTCTGCTGTAATATGAACACAGGAAATTGACCACTCAGCACAGGCACAATTCAGAAAATACTTTTGACAAGGAGGAGATCGGGACATCACAACTTGTCCAATCAGTGAACGCTTTGTATTAATTCAGTAGATGCAAAGCATTCTCTGAATGGCACCTGCTTTTAGCAGGCCTACCTCCTGTGTTCAGAATACAGCAAGCCAGCCATGCGGCACGGGATCCGGAAGCAAATGTAGATGAATGGAGTAGTGGTGTCTAGGGTTGAGCGGACACCTAGATGTCCGTGTTCGACGGGTTCGGCCGAACTTTAAAAAAAAGTCCGGGTCCGTGTCCCGGACTTTTACCGAACTTTTCCCGGACACCGAACCCCATTGAAGTCAATGGGGACCCGAACTTTAAGGCACTAAAATGGCTCTAAAACACCAAAGGAAAGGGCTAGAGTGCTGCAAATGGCAGCAAAACGTAATTAAGAGCATGGCAAGTGCTCTGCAAACAAATGTGGATAGGGAAATAACTTAAAACAACAAAAAAAAACAGAAAAATAAAACAATGTTCTTCTTCATCTCTGAAGGACGAGGCCCATATGGAGTAGGAGGGAGGTTGAGGTGGTGGTGGATGTGGCGGTGACATAGGCGTGCGCACAGGGTGTGCTGGGTGTGCCTGGGCACACCCTAATCACCTAGGGCACATAGCATTGCCAGTGAGGAGATGGGAAAGATCTCCCTGGGACCTGCTCTGCTCTATTTCTCCTTGCCTACAGGTACATGGCCCCGATACATTACTCTCCCTGCTGGCAAACACATGCATGTGTATTTCAACTTTGGGGTGCACACCTTAATGCAATAGGCTGCGCACACCTATGGGCGGTGTAGGTGGAAGCGGCGGTGGAGGAGGACCAGGGCCGGATTAACAGCATCATGGGCTTGGTGCTGAGGATTTTGAAGGGCCTTAGGGCCGTGCCTTGCCATGCACCCAGAGGAGGAAGGGTGCAGCCATGCATGCCTAATTCAACATGGGATGCTGTCTCTGAAGCCCATAAACACATCCATGCATCGCCAACTGTCCCTCCTTATCCGGCCTTCACGCTGTGTGGGGAGGTTCTGAGGGTGCTGCCTGGGGAAGCGAGCATAGAAGCCAGACTTCTGTGTTTACAAGTGACAGAAGAGCGGTAACAGTGAATATGGCCAACCCGGGGCCTATATAAAAGGTAGGGGCCTGGAGCTGCAGCTCCAATAGACCCTACATTAATCTGGCCCTGAGGAGGAGGACGAGGTAGCCAACACTGCTTCTTTTCACAAATTTTAAATGAGGGTACACCCCAAAAGAGTGAGAAAGAGCAAAAATGGAACAATGGGTGGGTAAGGTCGGTATCCATTGCTATTCTGCATAAGGTACGGAAAAGTCCCGTGGGATCCATGCCTGGTTCATTTTAATGAACGTGAGCTTGTCCACATTGTCTCTGGACAGGCGGCTGCGCTTGTCTGTTATAACGCCCCCAGCCGTGCTAAATACCCGTTCAGATAATACACTGGCTGCAGGGCACGCCAGCACCTCCAAGGCGTAAAGGGCAAGCTCAGGCCATGTGCCCAATTTGGAGACCCAGAAGTTGAAGGGGGCAGACCCGTCATTCACTACATGTAGGCGTGTGCACACATACTGCTCCACCATGTTGGTAAAATGCTGCCTCCTGCTAAGACGTTCCATCTGAGCTGCTGGTGCTGCTGTTTGTTGTGGCGTGCTGACAAAGCTTTTCCACATTTCGGCCATGCTAACCCTGCCTTCTGAGGTGCTGGCGGTGCCCTGGTTGCGTTGGCGACCTCCTCCTCCTCCTCCTCTGCCTTGTGCTTCCACTGTGGCCCCGCTGTCAGATGGGAATGCCAGCAGCATGGCGTCTACCAGCGTGCGCTTGTACTCGCGCATCTTGCGATCGCGCTCCAGTGAGTGAATTAAGGACGGTACGTTGTCCTTGTAACGGGGATCCAGCAGCGTGGCCACCCAGTAATCAGCACAAGTTAGAATGTGGGCAACTCGGCGGTCGTTGTGGAGACACTGCAGCATGTAATCGCTCATGTGTGCCAGGCTGCCCAGAGGCGACGAAAGGCTGTCCTCTGTGGGAGGTGTATGGTCCGTGTCCTCTGTATCCCCCCAGCCACGCACCAGTGATGGCCATGAGCTGGCCTGGGTGCCACCCTGCTGTGAACATGGTTCCATCTCCTCCTCCAGCTCCTCCTCCTCCTCATCCTCCTCATCCTCCAGAACTGTGCCCCTGCTGGACAATTGCGTCCCTGGCGTTTGCGTGTGCAGGAACCCACCCTCGGAGCCCCTTGCGAATGACTGCCCTGAAAGCCTTGGAAATGTTACCTCTTCATCCTCCTCCTCCTCCTCATCCTGTGCCACATCCTCTTCCATCATCGCCCGAATTGTTTTTTCAAGGAGGCATAGAAGTGGGATAGTTAAGCTGAGAACGGCGTCATTGCCACTGGCCATGTTGGTGGAGTACTCAAAACAGCGCAACAAGGCACACAGGTCTCGCATGGAGGCCCAGTTATTGGTGGTGAAGTGGTGCTGTTCCGCAGAGCGACTCACGCGTGCGTGCTGCAGCTGAAACTCCACTATGGCCTGCTGCTGCTCGCACAGTCTTTCCAGCATGTGCAAGGTGGAGTTCCACCTTGTGGGCACGTCACATATGAGGCGGTGAGCGGGAAGGCCGAAGTTACGCTGCAGCGCTGCCAGGCGAGCAGCAGCAGGGTGAGAACGCCGAAAGTGCGCACAAACGGCCCGCACTTTCTGCAGCAGCTCTGACATATCGGGGTAGTTTTTAAGGAACCTCTGCACCACCAAATTCAGCACATGCGCCAGGCAAGGGATGTGCGTCAAACCGGCTAGGCCCAGAGCTGCTATGAGATTTCGCCCGTTATCGCACACCACCAGGCCGGGCTTGAGGCTCGCTGGCAGCAACCACTCATTTGTCTGCTGTTCCATGCTCCTCCACAACTCCTGCGCGGTGTGTGGTTTGTCCCCCAAACAGGCAAGTTGTAAAACTGCCTGCTGTCGTTTACCCCTGGCCGTGCTGAAGTTGGTGGTGAAGGTGTTACGCTGTCCGGATGAGGAGGCGGTAGAGGATGAGGAAGCGGAGTAGGAGGAGTTAGGAACAGGAGGCAAACTGAAGCGCCCTGCAATCCTCGGTGGTGGAAGGACATGCGCCAAATTGCTATCCGCCTCAGGCCCATCCGCCACTGCATTTACCCAGTGTGCCGTTAGGGAGATATAACGCCCCTGACCGTGCTTACTGGTCCACGTATCCGTAGTTAGGTGGACCTTGGCACAGATGGCGTTGCGCAGTGCACACCTGATTTTTTCCCCCACTTGGTTGTGCAGGGAAGGGATGGCTTGCCTGGAAAAGTAGTGGCGGCTGGGCACGACGTACTGTGGGACAGCCACCGACATAAGGTTTTTAAAACTGTGCGTCTCCACCAGACGGAATGACAGCATTTCAAAGGCCAATAATTTTGAAATGCTGGCATTCAGGGCCAGGGATCGCGGGTGGGTAGGGGGGTACTTCCTCTTCCTCTCAAGTGTTTGGGAGATGGAAAGCTGAACGCTTCCACGGGACATTGTGGAGATGGTTGTTGGTGACCCAGGTGGTGGTGTTGCTGACAGATCGTCTGTTTGCGGGGTGGCAGGTGCCGGTATCACTACAGATGTGGCTGGAGCGGCCGAGACTGCAGCAGAAGAGGAAGCAGGATGAGCCAGAGACGTTTCTTGGTTTTGAAGGTGTGTACTCCACTGCAGCTCGTGCTTTGCACTTAGATGCCTGATCATGCAGGTTGTGCTCAGGTTGAGAAGGTTCATGCCTCGCTTCAAGCTCTGATTGCACAGGGTGCAAACCACTCGTGTCCTGTCATCAGCACATTTTCTAAAGAACTTCCACGCTAGAGAACTCCTTTGAGCTGACTTTGGTGCGCTCGTTCCCTTGCTGCGTTGGGCAGTAGCGGGCGTAGTGTCTAGGGCACGGCCGCTCCGCTTCTGCACCCTGCTCCCTCTTCTGCTGTGCTGGTGGCTCTGTGCGACCACCGCCTCTTCCTCCAAACTACTCAGTTCACCTGCATGACGTTCATTCCATGTGGGGTCGAGGACCTCATCGTCCTCCACATCATCTTCCACCCAGTCTTCACCCCTGCCCTCCTTGTCGGTCTCCACAATGCTGAACGCCGCAGCAGTTGGCACCTGCGTTTCGTCATCATCGGAGACGTGCTGCGATGATCCTTGCATGTACTCATCTTGAGGAATAAGTGGTTGGGCATCGCTGCACTCAATCTCTTCCACTTCTGGGGCAGGGCTAGGTGGATGGCCCTGGGAAACCCTGCTGACAGAGTCCTCAAAAAGAATAAGAGACTGCTGTATGGCTTGGGGCTCAGACTGCTGGCCTGATTTGCAAGGGGGTGAGGTGAAAGACGGTTGGACATTGGCTGCAGGTGCCAACTCTGACCTTTCTGCAGTAGACTGGGTGGGAGACAATGTGAAGGAACTGGAGGCACTGTCAGCAGCAAACCAATCTACTATCGCCTCAACTTGTTCTGGCCTCATCACTTCTAGGGGCGTTTGATGCCCTACCAAATACTGATGCAGGTTCTGTCGCCTACTCACACTTGAGGAAGGTGTTTCACTTGTGCGTGTAGCTGGCACAGATCGACCATGTCCTCTCCTTGCAACAGGAGCTCTACCAGCAGCACCACGACCCAGGCCACGGCCCTTATTTGACGGTCTCCTCATATTTCTGTAATTTAAGATCTTGCCCTAGAAAGGTTTTTATTGAATAGCGGAATAGAAAATATGATCCAAAAAAAGTGTATGTATATCACACGTACACAACCACACTAGGCCCCAATTACTATTGTTTGTACCCCTAAAAGGCTAGATGAGGAGTAGGGGGAGTATGGAACAGGCAGCACCCTCAAACCTTCAGAAGTATGAGATGAACCCCAACAACTTGGAAAGGTGGATCTCTCTCACACGTACCGACACAGACTATCCCGCAATTCAATTGATCCTCAAAGGTTTTTATTGAATAGCGGAATAGGAAATATGATCAAAAAAAGTGTATGTATCTCGCACGTACACAACCACACTAGGCCCCAATTACTATTGTTTGTACCCCTAAAAGGCTAGATGAGGAGTAGGGGGGGTATGGAACAGGCAGCACCCTCAAACCTTCAGAAGTATGAGATGAACCCCAACAACTTGGAAAGGTGGATCTCTCTCACACGTACCGACACAGACTATCCCGCAATTCAATTGATCCCCAAAGGTTTTTATTGAATAGCGGAATAGGAAATATGATCAAAAAAAGTGTATGTATCTCACACGTACAGAAACACACTAGGCCCCAATTACTATTGTTTGTACACCTAAAAGGATGGATGAGGAGGAGGAGGAGTATGGAACAGGCAGCACCCTCAAAGCTTCAGAAGTATGAGATGAACCCCAAAAACTTGGAAAGGTGGATCTCACACGTACCGACACAGACTATTCCGCAATTTAATTGATCCCCAAAGGTTTTTATTGAATAGCGGAATAGGAAATATGATCAAAAAATGTGTATGTATCTCACACGTACAGAAGCACACTAGGCCCCAATTACTATTGTTTGTACACCTAAAAGGATGGATGAGGAGGAGGAGGAGTATGGAACAGGCAGCACCCTCAAAGCTTCAGAAGTATGAGATGAACCCCAAAAACTTGGAAAGGTGGATCTCACACGTACCGACACAGACTATCCCGCAATTTAATTGATCCCCAAAGGTTTTTATTGAATAGCGGAATAGGAAATATGATCAAAAAAAGTGTATGTATCTCGCACGTACAGAAACACACTAGGCCCCAATTACTATTGTTTGTACACCTAAAAGGATGGATGAGGAGGAGGAGGAGTATGGAACAGGCAGCACCCTCAAAGCTTCAGAAGTATGAGATGAACCCCAAAAACTTGGAAAGGTGGATCTCACACGTACCGACACAGACTATTCCGCAATTTAATTGATCCCCAAAGGTTTTTATTGAATAGCGGAATAGGAAATATGATCAAAAAATGTGTATGTATCTCACACGTACAGAAGCACACTAGGCCCCAATTACTATTGTTTGTACACCTAAAAGGATGGATGAGGAGGAGGAGGAGTATGGAACAGGCAGCACCCTCAAAGCTTCAGAAGTATGAGATGAACCCCAAAAACTTGGAAAGGTGGATCTCACACGTACCGACACAGACTATCCCGCAATTTAATTGATCCCCAAAGGTTTTTATTGAATAGCGGAATAGGAAATATGATCAAAAAAAGTGTATGTATCTCGCACGTACACAACCACACTAGGCCCCAATTACTATTGTTTGTACCCCTAAAAGGCTAGATGAGGAGTAGGGGGGGTATGGAACAGGCAGCACCCTCAAACCTTCAGAAGTATGAGATGAACCCCAACAACTTGGAAAGGTGGATCTCTCTCACACGTACCGACACAGACTATCCCGCAATTCAATTGATCCTCAAAGGTTTTTATTGAATAGCGGAATAGGAAATATGATCAAAAAAAGTGTATGTATCTCGCACGTACACAACCACACTAGGCCCCAATTACTATTGTTTGTACCCCTAAAAGGCTAGATGAGGAGTAGGGGGGGTATGGAACAGGCAGCACCCTCAAACCTTCAGAAGTATGAGATGAACCCCAACAACTTGGAAAGGTGGATCTCTCTCACACGTACCGACACAGACTATCCCGCAATTCAATTGATCCTCAAAGGTTTTTATTGAATAGCGGAATAGGAAATATGATCAAAAAAAGTGTATGTATCTCGCACGTACACAACCACACTAGGCCCCAATTACTATTGTTTGTACCCCTAAAAGGCTAGATGAGGAGTAGGGGGGGTATGGAACAGGCAGCACCCTCAAACCTTCAGAAGTATGAGATGAACCCCAACAACTTGGAAAGGTGGATCTCTCTCACACGTACCAACACAGACTATCCCCCAATTTAACTGATCCCCAAAGGTTTTTGATTAAATAGCGGAATAGAAAATATGATCCCAAAAAAGTGTATGTATATCACACGTACACAACCACACTAGGCCCCAATTACTATTGTTTGTACCCCTAAAAGGCTAGGAGTAGGGGGGAGTATGGAACAGGCAGCACCCTCAAACCTTCAGAAGTATGAGATGAACCCCAACAACTTGGAAAGGTGGATCTCTCTCACACGTACCAACACAGACTATCCCCCAATTTAACTGATCCCCAGAGGTTTTTGATTAAATAGCGGAATAGAAAATATGATCCCAAAAAAGTGTATGTATATCACACGTACACAACCACACTAGGCCCCAATTACTATTGTTTGTACCCCTAAAAGGCTAGGAGTAGGGGGGAGTATGGAACAGGCAGCACCCTCAAACCTTCAGAAGTATGAGATGAACCCCAACAACTTGGAAAGGTGGATCTCTCTCACACGTACCAACACAGACTATCCCCCAATTTAACTGATCCCCAAAGGTTTTTGATTAAATAGCGGAATAGAAAATATGATCCCAAAAAAGTGTATGTATATCACACGTACACAACCACACTAGGCCCCAATTACTATTGTTTGTACCCCTAAAAGGCTAGGAGTAGGGGGGAGTATGGAACAGGCAGCACCCTCAAACCTTCAGAAGTATGAGATGAACCCCAACAACTTGGAAAGGTGGATCTCTCTCACACGTACCAACACAGACTATCCCCCAATTTAACTGATCCCCAGAGGTTTTTGATTAAATAGCGGAATAGAAAATATGATCCCAAAAAAGTGTATGTATATCACACGTACACAACCACACTAGGCCCCAATTACTATTGTTTGTACCCCTAAAAGGCTAGGAGTAGGGGGGAGTATGGAACAGGCAGCACCCTCAAACCTTCAGAAGTATGAGATGAACCCCAACAACTTGGAAAGGTGGATCTCTCTCACACGTACCAACACAGACTATCCCCCAATTTAACTGATCCCCAGAGGTTTTTGATTAAATAGCGGAATAGAAAATATGATCCCAAAAAAGTGTATGTATATCACACGTACACAACCACACTAGGCCCCAATTACTATTGTTTGTACCCCTAAAAGGCTAGGAGTAGGGGGGAGTATGGAACAGGCAGCACCCTCAAACCTTCAGAAGTATGAGATGAACCCCAACAACTTGGAAAGGTGGATCTCTCTCACACGTACCAACACAGACTATCCCCCAATTTAACTGATCCCCAGAGGTTTTTGATTAAATAGCGGAATAGAAAATATGATCCCAAAAAAGTGTATGTATATCACACGTACACAACCACACTAGGCCCCAATTACTATTGTTTGTACCCCTAAAAGGCTAGGAGTAGGGGGAGTATGGAACAGGCAGCACCCTCAAACCTTCAGAAGTATGAGATGAACCCCAACAACTTGGAAAGGTGGATCTCTCTCACACGTACCAACACAGACTATCCCCCAATTTAACTGATCCCCAGAGGTTTTTGATTAAATAGCGGAATAGAAAATATGATCCCAAAAAAGTGTATGTATATCACACGTACACAACCACACTAGGCCCCAATTACTATTGTTTGTACCCCTAAAAGGCTAGGAGTAGGGGGAGTATGGAACAGGCAGCACCCTCAAACCTTCAGAAGTATGAGATGAACCCCAACAACTTGGAAAGGTGGATCTCTCTCACACGTACCAACACAGACTATCCCCCAATTTAACTGATCCCCAGAGGTTTTTGATTAAATAGCGGAATAGAAAATATGATCCCAAAAAAGTGTATGTATATCACACGTACACAACCACACTAGGCCCCAATTACTATTGTTTGTACCCCTAAAAGGCTAGGAGTAGGGGGAGTATGGAACAGGCAGCACCCTCAAACCTTCAGAAGTATGAGATGAACCCCAACAACTTGGAAAGGTGGATCTCTCTCACACGTACCAACACAGACTATCCCCCAATTTAACTGATCCCCAAAGGTTTTTGATTAAATAGCGGAATAGAAAATATGATCCCAAAAAAGTGTATGTATATCACACGTACACAACCACACTAGGCCCCAATTACTATTGTTTGTACCCCTAAAAGGCTAGGAGTAGGGGGAGTATGGAACAGGCAGCACCCTCAAACCTTCAGAAGTATGAGATGAACCCCAACAACTTGGAAAGGTGGATCTCTCTCACACGTACCAACACAGACTATCCCCCAATTTAACTGATCCCCAAAGGTTTTTGATTAAATAGCGGAATAGAAAATATGATCCCAAAAAAGTGTATGTATATCACACGTACACAACCACACTAGGCCCCAATTACTATTGTTTGTACCCCTAAAAGGCTAGGAGTAGGGGGAGTATGGAACAGGCAGCACCCTCAAACCTTCAGAAGTATGAGATGAACCCCAACAACTTGGAAAGGTGGATCTCTCTCACACGTACCAACACAGACTATCCCCCAATTTAACTGATCCCCAGAGGTTTTTGATTAAATAGCGGAATAGAAAATATGATCCCAAAAAAGTGTATGTATATCACACGTACACAACCACACTAGGCCCCAATTACTATTGTTTGTACCCCTAAAAGGCTAGGAGTAGGGGGAGTATGGAACAGGCAGCACCCTCAAACCTTCAGAAGTATGAGATGAACCCCAACAACTTGGAAAGGTGGATCTCTCTCACACGTACCAACACAGACTATCCCCCAATTTAACTGATCCCCAGAGGTTTTTGATTAAATAGCGGAATAGAAAATATGATCCCAAAAAAGTGTATGTATATCACACGTACACAACCACACTAGGCCCCAATTACTATTGTTTGTACCCCTAAAAGGCTAGGAGTAGGGGGGAGTATGGAACAGGCAGCACCCTCAAACCTTCAGAAGTATGAGATGAACCCCAACAACTTGGAAAGGTGGATCTCTCTCACACGTACCAACACAGACTATCCCCCAATTTAACTGATCCCCAGAGGTTTTTGATTAAATAGCGGAATAGAAAATATGATCCCAAAAAAGTGTATGTATATCACACGTACACAACCACACTAGGCCCCAATTACTATTGTTTGTACCCCTAAAAGGCTAGATGAGGAGTAGGGGGAGTATGGAACAGGCAGCACCCTCAAATCTTCAGAAGTATGAGATTGTGTTCACTGTACCCCACAAAGATTGAGTTCACTGCACCCCACAATGATTGTGTTCACTGCACCCCACAAAGATTGTGTTCACTGCACCTCACAAAGATTGTGTTCACTGTACCCCCCAAAGATTGTGTTCACTGCACCCCACAAAGATTCTGTTCACTGTACCCCACAAAGATTGTGTTCACTGCACCCCAAAAAGATTGTGTTCACTGCACCCCAAAAAGGATGTTGTTCACTGCACCCCAAAAAGGATTTTGTTCACTGCACCCCAAAAAGGATGTTGTTCACTCCACCCCAAAAAGATTGTGTTCACTGCACCCCACAAAGATTGTGTTCACTGCACCCCAAAAAGATTGTGTTCACTGCACCCCAAAAAGGATTTTGTTCACTGCACCCCAAAAAGGATGTTGTTCACTCCACCCCAAAAAGATTGTGTTCACTGCACCCCAAAAAGATTGTGTTCACTGCACCCCACAAAGGATTTTGTTCACTGCACCCCAAAAAGATTGTGTTCACTGCACCCCAAAAAGGATGTTGTTCACTGCACCCCAAAAAGGATTTTGTTCACTGCACCCCAAAAAGATTGTGTTCACTGCACCCCACAAAGGATTTTGTTCACTGCACCCCACAAAGATTGTGTTCACTGCACACCAAAAAGGATTGTGTTCACTGCACCCCAAAAAGATTTTGTTCACTGCACCCCAAAAAGATTGTGTTCACTGCAGCCCAAAAAGGTTGTGTTCACTGCAGCCCAAAAAGATTGTGTTCACTGCAGCCCAAAAAGATTGTGTTCACTGCAGCCCAAAAAGATTGTGTTCACTGCAGCCCAAAAAGATTGTGTTCACTGCAGCTCACACACAGAAAAATGGATGTGGATCACTGACACCTGCCTATCTCCAATCCCACACCACACAGCAATATCGATTGTAGTTTGTAGAACACAGTTTCCCTAAAATTCAGCAGACTCTGTCCCTAACAGGATTGAGAAGAGATCGTAGATCAGGATTGAGTGCAGATTCACCCCACCCCCCACACAGCAATATCGATTGTAGTTTGTAGAACACAGTTTCCCTAAAATTCAGCAGACTCTGTCCCTAACAGGATTGAGAAGAGATCGTAGATCAGGATTGAGTGCAGATTCACCCCACCCCCCACACAGCAATATCGATTGTAGTTTGTAGAACACAGTTTCCCTAAAATTCAGCAGACTCTGTCCCTAACAGGATTGAGAAGAGATCGTAGATCAGGATTGAGTGCAGATTCACCCCACCCCCCACACAGCAATATCGATTGTAGTTTGTAGAAGACACTGACCCTATATAATTCAGCAGACTCTATCCCTAAAATGCCTACAACTCGCCCTGCCTAAACACTCCGACCTGTCCCTCAATTCTATCCGGACACAAATGGTTTTTTCCTGCCTATCTTTCCCTAATCAGCAGCCAGCACGTTGATGTGTGCTCTGTCCCTGAATCTAAGCAGCATAATGACGCCGCTGCGGCTGCCTCGAACTTATAAAGACTTGGTCACATGCTTCAGACGGCCAATCACAGCTACTGAGACATTTGCAGGCATGGCTGGGATGGCTTAAGGCACACCAGTTAAACGATTGTTGATTGGCTGTTGAAAGCCCGCCATGAAAAGAGCGCCAAAGCATGCAAAACCCGGAAATAAAACGACCGAACACGGATTTTTACCCGAACATACAGTAAAGTGTCCGTGTCCGTGTTCGGGTACAAAAAATCCAATTATTCGGTACGAACACGAATAATACAGTCCGTGTTCGCTCAACACTAGTGGTGTCTACTTCAGTGATTTCCAGCTTCTAGGAGCATTAGCCTGGTATGGTATATACTGTACATAGTTACATCAAAGCTGGATCATTGTAACTATGTATAAAAGATCCATATCTGACACTCCTCTTTAAAAAGGACATTCAGCCTACTCCCCTTTCATTTTTTTTCTATTCCCCTCCTCCAGGGGATATCTGCACAGTTTATCCAAACTTATCCAGCACTGTGCTCCTGACAGCCTTCTGTCAATAGACACTATTTGGTCCCACGCTGTCATATTAATTCTGATGTCCAAGCTATTCCTTGTTCAGCCAGCCGGGCCTCACAATGACATGCCACCAGGCCCACCCCCCTCCTTCTCACTCAATGAAAGTCTAAAGGGCTGTGCCCATTGTTTGCCTAGGCCAGTGATGGCGAACCTTGGCACCCCAGATGGTTTAGAACTACATTTTCCATGATGCTCATGCACTCTGCAGTGTAGGAAATGTAGTTCCAAAACATCTGGGACACCAAGGTTCGCCATCACCGGCCTACGCAAATGACGTGCATGGAGGGGCAGGGCTGTTATTTTTTATTTAAAAAAAGATAAATTAAAAAAAAAAAAGCCCTATTCTTTTACAGGAAGGGAGGATGAATGCATGGGGGGGGGGGGGGCTTTAAATAAAGGTGAAGATCCACTTTAAGGCAAATAACAAGGAACTATCTGCCTATCTTCAGTCACCCTAGCAACCAATTACAATTCTCTTTCATTTTTTAACTACAATAAACTTTAATTTGGTTGGTATGGGTTATTGTTGTGTAAGCATTGAGTTTGTATCCTGTGTTTATGTGGGTCCCATGCTCCGAAGACATACTGGGTAGCTTAATTGGTTCCTGTCTAAATTGGTCCTGGTATGTGTAAAAATTGGCAAAGAATGTGTGTTGTCTCATTCTGCCTGCCAGTCTCAAGTAGCCGAGCATTTGGGGGTCATTGAGGAAAGATCCGGTAACCGACGTTATACCAGAATTGCCAAGAAAATTCTATGGAAAGTAGGGATAGACCGATTATCGGCAAGACCGATATGCACTTTCCCCGATATATCGATATCGGCCCTGGAACCGGCCGATATTGCAGATATTTTTGTGATGTCATTCTGCCTTCTTAGGCCACCTCCCTCGCCTTGGACAGCCTCTTCTGGAGTCGGGACTAGTCTTGCGGGAGTGTATTACAGTCATACACCCACCCACGGTGCCAGCTAGCCACCCACATCCACAGGCCCTGTACCAGCCAGTCAGCCACAGGCACTGTACCATCGAGCCAGCCAGCCACCCACAGGTCCTGTACCAGCCAGCCAGCCACCCACAGGCCTTGTACCTGCCAGCCACAGGCACTGTACCAGCCAGCCACCCACAGCCCCTGTGCTTGCCAGCCATCCACCACAGGGTCCCTACCACCCACCACAGGGTGCCAGACAGACAGCCACCCACAGACAGGGTGCCAGACAGCCACCCACAGGCCCTGTACCATCCAGCCACCCACAGGCCTTCTACCAGCCTGCCACCCACAGCCCCTGTGCCAGCCAGCCACCCACCACATGGTGCCAGACAGCCAGCCACCCACCACATGGTGCCAGACAGCCAGCCACCCACCACAGGGTGCCAGCCAGCTATCCACCACAGTGTGCCAGCAAGCCAGCCACCCAGCACAGGGTGCCAGACAGCCAGCCACCCAGCACAGGGTGCCAGACAGCCAGCCACCCACCACAGGGTGCCAGCCAGCCATCCACCACAGTGTGCCAGCAAGCCAGCCACCCAGCACAGGGTGCCAGACAGCCAGCCACCCACCACAGGGTGCCAGCAAGCCAGCCATTAAGCATTAAACAAAAATTAACATGTTCAATACCAGATTTGTGTAAAAAATTATTTATTTTTCAAAACTTTAAATGATACATATTACACAGTTGTATAACAAAAATCTGATAAAACTAATATCTGTGCAGATAGTGTGAATTCTGGTCCTGCTATCAATGTACAAGAATAAAAAGTGGGGGAGCAATTAATTTTGGAGCGTGACAGTAAAGTATAGTTGAAGCTCATAGCAACAGGCAGTTTGAAAATGTTTAAATGTAATTGGTTCAATAGGTTGGATCTTGGATTGGATTGGAGTATAAGATCAATTAATTAATCTATTGCCAATAATTAAAGGCCGCAGCCAATTTAGATTCTTTGTGTAGTGTTTTTTACTATCAATAATTGTATTATTGAAGGATATTATATGGATTAAGTACTGTCTACGATCCCAATTAAAATGCAATAGCTGTATACTTAGGAGTGCCTTTCTGTTTGAGGTGTAAGAGTTAATGGCAGAGAGTTAGTAAAAGGTGTTAGATGGGAGGAGGATTATTACTAGACCTGAAGTCAGGGAGTGGAGCAGGAAACCCTGTTGGTGTTTGCTGAGAATGGAATGTTTGAAAGTACGGGGGCTTGTAATTTCCAGGATAAGGGCGGCTGCAGTCTGGTGGGGCTGTGGGAAGTACTGACACCATCAGCCTGCCCACTCATAGAATACACTGAGGAAGCATGACCAAGAGGGTATAGGTCACTGGAATGCCTTGTGGCATATTGGACAGAGATTTTTTCTAGGATACTGTGGCTGCATATCCTGACTTTCCAGTGCTGAATTCACAGTGTGTAACGAAGGGTGTGCTGCAGGATGCTGGGTGTGTGTAGTGCGTGGGCTGCTGTTCTCAAATGATAGTGGGTGGGGATTGCTTCTTTTCATATTCTTTTCCTCTGTCACCTTTAAAGGGAAACTAGGGTATGTTTTCAGTGAGTACATATTTTCATTTAATGTTTTAAAGCTTGTTTGAATATAGTTTTTAAAGATGGTTAGTTGAAACTGCAAATATGTTTAATTTGATGTATACATTATTATAATGGTACATCATACAGAGGTTTATAGCTTCTTCCTGTAATGATTGCTAAAAGCCAAACTCTGCAGTTTGCATTTTTTACTCAACAGCAGCAAATATCAGAGCAGTAGCATGAAAAGTCACTTGGAATTTGTGTGGTCAGCTTGAGAATAGTAAAGTGCAATCACTATGCACCACAGTAGGAAGCATAGCATGCTGCACATGTAATGCCCGAATATGGCTGCCCTTGTCTATATATATTTTAAGTGTCAACATATTTAATAATTGTTATACTGACAACATTTACTTATACAGCACATGTTTGTTGCATATTACACTATAGACTAGGACTGCAGCAGAAGGAATTCAAATCTGTATTTTACATCCTTTCTCATAACCTAATATTGTGTATAAATGTGCTACATTTATTTATAACAGGTACATATATATATATATATATATATATATATATATATATATATATATATATACAGTGTATATATATATATATGTATATATATATATATATATGGGCTTATATATACAGGCTTTTATAGCACCATTAATTAATGCAGCGCTTTACATACCGTATTTGTCAGCCTATAAGACGACCCCCTAATTTTCAAGTTAAAACATAGGTTTTGGGCTATACTCACCGTATAAAACTACCCCCCTTCTGTACCGTAGGGGAGTATAAAATGTGAGGACTACTTTACAGGGCCCAAAGCAAACGTCCCTATTAAAGAGGAAGTAAACCCTCCTCTGACACTTTTACCTATAGGTAAGCCTATATTAAGGCTTACCTATAGGTACTGTAAATATCTCCTAAACATGTACCATTTAGGAGATATTTACCTTACATGCAGCCAGTGACGTCACTGGCGCATGCGCTCTGAAGGAACGGCCACCGGTGCCGTTTCTTCAGAGCCCCGTGCTGTGACCGTCGGTTCCCGGAATCCAGATGGCCGGATGCCGCGATCCCGGAAGACGGGCGACTGGACATGTCGCCCATCATACAGGTGAGCGGGCGGCACGGCGGGGGCTCCTTCTTAGGTAAGTATTTCATAATGAGCTAGTATGCGATGCATACTAGCTCATTATGTGTTTCTCTAACAGGTTTCAGCAAAAAAAAAAAAAAAAAAGTTTTTTTTACAACCTCTTTAATCTCTAAGCAGGGTAAGTACACAAACATCCCTATTAATCTCCTAGCAGGGTAAGTACACAAACATCCCTATTAATCTCCAAGCAGGGTAAGTACACAAACATCCCTATTAATCTCCAAGCAGGGTAAGTACACAAACATCCCTATTAATCTCCAAGCAGGGTAAGTACACAAACATCCCTATTAATCGCCAAGCAGGGTAAGTACACAAACATCCCTATTAATCGCCAAGCAGGGTAAGTACACAAACATCCCTATTAATCTCCAAGCAGGGTAAGTACACAAACATCCCTATTAATCTCCAAGCAGGGTAAGTACACAAACATCCCTATTAATCTCCAAGGTAAGTACACAAACATCCCTATTAATCTCCAAGGTAAGTACACAAACATCCCTATTAATCTCCAAGCAGGGTAAGTACACAAGCATCCCTATTAATCTCCAAGGTAAGTACACAAACATCCCTATTAATCTCCAAGCAGGGTAAGTACACAAGCATCCCTATTAATTTCCAAGGTAAGTACACAGGGTGTAATCTCTCAAAGCGCTGGCTGGATGTGTGGAAATACTGTACATACCGGTAGCTATGAATGTAGCTTCACCTACATACAGTGTACCACGGGGAACGATGTATTCTATTATTGAATACAAATCCTGCTCAGATTGGTGGAGTCAGAGAGGCGGGCAGATGATTTTACTCTCTCTGACTCAGCCAATCTGAGCTGGCTTTGTATTTAATAATTAATACATCGCTCACCGTGATTGGCTCAGCACGGTATACTGTATGTAGCCGAAGCTATAATACATACCAGTATTCCCGCACATCCAGACAGCGCTTTGAGAGATTACACCCTGTGTAATTACCTTGGAAATTAATAGGAATGCTTGTGTACTTACCCTACTTGGAGATTAATAGGGACGTTTGTTTTGGGCCATGTAAAGTAGTCCTCACATTTTATACTCCGCGTATGAGATGACCCCCCTTGGGGGATATTTTTACGGTTAAAAAATCGTCTTATACACCAGCAAATACGGTATATCTATCTATCTATCTATCTATCTATCTATCTATCTATCTATCTATCTATCTATCTATCTATCTATCTATCTATCTATCTATCTATCTATCTATCTATCTATCTATCTATCTATCTATCTATCTATCTATCTATAGAGGGGGGGTCATCTTATACGAGAATGGGGCCAAACTGTTTTTAAAGAAAATACAGTTACCCAAAACATATATTTTTAAATGCAGAATATGACGCTTTGTGTTTAAATGCAGTGGAATAAAAAGTCACCAAAATGGCCGTTCTGTCTGGTGGGGATGCCTATACTTTAGGCCCGGGTGGACAGGAATACATATTCTTTGGCAGTTTTCATACATGTATTTCAACTCTGTATTTAGCCAGAGTTCAGCTTTAAATAAACTTGAGAACCAGTCTTCTATTGTTTAACGTTGGAAGATTACATGAGAATGTGTGAGCCGTCAGAACTTTGGCAGTCCTAAACTGACGTCTTGTAGGTCAATTGAAATTCAGCTTAGAATGATTACTAAGTATTCGGAAAGAACAAGAAGGCAAGACCATTTTTTTCCAAACAAGCTGGCAAACCTACATTTGTCACACAGTGAGACAGTATGGCATGGCAAGTCTGTGAAGGAAATAGGCTGTGGAACAAATTCTAGACATCCTTTGAGCTATTGCATGACATCACTCATTTTGAAACATGTGCTTAGCAATGAAATACCAAAGAAAAGTGGTGAAGGAAAAGATAACAAGACTAGAGTACACTTCTATTTATGATACAAGCATCCAACTAATAATACTCTTGGGTGGATTGTGCGACACCTTCAGTGTTGCAGTAAAAGATTTGAAAGCATGTGTTACATATTTTTTTAATGTAAACTGTTATATCTGAGGAGGACTTCTGTTGTCTTTTACAGCCCATTGTAGAGAACAATCCTTTCGGTGCTAGAGCCTTTTTTTTTTTTCTTTGCTCACATTAAGGTCTGATTCACACAGTCACATGATTTCCAATGGGTCACGTTCACATTTGTGCATTTTATGGAAATGGCCAGGGACCAGTAGGTTTTGGTTTTATAGACTTCAATGGATCAAAAATGTGTATTGAAAAACGAACGCAAAATACACCTGGAATATGCATCAACTGTAACCTGCTTAGGTGTGAACCAGGCCTTAACCACTTAAGCCCCAGAGGATTTTCCTGCTCAAAGACCAGGGCCTATTTTGCGATTCGGCACTGCGTGATTTTAACGCACAATTGCGCAGTCGTGCGACGCTGTACCCAAATGAAATTGACGTCATTTTTTCCCACAAACAGAGCTTTCTTTTGGTGGTATTTGATCATCTGTGCGATTTTTATTTTTTGCGCTATAAACAGAAAAGTGCATAAATTTTGAAAAAATAACAATATTTTTCAAATTTTTTTATATGAAATTACCCCCCCCCCCCCCCCAATGTAAAAATCAAAATTTTTTAACATTTTAGACCAATTTGTTTTCTGCTACATATTTTTGGTAAAAAAAAATCGCAATAAGCGTATTTTGATTGGTTTGCGCAAAAGTTATTGCGTTTACTAAGGGAAAGATTTATGTCATTTTTATTGGTTTTTTTTAACTAGTAATGGTGGCGATCTGCGATTTTTTTTGCGGGATGGCAACATTGCAGCGGACAGATCGGACCCCTGACTAACATTTTTGACACTTTTGGGGGTATCAGTGACATTACTACAGTAATCAGTGCTATACATATGCACTGTTACTGTAAAAATGACAGGGAAGGGGCTAACTTTATTAGTGATCATGGGGTTAAGTGTGTCCCTAGGGGCGTGATTCTAACTGTAAAGGGGGGAGACTAGTGATGTAACAATAGAGACAAACGATCCTACATAGCAGGATCGTATGATCTCTGTTCTTACATCAGGGAGAATGACAGGCGGCTTTGTTTACATTAGCCGCCTGCCTTTCTCCCTCTCCAACGGGAGATCGCGAGTGACCGGCGGACATCAGAGCCACCGGTCACTCGCGCGGGGATGTGCGGGAACGAGCGGGAGCGCGCCTCCGGCGGCGTGCGCTCGCCCCCTAGAGGCTCCTGGGCGAGCGACGTAGCCCTACGTCGGTTTGCCCAGGAGAGCCAGACTGCCGCAGTAAATAGTCGTGCGACAGTCGGCAAGTGGTTAAAGTGGTTTTAAGGGCTGAAGGTTTTTTTCCCTTATTGATTCTCTGCATTAGGCTAAAAAACTTGTCTGCTCTCTCCCTAGCCCCCATATATTTACAGATACCAATGAAGAGGAAGCTCTTCCCTCAAAATGGGTAAGAAGTTGAGGTCTAGATGGGTACTTCCCGAGATCGGGACACGTGCAGCTGATTTGGAAGCATGAATTGTGTATTATTCTGTGAAGCTTGCTATATACAGCTGTTTGTGAGTATATCTAATTTTATCACTACAAAGAAAAAGGTTTATAGAGGTAATGCAAAACAAAATAAATATCTTAATCAGCATAATTAAATATCAAATCAAAATAAAAATGACAAATATATATTATACAGTTGTGAGTTGATTGCTGCCAATACCTCACCTCACTTTCAGCAACATCAGTGTCATATTAGTACAGCGCAATCTTCTATCTAAATTTTGTGATATATATACATAAAATCCCTACATTTGTATAAACATTTGTATAAGAGCCGGTTCACACTACTCGCCTGACAAGTAGCTCCCAATGCTGTGCAATGGAACCGCTCTAATCAGAGCGACTCAAGTCGCTCCGACTTAGAAAAAGGTTCCTGCACTATTTTTTCTATGATGAGAAGTCATTTGCAAGCCGCTATGAAGTCGCGCTGCACGGGCGACTTCAAAGTCACCCAAAGTCGGGGCGACTTTGAGTCGGATTAGTGTGAACCGGCTCTAAAAGTTAAATGATCTGTGACAAAATGAAGCTAACTCAAGTGAAAACTAAAATAGAAATTCCAAATTCATATGCATTCATATGTACAATGTGTATATCAGTGAATAAACCCCCAAAAAAAGTCCAAAAGCAGTAAAATCATCCAGTGACGATCAATGAATCCCTAACAAACGAATGTTCTTGCCACCTCTGTGTATAGTAATCAACTGAAAAACAGGTGGTCAAGTAATCCACCACTAGTATTCACTAGCAGTTCACCTCCAGCTTTGACTTCTGTTTCACCAGAGTCAAAAAGCGCTTTTCCCAAGGGGTGCAAGGATCTTTGAGATTCCCTGGCTGAGAATTTGTGTTTACCACCAGCTTCCTATCCTCCAGACCATCATACCTATAAGATAACAGGAAGATAGCAATGTATTAACAATCTATACTGCAGATGAGTATTACCCAGTCAGTTCCGCATGGGGCTTATGTGATTGTTGGGGGTCTGATGGACCTGGTGTCCACCCAGGGGACTACTGCCATGTGTTGAAATCCCGCCATTTAGAATTTTGATACCCTATATCAGGGTTTCTCAACCCGGGTTCCACGGAACCCTAGGCTTCCTCTTGAGGTTGCTAGGGGTTCCTTGAGCAATGGGCAATTGCTGCCTCTCAGATCTGTTTCCAATGACACCATTGTTTCTTTAACTATCTGTAGGGGGTAATTCTTCTCAATGATGACAAGAATAAGGAGCATTCTTCCCACTGACTGTCACACTAATGAGTTCTAGATTTTTCAATTTTAGCAGGGGTTCCCCGAGACCAGAAATGTATTTCAAGGGTTCCTCTGTGTTGAAAAGGTTAAGAAAGGCTGCCCTATATACTATGGTCCTCAAAAAAAACTTCTTAGGCTAAACACGTTGACCTGTGGAACTGGACCCTCACATACATGCCTATTTTATAGGACGTTTGATAAAAACTGGGTAGATTTTAGGTACCGTATTTTCCGGCGTATAAGAAAACCCCCTAATTTTCATCTACCAGTAATACTTATACTTAGGTTACCTTGGAGATATTATACTCGGCGTATAAGACGATCCCCTATTTTTGGGGGATTTTTTTGAGGTTCAAAAGTAGTCTTATTCGCCAGAAAATACAGTATATAGACATGAAGTTATGATGACTTTGCTCTTTTAAACTGATATGCACATTTGTACACATTTTATTACCTTGATATGTAAATAAAGTTATAGTTTTTGTCTAAAATGGTCTGTTTCATGCCAGTGCCATATTGCCATAGGGATACTTCCCTGTATGGTTTTGCTCTAGTTTGTAGGGATGTGGCATAGTGAAGGTCATTTACGGTAATATATTAGCACAAGCCACTGGGGAAATGGGTGTCACTGGGAAAGTAGTAAAGGACAAGACTTTCATTGTTTCGTATCCATATTGAAGTCTGCCTAAGCCTTAGGGGTTAAATCAAATAAATTATGTTGCAAGAATGTGTACATACATACAAACATATTTGTATTCTTTTAAACTTATTTTAGCAAAACAGTTTTAAAATGTAAAACTAGTGCTTTAGAATTTAGATATAATTAAAGAAAGTAGTTCTCACATTGTCAAATTATATAATAGGTTGGTGCTACATAAGCAAAGCATAATGAAATGCAAACAGGCTTACATCATTTAAGTGTTGCAAGAGATGATGTGTAAACAGCTCTCACTCAAAGCAACCAAACAGATTCGGTAGGTGATGGTATTTTCCTTATTAGTGAGCATTATTTTACTATTTAGTGCATGGCATAGCCAATGAGGGGCACAGACAGCAATAGAAAAGTTACAGAGGTTCCAACCCCTCCCTTTATTTAAGTTGCTGCCTATGTATCTATTTTAGACATTTCTCTTCTCTTTGGGAATAAAGCAATAAAAACTGGAAAGAAATGCTAACCCTTCTTCACTGAACCATGCACAGCACGTAGTTTTGTCTGACATTTCTACAGAAATACTAACTTTTTAGTCAGAATCCACGCTCATCAACAGTTCTTGCCTAAAGGACTTTTTATTTAACCACTTCTGGATCGTAAGGATTTACCCCCTTAATGACCAGGCCATTTTTTGCGATATGGCACTGCGTTACTTTAACTAACAATTGCACGGTCATATGACACTGTAAGCTAATCAAATTGTCCTTTTTTTCCCCACAAACAGAGCTTTCTTTTGGTGGTATTTGATCACCTGTGCAATTTTTGTTTTTTTGCACTCTAAACAAAAAAAGAGGGACAATTCTGAAAAAAAGAAAAAAAAAAACAATATTTTTTACTTTCTGCTATATAACATTCCCCAAAAAAAAAAAAATTGAATATTTTTCATCATTTAGGCCATTTTTTATTCTGCTACATATTTTTGGTAAAATAAAATGGCAATAAGTGTATATTGATTGGCTTGTGCAAATGATATCGCGTCTACAAACTAGGGAAAGATTTATGTCATTTTTATTTTATTACTTTTTTTTTTTTTTACTAGTAATGGCGGCGATCAGCGATTTTTAGCAGGACTGCGACATTGTGGCGGACAGATCGGACACCTAACTGACATTTTTGACACTTTTGGGGGGACCAGTGACATTACTACAGTAATCAGTACTAAAAATATGCACTGTTACTGTACTAATGACACTGGCAGGCAAGGGTTTAAAACCAGGCACGATTAAAGGGTTAATGTGTCCCTGGGGGGGTGCTTTTTAACTGTGGGGGGGGGGGGGGCATGAGCTTGCTGCATGAACACAGAGACCTGTGTTCCTAAATAAGAAGAACACAGGATCCTTGTGTTCATAACTGACAGAACAGCGGTCTGACGTGTTTGCCTCCACAGTGAGCAATCGCGGGTGCCCGACAGCAATCGCGGCTGCCGGACCCGCTGATTGGCTCCCCCTGTGGCCAATGAGCACGAGCGTGCCCCCACTAGCAGTCCTGCGAAGCGACGTACAGGTATGTTGTTTCGTGGGACAGAGCTGACCTGACGCAGTAAAACTACGGTGGTTGGTCAGCAAGTGGGCAAACCCAAAATTTCATATTCCTGATGTGTGCCTGCTGTACCATGTACTTGTATTAAAAAGTATCCTGCCATTCACTGGGAAGATAAATGTACTGCTGTTTCCCCTCCCTGAGCTCCTTATGTAGCTGATAACAGAGGGAATGTGATTACCGGTACTTATAAAAAAAAAAAAAGGGGAAGGGAAAAAAGGCATTTTTAATGTTTTTATATCTATACACAAATGTTTTGCCTTTCATTTATGTTTTAAACTAAATGGGTTGTATTACAATTTGAGGGTTTACAAATTCTATAAAGCCTAACTCCAACCAGAAGGCATTTTTATGTTTATTAATTAGGGGGGAGGGTAAGGTAAGAATGTCTGTCTGGTCTTTGTTGCTGTCTATACCTTTTTGTCTTGATGGCACCCGCACCCTCTCAATTTTTATTGCCTTTCTTTCACTGGGACAGGAAGTCCGGGTACATTTCCCCAATAAGGTCATACTATATAGCAATAAAAACTGAATGGAAAAGTGGTTAGCACTTTCACCTAGCAGCACTAGGGTTGTTGGTGTTGAATCGCAGCACTACCTGCCTGGAGTCTGCATGTTCTCCCTGTGTCTGCGTGATTTTCCTCCCACACTCTAAAGATATGCTGGTAGGTTAACTGGCTCCTGTCCAAATTGGCCCTAGTATGTGTATGTATGAATGTGAGTTTGGGACCTTAGATTGTAAGCTCCTTGAGGGCAGGGACTGATATGAATGTACTATATACATGTGTAAAGTGCTGCTTAAATTGATGGTGCTGTATAAGTGCCTGTAATAAAAATAAATAAATGGAGGTTCTAATGCATACCTACTCAATTGAAAACCTCTCCCTGACTGTTCTAAATAGATTGTCTCTGAGAAAGTTCATCCCCTTCTTTTTAGTGTATGTATGCAAGTGTTTCAAATCATGTGCCCAAAGCTTGTGATCACTGTATTAATAGATCAGCTTTTTTTTCCAAAAATTGAAAAATGCCTAAAAATTGTTAAAAATTGTGTACAAACCAGCGAGTGGATCAAGCTTGCCTTTTGGTTACACACTGGGGCATATTTACTAAAGGCAAATAGAATGTGCGATTGCAACATAAACTGTGTCTATGGTTTTCGATTTATTTTAAATACCTGCTGCCCTAAAGTAGAACTTTAGGCAACACTTTTCTTCCCCATTATGGATAGAGTAACGGTTATAACACCTGTCAGATTTTTTGTGTCCTTCTGGGGAGATTTATCTTCACTTCTTGTCCTATAGCCGAAACAGGAAATAAGAGGCAATCCTTACAAATTAAGGGAATCCCTTGGGAACCTCCAAGTCACCAGAACGAATATCCCAATTGGAGGATTTCCCCTCTATTCCTGTTCTGGGCACAAACCAAAATTTGGGATTTTCATTTACTTTCAATGATAATGGTAAACAGGACAAATAGAGAGGGTAAATCTCCCTAACGGGGACACAGACAGTATAGAAACCTGACATGGGTTTTATTCCTCCACTCTGTCCAAAACAAAAAAAAAAGTTTTGTATTTAGTTATTATTTATTATTATTATACAGGATTTATATAGCGCCAACAGTTTGCGCAGCGCTAGTTATACTTTAAGGCTCCGTTTCCACTATCGTGGCTACGAAGTCGTGCTACTTCTACTTCTTCGACTTCGTAGTGAAAGTTGTTTGCGGCTTTCAGCGCGACTTGTCCCTCATTATAGAAGGAAGTCGCACTGAAGTCGGCCCAAAAGTAGTGCACGAACTACTTTTGAAGTCGCCGCAACTCAAGTCGCGGCAGTGAAAACGGGCCAAAATGAAATAAATGGCTTTTGACTTGCTGTGCGACTTGACATGTGTCAAGTCACACAACAAGTCGCAATAGTGGAAACGAAGCCTAAGCTGGCAATACACGACCTGAGTTCACTGGAATTGGGCAAAAGTGAAGCCATGGGTGGTCTTGCCAACACTACCCAGCTTGACAATCTTTGGGAAATTGAAGGAGCCGGGTTGAAAAATGTTGTCAGCTGCAATCACTGTTCAGGTATTCAGACAGCCACAGGTGCTTGCTGTCAGAATACAGTACATGGCAGTGGAAGATTCGTCGATGAATGCTGTTTAGCATGGATTGGGGAATCTATGGAAATATTTTTTTGTGTATAGTTAGCTATGGACTCCCTGCCTTCTGATTTCTGAATTAATTCTTCTTTGCCTGCTATGTACAGAGTACTAAATAGTCATAATTGTAGCCAGAGGTTGGCTCTGGGATCTATCAATCTGAGCTAAATTTGCCCATAGACAGAGGTCACAAGTAATTATTTTATTATATTATAGATGGCTGGTCACAAACCACTCAAAGTTTGCAGAATGTCTTAGTAAGCCTACTTCCTTTTGCTGCAATGGGTACTATATTTAAAAAGGCATGACGGATTTGTTCCTTTCTGTTCCCTTGTTGAAATTTACAATGAATATACGCTGACTGCAAAAGATGAGTTTAAACGGCCACAACAACTTTTTAAATACCCACAAAACAATTAAAGCGGAGTTCCGGGCACAGAAATGATTTTTTGCTGAACATACCCCCGGGACAGTCAGGGCTAGCACATTCCACAATGGCTAGCCTCTGATCTGTCCCGGTTCGCACTTACCTTTTAGAAGAAATACTTACTTAGAAAATTTCTTCCACAGCGTTTCCATCTCTGTTGTGGGCAGCTGAAGCCGGCGCGGTCCTCTTCTCTGTCTTCTTCCGCGTCTTCGTGTCCCAGAATGCACTGCACCGGCCCCTCTCGTCACTTCCGGTGCGGCACCACATTCCTAAACAGCTTCTGGGCATGCCCAGAAGCTGTTTAGCAGGGGAATGCGGCGTCGCCCGGAAATGACGAGCGGGGCCGGTGCCGTCGCATTGATTCCTGGGAGCTATGACGTTTAGCTCCCAGGAATCATCGCGAGGCAGGAAGTGACGGGGTGAGCCGCGGCTCCGAGGGAGGAAGCAGTCAGAGGTGAGTATTTACGATCTTCAATAAAAAGGTGAGTAAACAAAAAAAATAAAAATAACTATCCAATTCCTTTTCAGGTGAGCTCTACCTAGCGAAGGGGCACAAAAAAAAAACGGAATTTTTGTAAAATCTTACCTGTAAAATTCCTTTCTCTGAGTCCTCCGACAGTCGCCGCCTCTTCATATTCGTCACATATGGGTATTAGACTTTGCTCCGAAGGAGTAGCTAGGCAACAGAATATGTTAACAATAAAGCTTTAACATATCCCACCCTCAAGGGGTGGTCCCCTCAGTCAATACCCTCCTACTTCCTGCAACCATATCTCAGTTTTAGTGGAATAGCAGTAGAGTATACATACAAACCCCAAAAGAGGGGCGGGGGCGGCGACTGTCGGAGGACTCAGAGAAAGGAATTTTACAGGTAAGATTTTACAAAAATTCCATTTTCTCTTACGTCCTCCGACAGTCGCCGCCTCTTCATATTCGTCACATATGGGGACGTCCCAAAGCAGTGCAAACATGAGGGGTGGGAAACGCATCCGCGCCGAAAGGCAACGCAGTCTCCACATCAAAGAAAAGAACCTTACCAAAGGAAGGAACTAGCTGGGCAACAGCAAAAATAAGTGCTCAACAGGAGCAACAACCCAGGAAAAGACAAAAAACCAGGGGATACAAAACTTATCCCAACAGCCAGGAGTCCCCAACAAGGGACCCTAGGGAACAGCCGCACTAAGAACCTTGCGGCCAAAGGAAGCATCCGCCGATGCCTGAACATCTACTTTGTAGAATTTTGTGAAAGTGTGCACGGTCGACCAAGTCGCCGCCTTACACACCTGGGCTACAGAAGCCCCATGACGACAGGCCCAAGACGTACTCAGAGATCTAGTAGAGTGCGCCTTCACAGGCACAGGGGGAACCTTCCCCTGCAAGGCATAAGCCTGTTCAATGGTCTGCCTGATCCATTTGGCAATGGTAGAGGCGGAAGCCGCCACGCCCTTCCGAGGACCCTCTGGAAGAACAAACAAGGAGTCCGTCTTTCGAAAAGACTCAGTCGATTTAAGGTAAACCCTAATCGCTCGAACAACATCCAGAGAATGCAATCTCACCTCCTTAGGATGTTTAGGCTTCGTGCACAACGAAGGCAAAACAATATCCTCGTTAAGATGGAATTCCGAAACTCGTTTCGGCAGAAAAGAAGGATTAGGTCGCAAGACCACCTTATCCAAATGAACAACCAGGTACGGAGACTTGCAGGACAAAGCCGCCAGTTCCGACACTCTGCGAGCCGAAGTGATCGCCACCAAAAAGGCGACCTTTTTGGACAACATAGACAACGAGATCTCCCTGATCTGTTCAAAAGGAGCACGTTGTAACACAGACAGGACTAGATTCAAGTCCCAAGGGGGCAAGGGATCCCTCCTAGGAGGAACCAGATGCCGCACACCCTGAATAAAAGTGCCAACCAAGGAGTTGGAAGCTACGGGACGTTGAAACAGAACGGCCAGCGCAGACACCTGACCCTTTATCGTAGCCAGCGCCAAACGCTGATCGACACCCGTCTGAAGGAAAGACAGCACACGGGAAACCGAGTACGTGCGGGGTGAAAACCCCCTGGACTCACACCAGGCAAAATAGGCCTTCCAAGTACGGTAATAAACCTTTCCCGAGGAAGACTTCCTCGCGTTGATCAAGGTATGAACAACCTCTGGAGAGAGACCCTTCTCCTTCAGGACCTCGGTCTCAACAGCCAGGCCGTCAAAGCCAGCGACTGTAAAGCAGGATGGTAAATCGGTCCTTGAGACAGTAGATCGTCCCGAAGAGGCAGACGCCAGGGGGCGTCGACCGCCAGATTCACGAGGTCTGCGTACCAGGACCGGCGAGGCCAGTCCGGTGCCACAAGAATCACCGTGCTGCGTTCCGAGTGTAACCTGCGAAGGAACCGGGACAACAACTGAATCGGTGGAAACGCGTACATCAGCCTGTACTGATGCCACGGGGCCACTAACGCGTCCGACGCGTCCGCCCGAGGGTCGCGCGTCCTTGCCACGAACCTCTTCACCTTGTAGTTGAGGCGAGACGCGAACAGGTCCACATCTGGAAGACCCCACTTCGCGCACAACATCTGGAAGACAGCCGGGTGGAGAGACCATTCCCCCTGATCCAGGGTCTGGCGACTCAGATAGTCCGCCTGCCAGTTCTCCACTCCCGGAATGTGAACCGCCGTTATCGCCGGGACATGAGTCTCGGCCCAAGACAGAATGTCGGCCACTTCTCGAGCCGCTCGGGCACTCCTGGTGCCCCCTTGGTGGTTGATGTAGGCCACCGCCGTGGCATTGTCCGTCTGCACCCGAACCGGGCAGCCCTGCAGCCGGTCCGTCCAGCGATGAAGACAGAGCCTTATCGCACGCAATTCCAGAATGTTGATCGGGAGGGAAGACTCCCCCTCCGACCAGGTCCCCTGGGCGGACAGAACGCCCAGAACACCACCCCAGCCCGACAGGCTGGCATCCGTGGTGATTATCGTCCACGAGATCGGACGAAACGACTTGCCCCCGGACACCAACGGGGACTGGAGCCACCACAGGAGGTTTTCCCTGGTGCGATGACTCAACGAGATCTGAAGATCCAGAGATTGAGGTCGCCCGTCCCACTTGGACAAGATCTCCGCTTGGAGACCCCGCGTGTGAAACTGCGCGAAAGGAATCGCCTCGAAAGCCGAGACCATCAATCCCAGACATCTCATACACGTCCGCAGAGACGAGTTCGGAACGTCCCTGAGGGACCTGACTCCCTCCTGAAGAGTCCTGAGTTTGTCTTCCGGCAGGAAGACCTTCGCCTGCACCGAGTCCAGTATCATTCCCAGATAGGGAAGACGAACCGACGGACTCAGAGTCGACTTTGGAACATTTATCGTCCAACCGAACTCCTGCAGAGTTTGCATCGTGACAGACAGGTCCTTCTCCAGACCCTGACTGGTCGCAGACCGAATCAGAATGTCGTCCAGATACCCCAGGACAGAAATGCCCTGGGCTCTCAATAATGCCAGAACCGGTGCAAGCACCTTGGTGAAGACCCGCGGAGCCGAGGCGAGCCCAAAGGGCAACGCCACGAACTGGTAGTGATCCTCCGCAATGGCAAATCGAAGGTATCTCTGATGACCCTCGAATATGGGGATGTGAAGATACGCATCCTTCAAATCGATGGAGGCCATGAATTCCCCCGGAACCAGGGCAGCCACCACCGAGCGCAGGGATTCCATGCGGAACTTGCGAACCCGCACAGAGCGGTTCAGAGCTTTCAAGTCCAGAATTGGACGAACCTTGCCCTCCTTTCTGGGCACAGTGAACAGATTGGAATAAAACCCCCGAAATCTGTCCCGATGAGGCACCGGAACCACCACTCCCTGAGCCCTCAGGTCCCGCACCGCCAGGCGCAGATCCCGCAGGCGCTCTGGAGACAGTTGTAGATTTGAGGGAAAAAATCTGCTCTCTGGCCGAGAGAGAAACTCGATCTTGTAACCAGATCGAACGATTTCCAGAACCCATCTGTCCCGCACACGGGCCGACCAGGGCTGAAGAAAACCGAGCAAGCGTCCCCCCACCCCAAAACTGGGTGAGGGCGCCCCTTCAGGCCGAACTGTTATGGGCCGCAGGTCCGGATTGGCCGGACTTCTGTTTTCCAGACCAGGGCTTCTTCTGAGAGCCCTGGCCCTTGAACGGTTTGCCCTTGTAGTGCGGCCGAAAGGCACGAAAGGACCCCTGAGGGGGCCGAAAATTAGCATGCTTCTTCCCAGAAGCCCCCTTAGCCTTGGGGAAAGGAGGCAAGAGAGTGCTCTTACCCCCAGTAATCCCCTTAATCAACACATCCAGGGACTCCCCAAAAAGGCGAGACCCATCATAAGGCAGATTGGCTAAGGTTTTACGTGAAGATTGGTCCACCGACCAACATTTCAACCAAACCAGGCGGCGAGACAACACCGCCACGCTGTGCACACGCGCGGCCAACGGAATCAGGTCCAGGTCCGCATCACACAGATACATGACACCCTGGTGGATCTGATCCACCATATCCAGGGTCGCCGCTGAGGCCGAATCGGCCACTAGGACGCGCCTAAGCATCTGCGTCCAACTTGCGATCGCCTGGGCCGCCATGAGAGAAGCAAACAGAGCCTTAAGCATAGAACCCGTAACAGAATAAGTATGACGGGCAAGAGACTCCAGTCTCCTATCCGTGGCATCACGGAAAATAGGGGATCCCTCTGCCGGGATCGCAGTGGCTTTGTTCAAAACCGCAATAGCATGATCTACTGGCGGAGGCACACACCACCGTTCATCAGTGGCAGGCGAGAAAGGATAACGCAGCTTAAATTTACTTGGTACCGCAAAAGGCTTGCGCAAATCGCGCCATTGGTCCTTAACAGCGCGCTGAAAATCAGCATTGCAGGGAAAGACCTGCGGCGTCCTGCGTTTTCTCTGCGTCCCATAAGCCGCCAAGGCAGCTGGGGGACACACCTCGTCCTGCAAACGTAGCGTCTGCTTAATGGAAGCAATCAACTCATCCATGATTGCAAGCTCTTCAGGCGAGCCAGGGGGAGAATTATCAACCCCCTCAACTTCAGCCTCTACCTCAGACCCCACTAGATCCAGAGAGGAGCGGGACCCCGATAGGGGGGTCCCCGCCAGAACAGCCCCATCACCTTCACCCTCAGAATCAGAGGACAGAGCAACTCTGGGCCGTTTAGTAGATTGAGCAGCCACCAGCATTTGCACCTGTGCAGCAAGGCCAGCCACAATAGTGGCCAAATCCCCCCCTGGGGGGGAAACAGCGGTCCCCTGGCTTTCCACCAAGACTGTGGGAAATTTGCCCTCCTGAGAATCCATTGCCCCTGTATGCCAGACAACCAAGGGTTAACTGCCCCCTTACAGCAAGCGCGGCAAGCGCAGCCCACCGCACCACACTCAGGCACAATGAGACCCCCACAGGGAATATACAGACTGAATACAGGCAATGGAACACAGGAATAGAAGGATAAAACCTGAGGAGACTCCGCTGCTGCTGCTGCCTCGATCGGTGCTTCCAGGAGAGAGGAAGTGATGCTGCCAGGGCGCTCTATGTAAGCCTATGGAGGCTACAAGAAAATGGCCGCCGTGCATGTAAACCATGCGGCCGGAGCGGGCGCCGGTAAAATGGCGCCGTTTGGCGCCGAAATCGCCGCTCCACAGTGCATAAAATCACACACAATATCATCCCATAATATGGATACATGTTAGATCGCCGCAGCGATCGCTGTATATGCCCCAACATGCCATTAAAAACATGCCCCACAGCACACAGCTCCTCACACTGCCCAGCCTGACATACTCAGTGTCATACAGCTCCCCCCCCCCCTTGCAGCCCACAGCATGCAGCCGAGAGATAGGGAGACAAGCAGTGTGATTAAAGGCAGGTTACACAGTCCCAGACTGAGACCCCCCCAGACAGACAGGTCCCCACATAGATACACTTACCTCACATGGCGTGGGGAACCCGCACAGGCGAACAAGCCGCTGCACATGAGGCAGGGAGAGTCGCTACTCAAGACGCACACAATGGCGGTTCAGAAACCGCACAGCGTCCGGTGAGGTAGCCACCTCACCAATCATCCCTGCACCGAACAGGGATGGGTCGTTCACCGTGCCAGGAGCGTTACCTGGCTGAACGCTCGATGGCAGACTGGGAAGCCACTGACCCACGACCTGCGACCAGGGGGATCAGCCCGAGACCCAGTCCGCATGATCCTCTTCGTCCGAAGAACTAACTAATGCTGACAAAAATAACAGCTAAGTAAAGGTAGAGAGAAAACTCAAACAAAATATCAAAAAGAAGAAAGAGTCTGGGACAAAAAGTCCCAGCACAGAGAGAGCCAGCCACTCCTGACAAGCTAGACATTAAAACTGAGATATGGTTGCAGGAAGTAGGAGGGTATTGACTGAGGGGACCACCCCTTGAGGGTGGGATATGTTAAAGCTTTATTGTTAACATATTCTGTTGCCTAGCTACTCCTTCGGAGCAAAGTCTAATACCCATATGTGACGAATATGAAGAGGCGGCGACTGTCGGAGGACGTAAGAGAAAATTGTTTTTGTGCCCGGAACTCCGCTTTAAGTTCCAATCAACAATAACCACGTAAAAACATATGCAAATAAATAACTATATATAACTGTTGGTTACAAGAAGAGGTCTTAGGTGTCCTCTTTTTAAAGGGCTTAACCGAAATTCACCCTCGTTCCCAGCCACACACCACTTCCCAAGGAACAACCCCTGACACCAAAAGGGGAGCCCCATACCACCAGATAGGCCCACCCATTTTGGAACTTTCTCACCTTTTCATAGACCCCCAAAAACCTTTTAACCCACTAAGCTTCCTTGATCACATGAATATCCGAATATGTTGTCAAACAGCAAACAACGGAGGACAGGTGGGACAGCTCTCCTCCCTTCTGGAACCTTTTTCAGCCCCTGCTGATCCTACCCCTGTGGCCCCTCCCTGCCTTCCAACTATTCCCCACTCCAATAATGTGGTCTCCCCATTGATTTTCCTCCAGTCTGTCTTTATGCCATATGTTGGCAGTTAAAGTGGTTCTAAAAGATATATGGTTTTGTTTTTGTGCAATGCTTTTGCACAGAATGGCCCTGAACCTCTTCTTCTGGTGCTCTTGGCTCTTCTTCTTCTGTGTCTTCCCCCATAGCAAGCAAGCTATGGGGGGGGGGGGGGTAGGTGTGCAGACTCACTATCAAGCAAAGCTTTGTGTGTCCATAGACACAGAAAGCACAGCTCAACCCCACCCCCCCCATTAACTCAGAATTTGATTGACAGCAGCAGGAGCCAACGGCTACTTCTGCTGCCTCTGTGCTCTGTGAAGAGCGAAGCCAGCTCCGCTGTAGACTGGCACAGCGTTGGATCTAGATTGGACTCAGGTAAGTACTGGTTTAGAGGGGGGGGGGAATCATACTGCTACTTTGACATTTTTTACCCTAATGAAAGGAATGTAGTAAAGCCTTACATATACCCAGTGAAGTGACTGGCCTCAGGTGATGCACGGATATTAAACAAATCCTCCTACATATGTTGTATCTGTTTGTCTACAGCCCTCTGCCCCCTAAATCCATTCAATGTGCAGAATTTACATGGGATCTCTCAGCTCTGAAAAGCAGGAGGTGGAGAGCTGAAGTTACATCAGCGAGGAGAGCTCTGAGAGCTGATTGGAGGGAAGGGACACACCTCTTTCACATAGCACACAGGAACAGAGCTGAGGCTATCAATCAACTGAAGCTCCCTCCCCTGTCACCTTTTTTCTCTTGGTGTCAGGAAAACTAGTCAGAAGTGACTCATGCTGATAGCAGAGGAATGAGTCAGTAGACAGAAATGATACTTAGACTCGGTTCACACTGCTGAAACTTGGGATCCGTTAGCCCAAGTCGCATGACATGTGAAATCCCATGTTATTCAATGAGAGCTGTCTTAATCAGCACTTCTGAAGTCGCTCCGACTTTAGAAAAAGAAAATAATTCCCCTGAGGAGTTGGGACTATAAGGGTGACCTTAGCATCCAAAGAGAGGTACAAACAAGATGCTTTGGATGCTAAGGTCACCCTTATAGTCCCACCTCCTCAGGGGAATTCTTTTCTTTGACATTTACATGGGATGATGGCATCCAGACATACACGACTAGACAAATTTTGTTATATCCACTTTAGAAAAAGTTCCTATACTACTCCAAGGTGACTTCTATTTTACTTGTGCCTATAGACTTTAACAAAAGTCGCCTCCAAGTCAGATCCTCAACTATATTGATGTGATTTGGATCCGACATTACAGGAAGATTACCCAGGCATTCCCTGAAAGTCGCTTCAAAGTCCAATCAAAGTAGTACTTAGGTAGCATCAAATCGTCAGGTAGCCGTCTGGCAAAGTAGCATCTGTAAGTCGCGTGACTTTCGAAGTAGAGTGAATCGAGCCTTAGTGGTTCTGATTGAGGCAAGTACACACTATAGAGGGATATGCTTTGTTCATATTTAATGTCTGAGTTTATCGCTTCTCGGCCTTTTGGCTAAGATCAAGTGTAGTATCTGTTCTTATCAGTTGGTATGGACCCTGATGGTTAGTATCGGCAGGGGCTGAAATGAACCGGGGCGCTCCAGACGTCACTGGGGGACCGGGAAGTAGGCACTGTCAGAGAAAGCCGGATGGGTCCGTTGCCTTCTGATTTGAATGGGTCCGCCCCTACCAGTTTGAAGGGAGCGAGAAAACTGGATCTGCGGCCAGTTAGTACTGCTCCTGGATGTGATTGGTAAGGAACGGCGGTGGCGGTGGGGGAGCCTTTCCTCCTGGGTTGAATCTGGCCTTGCAAAAGGCTTGTCCCCAGTCGAAGGCAGGCTCTCCCTAAGCTGTCCAAAGTTCTGATGCCTCCTGGTAGGATAGGGCTACGCTTGGTCTGGCCTTAGGGCCGGGGTAGAAAAGGCCCGTAGTGTATGTGCCCCTGGGGTGGCAGCCCAGGGGTGCCTTAATTCTCACTGGTGAGGGGCAGCTCGCCTTGAGTTTTTTGGCACCATGGTCACTGCACCTACGCACACTTTTTTAAGCACCTGCCTCTTGGGCAAGGCCTTTTGGCTTCGACCAGAGGAATTTTTATTCCGGCCGGAAGGCCTGCCTTTGTATTTTCACAAGGGCACTAATTCACCTCTCCACTTCCCCTCCCCACCTTTTTGTTTGTGTGTGCCTTTTCTTTGTGGTTTGTCACTTTTCTATCACCTTTTTTCACTTTGCACGACTTGTAGGGTGTGGGTCCTCGGGCCCTACCTTGAGTCTTGGGAGGGGGTGGATATGGCCTTTTGGCTTGGTCCGCCCTCTCTCATGGGGTCTCCCTTCGGGGGAGCCCCACTTAGTACTCGGTGGGGGCTGTTTCGGCAGTCCCCCTGAAGAACGGGGTCAGTCTGGTTCCGGCCAGACAGACCATGAGTACCTCAAATCCCTGTCAGGAGTCTTGCGCCCCGGGGGATCGAGGTTCGGGTCCTACCTCTTCGGAGGGAAGACCACTTTGTTCGCACACCCTGTGCACTTTTTGTGTTCCTCACGTTTGTGTGTGTGCACTTTTTTATGCACCGGGTGAAGTCTTTTGAGTGTGTTTCACACGCTACGGGAACATAAAAAAAAAAAAAAAAAAAAAAAGTCTGAGTTTTACAACCACTTAAAGGTAAAACAATGTTAAGACTTTAGAACCATTTTAATGAGGTGTCACAAAAAAGTACACAATTTTTTCTTACACACTCTTTTATCTTTCATTGAATCCTGAAGGAGGGCTAAATTATATAGCAAAATCCAGACATGAAGAGGTTTTGTCATAATTCTAATCCTAGCGAAATCTTCTCAAATGCTGTTGCTATGTGATTACAGTTGTTCACTTTGCTGATTATATTATCGGTACAGGTACAAAGATTACAGTACATGCGAGGAGCCAGTTTCCGAGATATAAGCCCAGTGTGAAAATGGCATATTCTCTAGACATTTCCACTGAGCTGAGTGCTTTTTTTTTTCGTTTTTCATTTAAATTGTTCTAGCATCTAGAACATAATGTCTGTATGCCATTTGACTTCTTTAGAGAACTTGATTTTACAGGTGGCTTTTGAGAAAGACAGAGGCATTGAAGAGTGAATGAATCCCTGTGAAACAAACATTAACAATTCATCATGATCTGTTTACCTACATGGCCATTTATCAGAGCATATATACATGGCGCTTTGTACGTGTGTGTGTGTGTGTGTTTGATTTTTAAAGGAATGTGGTTACTTTAACAGCATTAATGCATGTCAGAATGAGTAGGTAATTACTGTGATTCAGACTGCTACAGACTTTCTTTCTTTACCCACCACTGAGAAATACTAACATTTTAAAAGAGAAAAAAAAATGCATTTGGAATTAGTCATGAGAATGATTCAGATCTGCCACATCCCTGTCCTCCTTCTTAGTTTTGGAACTTTAGTCTCTCACTCTGCAGTGGAAAATAATTAACCAAGTAAAGTTTGAAGTAGGGATGTAATGTTATGTAATTGCCTCAAATTAACATGTTTTTTTCTTCTATTCTGGCATTAGAATGTGTGATCTTTTTTATTTCTATTGTAAACGCCACAATCAATGTTAGTCTTTAGAACAATGTGGTTATTTGTCGGTGTAGAAAAAAAAATCAGTGTTGAGATGGCTTTTCTATTCTTCTTTCTTGTCATATGTATGATTTAAAGCAGTGGTCTCCAAATGCGGCCCTTCGCTTGCCTTTATCTGGCCCTTGGGGCAGTATTCCACCAGCTACAATAATTTAAAAAAACAATTAAAAATCACAATCGGGTCGTTATAATTACCGAAATAGAGGGTGCTCAGTTAAATGGAGTTATGCTGGCCAAACACTAGCCGAAAAATCGCTCAAAAATCTGTCATTTGGTCCGATCGTTCATTTTTCGTCCAGTTAATGGGCACAAATAGAAAATAGGTTTTAACTTTTCAGAGCCAAAAAATCGAAGGAACAGTTTGGAAAATTCTGCCGAACGAACGATAAATTGAAAGGTTAATGTGTTTCTCGGCCGAACTGTTTGCACTAGGCATATGTGAAAAACTGAGCGAAAAATGTCCATTGAACAATTTATCGTTACATAATGGTACAATCGTCTGCTCTCACACCCAATTTTTCGTTTTTCTAAAATGAGTTTGAATGATTTTTCGGCTAGTGTATTGCCAGCTTTACCCCCAGCTGTGTGTACCGTCACAACATCACATAATATATAGGGTGTGGTCCCTTAAGGAAAAGGGAGCATATAAGAAAAAGGATTAAAAAAAGAACAAGAACAGCTTATGCAGGGACACTCGCGGTATAGTAAAGTTCACAGCTTTATTAGGAAAAAATTATAATAAATGTAAAAACACACACTACCACCAGTGCCAAACTTGAAAAAATCTGACAACATTGTCATGCCTGGTAAGGAAGGTGCTAGCAACACAACACACGCATACACCACAATACACAAACACCACAAAGCTTGGAAAGTAATATACAGAGGTCCACTCTATGCAGTGAGGGGTGGATGGATCAAGCTAGTTCAGTAACATCATCTCAGCTGCTGGCAAGCGATGGGACATGATACGGGAAAGGCTGGCTGTTCCTAAATGACAATAGTCCAGCAAATAATCCTCTATAGGCCTGTGTGGGTTTGGTAGATGAAGGCCTGGATGGATCACTATAGATGAGTGTAAGTTTGCACTGACTGGATCAAAGTAACTCAGTGTGATTGTCAGTAGGAAGAATGATCCTTACGCTTGTGGTCATTTGGAAGAAATTTGGAAATTATTGGAGAGACAGAAATTGCTCATTGATCAAGAAACCCCTAGCAATCTCTGGAGGAACCCTAGGGTTCGATGGAACCCTGATTGAGAAATCCTATTCTACAAAATCCAGTCAGAGTAATGGGCAGCTCCAGGCAAAAGGTAACATCAATTGGTAAACAGCTGATGCCACCCACGATACAACTGCCCTAAATCCAGAATGTTTACTAACCACCTTAATCTGGGTTAAATATAATTCGGGGCGGAAAGTTTTCAGCAAGCATCCATTGAGTTCTGAGTAGCACCTTAGCCCTTTGTTCCCCAATCATATGCTGTGCAATGTCCTTTTTAATTTGAGAGGCAGCAAGTTGGTTACAGCAGGTTGGGAGTACCTTGGACATTGACATAGCCCGGCAATGGCTGTTCCCAAAGCACAAGATGACTTTCAACAAGTCAATTTTCATCAGTGGAAAGGCTTGACAAACTGCAACTATGAATAGATGACATAAGGACCCCAGGCATGTAACCTCTGTCCACCTCATTAGATGGTTTAGGCAAGGCTTCATTGGTTTTAATAGGGAATCAAAATGCACTAACCTATACCAATTAATCATAATTAAAGCTATACTCCATGCAGATATAAAAGATACGAATGAATGCAACTCTGCATCCAAAAATAAATCAGAAAATGAACCTTCTTAATTGCAAGTAGTGTAAATACATGAATTTACCCTGGCATCATCCTTTTGCACTTCCCTGCACAGCAGAGCTTAGACTTGGAAGGGGGAAAGCATCACAATGAGCCAATACAGGGCGCTGCAGTGCTGATGTACTTTTAATGGACATGCTCATAATAGGAGAGAGCAGAGTGACAGATATATAAGCTCTGTTCATTGTCTAGTTACAGTCTGGGTAAACAAACAAAATCTGTAAGTGGTACTTAACCTTAGCAGAGAAAAACCTGGTATCCTGCATTGCTAGAAAGGCAGAACTGGATGGACATAAATACAATTCCTTCCTTATATGTATTTCAACTGTATGTTAATTAGTTTGTCTGGAGTTCAGCTTTATTTACTGATCTAAATATGGTTGTCTAGATTGCACTTTGCTCCATCTTAAATATATTCACGTGTTTAAAAAAGCTTAATGATATGCTTGTATGTGACTGTTTATTGGTTTTTATGACAGAAATAATAGTAATGAGAATAGTGTTCACATTATTAATAATGCAAACAATAGTTAAAGCAAGGGGTTATTTGAAGAGCATAGTGGCTTGGAAAAATCAGTTTATAAAAGGATAGAAAATTGGCTAAAAGACAGAATTCAGAGAGTAGTGGTTAATGATTTTTACTCTGAATGGTCTAAGGTTATCAGTGGTGTATCCCAAGGTTCAGTGTTGGGTCCCTTACTTTTTAATATCTTTATAAATGATATAGGGTCTGGGATTAAAAGTACAATTTCAGTCTTTGCAAATGACACAAAGCTTTGCAGTGGAATAACTTCCTTACAGGATGTCTCCAATTTACAAGCTGACCTCAATGCACTGTTTCATTGGGCAACTATGTGGCAAATGAGGTTTAATGTTGATAAATGTAAAGTTATGCACTTGGAGGCTAAGAATATGCATGCATCATACATACTAGGGGGAGTACAACTGGGGGAATGAATGGTGGAGAAGGATCTGGGTGTTCTGGTAGATCATAAGCTTAAAGTGATTGTAAAGTTTTGTTTAAAAAAATAAATAAATAACAAACATGTTATACTTACCTCCTGGGTCCAGTTGATTTTGCACAGAGCAGTCCGGATCCTCCTCTTTTCGGGTACCTCGCCCCTGCTCCTGGCCCCTCCCTCCTATCGAGTGCCCCCACAGCAAGCAGCTTGCTATGGGGGCACCCGAGCTGAGCTGAAGCTCCGTGTATCCATTCAGACACAGCTGCAATTCGGCCCCGCCCTCTCTCTCTCTCCTGATTGGCTCACTGACTTTGTTTGACAGCTGCGGGAGCATATGACGCCTGAGGGACTCGTGGACATCGCTGGACAGAGAGGGGGCACTGGTAAGTATTGGGGCTGCTACACACAGAAGGCTTGCATAGAATGCATTAAGATAAAAAAACCTTCCTGACTTTACAACGCCTTTAATAATAGCATGCAATGCCAAGCTGTGATTTATAAAGCAAGCAAAGTCATTTCTTGTATTAAGAGAGGCATGGACTCCAGAGAGAGAGATATAATTTTGCCCTTGTACAAATCATTAGTAAGACCTCATCTGGAATATGCAGTTCAGTTTTGGGCGCTAGTTCACAAAAAAGGATATTGGGGAACTGGAGAAAGTGCAGAGAAGGGCACCCAAACTGATAAGAGGCATGGAGGAGCTCAGCTATGAGAAAAGATTAGAGAAACTGAATTTATTCTCTCTTGAGAAGAGGAGATTAAGGGCTGATATGATCAACATGTATAAATACATAAGGGGTCCATATAATGAACTTGGTGTTGAGTTATTTACTTTAAGATCATCACAGAGGACAAGGGGGCACTCTACATCTAGAGGAAAAGAGATTTAATCTCCAATTACAGAAAGGTGTGTTCACAGTAAGAGCTGTGAAAATGTGGAATAGACTTCCTAGGGGCTGTTTCTGGCAAGTAAATTGCTTTAAAAAAAGGTCTGGATTCTTTCCTAAACGTATGTAATATAACTGGGTACTAAGATTTATAGGTAAAGGTGATCCAGCGAATATCCGATTGCCTCTCAGGGGATCAGGAAGTATTTTTTTCCCTGCTGGTGCAAATTGGATCATGCTTTGCTGGGATTTTTACCTTCCTCTGGATCAGCTGTGAGAATAGGATTATGTGTATGGGATTGTATGATTTTTATTTCCCTTTAATTGGTTGAACTAGATGGACTTGTGTCTTTTTTCAACCAAACTATGTAACTATGTAGTTTGTTGGGCATATTGTATGTGTGTGCTCATGCATGGGACCCATTGCTCTATATATGTGCTTTATATATTATATATGTTAGATATTTTATTTCTGGTGAATTTTGCTTTCGTAACTGGTCCCATTGCTCTATATATGTATGCTTTATATATTATATATGTTAGATATTTTATTTCTGGTAAATTTTGCTTTCGTAACTGGTCCGATGCTCACCATGTTTCAACAAAGTAATAAAAATCTCCCTACATGTTAGGTACAGCACCCCCAAAAAGAAGGAAAATGTACACTCAAACAAAGCCCATAGTGGCAAAATGGAACAGTTGTGGCAGATGTTAATAGTGCAAACTGGATAACTGGGAGGAATCAGGTGGTTCATCAGCGGAGCCGATTTTAGATATTCTCTGATCTCTACCTATCTCACTGATAGTTACAATGTTCACACTTGCTTTGAAGTGTCAGTTTATTGCTTCAAACATTTTTGTGCGAGGTGTGCCTTTTTTATTGATACAATACTAAAGTACACATTTCACATTCTTTTGTGATTAGTCACCAATGTATGGAGGCAGTTAGCAATTTTTACCACATTAAAATTCCACACTTTATGCATGTTATAACGTATGATAAGCCTCATGCTTGTACTATTTAATTCTTAATAAAAGAATGGGTTCTCAACATTTTTTTAATTCTTTTCATAGCTCAAATAACTAATGTGAACTTACATGCTGTAAGGCTCATTTTCAGTTACAAAATGCAGATAGGTCAAATCTATAGGCAGCCAGTCTGTTCACAAGTCAAAGGCTGCATCAATAGAAAACATCTCAGAAGCATGTTTACTGGTTCTAAAGGAGGACTGTAGTCTGAACAATGGTCAATGGTCAGTTGGAAAAAAGCTTGTCAACTTGTGTTTAGATTTTTTGCGGCTAATAAGTATCATTGTTTAACACACAGTTCAGAAATATAATATTATTTGATCCAAAGACTAAGTATTACTTTTGTAAAATGAATATTAGTGAATAAAGTGAAGCTGTTTTCACTTTGAATACCTAATGGTGCTAGCAAAATTTCCTCTTCGCCTATCTATGTTTCATTCATTCACTTACGAGTGAATTTGTTAGGAATTTGGATGGTATTCATAAGAATATTTAGTAAGAAAAATGAGTTAGATCGTAATTAGGGATTTAGAAACATATGTTTTACAGTTTTTTCTGTTTGTTTCTTTTTTTGTATTCCTCTATGTGCTACTGTTTCAGGAACTCTGTAAGACTAAATATATGATTGGGTTTTACCAGATAGTAATTTCATCTGTGCACACCACATTTTTTTTTCTATAAAACGATTGTGGTGGTGTTATAGCTTTCACTATTCTGGGACAAAAGTTAAGACTCGCAGTTCAGTTTTATATGTGAAAATCTGGAAACCCCCAAAATAAATCCTAACCACAAGTTGAGTACCTTTGTTATATAGAACAATTATTAGGAAGTTATTCATTTAAAAAAAAAAAAACAAGGTCAAGGTAAAAAATATTTGACCTGCATTTGAATAGCTAGTAATGTGTTTTTTTTATATATCTCTCTTACAAGACTACTTGTGTTAAACTAGGACTAAAGGCACATTTTGGTAAGATTTTAGACCTTTGATAAACACCTCACAATGTTAAGCCAATCAAATTGAACACCGGACAATAAGATATATAAGTATCATTGAAAATCATGTGCCAGAACAGTCAGTAGACCCTAAGGGCTCTTTCACACGGCCGCTCCGTGTGTCCGCAAATCATCCTATTTTTTTGCGGATGATTTGCGGACATAATGTAAGTCTATGGCATTGCGGATGTCAGCGGAATACCATCCGCTGACATCCGATTTTCCTCCTTTCAGTTCTGTTCTGTTTTTTGGAACGGAACAGAACCCTATTTTTCCTCCGTTCAAAAAACGGAAAGGAAGGAAAATCGGATATCAGCGGTGTCATCCACTGACATCCGCAATGCCCATAGACTTACATTATGTCCACATATCATCCGCAAACGGATGGGATGATATGCGGACATACGGAGCGGATGACACAAATGCGGAGCTTTCACACGGAGCGGCCGTGTGAAAGAGCCCTAAAGGTATAGTCAGTCATAGTCATATTTAAGTTTATTAAGGTTTAGTTTGTCCCCACCATTCCTGCCTCCTGAGCCTTCATATTGTATAAGTAATTTCACAGTTGGAATCACCATCCAATAAGGGAGCTTATAGTGCTGGGGGGACTGAGTCAAGCTGGGCCTATAGAAAACATCAAGACTTTCATGTAACCTTAGCTGCCTATATTTCTGTCTCTAACACGAAAATTTCACCAAAGGTAGTTTCTGCTTATTATTTTTTTAACGTATCCTCAAGTTTAAGGCTGGCCATACATGTTCAATTATCTTGTACAATTTTCTGTTAGATTTACCAAAAATCATATAATATGAGGTCAAAACGAAACAACACGTTCTATTGTATCCTATGGGCAGGCCTTTGTACTACATAGTTGAAGGTAAATCTAAAGAAAATTGTAAGAAAATTGTGCAATGTATGGCCAGCCTATGACTCTTTAGTAGTATCTCACATTTGTTAATTAAAGAATTAACTCACATGAGGGAGTAAGTATACAGGCACATCAAATATACAGTGCCCTGGTTTTTGATAGATCTTCTTCTTTTATACTGCATGCAGTAATGCAGGTCCAAACAAAATGTACCAAATAATTAGCCAGAGCTGTTAAAAATTGCAGATGTTGTACAATGTTTTATTGCAAATAGGAGCACATACTCTATGTACTGAATCACTAATTTGTGTATCACCTAATACATTTGTATAGTGAAGATTTAAATAATTTTAGCCTTTGTGGGGAAAGAATAATGGAAGTGTAATTGCTTTTTATTTTGACACTGAGAGGTTCGAGAAGTGGAAAATGAAAAGTTGTGATTTGTAGTGAATTTTTAAAAAGTGGATGGATTGGCAGAATGAAAGAACATGATTACTTGATCTTTCAGAATGTTACTTTTTCCAGCTCCCTTCCATTGTAAATAATGATTTATGCCAGATTTACGGTGACATGAATTACAGGAATATTTTTGGAAAGAAAGTGTTGATGAATAAGCAAAGTTTAACTGCAAATAGATTTTATTGAATTGCATGCTTCTTAGTCAAAAGATAGTGCTTTGTAAATAGGAGAAACTAAATGACTGAAGGATATTTACTAGCAAAAGTAAATCTTCAGTTTGCAAAATGCATGTTAGTGAATGAGGCAAAGCTACATTTACTTTCAATACCCAGTTGTGCTAGCAAAACTTCCCCTACAACTAGTTGGGTATTCAAAATGAACACAACTCCACCTTCACTACCATTCACTTTACAAGATTAGAAACCTCTAATTATTTAATAAACCGCCCCTAATATTTCCACATTTAACTTTCAAAGATAGGTCTTTTGGACTGAAAACATGTTTAAAATACTGAATTGTATTTAGGCTGTGTATAATCTGCACATCTTTTGGTACACACTTGAGAAAATAATTACCTTCTTGAAGGGATAGACATACATACATGGAAAGTGATGTAATATCAATGGCTTGTATATATTAAAGAAAAAATTTGTAAGAAGATTCAGTCAACTTGCTTTATAAGTAAATACTTGAAAGCATAATCAGTTGTAGTCATTTTCCCTTCTGGTCTTTATATTTTCTTTATTACTTGGTGTAGGGTGTTGATGAATCTATACAGTCACTGGCAAATTAGTCTTCATCTATGTCTAACTTTTTGTAGAGGGATGGGTGAATGATGCTGCTAATTCATTTTGCTTTTCATATTTTTTACTTTTCAGTCTGTTTTAAATAAAGTACGGTCATAGGTGAACAAGATCAAGTCGTTTAGAAATTCTTTATATTTTTCTTTTTTTTTACGAAGGCAATGCTAAGCAATGGGCAGTTAAAAAAAAACAAAATCATAGGTTTTGACATCATTAATTTCTATGACTATATATTATAAAGGGGCAGAAGCAATTCTGGAATTTAAGACACCGTAGATAATTATTAATGACTGTACCACTGTACTTTACCCAATTAATAAACTGCTGCATGTCCTAGCAACCAGCATTGTCTGTGTTACCCTATAAGATCGTTATAGCAACAAATGGAGGCTGATTTACTAAAGGAGATGAAAATCCTCACTCAAAAAAAAATTTGTGAATATGTACTGCAATGAGCCCAACTGCTTTAAAACATTGCACACAAAATGGTGAAAATTGGAAATTTTACAGGTCACAAAAAAGTGTAAATGAAAAACAATTATAATACCCCGGGTATAAAGGAGATCCCCTAGACATTTGCTTAATTACGCTGCTAGATAGCATATTCATTGCTTATTTACCTTATTTTAGTTTTATATAATCATTAGTTTTGTTATTAACTGTGAAATAGTAGAATAAATCTAAATATATATATATATTATATATATATATATATATATATATATATATATATATATATAGCCCTGAATAAAAAGCAATCGGCTTCCAGGTTTCTTTTTGTCAAAGCTCAAAGTGTTACTAAACCCACAGCAGTAAAATCAATCTGTATATACAATAAAGTATGCTTGTTATGCTCACTGTGGAACCAAAGGGTTTAATCCTCTGCACTGTGTAAAAAGGCTGTTTGATCCTGTCATATCTGATTCTTCCCTTCTTTTACTGTCCTCAATCCATCTGCTGCTAGAACAAAGCCTTGTAGGCACTACACAAGCTCAGTTTGGTGTGTATAGCTAGAGAGTTTATTATTATTATTTTTTGGGAGGGTGCATGTGATCAGCAAAGGGCTAATCAGCGCTGTCCAGACAGAAAGTCAGGTGTCATGCAGCCTCATAGGACAGTCAGTAGCAGAATGAAAACTCCTCCTATAAGCTTTAACCAGGCACTGGTAGAAGTCACAACACTGCTATATAATGCTGATAAGAAAATATATTTAGCAGGTAATCTTTACTAATAGTGAGAAAAGTCTGGTGCACTACTTTTCTCACTATCAATTTTATTTCCATAACATTGGATCTTTGGTTGCAGCACATTCATTTATCAGCGCACTTTCTCATGTTTTTTAATCTTTACTAATAAAATTGCATTTCCATGTTCTATGTACTGTGGGAGACCAGATATAGTGAATACAGGGTCCTGGGTTTAGTAACATTGAACAAGATGAAGTTAGAAGCAGATTGGTTACCATGCACAGCTGTACCAGATTTAGCACTCCTTTTACACTTGTGCAACTTGGGATCTGACTTGTTAGACCCCAAGTCGCAGGACAAGTGAAATTCAACGCATTTCTATGAGAACCATTCCTACTGACACTACAGAAGTCGCAGTGACTTCAGAAAAGGTTTCTGCACTACTTTGATTCAACTTTTTATGTGATCTTGGTCCAGAGGATGTAAAGTTAGATCAAAGTCGCACCGAAAGTCGCATTAAAGTCAAGCTCCAAAGTCGCACTAGAAATTGTGTGACTTTGGAGACGGGCTAATGTAAAAGGAGCCTTAGTAAATCTACCACAGTCACAAACACACAAAAGTTCTACTAATTCATTTGCTTGGATAATCCCACTAATTGGTATCAGTGAACGATTTAGCCAAGCTGTGTGATTTAAAACCACTTCATCTATATTAAGCAGGAATAAGTACTTTTTGCTGGGTTTTTGTAATTATTATTAATATGATTACGATTATTATACCTCTAGATATTTTTCACTACCCTAAAATTATTATAAACATAAATATGCTTATTTAGCAAAGCAAAGGGCATTAATAAATGAGAAACCTCAGACTACCTTAGCAGGCAATCAATTTTCAACATCCCTCATTTAAGTGCAGAGATTGCTGATTGGTTACTGTGGGCTACTGCACAGTAATAAAAATCATAATAGTAATAACATAAACATAAAATAATCAGCTAGCTAGTGTAAAAAGTGGAACTTCCATCAAGTAATGGTATTTTCCCATGTCATAAAGATTTACATATAATATACACCACAGCTTTACCATCATATAAGTTGATAATCAGATAATTAGAATGAGATCATGTAAATCAGCCCACCCCACTCATCACGGAAAAGCAATGAAACTGGAAGTTCTGATTTCACTGATCACTGAAGCTTAGATGAAGTTTTCAGTTACGGGGGGGTTTACAGTGATAAACGTAACGATGCAGATTTTCTGTGTGAATTCCCAAGTGGGCAGTTTGTGCTGTGTTTGTTAGCACGTTATTACGTTACACGTTATTGGCGTACGTATATGAGCCAAGCAGAGTTCCTGGTATAAGAGATGAGATCTTCTGTTGAATGCACAGTATCCCTGTCTGTACGAGGCGTTTCCTGCATTTAAAGTACTTGCAGTTTCTCCCTGGGCGTTTTCAGCTCCGAAGCACTGCCTATTTTTTTTCTGAATGAGTGTCCTTTGTGTAACCTCACTAATTCAGAACTTCTTTGATTCAGAAGGGACTGCCCTTTTTTTTTTTTTTACCCCCACAGCATGTGATTGGTCAGCTGCTAATTGGCGGTACTCTATAAGACTCCAAGAACTTGAGTTCTACTAAGCTTTCTCATAGCTGCCTTTCTGACACACTGTTCAAGCGAAGCCGGATGGCAGTCGGGAGCCTGTAAATATGGTTTTCTTTTTCTCTGGATTTATCAATGCCACTGATAGAAAGCAAAGACTTTTGGAAGGACCAAAGGACTGGGATTTAGGACTTTTGAGTCATCCTAGGATTTTGTGCTTCGCTAAACGAGAGAAACATGTGTGAATGCATGTGCTCATCGTTATTGCTTTAAAGTAGGATTGGATTTCCTAACAAAACCAGAGGATGTTACTCAAGCTCTATAAATTATGTCTGTTTTCTGTCCCCTTTAGTGTTCAAGAAGGAGTTTTAACAGACGAGGAATTTCACAAAATTAAATCAGTTTTAGGTAAGTAACGTTGTTAAATGTGTTCTTAATTAGCTTTTGTTTTCCCAAGGCGTTGCAAACATATGAGAAATAAATGTAGATAGATTGTGATGGTTTGGTATAGGTTTTACAGTCATTGATGTTAAACAGTAGAGTTTTTTCGATAGCATTCCTGCCTTGTGGGGATTAGGTTATTCCAGGTAGTAATGTCTTCTGTAAGCCACATGGTAGGAATGAATGACTTCTAACTAACGTAATGCTGCTGACACATGACACGGCCAGTGAGCAGTTCCTTTTCACTGATCTGCACTCACTTAAATAAGGCAGATAGGGAGGCTGGGATTCAGCCATTCCATTCATTCACGGAGGCTCCTTTTCACACTGGGAAAGTTTTCACACACTTCAATGGCAAGGAATGGAGAAGTAAACTGATACGTACACGGTGTGTATTTAATCCACTCTTGGCTTGTCAGTACAGAAATATTTGATTAGGTTTTAATTACATGTACACTATGTTCTCTTTTTAATTTGTCTTGTATGCTGTATATATTTAGTTGGTAGTAGAAAATGCCATATTACCTTTTTGTTTTTATGTTTATGCTTATTTTTATGTTTATGCATTGTGCTGTGTATTCTTTATGTTATAAGTTACACCATGCCAGAAAGGTTTAAGATTTCACTTTGTGAATCATTGCTTTTTTTATCTTCTTAATGGGATATAACAGCACAAACTATTTCTTTATTGCCACTCAGCGAAGAGCAGATCTAAACAGGAAGCTCGTTTTATAGTGTAAAAGAAGCCAAGAGCGATAAGGAAAAATGTGCTAGGAGCAATGTCCCTTAACAAACAGGAGTTGTCACATTTTCCCCTTCGCTGTAGGTGTGGCAGCGATTTACTAACTCAGTGTATAACTTGTTGAACTTGACCTGGTTGCTATGTTAAAAATGACTGTCAGAGGTATGGTGATGGCCGTAAGAGTGACATTAAGAACAAACTGTCTTGTGTTGTTTCTGCAGCCCTGGGGGAGTAAAGAAAACAGCCTGTTAGCATCACTGAATCAAATGCCAATTTGCGAAGTCAGATACTGCGTAAACTAATGACATGACCATGTGTGATCTTATGTAAGTAACGTCATATCCTCATTCCTTCCTGCGTGATCTAGTTATGTCACATCCTACTGTTTAAATATCTCAAGCACTCGGCTTATATTTGTGATATCTGTGATTCTATATCAGTCAGTATGTGTGTGGGGTAGCCCAGTTTTATTACAAATCTAAAAAAAACATGTCTGTGGGATTGATTTACTAAAACTAGAGAGTGCAAAATTTGGTGTAGCTGGGCATGGTATCGGCTTCTAACTTGAACTTGTTCAGTTGAGAAAAAACACCTGGTACCTGATTGGTTTCATTGCAGATCTGCGTCAAATTTTGCACTCTTCAGTTTTAGTAAATCAACCCCTGTGACTACAAATGTGCCTCATCCTGCTCTGTTGAATTGCTTGTAGAAATACTTGCTGTCTTAAAAGTGGCAGTGATCTCTAGTTTGTGTTGCTGATCGAATTCTTAGACTCTGATATTGTATGTATGCTAAACTTATATGAACTTTATGAACTTATATGAACCTGCATTGCTTGATGTATGCTGTATAAAAATAGTGATAGAATATAATTTCCGGGCTTGCTTTACTAAAACAGGAGAGTGAAACATCTGGTGCAGCTGTGCATGGTACCCAATCAGCTACTAACTTCAGCTTGTTCAATTAAATTTGGCCAAAAAAAAATAAAAAATCCTGGCAGCTGATTGGTTTCTATGCAGAGCTGCACCAGATTTTGCACTCTCCAGTTTTAGTAAATCAGCCCCTTTCTTTTTCACAATAGTTGGTTTTTGATTGTAGATGGAAATCATGAGAGTATAACTTTAGGGTCCTTTCCGCCTGATGGACTCCGTTTTGCTCAACGGGGATCGACAGATGACAGCTCCATCTCCGCTTACTTTGCAGAGACAGAGCTGTCAGGTCCCCCCTCTCCTCTAAGGGAGATCGGATGAAAACGGACTGCCTGTCCGTTTTCATCCGATCCTCCAGACAGATGTAAAATAGGGTTTCCATCCTTCTGGATTTCACAGACAGAATCGGATTGGATAGCAGCGGGTGTCAGCAGACATGTCACCGCTGACATACGCTGCTCCATATAGGTACATTGAGCATCCGATCAGGTCCGCCTGAAGAACTGACAGGCGGACCCGATCGGAGAGCCCATGTGAAAGGGGCCAAAGGCAAACCTTTTTACAGTTTTTGATGAAGCTGGATTAGAACAGGTTTTTGATGCAGTCTGTGTCCCCCAAGGAAGATTCACTCTATTTGTCCGATTTACCATTATCACCGATAGTAAAAGTAAAAGAAAATCCAAAATTTTGGGTTGTAGCCAGAATAGTAATAGAAGGGAAATATTTCAATGAAGACACTCGTTCTGGGGACCCTGGTGATAACTGGGGATTCCCTCACTTTGGAAGGATTTGCTCTTGCTTACTGTTTTGGCTCTGGGAAAAGATGTAAAGAGAAATCTCCCCATTGGGACATAGCTGACAAAAAAAGAACTGACAGGGGGGTCATTACCTTTCCTTACGTTATCCAAAATGAAAAAAAAAAAAATACAAGTTTGAACTAGTATGTTTGTGACCCATACTAATATTCAGCTTCTCTTTGGATATTTGTTTTATCTTTTTTTACATGTAGACAACTTATATTTAAGCCTAGTACACACTAGTAGTTTTTTTTTGTTCAACCCAGCAGGGCTAAACAAAAAAAAAACTGACAGCTAAGGAGGAGCCGCTGTACTGACAATCCAACGTTAGTACAGCGATCTCCCCTGCTGTTCTGACAGGAGGACAGCCCCCCCTGCCAAATCACTCTGGTCAGCACTCTCAGCCATTGGCTGAAAGCGCTGATCAGGAGCCGATCAGCAGACCTTTTTTTGGGTCATTCCTCTTCGACAGAAGCAGGCCGAGTAGCCGACTTCTGTTAGACGGACTGCAGTACACATGGGTCGAATGTCGGCCGGTTTCTATTGAACCCGACAAATGCCGCCCCGACATTCGGGCCGTGTGTACTGAGCATTAGGGTTAAAGTTAAACACTTAAAGTCAGGCATTTTTTTTTAATTCTGAACAGACTGGGTAAGGAGTATAACCTCTGTTATCTTTAATTTACTGTCTGCTCTCTGTTCCCATGTTGGGAGATTTCCCACCACATCCTTTAGCTCAGACATGGCAGTGAGTAGGAATGACATTTCCACACAAGGACACGTATAGCAATAACACTCTGACAAGCATTACAACCCTTCTCTTCTCTAAACAAATAAAATGGACAAATCTCTTTAGCCCAGATCAACGAAAATAGTACCACTCAAATGCCGCTTCAATCAGTCGGATCAGCATGTAAAAAGTCTGGTGCAAGACAGACATCGGCTTTGTCAGGCTCCAGTGGACTTCAACAAAATGGTGACCACCTGCACACAGACCCCTCTTCTCTGTTGCACAAATGTAATGAGATGGGTAAAAGATGGCTTCAGCTCCTGTTCTTCACCTGTAGAGAACTCCCCATATGCGTTTCTTTCCTCTTTTGGGCTTAATCGTACAGACGGCCACCATTTTGTTGAAAAAAAAAAAAATTTAGTTATAATTCTGCTTTTAGATCTACTGTTTGCGTCATCATCTGAATTTCTTTACTATCACATCCAAATCTATCTCTAAACAATAAAGAAATCTGTGATATTGATACTGGGATTCTCTTCTGTTAGAACACACTGATCATTGGCTGCAGCTTCTAATCAACAAAAGGTTTCCAGCATTCCTTTAACAATTGAATTCTGTCAGGCAGAAATGGCCACACATGGATCAAAATTTGGGTCAGTCCCTGCTGAACTGGACGAATTACAAACCATATATGGCCAGTTTCAGTTAGCTGCAGCAAAGAAAAATAAGGTCCACCACTCTGCAAAGTGGAACTATGCTGTGTAAATCTCAGGACTGGATGGACAGAAATTGATTATGTGTTTCCTTTCCTTTTGTGTTTTATAGCAGTTTTTCCTAGAGTTAAGTGTTAATGAAGGATTATAGAAAGCATGTGCTTAAGGTTATTATAATTTCCAAAAATATATATTGTAGTAAGAACCATATATGACATAATCCTCAAGGTTGTTGGTGCCTTTTAGTAAATGTTCCTAATTTTAGATGTGTTGGTTGTGGATCACTAAACTGTCAGTTAGGGTCCTTTCACACAAACGATCCTGTCAGTTTTTTAGGCGGATCTGATCGGATCCTCAATGTTTCCCTATGGGGCAGCGGATGTCAGCGGTGACATGGGACATTCTGATCATGTCCATGAAATCCGGACGGATGGAAACCCTATTTTCCATCCGTCCAGCGGATCGGATGAGAACGGACAGGCGGTGCATTCTCATCCGATTCCCCCATAGAGGAAAGCAGGGATCTTACATAGTTACATAGTTACATATATTACATAGTAGGTGAGGTTGAATAAAGACAATAGTCCATCCAGTTCAACCTGTGTAGGTGTGTGTGGCTGTAATCATCTCACATAGCCCTGAATGTTCTGATCCTTGAGATGTACGTCTACAAGTCTTTTGAAAGCCACCATACTACCCGCAGAAACCACCTCTTGTGGTAGAGAATTCCACAATCTTGTAGCCCTAACAGTAAAGAACCCCCCTCGTTGCCTGAGGTTAAAACGCTTCTCCTCTAATCGAATTGTATGCCCTCGAGTCCTCATGCAATCCCTTCGACTGAACAGCTTTTTTTCTAAGCTAAGATCCCCATTGAGATATTTATAAATTGCTATCATGTCCCCCCTCAGGCGTCTCTTCTCCAGGGAGAATAAATCAAGCGATTGCAGACGCTCTTCATAATTAAGGTCCTCCAATCCCCTAGAAGGGCAACTAATCAGTTTAGTTGCCCTTCTCTGGACTCTCTCTAGCTCCAACACATCCCTCCTGAGGACTGGCGACCAGAACTGGACAGAATACTCCAGATGCGGTCGGACCAGAGCGGAGACGGAGCTGTCACCTGCCTGCTCAGCGGGGATCGGCAAGTCGATCTCCGCTGAGCAGAGAACGGACCGCGCGGACAGCGCATCATGTGAAAGGACCCTTAAGCTCCAGGAATCTACCTTGGGTAAAAATTAATTTTTAATGATACCTGGAAAACAATGTCATGTTTGCTCATTTAGTAAATATTAGGAAGTCTTAAAAATGTTAAGTTTTTGCCACTTTTGGCATTTCCAAACACTCTGTTGCCCAATAAAGACAGAGGTGCTTAATACTGAACCTTTGTCAAAAGGTTCGCCTAAAGTTACTATATTATATTATATTTTTCAATTAGATTGTCCAATTTGGAAAGCAAACAAGTGATATCTAGTTCTTATTATCCAAGGCGAACAGCCTATAAAAACTGGAGGAAATTGTTCTGTATCTTGTAGCACCTATTGCTTTGCTATTAATAATCTATTGCAGCTTAGAAAAAGCGTTTATAAATTACAAAAACGCACTTTGAGTGGCTCTGTTGCTTGGTTGTACTGTAGGGCACTGTTTATACATCAAGGCTCAGTCACCTGAGTGATGACTTGTACTGCAAACATGACTTCCCAAAATGTCTTAGTATTTTCTGAAAGCTGGTTTGTACCTGTATTGTCCAGTAACTCCCGACTTTCTTTCCTCTAGCTATAAAATGTTAGTGATCCTTTAATCATGTCTAAGATTTTTTATGAACACCTGCAGTCAGGTGGTCAGTAACTATAAATGTGCTACTGAATAAGCCAGATTGCTGCCTGTTACTATATAAGGTCTTAATTAATGAAGCATATATATATACTGATAGCACGGTTTAAATTGACCTTGACATACTGATCAGTGTGTTGGGGGTGGAATGAAACCGTTGATGAAAAGGGCAAGGTCCGTTGAGAAGGAGAGAAAGGAAACTGACACAGCCAATAAATTATGATACTTTAAGTATCACTTTTCATTTACTACTAACTCACAACTGCCTGTTTTCTATCATACAATTCAGCTGCCACAATGCAAGGAGTGTCTACTTCGAATGTTTTAACTAGGAATTTTTACCACCTATGTGATTTTTTTTTCTTTTTTTTTTAACCCTCTTATATAGTTTCCTGGTTTATCTCTAAAACACATACATGTCCAACCAATCCAGTGTTGTCTTGCTGCAGTGCACCAAAGGCAACCACACAGTGGGTACCATGCTGTCATCTTTGCTGATATCACCGGGCGCCAGCTGCCTCTTCCAGTTTCTTACAGTAGACCCCCTGATGACGTTTGGTGGCACATGTGCAGTGCATTTATAATTGCACCCCAAAGCCTCCTGAAATGCCTGATGAGAGTATCCAAGGAGGCTTTGGGCTCCTGCCTAGACAAGAAAGGCAGGAGCACAAAGTACTTTCCCCAAAAAATATGCATTGCCCTCTAAAAAAACATTTGCATTTGATTCCTGAAGGAGAGTATAAAATAGGAGTGAAGTTCTGCTTTAATCACCATTCTTCCTGGTAGTCATGGCTGCACTGTTCTTACATAGTTGTCAGACATTGCACTGAGAGTCATTATGTTTGGCCATAGAAAACTCGCCATTGTGGAACCTTTTTGCACCCTGCTGGTCTGCAACCAACCTCAACCTAAATTCAAAATTCAGCTGGTTCAGGAGTAACCGGATGAATTTCAGTACATGTTTACCCCTCTCTGTTTAACAAAAACTGGTCATTAGACTGGCTTCTGTAAGAAAAAGAAAAACTTTTCTTCCTGCTCCCTCAAACTTTCTCATCACTGTGGATGAATATCTTTTTGACCCCACTAATGATTAGAAAATTGAACAAATGAACATTCCTGAAATGAAAAATTTTAAGCATAATTAAAAACACAAATACTAAAATCCTGCAACCTTTAACATAACTCTCAAAAGTCGTGTTTAATATTTTTACACCTGCAGCCTTTATTTAAAATACCTATTGATACTGTCTATGACAATCTTTGTTAAGGCAAATTCTGTTAAAGAATGACAGTTCTATGTCACTGTCTCCTAATTGTGTGCTGTGATGCCACCCTGTCCTATTTTATTATACTATAGTATATGAAAAAAAGGGCAGCTACATATATGTAGCAGTATGGCAGTGGGCTTTAATGCCGGACTGCCTTGTATATGCATAAGGCTGGAAGTGATGTTTTGTGCTGTAAGCTTTTGTGCCCCCAGTACAGTGACCGCAATGTAATTGACAGCTCGCAGTCACTGTTTCCAGTTGGCAACTGGTGGGATGGGGCAATCATCTAATCACTGGGGTTGATTTTCTAGAAATAGAGACTAGGGCTGCACGATATTGGGAAAAAAGTACATTGCGATATTTGTTTTTCAACTATATATATTGCAATATTGAACTGGGTGGAATGCAGAAGATACTGACAGTGTGGATTAGGCAGAGTCGGGACTCACAGTGGTGGTAGGAGGTAGAAGAACACAGCCCGACATGACATCCGTCCCACAGGTTCAGTCTGCCGCCCTGCAGCTAGTTCTCTTGACCGAGCAGTGAGCACGGCACATGGAACCAATCACGTCGTGAGTAGCGGCACATCGAACCAATCAGGTGTGCAGGCACGTGTGATTGGTTAGCTGTGCAGCTGCTCACGGCGCACTGCTCACCACTCAGTCAAGAGAACTAGCTGCAGGCAGGCAGACTGAACGTGTGTGGGACGGATGTCGGGCTGTGTTCTGCTACCTTTTATAACCACTGTGAGTCCTCCCGACTTCTCCCTGCCTATGCCTACTATCGTATGTTCGGCGATGTGACTATCGCCCACGCCCGTAGCACGATAGTCGATATCACATCGACTATCGTTCAGCCCTAATAGAGACTGCCAAATCTGGTGCAGCAGTGCATGGTAGCCAGCCAGCTTCTAAGTTTACCTGGTTTAATTAAGCTTTGACAAAAACAACCTTGAAGCTGATTGGTTTCTTTGCAGAGCTGCACCAGATTTTGCACTCTTCAGTTTTAGCAAATCAGCCCCTCTGTGACAGCCAGTTGGAATGATCACATGACCAGGAAGCTCATATCATGCCCCCGGAGTTGCAAACATTTAAATGGCTAGCATCCAACAGCTAGAAAGGGTTAATAAATTCCTTGTGTAAAATATGCACATATATTCATTAAGATATCTCTCATTAAAATAAAACCAAGGCTTATTAATGGGTGTATAAATTACAGAAAAATAAAAGGGTCAGATTTATTTTATACCTTACACCTAGAGATGGTTGTGTTGAAGACATATGACTTCCTATTTAACATTTCCTTTATAATTTACTCAGAAGTGCTGTTGGGGTGTACTTGGTGATACCTTGAATTATTGTATGGATCTAATAAACCATACAATGATAATCATGTTACCATTGTATGGATCTAATAATCAAGAATATTGATTGTTTCCTACATCTGGTCCTACTGGACCACTAATGCCTCGTTTCCACTGAGCGGATCGGTTTGGGTCGGTTCGGTACGGTACGCTATTTTGAGTGTTTCCATTATGAAAGTGGCCCATACAACCGAACCAATCCGCACCATTCCTGGTCCTCCTTCAGATGTAGGGCCATAGGAAATGGTACGGTACGGTTAGGGCGGAGCTACTGGCATCACACGATACATTCCACTGATTGGCTGACAAAAAAACCTCAATGCTCACGTTAAAAGGCATTTGGTGTAAACCCCACATGGCCCCTGGCAGTCCGACTTGCAGTGGAAACGCTCACCTGAATAGGCCGGACCATTCCAACCCTTCTAAACTGTACCGACCCGAACCGTTCCGCTCAGTGGAAACGAGGCATAACAGGACATGTTTTACAGGGGTGCTATTGTAACTTTTAAAAAGATCCATTGTTATTATTTCACCTGTCAGAGACATTAAAAACTTGTATTGGCTATGGTACTTGAGAACAGGTTTAAGAAACTCATAAATAGTATTTACTGCCAAATGTATCCCCTGTTTTTTAGCCATAAAATAGAACTACACTGTTATTTAGCAATTAAAGCCTGATGAAATTAATGCTATGGAATTTCCACTTTGATGGGGTGTGATAGCTCAAGTCTCTAAGGATATGCTGTAATAGCACAACATATTCCAAGGGTTAGATTTGACAACCACTAATCATATATTTCCTGAAAGCAGTATGTAGCCAGGACCTGCTCTGGTGGTCAGTCATCACCACATTTTATAAACCGCAGACTGGCATGACAAACACAAAATAGTTATCCTGTGAATCAACATGACTTCTTAGTTGGGTGTGGTTGCCATGTGCCACAAAATATGGCATTTCTTAAAAAAGGTTGTTTTTACATAGGGACGTAAAAATGGAAAATCTGAATGACGAATAGGCTTTGTTGCTCAAATGATACAAAAATGTGCTATATGCAAAAGTCCTCCAGTCACATTGACCAGGTGCTTGGAGTGGAACTCCATCCAAAACGTATTTTCTAGAAGATTAGTACAGGGCTAAAACCTCTGTTGGTTCGAAGGAAAATTCTTGTCACAGAGAAACAACAGGAAGTAGTAAGAAATCCTAAGAAAGTTAGAGAAATCACACCTTTCACAGGTTTTACCAAGGCATGTGTCCCCATTAGGCAGTTTCCCCACTAACTTCAGTTCATGTGTCAGCAGAAAGATCTTAGATATTCCCTCTTTTTTGGCTCAGTGATAATGCTTACAAGGCAACAAAGGTAGTCTGGATCTCCTCACAAGGAAATAAATAAATATAGGTTCTAACTTTTTGTTAGAAGAGTTTTTTTTTTATTGGAAGAGTTTAAGTATAAAATTAATTGCTTAATTGTGTATCAGATACATACACACTAAGACATGAGGCACAAAAGGTACAATGGTGGGAACGGGCATTTTTTTAAAAGGATTAATCAACCCCAATGAATCTGTCTCATCATAATCTGTGTGGACCTCATATAATATTATTTTATTTCAATTTGATTAAATAAGCATCATGAGCCACATAAAAGTATAGTAAACCCCCCTCCATTGAGGGGGTTACGTTCTGGACCCAGCTGCGAAAAGTGAAAATCCGCAAAATAGAAAAACCCTATTAAAATGCATTGTAGGCATGTTTTTTTTACTGTCACTGTACGTGTAATAGCATTTTAAGGTCTTTAAACACACTTTTAAAACAATAGAAACTCATTTAAACACATAAAAGATACTGAGAGACATAGCAAGAGCTATGGAAAACACAAAAATATTTCATTTTTAACGATTTATATAGTAAAATAACATTACAAAAAAAAACGCAATATACCGGGACCGCAAAAACTGAACCGCGATGGAGCGGGGGTTTACTGTATTAGGGTATGCAGGGTTACATCAATGTTTTAGCGTGTTTCATGTCCTTGAGTTAATGGAATATGGGTAGCAGGAGTGAGTGGTGATTAAGAAACAAACAATAGCATCATTAATATGTACTTGTAGGTCATAGCAGTGTCTTACTAGAAGAGAGTGAAATAAAGATTTGGTTTTGCAGTGATGTTTTTTTAAAGCATAGCACAAGCTGAACAAAAATTCCTGTCATTCAGTAGGACTTTGATTAAGACTGAAACAGGCAGTTAAGTCCTTTTTCCACTCAGCTTCTCAAACAAAATATTGTTATGAGTCAAGGAAGCTGAATAGACTGCATATGTGCCTATTGTGCAGTTTGGTTGGTTAATTGTGGTGTCCCCCAAGTGCCTTAGTACTAAAAACTAAAATTGTGAACCGTCCTTCACTGGTAGGATCCTTGACGGTCAGCCCAAATCTTAGCTTGTTCTCCTAATGGAGTGGCCCCGCTTTTTAGGTAAAATGGATTTCTTTGTGACAATTGTTAAGCTTATATAGAGGTTTTCCATAGCAATAGATTAAAAAAAAATGAGACAAAACTACTTTGACAGAACAATGCTCCCCTTTCGTCTGTAGGAAATTTAATTTCAAGGTCTATTCTCAAAAAGTGACATGCAATCAAAGTTCCTTGTGTTTCATCTCATTGTTTTAGTAAAACTATATCAACAAAAAAATGTACATTGGAAAGATGGTGAAACCTAGCATAGAGTGTAAAAAAATCTATCCATTATGATCTTTCTATGATGTATAAATAAACCAGCAAGAATGCAAAACTTGGATGAGAGCTTTAGCTCTGATCTTGTGATCCTTGCCTTCACCATCTAGTCTCAGGCAACATTTTTCTAAGCCTCGTGAAGCTGGCCTCTATGAAATGAGTCAGTTCCTGCTTTTCTGGAGGCAGTTTGGTTAGGGGATCTTAAATATATCTGAGAATGTGGATGTGGTCTGCACAGTCATCCCACAAACATCTACAAGGAAACCCACAATAACTGCCAGGAGTGAACTCTGAACTCTAGGCTTGCCAAGGAGGGGCAAGGATGTGAGTGTTACATTAATCACACACATTAGTGATACCACTTTTACTTTTGTTGCTTTTATGGAAAACCCTGTAACCATGCCATAAAGCGAGTAACTGGCATTATTATTTATAAACAAAAAAAGTCCTAACATAACAGCAGTATACCCAGATGGGCAATAAAACAAGCAGTAAACAATTTTGGTATTTTACAATTGCAGGATTTGCCAAAGATGAATGAGACACTTGGGGATTATTAGCAAAATTATATACAGGTTGCAGTTGTTAGTTGACTGGAAATCGAATGCAATAATAAAACAAAATGATGACAATCAGCAAACCATTAGCACATACGTAGATCATTCATGCACACACAAACATGTGCTGTAGTACCTGAAAAATCTAATCTCACTGTTTGGCTTTTTCTATCATGTGCCAGTTTTTCTTCCTTGTCTACAGGTATTTTACTTCATCATCAACCTAGTCTTTGTTCAGTTCAGATATTGGGTTAGGTAGGAGACATTTCTATTTTTTATTTGCCTAAAGTGATTGTGCATTTAAGGTTAGCCCAGGCTAAGATGAAATTTTGTTTTTAGCAAATGAGTCTCCCAAAGCTGAACTCCAGCCTTACAAACAATGGAGCACTAGGTTCCATGATCACTGTGCATTTATTCCGCATTTGTTATTTCTATTTCTGTTTACATTCCATTTTGTTAGCTTAAAAGTAGCCCTGACCTATTCAGATCACTTTCCTTTTGCATCAGGACTGGAGGAGGGGTCATTGTGTTCCTTAATATCACTACCACAAAACATTTGTTCTTGTACGAAGGCTAAAGATCCTGCCAGTAACAGTAGCACACTGACAACGTAAGCCAACGCCTCGCAAATTGCAGCATCAATTTCAGTCTGTCATGTGTGCTCACGCTGTTGGCTTTTAAGTTTGCCTATTCCATGTATTAGGTAGGCAGCCCAATGGCCATCTAAAGCAGGTTGCACAGCAGGCTGATAATGCTGCTGCTAAATACGAGGTAGTGTTGTCAGCCTGCTTTTGGTACTTCCAGGATCTTTAGTCTTCACACAAGAAAAAAGGTTGTGTAGAAGTGACATAAAGAAACACAACGATCCCTTTCCCAACCCCATTGTAAAGTGAAGTGATGTTACTGCCAAGGTCTCCAGGTAAAAAATAGTTTACCTAGGATCCGATGCTGCAGCCATCCCCCCGCCAGCTGTACACTGAGAACTGAGCAATCAAAGACCACTGGTTGCTCAGTTCCTAGGTCCACTCCAAGCACAGAGTGCTGACTGTCAGTCACTGCTCCGTTGTCTGCCCCTCCAGCATTCACTGGAGCACCTGGCTGTGAAGGGGTTTGGAACTGCTGGCCCAGGCTCTCAATGGTGGACCGAGAGGCAAAGCCAGCTGCCGGTCAGGCATCAGGGTGGACTCTGCCATTATGGTCGGGGTCCCTGCAGAGTCTGGACCAGGCTCTGTGGCATTAGCCACCCACTGTCGGCTGAATCTATGTCACAGGAGTGCATAATTAAGTGCACTCCTGTGATCCATAGGAAAAGTATGGCAAAATAGCTTTGGCCTTACTTTTCCTTTAACAGCTCTTCTGTTACCTTATTTTATAATACTTTTTAAATTGTTCTGAATGCTATGAGTACCAATCAACAGTCAAAACAGCTGCTAGAATCAGGGCTAAATTTATTGTAACTTTTTCTGCAGAAAAAGAGAATGCAAGGAGAATGTAATTTCCACATTATGAATGATGCAAAGAAAACCGTAAGCACCAAAATACAGGGTTTTTAAATTGTAAAGCATCATTGTATTCTCTCTTTTGTTTTTTTGTTTTGAATTTCATATTCATATCATGAAACTGAGGAGCGCTTGTGCCCAAAAAATTTACTTTTTAGTTCAGCATTGATGTCTGCAGTAATGAGTCTAGACTTTCCCAAGCATAGCCATCAGGTTCTACATGAGAAGTAAGAGTAATTATTGTGGAACAGCAATGAATTCCATTAAAGAAACTATTGAGGTATGACTTTTGTTTCTGCATGTGACTTGGCATTTGGGAGCTTGTTTTGTGGTGAGTTGTGCAAGAAACACACCTTACCAGGCTTGCTCATACTAGTAGTCTCTGGAAGGAGTGTGAATGAAGGAGCTATTTGGCAGGAGGGTTCCTTGGAATGCTCAGGCTGTCCTTTAAAAGAGGTTTTTTTTTTCATTGCTGCAATTTACTAAATAATGAACGTCACAGTCAAGTGACAGTCAGCTGGTGATATTATATTGTTTAAATAATGGTCACACGGTTTTAGGTATGTGTGATCTAAAATAACATTAAACACACCCTTGGCTGACTGTGACTTCATTGTTACGTAACCTAGGTTGCATCTGAAATGCTCTGACGCTGGTTTCATATACGACGTGCATTTTTTAACATAATCCAAGTTATTACAAATTTTAAAGGCTTATGAAATATAGCATTGAAGGATCAAAGCTAGAGTACAAAGTGTAACAACCAGAGTAGCACATCAAATTTTTTACATTCATTTAGGTCGCTGAAAATAGATATGATTTGAGGCTATTGGTTACTGCAGTTTGCTCTTTGCCTTATTGAATGTTTTTTTTTCTGAATTTTTAGTACTAATTTTATGGAGATCTAGTAGATAATTCAGCATTATATAATATAAATATAGATATCAAAGAATACGCTTTAAGCTGCAGGTGTTATACACACTCATTTTATTCATTTATGATCTAACTGTTGCAGTTAGTGAAAGCTGCCCTAAGGCTGGTCATATATTATACTATTTTCTTGTACAATTTTCTATTAGATTTATCAAAACCATATACAGTAAAACCTTGGATTGCAAGCATAACTTGTTACGGAAACGTGCTTGTAATCCAAAGCACTCGTATATCAAAGCGAATTTCCCCAAGAGAAATAATAGAAACTCAGATGATTCGTTTCACAACAATTTATTCATAAGTCCTTCAGTTTATAGTCCATATAAAAAGATTATAGCAATGTGATAGGTTGTGTAACCATAAAATGTCCATACACAAATGGCAGCCTTCACAAGGGGATTAGGAGCAAAAATCCAGCAGGAGCTACAGAGTATAAAAGAGAAGAGAGGTGCCTCTAAGTGTAGCAGTAGTAGTGTGGTTACATTTAATGAAGGTATAACATTTAGCAACTCACATGGTTGATGATTAAAAGAGGCACATCTATGAATGCAGGTATCTGGGGTAAAGCTGTCCACATAAACCATACTCCGCACAACCAGCTCTCACCGCTCTCAGTCTGCAATCGTGGCAGGAAAGACTACCCTTGCAGTTGCAGTAGATCTATTTGAAAGCGAGGCTTGAATTGCTCGTGGAGCGCAGAGTGAAAGGGATGACGTCGATGGCGGTGCGGAGGATGGTCTATGTGGACAGCTTTATCCAGGATGCCGTCATACTTAGATGTGCCTGTTTTAATCATCAATGTGAGTTGCTAAATGTTGTACCTTCATTAAGTGTAACCATAGTGCTACACTTAGAGGCGCCTCTCTTCTCTTTTATACTCAGTTGTGACATGACCCTACTTGTATATCAAGACATCACTTGTTTATCAAGTCAAAATTTAATTTTACAAATTTGCCTCTCTTGCAAAACACTCTCAGACCAAGTTACTCTCAATCCAAGGTTTTACTGTAATACGAGGTCAAACCTAAACACCTTCAATTTGCATGCAATCAGACAGGCCCTTGCACTACAAAGTTGAAGGTAAAGCTAAAGGAAATCAAATAAGAAAATTGTATAAGGTATAGCCAGCCTTCAAGCGAACTTGATATGCCTGACCAGTATTCTTAACCACTAAACTAACACTAGAAATGTACACATGCTTGTGATTGTTTTAAAGATCATGCAGAATAAAATGACAGTGTCTCTGGAAAGAGTATGTTGTTCTGGAACAGGCATCCTCTGACCCCCGATACCACCTTACTTCCCTTGCAGAGCTTTGCTCCTGTGCAGCTGCCAACACTATCTGGATCTTCTGGGTATTGAGGTGTATGTGACCTGCTCCATTGTGATGTGCATTTTTCAAGCATACAATTGCTAGAACTGAAAACTATCATGTGAGCTGGTCACAGACACTGCCACAGCTGAAAAGGAGCAAGGTGCTTCAAGGTGTAAGGTAAGTATATGGTGGCCAGGAAAGCTGACCGTGGCTCTTTAGGGCTCATGCACAAAGTCGTTTCAGACAATATAGTGTATGTCCCCAGTATATTCGCCTCTAGCTAGCACCCAGGTGCTGCGTACAGCCATCTATGGAGGTTAATGGCTTTAAACAGCTATATAAATCCAGTCAAGGAGCTGCAGCACACTTCAGGAGTTTATTTACCCACAAAAGATAAGCAATGTATCAGCATGTAGTAGCTTTAGATTTTTCTGTAAATGCAAGTCGTTAGGAAAATCTGAAACCACAAATGTTTGCACTTTGCATCTGCACTGTAGGCCATTAGAAACAGGCTTTCAATTTTTAGGAAGTTTGTGCAGTAAAGTGTCTTATTCAGATTCAGGGCCATATCAGAATGGTAAATTTTGAGTAGCAATTAATGCCACAAATCTTTAATGTGCATTTTATAACTAGTGAAATAATCATAATTGTTGCTGTTGATTTGTCGCTAAGAAGCTCAGCCACAGGTCAAATAACTTTATGGGGCTGATTTACTAAAACTGGAGAATGCTAAATCTGGTGGAGCTGTGCATAGTAGCCAATCAGCTTCTAACTTCAGCTTGTTGAATAAAGCTTTGACAAAACAAAAACTGGAAGCTGATTGATCTTTATTTTAGCTTTAGTAAATCAACCCCCAATTGTTGCTATTTGTTGCCTCTAATTTCTATCCTTTAGCATTTTTAAGCTACGTCATCGAGTTTATTGCAGAGCAAGTGTCATTCTGCTTGCGGATATACAGAGTGTCTGTAGTACCAAATCTCTGACAATTAGGAAATATGTTTTATTCAACAAATACAAGACATCTTCTGGTTGACCAAGGTGGAGAGGTAGGCAGATGATGTCACAATCTCCACTTCGACCAGAGGAAGCTTAGCATTCATTGAAAACATACAAACCTTCTCCTAAATGGCAGATATACGGTATGACCGATTATCTCTATATCCAGAAGTAAACCGGGGAACACAGCGCTGCATACCTTACGTAGCACAAGCTACTTTAGTATACTACAGTCTAAGCAGCCAGCCCATTCTGCATACAAATAATTTGTTTGACACAAACAAATTATTTAAAGTGCCTGGAATGCTCTTTACTTCATAATACTTTGTTTAACAAACAGGGCACACTTTAATCCACTGACCTTGCTAATTTTTTTAGTGTCCTGTGGTTTGTGGCTCAGCCATCTAAAACCGCAAGAAAACACGCAAGAGTTATTTAAAATCTAAGAATTTCTCAACTCAGAATTTTTTTAATTCCCCAACTATATTCTATAACGGAATGTGAACTGTTGTTTTTACTAAATATTTTACACCAATATTGTAAATAAATATTATCTAGTCAATCCTACACATCTTCGTATGCAGCTTTTCTTGTTTAACAGCGCATCAAACAAGTAAGCATAAATTCACTCTAATGGAGTCATAGCAGTACATGGTGACTTCTGATTGGCTGATATGGGTTACTCCCTTTAAAATTAGTATGTATGAATTTGATTCTTAAATATAGTGGTGAAATGTTCAGTCCCTGCATGGCTGAGCTTCTATTGTCACTGACCAGGAGTATGTGGTAGTGTATGTACTTCATTAAGATGACAGAAGAGGCTGTCTTACCTTAAAGTGCGGCATCCCACCTTACCTCACTTCACCGAAATAAGAAAAAAGCGTTTTCGGTGAACAAACTTCAGATTAAATTACATGGTTTATGGCAATCTTTACAGTCGTGTCATTGCTGGCAACAGATATCACCATGCTCTGCTTAATGTGCATTGTAATTAGAATGCCGCTGAGTGCATTTCTTTACAGGCTTAGTCAAGTAGAGGAAAATACTTTTCACCTAGCTGAAATAGTTCTGTTTGCTAACAAGCTGAGGGTCTGGAGGTTTTGGTATTGTGTCTGAGAAGCTAATACATGGACTTATCGCTGTGTAGTCATTGTGAGTGATGTCTCAACCTTGGGAAGTTCATACTGCATATTGTTCTATTTAAAGACTGAAAACTTTAAATGCTAATATAAAAAGTAAGGAAAAAATTAGCAATAATTGATCAATCTTCAGTAGCACCTAAGGCACATTATAAAGCTCATCAACCATTATTAATGAGCATCATTTAACTTGTATTTACTGTATTGTTTTGTTACGTTGGATCAACTTGGACAAAACTTAAGTATTCATATCTCATACCTGAGTGTTCCCTGCTGTTGCTACTACTACAGTGATAGCAGCAGTCTTCTGGTTCCAGTGCAGAGTGGCTGCCCTTCTACATAGTTAATACACAGGTTAGCTCATTTAGCGGAATGTGTTGTATTTTTTTCAATTAATTCAAGGCATTCTCTGATGGGATTAGGTGAAGAGGCAGGGTGGTGATGTCACGATCTCCACCTCAATTAATCAGAGAAGATTATTGGAAAAAATACATGGTGTTCTGTGAATGGCAACAGTGCTCAACGAGCAACTCCCTGTTGTGTTATGCAGAAGGGCAGCCGCTTGGCATTGGACCACAAAGACTATTGCTATCACTGCGGTAGCAGCAACTACTACATTGATTTGCAACTTTTACGGAGATTGCTCAGGTATGAGACATGCATACTTACATTGGTCCAAGATGGACCAACGTAACTATGCAGTAAAATTCCTAAACGTCAGCTTTAAAGTAAACCTATCATAAAAGAATTAGAGGGTCTCCTGATACAGGATGCTGATCCACTGACTTTAGTCTTTAAGTTGTCTGAGTTTCTGACAATCGTGAAGATCCGGTAAGTTAAAGTAATCTCAGAAGTACTTTCCTGTGTCCCGGTTAAAGGTCATTGATATAAACTATAGTGAAAAAAAAAAAAGCCATGCAAGTAGCAGTTAAAGAGGATTGCTCAGCAACAGCAGCTTCAGTGTATTTCTAATGATAGTCCCATGACAGCGCTATTACAGCATGGTGAATAAGAACCATGGAATTATATCATGAAATTATCTTAGCACCTTATAGGAAAATGTGAACCTTTTTGTGTCTTGCGCATACACTTAGAGAGGAAGAGAAAAGACCTTTGAGCTACTAAAGATAAAGACTATTCACTTTATTACTGAATGTTGTGTAAGTTTGCTGGAGTGGCATGATATGGCATTCAGTACATGTGCAAGTGAATGCAAAAAATGTGTTCAGCTATGTGCTATCTTTTCACTAATCACACATCAATGACGACTGGCCATTTTATCTTTATAGACAGAAAGAATGTTTCCATTTTATATTATTGATCAGTTTGGATTTAAAGTGTTACTAAACCTAGGACCCTGCATTCACTAAATCCGGTCTCCCACAGTACACATGGAAGTGAAAATATTTTAGAAAATATAAACTGCTAAATACCTTTTCTCATCAGCAGTTAGAGCAGTTTTGTGACTTCTATTAGTGTCCAGCCAAACACTGGTTAAAGCTTGTAGGAGGATTTTTTTGACTGTTCTATGAGACTGCAAGACCCCTGACATTCTGTCTGGACAGTGCTGATTGGCCCTGTGCCATGCACTCTCCCACGAAAAAAGCCTCTATAGCAATACACACTGTACTGTGCATGTGCAGCCTGATTCCATAGCCTCTGTGTTATCAGGAAATTATCAGGGGACAGTGGAAAGAGGGGAGCATCAGAGAAGCCAGGATCAAAAAGCCTTTTTACATGATGCAGAGGATTTATCCCTTAGGTTCCACAGTGAGTATAACAAGCATGCTTTACTGAAAATACAGACTGATTTTACTGTTTACTGGGTTTAGTAACACGTTAAATGTTTCTTAAGAGCAGCCCAGTAAGTGACACACATTTTATTCCTGATATATCATATATACATATACATTTCTTAATATGTCTAGCCCTATTAAATCTTGTAATACATTTTCAAGTGTTTATGATCTTACTTTAAATATAAATGTTGACTCATTCTTCACCTGATAATATCAAGACTTAGCTTCTTCAGATGAATGTGAGTAATATTTATCTACTACCTACAGGAACATATCCAAGAACAATAGAAAGTCCTGTTTGAGGTGACCTTTATGTAATGATTACATGTGACCCATCATCATTTCCTTTTGGGATTAATAAAGTTCTCTGAATCTGAATACACATGACTATCAGAGAATTTCAGTTTAATAATAGCTGTTCATTAACACTAGCCAGTCAGATTCAACGTACCATTCTCTAACACTAATGTTTGACTGCGGTTTGGAATTTTATTGGTGGCTGCTGCCCAGGACGGGCAACTTTCATTAAGCATGCTCTGATGTGTGAGGCTTACAGATTAGTGATTAGATCATCACCAAAATATTTCAAAGCTGGAATGTGGCTTTTTCATATCAAAGGGGGATTGGCTTCCATTTTGAAAGCGAGACCTTGTAAAGTCGAAGCATTTTAACAGGTATTAACAAGCCTACATGTATGACTCAAGAGCCCTGCAGTCAGCTTTATTTCACACACCTTGCACAATCTTATATATGTAAGCTATTGTCCCGCCATATAACCTCTGTTGTCTGGATGCTGTTTTGCATTTGTTTTTCACATCAGAAAGTATTTATTCAATGCTAATAAAACTTTACCCATTTAATAATATGTTTTTATACATGTGAATTTTTCTCTCTTTAGTGACTGTTCTTTCCCTCGGGCACGTTTTGAATTTTTTTTTACAGCAGCCTTAAAAGCTCTATAATGTTTTTTCGAACTAGGTCTTACAGTTTAAGTTTTAGCTTCTGTGCAAGTGTTTTATTCCGAAGAGAAAGGCAACATTGGTATTAGGTGCTTTTATCCATAAATTGCCATTTTTTGGTGGTTTACGTAAAAGTCAAGAAATTTGAACTTATAGGTAGTATTTGTATCTTCTATTAAACAACAGTTATATAGGGTGATTTTTCACAATTTTATTTATTACATTCAATTAATACTGCCCTCAAAGTAGACCTGTATCACAATTTGTAAAACACACTGTAACAGAGGTTCACAGATTGACCTGTAGAGCATTATGTAAAACAGAATTGGCTTCATTATTAGGTTCATGGTTATTCCTGCCTTGGTTAGAACTGGGGAAATTCCTTCTACTTCTCATCCCAGGAGGAAAAAGTCACAGACATTTCTTTTCTCTCACACTCTATCCAAAACGTTTGTTGGAGTTGGGTGATAATATATTTTCAGATGCAGTACTATATACTTAAGCAGGAATGTTGGCTGCTTCATCAGCCAATGCTGGCCTGCTGAATGAAAAGAAAAACACAATCAACATAAGAACACAATTTTCTTTTAAGATGACTACTGAGCCTTCGACTTTTACTGTATTTTTTCATCCATTTGGACTCTGACAATTAACTATGAACTTTTTTTATTTTTTTATTTTGCAGGCTGAAAGAAGCTGGTTTAGAATCTGTGAAGACAAACAATTTTAGTGGTGTTGGTCGCTCAGTAACCAGTGTAGATCCTGTTTTAAATTTCAGCAGCTACATCTGGCTACTGGGTCTCTGACATTACTGCCTGTAGCACATCTTTTTCTTGCACAAGAAGAGAGACATGCTTCTTCCTCTGAGGAAAATAAAAAATCCACACTGCTACCATTTTGTTCCTTATTTATTTGTTTCTGTTGCATGTCCCTGTGCAAGGCTCAAGTTATTTTAGATGAAAGTAGATGAAAGTGTATGTAAACCCTATCAATGATCGTCTGTTATTATCTACCTTTTGTTCTGTTATATACCATGGACACAAATTCGTTTTATCTTGCCTATCCTAATTTGGTCCTGCCAGAAATCCAGTGAGACTCCCGTAGTAAGCTGGCAATGACTCTCTGAAATCTTACACATTCTTATTTTTCCTCCCTGCCTGAGTTCCCTTTGTTGATTACATAACCTCTCCCACGTGTTCTCCAGCGCATGAGCATTGTCACCCTAGTGACCAGGAATTGTATTGCTAGTAGAAGTGACAAATTATTAAAAAAAAAAAAAAGGAAAATTCAGCCACCACATCTAAAGACTGGTAAACTACAATACCTTTGTTCTAGGAATTAGATACACTTTAAAATATAAAGTGCCAGGCTTGGTGTATATTCCAAATATTGTTTTGCTATTATACCACAAAATGGTGACAATTCAAATCCCACATGTACAATAGGGTATAATGAAAAGTAATATTTGCTTTCAGCTTTTGATTTGGAGTTTTCAGATGAAGGAACCCTGCAATTTAGAGCATTGTTTGTTGAGTTGGTGTTGTATACAGTTCCATGCAGCTCTGCTTAGACAGGCCATACACAGTGCAAATTTCTTTCCTACAACCACGGACTGCAGGAAAGAAATTCTCATGATTCTCCCATCAATACAGACAATGCTGACAGGGAAATCCCTCCTGCCAAGCAATTGTGATAAAGCATCCACTAGCGATAATCATAAGAGAAATCCGGCAGGCTGGTTGTACCCAAGTTGATTGACCAACTTGGTGCATTCAGCCTGCCCATTAACGGTTCGAATCTCGGCCAGTTCCTGTTGAACCAACCGAAATTCGATCCCTGTATCGTAGGACTTAGTGTTTAGAGCCCACTCAGGCACCCAATGACTGACCATGGATTTAAAGATAACAGTTATTAAAGTTGAACTCCTGGAAGATATAAGTACTCACCAATTCATGCAGTTTCGTATGCATTAGAAATCATTCAATTCAATTTTCACAGCAAATAGTGTAGGTATCTGTGATCACCCTCTTTTAGCTCCTTGTGCAGTAGAATAAGGAGAGGCATGCTGCATGCAAATATTGACAAAAAACATATTGTCAGGAGGAGAGAGCAATCTGATGAGCTCATTAGTCTACTGCTGCTTCTTCAATGTACAGTCCAGGCTATGAAAATCTCAAGACTGGATGGACAAAAATACAAATCCTTTAGAAGGTAAAACTGTACCTTTTTATATGGCTATAGGTTGCAGGGACCATCAGTTAACTCCATTGTAGGCAAGTGATGCAGGACAACATAACCCATGTGTGTAATGACACTGCTATTCTTCAAGCTGTTATGGTGGACCTGAAGATATTCTTGGCCATATGCTAGAAAAATAAAAAAACAACAGAGCAGCAGAGACCTTATCCACATCACATCCTTTAACTGCCTTTTTAGTGAGAAAAATTTGTTATAATCACGTTTGTCTACTGGATATTATTACAGAAAAGCTATTATTTGCTTTCATTATAAGTATAACTGAAAATATTCCAGATAAAAGAATCCATACATATGGTTTAAGTCATGCTTTGTTATATTAGCAAAATGTGTGAGAAAAAGTGACCTTAAATGTTGAAGTTGTCCAGATTTTGCATGCACCTGGCACACAATGTAGAAACCTGTGTTTATGAAGCAACAGCTACATTGTCTGCTGGGTTTCAGGCTCAATGGACATATCTCCCTGATGACATTACTTGAAAAAGAATATGCTGGTAAGTATGTTTTTTTGCATTTTATGTCTATGTGAAATCTGTATTTTTCTTCTGTGTTATATGTGTTATGCATGTTTTTACTTGGAAATAAATGTTAACACATGCAAATAAAAAATATTTAAATGCAAGAATATGTGTGGTTTTTTCAATAGGTACATTAAAAGGTATTTAATAAAGGTATTTATTTTAGTTCTGTGTTGCAGTTTTAAAAGGGGTCTATATATATTTAAAAAAAAATTAAACAATGTAGGTTTATAGCTCATTCATTACAATTGTATAGTGAACTTAGTAGATTTCAACTTTTAGGTTAAATTGTCTAAATTATGGATTGGCAACCCCCAACTTGCATGCCAGGATGAGAATGCAATGCCTTCTCCTTGCTGTAATTGACATTTCTCTAGGCCTTTCAGGCCAGCCTGCCTAGCTTACTGATGTCATTGAAAGCAGACAGGGACTGAGGACGTAGCCATTCTACATGGATGAATCCCCAGTAGCCCACACACCTGCACACAGCAGTACCCTAATTTCTAAAAGAAAAAAAAATTATATTTCGTTTTATACTGTTTATGTACTTTAAACTGACTATGTATAACAGCTTTCTTATATGGGTCATTTTGTCCCTCTCCTGTTACAAGGCCCTCCTGCACTCTCTGATCTGAAGCAAGACAGGGGTTGGCTTTCCAATGCAATGATTAAATAGATAGTCAGGTCCAGGGCTTAAAATGTTATTCAATTAGTTACGATCCTGAGAAAATAAATATCTTATCAGGTTTGAAGCTTTGCGTACCATAAAAAAACAAGTTTTGGACTACGGGTATGTCAAATTCCATGCCTATTGAACTGATCTGAGGTTGGAAGTGCATGTATACATTGTAGTTGATCTGGGGTCTAAAATGCATGAGTGGATTGGGGCTGATCTGAGGTCTGAAGTTGCAGAAATTGGAGTTGATCTGATGGTACAGAAATAAGGCTGATCTGAAATCGTTGTAACTTGCCATTAGCAGTGCAACTATGAGTGCAAAAATGGAAAAAGCTAAGACTACAGCGCACTATTGTTCATTGAAACAGAGATGGGGTCTCTGAAAAATTCACTGGGGGGATTTATTAAAAATGGAATCTGGAAACCAATTCTAGAAACCAATCAGCTTCCAGGTTTTATTGTCAAAGCCTAATAGAACAAACTGAAGTTAGAAGCTGATTGGCTACCATACACATCTGCACCAGATTCTGAGTAGTCTAGTTTTAGTAAATCTCCCTCTCCTTATACATGTTCAACAAAATAAAAACTGAAACAATAGGGTAAATTTACTAAAGCCGAATGGACTGCACTCTACATGTGCTGTTGCACTACTTTTCCAGAGAGCATAGTATTCGGGTGCAAGGTAAATTTAAAAAAAACAGCATTTTGATTCTATATGGTTGAATGATGAAAATCAGCAGAGCTTTACCACATTTATAAGCTCTGGAAAACATGAGTGCAACTTCACTTGCGACATGCGGAATCTATTTGCCTTCAGTAAATCCATCTTTAATTCTTTATTTTTTTTGCCTTGATTTTTTCTGCTCTGTATATTACGTTGCCAGAAAAGAATCATATATTTAAACACTGGGGTCCCTAACACTGCAAATAGATCAACAAATGTTTTACCACGTAAGGGCATCACTAGTAACTAATAATGGTAAACAGTACTTGTTTGATTCCTTGTCACCATGTCACTAAACTAAAAAAATGTTAATTACACTTATCCCCATTTTGGAAGATTGTAGTTGAAATTAATGGTCTGGTGACAGGGTTTCTTTAAATTTTACACCTACTTAATTATTAGTCCAGGAGCATGAATGCAATCTAAATATGGACCAAAGTCACATATGTGTCACCAGCTTTAAGCCACAAAGTAATGCGGTATCTGCTGTTCATGGGAAGTCAGTCAGACCATCCTCCAAACCCACAGATGTTTCCTCAACAAAGTTTACAAATTTGGTAGGTGAACTTTTCCTAGTCCACCAGCACAGCATTTTGTCCCCCCAACAGTGTAAATCTGCATTGGATGAACAATTAAACTCTAACCCACTGGTCTAGCTCAGATTAACTCCAAAGTAGAAATAAATTCTTTGGAAAAGAAACACTGGTCATACAGACTACTATTTTTACCCCTATATGTATTAAATAATTTCAGATGTATATTGCGCTCGCAAGGATACAAATTTTCAAAGGCATGTTAATATTTTTTATCTCCCAGCCTGGTATTCCTTCTTCAGGGAGTATAGACATGCTTATTATATTGCAATGTATAGTTATAAATGGAAATTAGTAGTCTAAATTGTTTCCTTAGTAATACATATCCCTGGGATTTGTGCAGGAACGCAATCGTCCATGAAGGAGGACACAGATATTTTTTTTTTTGTAAATTTCTAAAAAGGCTGTTTCCTAAAAATGAAGAAAAAAAATGAGCACAACATTTGTAGTAGTTACGCATAGCAGCCTATCAGAACATTTCTTTAATGAATAAACCGAATTGGTCTGCAACTGTGAAAACCTAATTGGTCTCTACTGGCAACAACTTCAGGGTTATGCTTATCATCTTTCGTCCAGCTTAAGTTGGCATCTTTGGAAGAAACCAAAAGCTTATCTTCTTCAAACAGAAAAAATGTCTATGTTCCTATGTCTTGCTTAGTTGTGGGTGTCATATACAGCTATGACACACTCAAGCATGTCTCTGACAGTACCAAGCAGTAAATATATCTTCTAAGTGTACTGGAACTGTTCTAAGCAAAATGTTTCTTCCTAGTCCTCTGGAGAACACTGAAGTCTTAATCTCTGATTCCAGCAATAATTGTGGCTTACCATCCCGACCTGTCTACTATATCCTATTTCTGTTAATTCTCTATCGTTCATGGACAGAAACAGCTTCATATCTTCTTAGCTTTCACCACGCCTGTGGGGCTGTCCCTGCAGGCATAACCCCACACACTCTGCTACAGCCCTCAGTGATGCAAGTTTGCAAGGCGGCAACGTGGTTGTCAGTGCACACGTTTACAAAATTCTACAAGGTAGATGTGTTGGCATTTTCAAATGCCTCTTTTGGCCACAAGGTTTTGCAAGCTGCTGTTTAAAAGAGAACTTTTTTTTCTCTTTGAGGGTGTATGTTTTTCTAGGCGAGCTCCAGTTGTTTCTGGTTGAGCACCTTGTTACCTTGTTGGCTACGTTTAGCCTTTGGGGAATTACATTCTTATTTGTGTTGTTTTTCCAACCCCTCATGATAATACTGCTTTGGGACGTCCCAATGGCTAAGAAGATATGAAGCTGCATCTGTCAATGAACGATAGAAAAAAATGGATTTTTGTACTTAACGTAAAATCCTTTTTTCTTAAGTTCATTCATTGAGTTCATCTAATTATGAGTGGAATGGGTTGTTGATTTCTAAACACTGCTTGCAACAAAACTGAGGGCTGTAGCAGAGTGTGTGGAGTTATGCCTGCAGGGACAGCCCCATAGGCGTGGTGAAAGCTAAGAAGATATGAAGCTGCGTCTGTCAATGAACTTCAGAGAAAAGGATTTTACGGTAAGTACAAAAATCCAGTTTTTACCTATTGGGACCTGTGCCTGTTTCACTCTTTTGCCTGCATGGCTTTGGTCACCAAATGTGAAAGCTGTGTTCTAGGGGGCATCACACATTGAAAGTCTTGAAATGTTTACTTGAGTGCCTGTTGAAGCATGGCCATTCTTTAGCCTATCTACCTCAGGGAACCACACTATCTGCTGATAACAAAGATGTTACCCACTAATAGCCATAGATAGTACATGCTATCCATGCTCCTTATCCTGAGCGCTCAGCGTGGCAGGATCACAATACTCCAACATATATTTTATAAGCACGTGCATGTGTGACTGTCAATGAGAAAAACTGTTTTGAATCTTTTCAATATGAGGTCATTCCCTTGCATCTGACAGCTGTTAGGTGCATGGCAGTTTCCGCACAATAACTGAATTGCTGGAGGCAACTTTAGGAGTAACTATAATGCACATTTGATCTAAGTCTGACTAGTTATTGCTCCCATATACTACTTACTATATTGCTTTTAAGATTTCTAAACAATTTATAATGCAAATATTAGATTAGAAAAAAACATAGGCAGGGTTTACTCAAAGTAGGAAAATACTGACCTTTTCTTCTTAAAATAAACCATAAAAATAGCAGCAGGTATATCAATCATTTAAACACTTGTAACCCCTTTGGAATAGGTGTGTCCATTCTCTCTATAAAAAAGCTGGAAATATGCCAGAAATGGCAATATGGGTACGTTTAAGGTAGGTGTGGAAGTATTGGTGAAACTGAAATAAATGACAAAAGAAAATTGCTGGGAAAATGTTTAGAACACTTAAAAGCCAGCTACACCTACACATTTGTAGAAAGAAAGAAACATACACAGGAACAGCAGGTAGTTTTTAACTATTCAAGGTAAACTATATAAGATGATTGATTTTGCCCAAAGTAACTAGATTCCAACAGCCTTTTTTCTGTTGCAGATTACAAAATGTAACAACTGGCTTGTTGCTATGGCACAATGTTAATGCTTTTTCCTTGCTATTTTTTTTTTTTAAATAAGTTGTATTTGGAAATGCATTTCACCTATTATATATTTCATGTTATATACATATATATATATAGAGAGAGAGAGAGAGAGAGAGAGAGATAACAGAATTAGCAGAATGATGACACTACTCCAAATCCTTCCAGAATATAGATTAATTTAGAAATTATTCACTTTCCTTGTTCTACAAATGTGAACAATTCTTAAGCTCCTTCTCCCTGTGCCATCATATTCAGACTTTTCAGATTGGCTGCATCTGTTGATCAAGAACAATTTTCCAACACATCCGTTCCACAGAAGTTAATCATTAGACTAACTTCTGTAGACTGGACATGGCCATGGATGGATCAAAGTTTGGCTGGTCCCTGCTGAACAGGCTGAATTTTCAGCCATCTATGGCCAGCTGGATTCTAAAAGGGAGAGGTCAATTCATTTAATTTTATCAGTTAGAGCAATTTTTAAGTTTCTGATGAGAAAAGTTGCAGTGTCTGCATCCCTTTAGAAGTGATTAACTCTTAGGGAGTATCTGACCACAAATGAGAATGCCTAACACCAGACTTGTACCTTAGTACAGAGTTCTTCGCTCACTTTTCATTGACAGCGCTCAGGAGTGGGCAGATTCATAGCCACTATTTAGTACAATAGCGTCTTTTTTTATTGCATTCTTTTCATTTTAGTAATTATGAAATATTACAATGAAAGGAAAACATATAAAAAGCACTTAGAACTAATAACATATATTAACAAATATATGAGCAATAAAATAGAAATGTTCCATGGTATGGACAACAAGATAATATAACATAATGATAACAAAGATAAAGTAATCTTATAATACCTGGTTGCACAATAAATGATAAAGTTTAGGCATGTGCAATTCGTTTCCGTCCAAATACAAATTCAGACAAATTTTTGGTTATTCAAAGATTCGGACGTATCTGAATCTCCAAATTAAATAGTAACGTAATTTTTTTTAAATTTGTTTTGTTTCTTCGTTTTTTTAACTAATTCCAAATTTTAAGAACGATAAGAATTCGGATCGGTCGACGCATTCAAATTCTGTGTGAAGGATAGCTGGTTGTTAAGTAGCGGGCCAGGAAGTCAACCACCGCGTCCTTAACAACCGATGAGTCATCAGCTAGCTTCCCCACTGACAGCTGAAATGTAAACAAAACAATGCCGGAAATAGAATATTCTGGAAAACAAAAGCCAAAATTAAATAAAAAAAAAAAAAAAGGCGTAGGGTCCCCCCCAAATTCCATACCAGACCCTTATCTGAGCATGCAGCCCGGCAGGTCAGGAAACGGGGGGGGGGGGACAAGCAAGCGCCTCTCCCCTCCTGAACTATATCAGGCCACATGCCCTTTAACATGGGAGGGGTGGGTGCTTTAACAAGGGGGCCCCCAGATCCCAACTCACCCCTATGTGAATGAGTATGGGGTACATAGTACCCCTACCCATTCACCAAAACAGTTTAAAAAGTGAATAAAGACAGTATTTTTTGAATTCTAATTGTTCTAAAAATGTGGAATTTGTTAGAAAATGAATAAACAAAACAAAATTTAACGAATTTCTAAACCACACTGAACGAGTTTTGAAAACGAAAACTAGTAACATAAAGAATATATACAAAACAAAATAAATTTTTCCATTCTGCAGATATCTAATAAGGTAATACAATGTATAACCGATGAAAGCAACATTTAAGTAGGATAGTAATAATGTTTATCATTTATAATTATATTTATAATTTTTTTTTATAAAATTTAATATAAGAAAAAAAGACAGGTGGAATAGATCCTTGCAGGGATTCCGTTAGAATTAGTGCCGTGGTGTCAAACGGATTTGTCTAGTCGGGTTTTAGACCATCCCATGGTTGGAGAAATATGATGAGTATGCTCGAAGGCATTTTGTGATCTCTCTATTGCTCCAAGTCCATCGCTGCTTACCCCCATAGTCAGTAACCCTGCTTTCAGCTCCGACCTTCGTGACTCTAGATTCCAGGACTTGAAATCAGCTGGGTGGTTTCAGGCCCAACATTACATTGTCAATAGACGATGGGTGACCAGAAAACAAATCATAGATGGTCTGACGTTTGCGGAACTATCATTCTCACAAAAATTACAAATGTCCCACTTCATTGGCTCTCTAGCCTCCCCGGAGGCCTTTTGGAGATGCCTTACTACATTAAACTTTTATGTCTAGCGCAATCTCCACTGCGCCATGCGGTTTCTCAGACATAGTTTGTTGATATCTCCGCCGTCAGACCTCCTTTTATCGCCAGGTGGGAATGTGACTTAAGGCTAAAATTTAGGGACAAACAAGTTGAAAGAATTATTTTGTTCTCCTACAGAATCTTTATTTGTGCTAAACACCAGGAAGCTAGGTTTAAAGTGCTGACCAGGTGGTACATAGGCCAGTAAAGATTCATAGGATGTTCCCTCCATGCTCGGACCTTTGTTTAGTCGTGTCGCCTACTGCACAGTTTCACCACATAACCTAAAAATTCACTGACCAGGAGCTTCCAAAAGATCCTGCGTTTTTCCTTCTGCATTAACTAGTAAGGTCTATAGATGATCCATCTTACCTCTCTTGAATAAAGCGGTGAAGAGCTGCATCCTGCTTTTTTGGAAGCAGACACAGCCACCGCCTGTTGCCGTCTGGTTAAAAAAGTAGCTGAAGTGATGGAGGACTTGGTGGCCACAGAGAAAGGCCCTCAAGGGAAATTTCTCAAAAAATGGTTTTACTGGCACAAATTTGTCTACTCTGAGGAGTACACGAGGCTGTTGAATTAAATCCTATATACCAGAGACTTTAAAGATGGGTCCCCTGGCCCAGAAGGACTGATTGGCAGTTTGAAAAGGGTTCTCTTGCCCCTTTACCTCCCCCTCTTTCATTTATTTATCCCCCCCCCTCTAGTTTTTCTATTCTTGCCCTTTTTCATTATTCTCTGTACTGTTCTTATTCTGTGAGACCCCCTCGAGTTATTCTTGCTTTCATTCTTCTTTATAAAAATTGTGTCTACCGTGGAAAATGCCCTGCGGGGTACAGAGACTCCCTAGACCCTGGTATTCCGGGTCATATTTTCATATGCATGTTTGCTTATTCTATACGCAATAGCTTTGGTTGTGTAGACTTCATAGAAATTTATCATTTTAGAACTGCCAATGCTGTGGTTTTTGTACTTACCATGTTTTATATTTAAATAAAGTATTGGGGGAAAAATGGGAGGGGGAGGGGTTAGGAAAGGGAGAGGTAAAAGAAGGGGGAGGGGGGTTGTGAGGGAAAATACTACCCCCTGATCCAACTGAGAAGAAAAATTGGTCCATATATATAAAAAGAAATAAAGGTGATGATCGACATAAACTAAGTCTACACTAAGGGTTCCCTGAAGAGGAGTTGGAGGATTTAGTCAGGATAAGGACATATTCTTCAGAATGGGAGAGGTCCTTTCATTGGGACCATATGTCGTGAAATGTATTATTTGTTCCTTTGAGAGAACTGGTAGGAATTTCCATATGTTCTATACAATAAACACTACCAAACCGCTGTTGCACAGTGGGAGGCGAAGAAGATATCTATAGAGCTGGGATGCAGGATTGGGCCCCATTAACCAGGTGGATAATGATCGAATCTTTGTACGTTTTCAGAGGAATATCATTATAGTGCAGGAGGAAAAAACTTGGATTTTTAGAAATAGGATGATCAGTCAACCAAATCAAAAATTATATATATATTGGAACGTGATAAATTTATCTTTAGCTATCAGTGTGTGAAAAGTTTTATCTCCTCTACCCTGAGCAAATATAGGATGGTCTAGCATTGATAGGAGTGGCAAGGGAAAAGGATAGATCCCACATTTATTAAAAGCATATTTACAGTGTTTCTAAGTGGTTGCTTTAGTAGGATTATAGTCAACAGTCCGTAGAGTCGAATATGGAATCTTTGGGCAATTCGAAACCCATTGGTTAATATCAGAATGCCAAAACCAATCTGTTGCGCTAGTGAGATGAATGCCCAAATAATAGAGTTTAATATCATGGATTCCCAGGCCTCCTAGGGTTTTCGTTTACTAGGTATAAGTACAAAAGGAGTTGGGGGATTTATTATATAGGTATATTTGTCAGAATACATTGAAAGAGGTAAAGAATCCTGGGGAGGACACTCTGTTTCAAAATATTACACTTGCTGTTCAGTAAAAAATACAAGAAGACCAGGAAGACAGCTCTGCGTGAAATTTAGGCAGCAGTGGAGAAAAATACAAAATCTGCTTTTGATACCGCTCACTGCCATATTCTGTCAATCAAATGTAAAGCGGGCCCTGTCCACCCAGTGATAAGTCAATTCCTTCCTAAATGTAGACATTGCCCACATTTGGGTAGTGACATCAGCTGTATGCCCAGGCCTTTTGTATACATATAACTTTTGGCCTGAGAATCTGTACTTCTGTACACCAGCTCTGGGTTGGTATTAATTACCGCCAGTTTCCTAATCTGAGAACTGGTGACAATTCTTTAGGAACTACCTGAATTTGTCATTTTACCCACACTGCCGAAAATGCTTGCCTGAATTAGGATCAAGTTGTACTTAAAGCGGAGGAGTTACGGCCTCAAATACCTTTTTTAACTAAAAATACCCCTATAATACTAATCCATTGCCCTTTACAGAACCTCTATTCTCATACTTACAAGGTGTACAGTATTGGATTTTAGTCAAAATCTCACTTTTAAAAACGCTGTCTGGGTGTGGCAAACAGCTCCCAGGATGCAATTCAAAGGCGGAAGTGATGTCGGTGGCCGTGGCCACAGAGGGGGGAGAAGGAGGAAGTACAATAAAAAATGACCTGAAAATAAGGTAAGGGACACCTGAAAAAAATTGAAATTGCCCAATTGTTGATCAGCATAGCGAGCACTCCAGGAATCACTAAAGTTGCTAAATAGGCCGGAACTCCGCTGTAATTGAACTACTGCCAAAAAGCATTACCCTTTTCACTAAAATTAAAGCTATATTGAATTCCCCTGATTGTGAGTTCTTTGAGCCAATTACAATCAATCATTTTCAGAAAGCTGAATTTGGTTATGGCTTTTTGCAATTTTCCACATCATCGTTACCCTTTTCACTGCTTTAATGAATAAATAGGAAGGCATGGTGCAAAAGTGTTTGAACTAAAACATCATCAAAATTTTTGATATGATGAGGTTGGTTTAGACCCATGTCGCACTAGGCATTCGACCACTGGTTATAACGTTTGAGCATTATGATCGCAAGTTAGAACACTTATTTGCTCCTACAGTGTCACTCCCTTACTGACAAAATATTTCTTACTAGTAAGGGGAATGCTGAAGAAGCAGGTGTTTGATTTCTTTGCTTACCTAGGTATTCTTCTGCTTACCCTGGCCCAGAAGGTGGCGTTTTTGGTGGCTTCACCTCTGCGTGCAGTGTTGCGGAATTGGCGGTGTTATTCTGTTGTTTACCTTACTAGTGGTTCACAGTGATTAGGTGGTTCTTCTCCCCTGTCTGTCGTTCCTTCCTAAGGTTTGCTCTGATTTTCATTTGAATGAAGACATTGTGTTGCTTTCCCTGTGTCCCAGGCCAACACATCCGAAGGAAATTGCTTTGCATGCCTTGGATGTGGACCGGCAAATAGGGTGTACCTTACAGCTACAAAGTCTTTTAGGAATCAGACTCACTATTTGTGCTCACGGATGGGCCTCGGAAAGGGTTGTCCAATTCCTCTGCGACCATTTCCAGATGGATCAGACAGACGGTGATTCAGGTCTATTCCATTCAGGGTCAGGTTCCTCCTTTCCCTGTCAAGGCACATTCTACTCGGGCGCTTAGTGCCTCTTAAGCTTTCCATCAACAGGCATTAGTGACGCAGGTTTGCAAGGCGGCCTCCTGGTCATCAGTGCACACATTCACAAAGTTCTATAAAAGGGATGTGTTGGCATCTGCGGATGCTTCCTTTGGCCGCAAGGTTTTTTTCAGGCTGCTGTTTAGAGGATCTGGCCCTCTTTGAGGTTGTATTGTTTGGTTCAAGTGTGCTTCAGTTGTTTTGGTTGAGCTCCTGTTTACCTGGTTGGCTATAGTTAGCCTTGGGAATTTATTTTTCGCTATTTCCACCCCTCTTGTTTAACACTCCTTTGAGACATCCCAAGAAGTTAAGAAGTTTAGGAGCTGTGTCAGTCAATGAGCAAAGGAGAAAATGGGGTTTTTGACTTACCGTAAAATCCATTTCTCTGATGTTCATTGACGGACACAGCACCCACCCCTCTGTGGAGTTGTACTTCTTCTGACATTGATTGTAACAAAACTGAGTACCTATAGCAGAGAGAGGGAGTATACCCCCTGGGACTGCCCATAGGCATAGCCAGACTTTTTTTCTGCCTAGTGTACTACTTGTGTAAGGGGCAGTATAACCTAATGGTTAAGAAGATCAGGAGCTGTGTCCATCAATGAATATCAGAAAAATTGCTTGTACGGTAAGTCAAAAATCCCATTATAGATGCATTGCTTTGCTGATGTTATTTTATTACCATATAGCTTTTCTCCTGCTGCAGTATATACAGAGTCACTAATCCAAATAGAATATTTTAATTTACAGACATGAAATACATGCATCCATGTATATGAAACATTTCTGTCCATTCAGTTTTGTAAATGTCCCTTTTTGGTAGCTTTCTGTTCTGCATAATCGTAAAGGCCTGCCCGGATATAATAATAACTACAATAGATAATTACAAATCATATAACACTAATTCAAATTGTGGCATTTCACTACATTAATTTGTTTTTCTGATCTGAATCTCGTGTATATGTGTCTACATGTGTTACATTTTTACAGTACTGGAAGATTGTCAAGAAAAACTGACCCAACTGGTGGGATCTTTGGCAAAGAAAATGTATTATAAAGCCAAGCTTATCACCATGGAGTCAAGGCAGAATATCTCCAAGTAATAGCTGCTTAATACATGTAAAAGCACAGTTATTTCAGGGTCTCTAAGCTTGCCTTACTGATAAAACACATTTTGTTATCATTCATCCACTAGCAGAGGCTTTTTCAAATCCAATGTAAGAGTTTTTTCTAAATTATCCTTTTGTATTTTTGTGATTTTGTATAGAGCTTTAGTCAATTTAGCTGTGTGTCTGTTAGTGTTCTCTAAGCATGCTTCCCAGTAGGTTGTGCTAGAGATGTAGTTCTTTATTAACCGTGTTTAATGCCTGGCCAACCAGCAGGCATGATTGGCCTGCTGGTTCATGCTAGTAGTGTTATTAAATGTCTGAGGCACTTTGTCATATGGTCTTCTCTCCTGGATATTTCCCTGAGGATGCAAATGTAACACCTGTCTTAGACTAGACCTTAGGGCAGTGTTGGTCAGCTCAGTAAATATAAGGGGCCTCAAGTGCGGTCCCCAACATGTCCGGAGGCACACACAACTTGCAAAATTTCCCTCATTAGTAGTACATTACATCACAAGGCAGTCGATCCCAGCCTGAACACCTATCACCATCCCCAATACCAGGTAACTCACCAGCCAGACATACCCCTCAAACTTCCCAAACCTCCACTCTTTTTTACTCCTCATCATCTCACTGTGTGTAACATATATGCTATGTGTTTGGTCCCTAGATGCACTTCTCAGCAACCTAGAGGGGAGAACCAAATATGGAGTGACTTACTTTATCTAGGTATACCCTAATCAATATTTACAAATATGAATACTCTTCACTAGGGTTGAGCGAACACCTAGATGTCCGTGTTCGACGGGTTCGGCCGAACTTTAAAAAAAAGTCCGGGTCCGTGTCCCGGACTTTTACCGAACTTTTCCCGGACACCGAACCCCATTGAAGTCAATGGGGACCCGAACTTTAAGGCACTAAAATGGCTCTAAAACACCAAAGGAAAGGGCTAGAGTGCTGCAAATGGCAGCAAAACGTAATTAAGAGCATGGCAAGTGCTCTGCAAACAAATGTGGATAGGGAAATAACTTAAAACAACAAAAAAAAACAGAAAAATAAAACAATGTTCTTCTTCATCTCTGAAGGACGAGGCCCATATGGAGTAGGAGGGAGGTTAAGGTGGTGGTGGATGTGGCGGTGACATAGGCGTGCGCACAGGGTGTGCTGGGTGTGCCTGGGCACACCCTAATCACCTAGGGCACATAGCATTGCCAGTGAGGAGATGGGAAAGATCTCCCTGGGACCTGCTCTGCTCTATTTCTCCTTGCCTACAGGTACATGGCCCCGATACATTACTCTCCCTGCTGGCAAACACATGCATGTGTATTTCAACTTTGGGGTGCACACCTTAATGCAATAGGCTGCGCACACCTATGGGCGGTGTAGGTGGAAGCGGCGGTGGAGGAGGACCAGGGCCGGATTAACAGCATCATGGGCTTGGTGCTGAGGATTTTGAAGGGCCTTAGGGCCGTGCCTTGCCATGCACCCAGAGGAGGAAGGGTGCAGCCATGCATGCCTAATTCAACATGGGATGCTGTCTCTGAAGCCCATAAACACATCCATGCATCGCCAACTGTCCCTCCTTGTCCGGCCTTCACGCTGTGTGGGGAGGTTCTGAGGGTGCTGCCTGGGGAAGCGAGCATAGAAGCCAGACTTCTGTGTTTACAAGTGACAGAAGAGCGGTAACAGTGAATATGGCCAACCCGGGGCCTATATAAAAGGTAGGGGCCTGGAGCTGCAGCTCCAATAGCCCCTACATTAATCTGGCCCTGAGGAGGAGGACGAGGTAGCCAACACTGCTTCTTTTCACAAATTTTAAATGAGGGTACACCCCAAAAGAGTGAGAAAGAGCAAAAATGGAACAATGGGTGGGTAAGGTCGGTATCCATTGCTATTCTGCATAAGGTACGGAAAAGTCCCGTGGGATCCATGCCTGGTTCATTTTAATGAACGTGAGCTTGTCCACATTGTCTCTGGACAGGCGGCTGCGCTTGTCTGTTATAACGCCCCCAGCCGTGCTAAATACCCGTTCAGATAATACACTGGCTGCAGGGCACGCCAGCACCTCCAAGGCGTAAAGGGCAAGCTCAGGCCATGTGCCCAATTTGGAGACCCAGAAGTTGAAGGGGGCAGACCCGTCATTCACTACATGTAGGCGTGTGCACACATACTGCTCCACCATGTTGGTAAAATGCTGCCTCCTGCTAAGACGTTCCATCTGAGCTGCTGGTGCTGCTGTTTGTTGTGGCGTGCTGACAAAGCTTTTCCACATTTCGGCCATGCTAACCCTGCCTTCTGAGGTGCTGGCGGTGCCCTGGTTGCGTTGGCGACCTCCTCCTCCTCCTCCTCTGCCTTGTGCTTCCACTGTGGCCCCGCTGTCAGATGGGAATGCCAGCAGCATGGCGTCTACCAGCGTGCGCTTGTACTCGCGCATCTTGCGATCGCGCTCCAGTGAGTGAATTAAGGACGGTACGTTGTCCTTGTAACGGGGATCCAGCAGCGTGGCCACCCAGTAATCAGCACAAGTTAGAATGTGGGCAACTCGGCGGTCGTTGTGGAGACACTGCAGCATGTAATCGCTCATGTGTGCCAGGCTGCCCAGAGGCAACGAAAGGCTGTCCTCTGTGGGAGGTGTATGGTCCGTGTCCTCTGTATCCCCCCAGCCACGCACCAGTGATGGCCATGAGCTGGCCTGGGTGCCACCCTGCTGTGAACATGGTTCCATCTCCTCCTCCAGCTCCTCCTCCTCCTCATCCTCCTCATCCTCCAGAACTGTGCCCCTGCTGGACAATTGCGTCCCTGGCGTTTGCGTGTGCAGGAACCCACCCTCGGAGCCCCTTGCGAATGACTGCCCTGAAAGCCTTGGAAATGTTACCTCTTCATCCTCCTCCTCCTCCTCATCCTGTGCCACATCCTCTTCCATCATCGCCCGAATTGTTTTTTCAAGGAGGCATAGAAGTGGGATAGTTAAGCTGAGAACGGCGTCATTGCCACTGGCCATGTTGGTGGAGTACTCAAAACAGCGCAACAAGGCACACAGGTCTCGCATGGAGGCCCAGTTAAATTAAATAGCGGAATAGAAAATATGATCCAAAAAAAGTGTATGTATATCACACGTACACAACCACACTAGGCCCCAATTACTATTGTTTGTACCCCTAAAAGGCTAGATGAGGAGTAGGGGGAGTATGGAACAGGCAGCACCCTCAAACCTTCAGAAGTATGAGATGAACCCCAACAACTTGGAAAGGTGGATCTCTCTCACACGTACCGACACAGACTATCCCGCAATTCAATTGATCCTCAAAGGTTTTTATTGAATAGCGGAATAGGAAATATGATCAAAAAAAGTGTATGTATCTCGCACGTACACAACCACACTAGGCCCCAATTACTATTGTTTGTACCCCTAAAAGGCTAGATGAGGAGTAGGGGGGGTATGGAACAGGCAGCACCCTCAAACCTTCAGAAGTATGAGATGAACCCCAACAACTTGGAAAGGTGGAATTTATTGGAAGGTTGGGAAGGAAGGATTTTCCGGCACATAGATTCTTTAAAAAATCAATTTTATTCAAATAACATAACACAAAAAGCAATCATGAGAAACACACAAAACATATAAACAAACAAAACAGAAAATATTGATTAAAAATTGACTGGAGCCAAAATGGGTTAACCAGTCAGAAATGAATAACATACAGCAGTTCTATTTGATGTAATCATACACATATTCATATTATTAGTCACATAATGCGACTACATGTACATATTTATATACTTAGAAACGTGATGACAGAAATTAGTAGTACGCTTGATCAGGTTGCTCAGTACGCTTGATCAGGTTGCTCTACATGTTTCGCCTCATAAAGAAGCTTCATCTGGAGCCTGCTTGTGATCAAAGAAAATGGTTCTGTATAATTGTTATGCAGGACAACTGTCACCGCAGACAAATGGTAATGAATAACGAAGGGACAATCATGGATAGGTACAGAGCTCGGTATATATAGAGAGAAGATTAACCCAGGGGTAGTGGAGCCTGGGAGCCACCAAACAAATTGTACTATGGAAGCATCTCTCCATATATTACATGGAGGAAGGCCATGTGGGTATGCCAACAGGTGTTAGTATGTCAAAATCCTTTCATTGGCTCTGTCCTAAAGTTCCATGATGTCTCCTCCGGATGGGGAACCGCCGCCAAATTAGGCGGCGGTTCCCCATCCGGAGGAGACATCATGGAACTTTAGGACAGAGCCAATGAAAGGATTTTGACATACTAACACCTGTTGGCATACCCACATGGCCTTCCTCCATGTAATATATGGAGAGATGCTTCCATAGTACAATTTGTTTGGTGGCTCCCAGGCTCCACTACCCCTGGGTTAATCTTCTCTCTATATATACCGAGCTCTGTACCTATCCATGATTGTCCCTTCGTTATTCATTACCATTTGTCTGCGGTGACAGTTGTCCTGCATAACAATTATACAGAACCATTTTCTTTGATCACAAGCAGGCTCCAGATGAAGCTTCTTTATGAGGCGAAACATGTAGAGCAACCTGATCAAGCGTACTGAGCAACCTGATCAAGCGTACTACTAATTTCTGTCATCACGTTTCTAAGTATATAAATATGTACATGTAGTCGCATTATGTGACTAATAATATGAATATGTGTATGATTACATCAAATAGAACTGCTGTATGTTATTCATTTCTGACTGGTTAACCCATTTTGGCTCCAGTCAATTTTTAATCAATATTTTCTGTTTTGTTTGTTTATATGTTTTGTGTGTTTCTCATGATTGCTTTTTGTGTTATGTTATTTGAATAAAATTGATTTTTTAAAGAATCTATGTGCCGGAAAATCCTTCCTTCCCAACCTTCCAATAAATTCTATGCAAAATTTGAGGATTGGCACCTTTAACAGTAACTTAGATGCTCAGATGGCTGCTATCTGATTGCATTATTATCAAACGAACTTGGAAAGGTGGATCTCTCTCACACGTACCGACACAGACTATCCCGCAATTCAATTGATCCTCAAAGGTTTTTATTGAATAGCGGAATAGGAAATATGATCAAAAAAAGTGTATGTATCTCGCACGTACACAACCACACTAGGCCCCAATTACTATTGTTTGTACCCCTAAAAGGCTAGATGAGGAGTAGGGGGGGTATGGAACAGGCAGCACCCTCAAACCTTCAGAAGTATGAGATGAACCCCAACAACTTGGAAAGGTGGATCTCTCTCACACGTACCGACACAGACTATCCCGCAATTCAATTGATCCTCAAAGGTTTTTATTGAATAGCGGAATAGGAAATATGATCAAAAAAAGTGTATGTATCTCGCACGTACACAACCACACTAGGCCCCAATTACTATTGTTTGTACCCCTAAAAGGCTAGATGAGGAGTAGGGGGGGTATGGAACAGGCAGCACCCTCAAACCTTCAGAAGTATGAGATGAACCCCAACAACTTGGAAAGGTGGATCTCTCTCACACGTACCGACACAGACTATCCCGCAATTCAATTGATCCTCAAAGGTTTTTATTGAATAGCGGAATAGGAAATATGATCAAAAAAAGTGTATGTATCTCGCACGTACACAACCACACTAGGCCCCAATTACTATTGTTTGTACCCCTAAAAGGCTAGATGAGGAGTAGGGGGGGTATGGAACAGGCAGCACCCTCAAACCTTCAGAAGTATGAGATGAACCCCAACAACTTGGAAAGGTGGATCTCTCTCACACGTACCGACACAGACTATCCCGCAATTCAATTGATCCTCAAAGGTTTTTATTGAATAGCGGAATAGGAAATATGATCAAAAAAAGTGTATGTATCTCGCACGTACACAACCACACTAGGCCCCAATTACTATTGTTTGTACCCCTAAAAGGCTAGATGAGGAGTAGGGGGGGTATGGAACAGGCAGCACCCTCAAACCTTCAGAAGTATGAGATGAACCCCAACAACTTGGAAAGGTGGATCTCTCTCACACGTACCGACACAGACTATCCCGCAATTCAATTGATCCTCAAAGGTTTTTATTGAATAGCGGAATAGGAAATATGATCAAAAAAAGTGTATGTATCTCGCACGTACACAACCACACTAGGCCCCAATTACTATTGTTTGTACCCCTAAAAGGCTAGATGAGGAGTAGGGGGGGTATGGAACAGGCAGCACCCTCAAACCTTCAGAAGTATGAGATGAACCCCAACAACTTGGAAAGGTGGATCTCTCTCACACGTACCAACACAGACTATCCCCCAATTTAACTGATCCCCAGAGGTTTTTGATTAAATAGCGGAATAGAAAATATGATCCCAAAAAAGTGTATGTATATCACACGTACACAACCACACTAGGCCCCAATTACTATTGTTTGTACCCCTAAAAGGCTAGGAGTAGGGGGAGTATGGAACAGGCAGCACCCTCAAACCTTCAGAAGTATGAGATGAACCCCAACAACTTGGAAAGGTGGATCTCTCTCACACGTACCAACACAGACTATCCCCCAATTTAACTGATCCCCAAAGGTTTTTGATTAAATAGCGGAATAGAAAATATGATCCCAAAAAAGTGTATGTATATCACACGTACACAACCACACTAGGCCCCAATTACTATTGTTTGTACCCCTAAAAGGCTAGGAGTAGGGGGAGTATGGAACAGGCAGCACCCTCAAACCTTCAGAAGTATGAGATGAACCCCAACAACTTGGAAAGGTGGATCTCTCTCACACGTACCAACACAGACTATCCCCCAATTTAACTGATCCCCAGAGGTTTTTGATTAAATAGCGGAATAGAAAATATGATCCCAAAAAAGTGTATGTATATCACACGTACACAACCACACTAGGCCCCAATTACTATTGTTTGTACCCCTAAAAGGCTAGGAGTAGGGGGAGTATGGAACAGGCAGCACCCTCAAACCTTCAGAAGTATGAGATGAACCCCAACAACTTGGAAAGGTGGATCTCTCTCACACGTACCAACACAGACTATCCCCCAATTTAACTGATCCCCAGAGGTTTTTGATTAAATAGCGGAATAGAAAATATGATCCCAAAAAAGTGTATGTATATCACACGTACACAACCACACTAGGCCCCAATTACTATTGTTTGTACCCCTAAAAGGCTAGGAGTAGGGGGAGTATGGAACAGGCAGCACCCTCAAACCTTCAGAAGTATGAGATGAACCTCAACAACTTGGAAAGGTGGATCTCTCTCACACGTACCAACACAGACTATCCCCCAATTTAACTGATCCCCAAAGGTTTTTGATTAAATAGCGGAATAGAAAATATGATCCCAAAAAAGTGTATGTATATCACACGTACACAACCACACTAGGCCCCAATTACTATTGTTTGTACCCCTAAAAGGCTAGGAGTAGGGGGAGTATGGAACAGGCAGCACCCTCAAACCTTCAGAAGTATGAGATGAACCCCAACAACTTGGAAAGGTGGATCTCTCTCACACGTACCAACACAGACTATCCCCCAATTTAACTGATCCCCAAAGGTTTTTGATTAAATAGCGGAATAGAAAATATGATCCCAAAAAAGTGTATGTATATCACACGTACACAACCACACTAGGCCCCAATTACTATTGTTTGTACCCCTAAAAGGCTAGGAGTAGGGGGAGTATGGAACAGGCAGCACCCTCAAACCTTCAGAAGTATGAGATGAACCCCAACAACTTGGAAAGGTGGATCTCTCTCACACGTACCAACACAGACTATCCCCCAATTTAACTGATCCCCAAAGGTTTTTGATTAAATAGCGGAATAGAAAATATGATCCCAAAAAAGTGTATGTATATCACACGTACACAACCACACTAGGCCCCAATTACTATTGTTTGTACCCCTAAAAGGCTAGGAGTAGGGGGAGTATGGAACAGGCAGCACCCTCAAACCTTCAGAAGTATGAGATGAACCCCAACAACTTGGAAAGGTGGATCTCTCTCACACGTACCAACACAGACTATCCCCCAATTTAACTGATCCCCAAAGGTTTTTGATTAAATAGCGGAATAGAAAATATGATCCCAAAAAAGTGTATGTATATCACACGTACACAACCACACTAGGCCCCAATTACTATTGTTTGTACCCCTAAAAGGCTAGGAGTAGGGGGAGTATGGAACAGGCAGCACCCTCAAACCTTCAGAAGTATGAGATGAACCCCAACAACTTGGAAAGGTGGATCTCTCTCACACGTACCAACACAGACTATCCCCCAATTTAACTGATCCCCAAAGGTTTTTGATTAAATAGCGGAATAGAAAATATGATCCCAAAAAAGTGTATGTATATCACACGTACACAACCACACTAGGCCCCAATTACTATTGTTTGTACCCCTAAAAGGCTAGGAGTAGGGGGAGTATGGAACAGGCAGCACCCTCAAACCTTCAGAAGTATGAGATGAACCCCAACAACTTGGAAAGGTGGATCTCTCTCACACGTACCAACACAGACTATCCCCCAATTTAACTGATCCCCAGAGGTTTTTGATTAAATAGCGGAATAGAAAATATGATCCCAAAAAAGTGTATGTATATCACACGTACACAACCACACTAGGCCCCAATTACTATTGTTTGTACCCCTAAAAGGCTAGGAGTAGGGGGAGTATGGAACAGGCAGCACCCTCAAACCTTCAGAAGTATGAGATGAACCCCAACAACTTGGAAAGGTGGATCTCTCTCACACGTACCAACACAGACTATCCCCCAATTTAACTGATCCCCAGAGGTTTTTGATTAAATAGCGGAATAGAAAATATGATCCCAAAAAAGTGTATGTATATCACACGTACACAACCACACTAGGCCCCAATTACTATTGTTTGTACCCCTAAAAGGCTAGGAGTAGGGGGAGTATGGAACAGGCAGCACCCTCAAACCTTCAGAAGTATGAGATGAACCCCAACAACTTGGAAAGGTGGATCTCTCTCACACGTACCAACACAGACTATCCCCCAATTTAACTGATCCCCAAAGGTTTTTGATTAAATAGCGGAATAGAAAATATGATCCCAAAAAAGTGTATGTATATCACACGTACACAACCACACTAGGCCCCAATTACTATTGTTTGTACCCCTAAAAGGCTAGATGAGGAGTAGGGGGAGTATGGAACAGGCAGCACCCTCAAACCTTCAGTATGAGATTGTGTTCACTGTACCCCACAAAGATTGAGTTCACTGCACCCCACAATGATTGTGTTCACTGCACCCCACAAAGATTGTGTTCACTGCACCTCAGAAAGATTGTGTTCACTGTACCCCCCAAAGATTGTGTTCACTGCACCCCACAAAGATTCTGTTCACTGTACCCCACAAAGATTGTGTTCACTGCACCCCAAAAAGATTGTGTTCACTGCACCCCAAAAAGGATGTTGTTCACTGCACCCCAAAAAGGATGTTGTTCACTCCACCCCAAAAAGATTGTGTTCACTGCACCCCACAAAGATTGTGTTCACTGCACCCCAAAAAGATTGTGTTCACTGCACCCCAAAAATGATTTTGTTCACTGCACCCCAAAAAGGATTTTGTTCACTGCACCCCAAAAAGGATGTTGTTCACTCCACCCCAAAAAGATTGTGTTCACTGCACCCCAAAAAGATTGTGTTCACTGCACCCCACAAAGGATTTTGTTCACTGCACCCCAAAAAGATTGTGTTCACTGCACCCCAAAAAGGATGTTGTTCACTGCACCCCAAAAAGGATTTTGTTCACTGCACCCCAAAAAGATTGTGTTCACTGCACCCCACAAAGGATTTTGTTCACTGCACCCCACAAAGATTGTGTTCACTGCACACCAAAAAGGATTGTGTTCACTGCACCCCAAAAAGATTTTGTTCACTGCACCCCAAAAAGATTGTGTTCACTGCAGCCCAAAAAGATTGTGTTCACTGCAGCCCAAAAAGATTGTGTTCACTGCAGCCCAAAAAGATTGTGTTCACTGCAGCCCAAAAAGATTGTGTTCACTGCAGCCCAAAAAGATTGTGTTCACTGCAGCTCACACACAGAAAAATGGATGTGGATCACTGACACCTGCCTATCTCCAATCCCACACCACACAGCAATATCGATTGTAGTTTGTAGAACACAGTTTCCCTAAAATTCAGCAGACTCTGTCCCTAACAGGATTGAGAAGAGATCGTAGATCAGGATTGAGTGCAGACCCCACCCCCCACACAGCAATATCGATTGTAGTTTGTAGAAGACACTGACCCTATATAATTCAGCAGACTCTATCCCTAAAATGCCTACAACTCGCCCTGCCTAAACACTCCGACCTGTCCCTCAATTCTATCCGGACACAAATGGTTTTTTCCTGCCTATCTTTCCCTAATCAGCAGCCAGCACGTTGATGTGTGCTCTGTCCCTGAATCTAAGCAGCATAATGACGCCGCTGCGGCTGCCTCGAACTTATAAAGACTTGGTCACATGCTTCAGACGGCCAATCACAGCTACTGAGACATTTGCAGGCATGGCTGGGATGGCTTAAGGCACACCAGTTAAACGATTGTTGATTGGCTGTTGAAAGCCCGCCATGAAAAGAGCGCCAAAGCATGCAAAACCCGGAAATAAAACGACCGAACACGGATTTTTACCCGAACATACAGTAAAGTGTCCGTGTCCGTGTTCGGGTACAAAAAATCCAATTATTCGGTACGAACACGAATAATACAGTCCGTGTTCGCTCAACACTACTCTTCACACCTTCTCCCCTAACCTGATGTGCTTCCATCCTAATATTCACCTAGGGACCACACTCCCTCTCTATTGACGGAGAATCAATAATACGTTCCCTGCCACTAAATCTTTCCTGAACATATACACCAACAAATTAAGGTATGAATATATACATTCTCCTTGTTAAAATTTCTGACACGATCCAACCTCAATATACAACAAGAAACATACATATATATATATATATATATCTTTTTCAGAGGATTATACCAGTTACCCTTTGAACTTCAGTGCAACAGGCATATCTCCAACTATATATGCTGAGACAATTGCCATAAGGTAATTCTTTCTCGTACCACCGCAATCATCCCAAGATCACAGTATCTATCCTTTTGAGTATATTAAAAACACAGATTCTCCTGCATATACGTTCACACAGAGACAAGTGCGACCCCCCTTTGGGCATCCTCGCTTGGGCCACATTTGGGAAGATCCACACCTTCAGGGACCAAGAGGTGCATACATCGGCACTCAACACAGCGGAACCCTCTTTTTCCTCTCTTTCTCTTAGCAGCAGTGACTCACTTGTCACACCTCCAACAACCCACAGGTATAAGAAACTTTTTTATCCTAAACTTATCTACAGGTATAACATTGAATGTTTGAGATCTATCTATATTGAAATTGACATAATTCTCCATGCAATTAACTTATACAATATCTATTATGTTATATAGGAAATCACAAATCTCCCCACTTTTAGACCCATGAGGAAAGGCCTGCGTGCCTGAAACGCGTCGGGTGGGAGGATTTCCTTCAAGTAACCAACATATACCTCCGAGTATATGCATCACCACATTTTTTTCAGTTATTATTTTTACATATATTCTTTGAATACTACATAATTTATGTTTTCTGTACAAACTTATGCAACATTTCAGATCTATGTAAGATCTATTTTATCATTTGTTAATAAACTTATTTAACTTTTATACATTTGTGGAAGTGTGTTTGCCGGTAAAGTCCCACACCCTAGGGGGATCCCCCATTCTGTTTACATTACATTGTAATGCACCCAGGAAAAATATGTTTGTTCAAAACATTAACACAACGTTAAGAGCACTATAATGAACATGCTGTGCGCTGTGGTGTGCTGTGTTGAAAAACAAAAAGTAATGTATGATTTTTAGGGCCTATTTCATTCTTTAACATACACCCCAAATGCTTTAAATGTCACGTGACCTTTTTTTTTTTTTTTAACACATTGGACTACACTATCATGTGTTCAGGAATGCTACAGTGCAGAAGGGCATTGTCTAAGTGGATTTGGGGTGCTGATCAAAATGCATGGGACTCCAGCACAGTACCACATGCTATATGTGGGATTTAGGAACCTCTTTGTCTGCTGGGCAAGGTCATGCCTCTGTGGAGTTTATCTTTCTGACACAAATCTTCCACCACTGTTAGTTTTGCTGTGCATGATGATGACATATGATTGACAATATCACTGGTCAATTAGGAACCATCATAATGCAGAGCACATCCCACAATGAATGAATAGGTAATGTTGCATGACACTGTTCAAGCCATTGAGGGAACAGAGGTTATGTCAGTGAGGAGAGTGGTACACTGATTCCCCAAGCACTAACCTTAGTTGTCAAGAAACCACATTCAAATGTTAGAAAGACACACAGAAGACCAAAGGACTGTGTTTGAGTAGAAACCTATGGGCTCCCTCCACCCTCTATCCTATTCTCTATGCACATGTGCAATAAAATCTACAAAAACCTTAGCTAAGATGACTGGCACCCATCATTCTTTTTTTTTTTATATATATATCTTTATTATTTTCCAAAATGCTGTATACATAATACATCCACATCAATAAAAAAAAGAAATAAACATACATAGCAAGTATACATTAGTTATAGTTACTACCTTAACCCAATCTTTTTACCCCTCCCCTTCCCTTATCCCTACCCCCCCCCCCCCCACCAAAATAATCTGTCTAACAATATGCATTAAAATCAGGGGTTTAGTCTGTTTACATGTGTAAGCTAAGGGCCCCGTCAAGGCATCCCATTTTCTGTAGTCCTAACATGAACTTCTGAGAGTCTCAACAATGGAAGCACTTGCAATTTAATAGATAGGCAGAGAACACGTGAACCTGGAAGGAGCCCACCCCTCCTTGAAGGTACAGGGGCACACTGAACACCCAGCACAACCAAATGTGTGCAGACTAAACCCCTGTTTTTAATGCATATTGTTAGACAGGTTATTTAGGTGGTCGCAGGCTGGTTGGTAAGTTGAGCTTGGAAATCTCTTTGATTTTGTTTGCTATACATCACCCTTCTAGTGCTCCTTGCTGCAAAGACCAGTTATAGGTGGGGGCAGTGGCCACTTGTTTGTACATTGAATATATTGGTCAGGCAATGCACTGCCACCTTTGCTGCCATAGTTACATGTGCTGGGTGTTCAATTTGCCCCTGTACCTTCAAGGAGGGATGAGCTCCATCCAGGCTTACCTTAGTCCTAACATGAACTTCTGAGAGTCTCCACAATGGAAGCACTTGCAATTTAATGGATAGGCAGAGGACAAGTGAGCCTGGAAGGAGCCCACCCCTCCTTGAAGGTACAGGGGCACACTAAACACCCAGCACAAGCAAATGTGTACAGACTAAACCCCTGTTTTTAACACATATTGTTAGGCAGGTTAATTCAGTTGATCGCAGGCTAGTCAGTAAGTTGAGCTTGGCAATTTCTTTGGTTTTGTTCGACATATGTCGCCCTTCCAAAGTTCCTTGCTACAAAAACCAATTATATGTGGGGGCAGGGCCCCTTGTTTGTACTTTGAATATATTGATCAGACACCTTTGCTGCCCTAGTGCTATGTGCTGGGTGTTCAGTGTGCCCATGTACTTTTAAGGAGGGGTGGGCTCCTTCCAGGCTCACCTGCCCTCTGCCTATCCATTAAAATGCATGTGCTTCCATTGTGGAGACCCAATGAAGTTAGAGTTAGGGACTAGAAAAAATGGGGTGCCTTGACAGGGCCTTTAGCTTACGCCCTGTTTTTAATGCATATTGTTAGACAGGTTAATTTGGTTGGTCGCAGGCTGGTTGATAAGTTGAGCTTGGGAATTTCTTCGGTTTTGTTTGACATTCAGAATACAGTTGCTAGTGAGTTGAAGGTGAATATTTAGCCACATCTATTGTTGATCAGTTGTTTGAATATGACCCCCTGTTTATCAGACCTGGAAGAATAAATATGAATTGTTGAAAGTTATTAAATGTGCCCATGATGTGGTGTAAATACAGTAGGAAGCAAAAACATATTATGTATTCAGAAAGGAAGGCATTGAAAGGATTTGGTTACTCTATCTATTATTATATATGTCTATTGAAACATACAAGATATACATTTCTAGTAGATAAGAGCATTACTTCATCATTTTCATTGATTCCAACAGATATTCTTTGTGTGATGTCTATTATGAGAAGTAGTACAAGTTAAGTACAACATTTGGTTTCAATAAAATAAAATATGAAGGATAAAATATCTAATAAGCAGATACCCACACACATATTTCTAAGCCTAACAAGGACTTTTCTCACCTTTTATGGGAACAAAAAATAGGAGAGAACCAAACTGGCAAAATCATGCTTGCTTGCTTTTTCATTTTCACTGTGCAGACAAATGAGGCCATTGGCTAGCCTCTGGGATGAAGCCTACTATGGGTGATCAGTCACATAAACAACTAAGGAACAGTTTCATCAGAATCATGTTCGGCATAAGACTTTATATTGTTAAAACAGGAATATGTTGAAAGCATTTGCAAAACATATAATAATAAATCAGTTAAAATATAATTGCTGCTTTTATAAATAAAATCCTTTCATTTCCTGGGTATGTTTTGGCATTTTAAAACTTAGCCTCTTCATTAGAAGACATAAACAATGATTATTTGTGTGATATTTGCAAAATTTTCTGATCCAAAATATTTTCAGCTTACAAAAGCTTTCCTTGTAAGGGCCAGTTTTATTTATTTATTGCCCGTATTATACTGTCAATCGAATGAGCTTTTTGTATATTTATTTCTAGTGAATTTAAAAAATAATCACCTGGGCGTTCAAATCTTAACCACTTTACGACCGGAGGATTTTGCCGTCTTACGTCCAGGCCACTTTTTGCAATTCGGCACTGTGCGACTTTAACTGACAATTGCGCAGTCATGCAACGCCGTACCCAAACGAAATTTACGTCCTTTTTTTCCCACAAACAGAGCTTTCTTTTGGTGGTATTTGGTCACCTGTGCGATTTTTACTTTTTGCGCTATAAACAAAAAAAGAGCGACAATTTTGAAAAAATAACAATATTTTCCCCCTTTTTTTATATGAAATTCCCCCCAAGAAAATGTAAAAATCTAAATTTTTTTATCATTTTAGGCCAATTTGTTTTTTGCTACATATTTTTGGTAAAAAAAATCGCAATAAGCGTATTTTGAATTGTTTGCGCAAAAGTTATTGCGTTTACTAACTACGGGAAAGATTTCTGTCATTTTTGGTGTTTTTTTTTTAACGAGTAATGGCGGCGATCTGCGATTTTTTTTGCGGGTCTGCGACATTACGGTGGACAGATCGGACCCTTGACTGACATTTTTGACACTTTTGGGGGTACCAGTGACATTACTACAGTAATCAGTGCTATACATATGCACTGTTACTGTAAAAATGACACTGGCAGGGAAGGGGTTCATTTTTATTGGTGATCAAGGGGTTAATCTATGCCTGGTGCTTACTAACGTGTGTGGGGGGAGGTGACTGAGTGACACAGGGACAGATCGCAGGTTCAGCTATGCTGAACCCTGCAATCTGACCCTGTCTGTCACTTGGGAGATCCACCCGCTTTGTTTACACAAGCGGGCGCATCTCCACACTCGATTCCCCGATGATCGGGGAAGAGCGGCGGTGATCACCGCCGCTCCTCCCCTGGCCCGACTCCCGCTGTGACCGAATACAGCGGGAGCGAGCCTCCGGCGGCACGTGCGCGCCGCCCACAAGGAGAGGAATCCAGCGATGTAGGTCTACGTCGCTGGACGATAACTAACCACTTTGCCGCAGTACAGTCAACGTGACTGGTCAGCAAGTGGTTAAAATATCGCTAACTTTAAATTAATATTAAATTTTTTGATTTTGTGAGCGGTCTATTTAATTCTGATAATAAAACTCATGCAATGGTTAAACGTTTGTTAAATAACTATTGCATGTTAAGAAGAAACTTCACACCTATATTATATTTAGATATGTGAATTTAGTATTTTGATGAGAAATGTACTATTAGAAGAAATACTGGGCATGATTAATTAATCTCATACATAAATTGATGTCCTAATCCAATCTTAAAGTGATTGTAAATGATCACCTTGTAAAACAAGTAAAAACAACCCATTCATTTTCAATTAGAAATGAAAGGCAATTTAGGAAAACATTATAAGGCTTCTTGCACACTGGGCTTAAAAAACCCCAGTTCCTTTGGCAGAAAAAAACACTCATCTAGAGCGTTTTTTGTACAAAGTTTAGTGCCGGTTCACATTTATGCTATGCAGGAACGCTGCGAATATACAGCGTGTTCCCACATCGCATCCACAGCACAGGCAGTTCACACTGCCATATGCAATACGCTGGGGGTGTCAATTCAAAGTCAATGACACCCCCAGATCAGATCGCACAGAGAGTTCTCACAGAATCGGATCGCACTCGTGTGAACCACCATGCAATCTGATTCTGCTGCAGACCAAAAAATGGGTCCTGTGCTTGTTTAGTGCGATTGCGGTGCGAATTCAGCCATACAAAGTGTATGGCTGAATTTGCACCGCACAGACATCGCATGTAATTTTAGGAGCAGTGCGCTCCCAATTACATGCGATCTCTGTGATCGCATAAATGTGAACCGGCACTTAGACCAGTTTAGGAGAGTTTTGCATGTTTTTTGCCAGTAAGCTCCAATCAGGAACGCAAACCAGAAGTTTTTTTTTTCCTGCCTCTAAACTTTGAGCTCAAGATATAATGCTAATCACCCTAATGTGCATGGACACATAGGATAACATTGAGCTGCTTCTACAGGCAAAACACAAAACTCCTGTAGAAGCAGTGATGTTTTAAACCAGTGTGCATGGAGCCTAAATACAGTATCTCACAAAAGTGAGTACACCCCTCACATTTTTGTAAATATTTTATTCTATCTTTTCATGTGACAACACTGAAGAAATGACACTTTAGCTACAATGTAAAGTAGTGAGTGTACAGCTTGTATAACAGTGTAAATTTGCTGTCCCCTGAAAATAACTCAACACACAGCCATTGTTGTCTAAACTGCTGGCAACAAAAGTGAGTACACCCCTAAATGAAAATGTCCAAGTTGGGCCCAAAGTGTCAATATTTTGTGTGGCCATCATTATTTTCCAGCACTGCCTTAACCCTCTTGGACATGGAGTTCACCAGAGCTTCACAAGTTGCCACTGGAGTCCTCTTTCCCTCCTCCATGAGGACATTACAGTGCTGGTGGATGTTAGAGACTTTGCACTTCTCCACCTTTCGTTTGAGGATGCCCCGCAATGCTCAATAGGGTTTAGGTCTGGAGACATGCTTGGCCAGTCCATCACCTTTACCCTCGGCTTCTTTAGCAAGGCAGTGGTTCTCTTGGAGGTGTGTTTGGGGTTGTTTTCAGGTTGGAATACTGCCCTGCGGCCCAGTCTCTGAAGGGAGTGGATCATGCTCTGCTTCAGTATGTCACAGTACATGTTGGCATTCATGGTTCCCTCAATGAACTGTAGCTCCCCAGTGCCGGCAGCACTCATGCAGCACCAGACCATGACACTCCCACCACCATGCTTGACTGTAGGCAAGACACACTTGTCTTCGTACTCTCACCTGGTTGCCACCACACGCTTGACACCATCTGAACCAAATACGTTTATTTTGGTCTCATCAGACTACAGAACATGGTTCCAGAAATCCATGTCTTCAGAAAACTGCTTGCAGGCTTTTTTGTGCTTCATCTTTAGAAGAGGCTTCCTTCTGGGACGACAGCCATGCAGACCAATTTGATGCAATGTATGGTCTGAGCACTGACAGGCTGACCTCCCCACCCCTTCAACCTCTGTAGCAAATCTGGCAGCACTAATACGTCTATTTCCCAAAGACAACCTCCTGATATGACACTGAGCGCATGCACTTAACTTCTTTGGTCAACCATGGCGAGTCCTGTTCTGAGTGGAACCTGTCCTGTTAAACTGCTGTATGGTCTTAGCCATTGTGCTGCAGCTCAGTTTCAGGGTCTTGGCAATCTTCTTTTAGCCTAGGCCATTTTTATGTAGAGCAACAATTCTTTTTTTTCAGATCCTTAGAGAGTTTTTTGCCATGTTGATCTTCCAGTGACCAGTATGAGAGAGTGAGAGCAATAACACCAAATGTAACACACCTGCTCCCCAGTCACACCTGAGACCTTGTAACACTAACGAGTCACATGACACCGGGGAGGGAAAATGAAAAATTGGGCCCAATTTGGACATTTTCACTTAAGGGTGTACTCACTTTGTTGCCAGCGGTGTAGACTTCAATGGCTGTGTGTTGAGTTATTTTGAGGGGACAGCAAATATACACTGTTATACAAGCTGTACACTCACTACTGTCATTTCTTCAGTGTTGTCACATGAAAATATTTAATTAAATATTTACAAAAATGTGAGGGGTGTACTCACTTTTGTGAGATACTGTACCTTTTTTCCTCTTTTTTTTTAAGTGATCACATTCCCTCTGTTCTCAGCTGCATAAGAGCTGGGGGGAGGAGACACAGCAGCACACTGATCTTCCTAGTGAAAAGCTGTGCAGGGGAGGCATGTCAGGACAAGTTTGATCATTTGAGGAGAGCACACTGAGTTCCCAGCATACCTAGAGAACTGACCACACTGTGTTCTCCTGCTTAGTGTGGTCAGTTTTTAATAGGAAAGCAATGAGACTAGCAGGAACACCAGAGATTTCACACAAAGGAAGCAATACAAAGAGAACAGGGCACATATCAGGAATATGGAATGTCGGGGTAACAAATACTTTAAAGCGTTTCTAGTGGCAAAATATGTTTTTAATAAAATAACGAACATGTTACACTCACCTGCTCTGTGCAATAGAATTGAACAGAGCGTCCTTAAACCTCCTCTTCTGGAATCCCCCATCAGCAATATTGGCTCCTCCTCCTCTGTGTCTTCCCCCAAAGCAAGCCGCTTGATGTGAGGGCCAAACATGCAGGCTTACTTCCAAGCCAGGCTGTGTGTCTCCAAAGACACAGCCAGGCTCAGCCCAGCCCCCACTTTTGCTCACAGGGTTTGACTGCCCAGTCCTCCCATGTGAAGAGAAAGACAGGGGAGGAGAACTGCAGACAGAGACATAGACAAAAATAAAAAACTGACAAATCCTCTACTCTGCTAAAATATATATATATATATATATATATATATATATATATATATATATATATATATATTATATCTATATCTATAGATATATATCTATATATATCTATATACATACATATATATATATATATATATATATATATATATATATATATATATATATATATATTTATATATAGATATAGATATATCTATATTGATAGATAGATAGATAGATAGATAGATAGATAGATAGATAGATAGATAGATAGATAGATAGATAGATAGATAGATAGATAGATAGATAGATAGATAGATAGATAGATAGATAGATAGATAGATAGAAAGTGTATGTATATATATATATATATATATATATATATATATATATAGATATATATATACAGTATATCTATATTATGCTCAAATAGAAGTCCTGACCAGAAAGGAGTGGAAAATGGAAACTGGATTTTTACTGGTGCGTAGGGATGACATGCTAAAACCTCTTTAACAAATTTTAATGGCATACATAGATTAAAATATGTGTGTACATTTCTATTAAATATATTACATTCTGAAATCCTTACTTTGTATTGAGGGCTCCCCAAGGACCTAACAGCTTTGCATATAGTGTGTGGGGGTCCTTGCCTACCCTGTTGCTGCCTCTACACGTTTCACAGGAAAAACTCACTTCCTCAGGAAGACTTCAAGGGGTAATCATCTAGAATAGTAATCACAAATATGATCAAAAACCTTAATATAAAATGTGACAATGCTTACATAAATCCATCCATATGTATATAAACAATGTGCCAACAATACGCAGCACAGTGGCCAAGTGGTTAGTATTTCTGCCCAGTAGCATTAGGGCCAATGGTTCAAATCCCAACCACAACACTACCTGCCTAGAGTTTGCATGTTCTGCCTGTGGCTGTGTGGGTTCCTCTGTGTACTCTTGTTTCCTCCCAAACGCCAAAGACATGCTGGTTGGTTACTTGGCTGCTGTCTAAATTGGCCCTAGTATGTGTATGAATGTGAGCTTAGGGCCTTAGATTGTAAGCTCCTTGAGGGCAGGGACTGATATGAATGTACAGTGTATATGTGTAAAGCGCTGTGCAAATTGACAGTGCTACAGTGCCTTGCGAAAGTATTTGGCCCCCTTGAACTTTGCGACCTTGCGACCTTTTGCCACATTTCAGGCTTCAAACATAAAGATATAAAACTGTAATTTTTTGTGAAAATCAACAACAAGTGGGACACAATCATGAAGTGAAATGACATTTATTGGATATTTTAAACTTTGTTAACAAATAAAAAAAGGAAAAATTTGGGCGTGCAAAATTATTCAGCCCCTTTACTTTCAGTGCAGCAAACTCTCTCCAGAAGTTCAGTGAGGATCTCTGAATGATCCAATGTTGACCTAAATGACTAATGATGATAAATAGAATCCACCTGTGTGTAATAAAGTCTCCGTATAAATGCACCTGCACTGTGATAGTCTCAGAGGTCCGTTTAAAGCTCAGAAAGCATCATGAAGAACAAGGAACACACCAGGCAGGTCCGAGATACTGTTGTGGAGAAGTTTAAAGCCAGATTTGGATACAAAAAGATTTCCCAAGCTTTAAACATCCCAAGGAGCACTGTGCAAGCGATAATATTGAAATGGAAGGAGTATCAGACCACTGCAAATCTACGAAGACCTGGCCGTCCCTCTAAACTTTCATCTCATACAAGGAGAAGACTGATCAGAGATGCAGCCAAGAGGCCCATGATCACTCTGGATGAACTGCAGAGATCTACAGCTGAGGTGGGAGACTCTGTCCATAGGACAACAATCAGTCGTATACTACACAAATCTGGCCTTTATGGAAGAGTGGCAAGAAGAAAGCCATTTCTTAAAGATATCCATAAAAAGTGTTGTTTAAAGTTTGCCACAAGCCACCTGGGAGACACACCAAACATGTGGAAGATGCTCTGGTCAGATGAAACCAAAATCTAATTTTTTGGCACAATGCAAAACGTTATGTTTGGCGTAAAAGCAACACAGCTCATCACCCTGAACGACTTACAGCTGTAATCGCAAGCGACTTACAGCTGTAATCGCAGCAAAAGGTGGCGCTACAAAGTATTAACTTAAGGGGGCTGAATAATTTTGCACGGCCAATTTTTCAGTTTTTTATTTGTTAAAAAAGTTTGAAATATCCAATAAATGTCATTCCACTTCATGATTGTGTCCAACTTGTTGATTCTTCACAAAAAATTACAGTTTTATATCTTTATGTTTGAAGCCTGAAATGTGGCAAATGGTTGCAAAGTTCAAGGGGGCCGAATACTTTCGCAAGGCACTGTATCTTATTATATATATCTTATTATATTATATATATTATATATTAGAAACCATAAGATATTGTCATCAAATAGTGACATATAGGGGTTGATTTACTAAAGGCATATAGATTGAGTACCTTACAAAGTGAAGTTGCACTCTGCAAGAGCCGTTGCTCCAGAGCTTAGCAAATGAGACAGAAGCTCTGCTGACTTCCATCATCCAATCATGTGCAAGAAAAAAATGCTGTTTTTCTGCATTTTCCTTGCACGTGATTGGGTACTGTTTGCAAAGTGAAGCTTTACCTCATTTACTAAGCTCTGGAGCAACTGCACTTTGTAAGGTGAGCAGTCTATTTGCCTTTAGTAAATCAACCCCATAGATTTCTTAATGACTTACAGATAGCATTGTGGACATGCATGCAATGGTGCTTCAATTTGTGGTCAACATATTGTTCATAATTGCATTTTAATGCTGTTTTGCAGTTAAGTGTTACATGCCAGGTTTAAAGTCAACAATATATTTATTAAAATAAATGTGGTAATTGGGAGGATTTATCTTGTATGTGTTGACAATTTAAATTAACAGTTTTATTTGAATGTCTTCATCTTATTCTTTTTATTTTTTTTCATCATGGAAAGCTGGTGTTGGAAATTATTCCTAATGGACTATCATTCCCTAATTATTTGCTAATTGATAACTAATTTTCAGGAACTGTGATGTTTTATTGTTCTACATTAAATAGTGTTCTTTATGAGTGTCTTGTTAATTAGCAGAGCTGATGCTTTTATGTTTAAATATTTCATATTAATTTTCTTATCACAGATGCAGCAGGACTGGCTCATCCTGATGAGAAATTGAACCCTATAAGGACATTCTTTGTTTTCAAGGCCAGCATCTTTGGAAAGTCTGACAGTATATGTAATTGCAGTACACTTGCTGGCTTTATGTGTATATATACAATCAGGGCTGTGTCTATCAACTAAGAAATATGTGCACAAATACAAAATCCAAAAAAAAAATCTTAAGGTCCAATTGCTGCTAAACTTCAATAGTGTTTTTCAACACACCATGTGCATGTAAAAGATTAAAATTATGTAGCAAAAAAAAAATATATATATAGATATATATATCTATATATATATAAAACTAGAAAACGTACAATTTCCGGGAAATTGTGTGAA